>NC_138552.1:116681953-117281953 GCF_964273705.1 Natrix helvetica | reverse complement strand
ACAATGTTACAAAAACAGATACTCCTTAGAGATTCTCAGTTTCAAAGTATCTTTTCCTCTAGCCAAGGTCACACTTCACAATTGCATGCTCACTTTTTTTCTTTCACTAGCCGGTGTAGTACTTTCTGCTCGCTGGTAGATGGCTCTTTCCAATCCACAATACAGTCTAAAAGCTGACTGTCAATAGCTGTCAAAAGCACTTTAAATCCACAAAAAATAAAATAAAATAAGGAGAAAAGGGACTTTCCCTTGACTTCTTTCATTTGTTATTTAATTTCTTCACTTCAAAACTGCAGAAGACAAAATCCTCTGAGGCTTTGGTGTTTTAACCTCCACTGCCTCTTTTTTCTTCAATAAAATCCCCCAAAATCCAGATAGCCGCTAATTCCTCTCTGGGACCCTTTTTAAGATCAAAATCAGATTTTCTTTTTATCTGTGAGTTGGCCAATCACTCATCAAGTTTCAACACTCCATTCCAACACCACTCCAGCACAGATATATTAGTCTGGATGCCCTAGTTTTGAAGCTTTGCCCCAGTTATGGCTGCTGCCCCCGCTGCCAGTTTGAAGAGCTTTTCTCCAACCTACCGAGGAACTGCCAATTCCTCTTGGTCATTCGAGATGTCTCTTCTTCTCGTCTGTCCCTACAGGATGGTTCTGGTTTGAAAACCTCCTGACAGCGGTTTGTCTGGTTGGATTTTTTCAGGGCTCAGCTGAGCATGCTTTTTTCCAACCAGTCTCACTGCAATGCTTCTGGTTTCTTCCTTCATGGCAATAGTTAATTGGACCATGGGATACACTTGTGGGTGTTGGGGAAGGGACTTTAACTTTCAACTGGGTGGGGAAAACCTGGAAGCTTTTAGATTGGGGTTTTCCCAGATGTTTCATCATGGCTCTTTCAATAAATTGGAGCTTTGAGGAATGTCTAGCCTTGGAGTGTTATTTATTTGAGGATGCCATTTGAAAACCTGACATTAACCCAAATCTCCCTTAATAACACTAACAGCTCCCCTGAATTCTGGAGTGCTGACTAGGATCCTGAGCCCCAATGCCAACCTGAAACCGGGTGGTGTAAAGACTCAGGAAAGATGGAGCATGAGGAGACACCAGATGGTAGCTAAGGGAATGGCAGGAGTGAGTGGCAAGGCCCTACAGATTCCTGGCAGCGGGACAGATTAGCAATGGAGGGCACCTGGCTGAGACATACGCAGCCAGCACCCAGCAATCTGGGCCTAGCAGAGGAAACCCCAGGCCAAGCAAACTTGTCCTGGGGATCAGCAGGAAGCCCGCAAATGACTGCTGCTGATCAGGATGCTGAGCCATGGCTCATCAGCCATGGGTGAGTTGAGACTGTTCAATCCCCTGATGCTTGCCCACAGCCGAGACATGGAACTCCCCCTTGGGACCCCAGCGGCATGAGCCACGGTGCCCCTACCTACTGAAGCCACTGAGCCCAATGCAGTTGGGAATGAGCTACGGAGTGGGCTTCAACTGGCTCAACTTGCTGGAGCTCCCCATCCCTCAGCCACTGCCACCAATGTAGGTATATAAAATAAATAAATAAATAAATAAAATATATGGAGCATTTGCCTAGGTCCACAAAGGAATTTTTGTTCCCCAGTGCTGCCTGGAAGGAACTGTGATGCTGGCTATGGCTGGATTGGCTCACCGGTACCATCTGCCCCACAGCAGCCACAGCCAACTCAGCCTCCCTACTTGGCTGTCGCAACCCTGTGATCCAATCAAGCCCGCAACCAAAGCTACAGCTTGGTTGGTGCTTTCCACTACAGCTTGGAGAAGCTCCTGTCCTGGCTGTGAAGCGAGCTGGCCGAGGCCATGAAAGCCCCCACCAGCAGAGCTTGAACAGAGTGAGGCAAGAAGCCAGAGGTGGGGGCTTTCCCCCCCTCAGCTGCTGTCACTCCCCCTCTGCTGGTGGTAGAGCCACGGATTGGGCACCAGTCGCAGGAACACTGACTCTCCAGATCCCTGCAGAGATCTAGGTTATGGCCTCAGACCCAGGCTCCACATCCTCCTATAGTAGTCCAAGGGGAAACCCACTCTGAAGTGAAGAAGATTCTAGACTCTAGGTCAGTGATGGCTAACCTTTTTTTCCTCGGATGCCGAAATCGCGCGAGCAAACAAGGTCACACATACTCGCATGCCCACATCCATAATGCAAGCTCCTCCCACGTGCCCTCTGTACATGCTCATGTGACCCCCCCCCCCATGCCCTTGCCCTGTGGATGCATGCAACATCCCCACCCTTTTGACCTCACATCCCAAAACAGCTCTGAGAGGGGGGAAAAGCCTCCCATTGAAAACAGCACTGAGTGGGGTGGGGAATCCTCCCTTTTCCTCCTCAGTGATCTTTTGCAAAGGGAGGCTTCTCAAAACAGCTCTGAGAGGGGGGAAAACCTCCCATTGAAAACAGCACTGAGAGGGGGGAATCCTCCCTTTCCCTCTTCTCAGCGATCTTTTGCAAAGGGAGGCTTCTCAAAATGGGATGCTCCCATCTCTTTGCTCCCCTCAATCTGTCTCTCTCTCTCTCTCCCTCTCCCTCTGCCTCCCTCAATGGCTCAGTGTGAAGAACTGGTGGGAACGGTGCAGAGGAAAAGGAGGAGGAAGGAAAGAGGGGAGAGAAATGGGGGAGAAAGGGAGAGAGGGACAGAGAGAGAAAGAGTGACACACAAAGGGTGTGTCTGACTGACTCCCTCTGCTTTTGGGGGGAAAGGGGGCGATCCCAGGAGGGGAAAGGAGAGGAGGGTCCTTGGTGAAGCTCTACCCCCTATTTCCCCCATCCCAGTTAAACCAGCTCGGTTTGGGACCCAGGCTTTCTAACTTATTTTGGATCTTCTAACTTAGGATCTTCCTTTACTCTCCTCGCCTCTTTTGCTGGCACTTTTGGAACTTCTCTTTGTTGGGCAGGCAATTGGGAGTGGGGGGCATACGACAACCTAAGGACCCCCTCCACAAAGCCAGGAAAAACATAGTGGAGGAAAAATAGCAGATCACCCAGCGGGGAGCCTTTCCTGCCTTCCACGTGCAAACACTGCGACCCACAGCCCTGCAGTAGGATGAAACATTTTCTTGAAATCTGCTCCCCATTTTCCGTGGGAATTGACATTCTCTACCTCCCCCCCAACTCTCTCTGCCATTTTATTTAACCCTTGGATCTATTGAACAACCAAGTCCAAGCCCCAAAACCCTTTTCTTAAAAGCAAGCCCGTCGGGGCTCAGTATCTTCTTTGCTGCATTTCTCTTTTTCTCTCTGTTTCTCTTTCTCCCTCTCTTTCTCCCCTGTTTTCCCCCCTTTCCTTCCTCCTCCTTTTCCTCTGCAAGGTTCCTCCCAGTTCATGCTGAGCCGTTGGGGGGCACACACACACACACACACACACACACACACACAGAGACACAGATTGGGGAACCTCAGCCAAGCATGCCAGGGAGCAAAGAAATGGGAAAAGTCTGTTTCGCAGCTACAGCAGCTGCAGATGTTTTGGTGTGTCTTTTTATTTGCTCACCCTTGGAGAGTTCCCCCCTTTTTTCTCCTCCTTTCCTGCCTGGCTTTGCAGGCACCTGTAGTTGCGGGCTGTGAAGAAGGAGCCCTGAGCCCTGTATTGATGGGGAGGAGAGGAGGTGGTGGGGAGGAGAGAGAGAGAGGGAGGAAGGCATTTTGGCAAAATCTTTTATGCATCTCTCCTTTTGTTGGATTTATATTAATTGTCCTTTCTAGTCCTAGACCCCGTCCTGAGAAGGGGAGAAAAATGACCCAATGTGCAAACCGGAAGTCTGTTCCTGAACTTCCAGTTTGCGTGTTGGGTTGTTTTTTGCCCTCTGGAGGCTTCAGGAAAGCCTCCGGAGGGCAAAAAATGGACAAAATCAGCTGGCCAGAGCGTGCATGCACACTGGAACTGACAGGGCAACACCATGCGTGCCCTAAGAAATGGCTCTGCGTGCCACCTGTGGCACAGATGCCATAGGTTCGCCATCACGGCTCTAGGTTGTATAGGGGTCAATTATAATGTTTAGTTCATTGGAAAGGGTACCCTTTGTCAGAAGCTATGTGGGTAAAAAGCTGGAATATGAAGGCAGATAGACTAATTAAGCAATTCCATGACAAATACCCTGATAAGACAAAAGGTCCCCCTGGGGGGGGGGAGAGGTGGTTAGGTATCTAATTAACCTCCTGTGTTACTTTCTTTACAGGACACACTCTCCTGTTGAGGTGCTCACTGGGGACCCTTGTCAGACAAATTGCACCATTTTAAACTGGAAGCTTCCCAGCAGGCAATTAAACACTGTCTTCCATTTGTCTCCCTGTCTGATTCTGATGGGATAATATGCTTCCCTCAAGTCTAATTTGGTAAATATCTTCCATTTGGCTAGGTGAACTAGCATATCCTTCATGAGGGGAAGAGTGTACATATTCTCCACACATATCCCATTGATTCCCCTGATGTCTACGCATAATCTCATTGTTCCATCCTTTTTCTCCTTAAACAGGACTTGTGCTGCTACTCGAGATTTAGCTGGCTGGATGAAGCCCCTGGCTATGTTCTTGTCAATGTACTTCCTCAGCTCCTTCATCTCTTTGGGAGTCATGGAGAACATCTTAGGCTTGCGTAGGTTTGCCCCTGGCAGAATTTTGATTGTGCAGTCCATAGGCCTGTGAGGGGATAGCACATCACACTCCTCCTCCCCAAACACATCTGCCAGGTCCCAGTATTCCCTGGGGATGATTTGGGATCCCAGCGGTCGATCTAACCCAGGTTTTGAGTGTTCTGGGGTCTCAGCTCCTGTCCTCTGTGTAGAGGCTTGCACAACTAAGTTGGGTGAGGGAGGGAGGGGGCATCTTCCAAATCTCAATTTTCTGTTTTCCCCTTCCCACCATCTCATCAGGTCCCACTTGTCCAGCCAACCTAATCCCAGGATCACAGCTTCTTTCCGGGATGATCACAAACCAGATATCTCCCAGTGCTGATCCATCTCCACCTTCACAGGCTCTGTTAAGTGGGTTACTGGGGCCCCTCCTATTAGTGAGCCATTGACTTGTCCAAACCTCATGGCCCTGGATAGTCTCCTTGCCCAGATTCCCAGCCTCAGCACTGTGGATAGGCTTATTAAGCATTGGGTGCAGCCTGAGTCTATTAGGTGATGGGATTCAACCAGTTCACACCTATTCACTAGAACCTGTTGTTAACTTTCTAAGCAGTTTGGAGAACCAGTTGTTGGAAGAAATCTCCTTCTGTTTTTTTCCTCATTTTACAGAGCTAATCCTGTAAGGAAGGCAGGAAGGCTCATGATTCAATTAGGGCATCAGTCAGAACTCTTTGTTTGGAAGGAAAAATATTTATCTCTGTTCCTGAAAAGAAGCAGGGTTGAGAAATCTGGCTAGTTTTTATGTATTTGTTCTGGTAATTACTTTAACAAGCAACAGCTACTGTATTTGCTCTTATGCTACTTTCTAGTGCTAATTGCTTTTTTTATAGTTAGGCTTATCTCAAGTGTTTATGCTTGAGCTTGCCTGGGGTGTTAGTTCTGGCAATGAGCCAGACAAGACTTGTGTTTCAATTTTAAAAGGATTTAAACTGTTTAATTATTTGTATTGTGTTTGAAATTTTTTCTACCTCAAGGTTTCTTTTTCTATCTGGGGAGGGCGTCTTCCTTCACTGCTTTAATGGTTCCTGGCACTGTCCTTTTGAGGTGTACTTCCAAGAGGCAGGATGCAAGTGTGGCACTGATTTTTTTACTGCCTTTCTGGAGTACATGTGATCTTTCCTTATAGCTGGATGATTTCCTTAGGATATCTTGTGAGGTGCAGGAGATCAGCCGTGCTTGACAAACTTGGGAGGGCAGAGACTTGAACCTGGGTTCCCTATATAATTTGTTAATTTGTCTCTTTAGCTTGGCATTTTAAAAAAAAGAATTTTATTGGTTTTTAAAAAATTTTGGGGAAAAGGGTAGGTGGATATACAAAACATTTTTTTTGGCAGCTCCATCGTGCTAGAGGTAGGAATCTCTCCAATTCTCATAACTTTTTACAGAAAAAAAAAACGAAAGATAAAAGATAAGCAGAAACAGCATCTTATTATACATTGTATCAACCATGTGTTCAATCATCTCTTTTGCCACTTTCTAATATATCAACAATTAAAATGATATTCCAGATATATTTATTTTTGTGACCTGAGTCTTTCCATTATTGTTCCCATCCCCCTGTCCCAAGGGGGAGGCGCAGCCCCTCCCTCCTTCATGTCTTGTCTTTTGTCACCTTTTTCACTACTTCTTATAGTTTAGCTTGGCATTTTGTAGCCCAAATATGCCCACTCACTTTGTGGAGAGCTTAAATGACCTCTCTCCTAAAGGGTTTCACTTTATGAGCAAGAGTTAGCTGCTGATAGTTATCATTGCATTTTAACTATTTTAATTCCTCAAGGCACTCTGATATCCTGCCTGATTTGTAACTCCAGCTTGCAAGTCTTTTTAATCTAATTATTGTATTTAGGGCAGCTTTTTGCAAGCAAAGAATCTTTTTGTATTTTTGTACAGGTAATCCTTGATTTCAATTAGTGACTTCATTTAGTGACCATTCAAAGTTAAAATGGCACTGAAAAAAGTGACTTATGACCATTTTCACAGTTATGACTGATGCAGCATCCCCACGGTCATGAGAGGCTGGATGAGGAGAAGTGCCCCTCGATGTAAGTGATGTCGAGTTGGCCACTCCCACTCAATCACATGACCACCTAGCCATGCCTACCAAGCTGGTCATTAGGGCAGAGACCTGGTTGTTAAATTATTTGAATCGCACCACTGCTCAAACTCCCACTGTGCTCCTGGTTTGGGTGCCATGATTCTCACAGGGATTGCGAAGGGACAGATGGCTCTACTCACCATTGGGTTTCTTTCTCCCTCAACTTTGCTATTATTTGAGACAGGTGACTGGTCTCCTCTGGCTTGAGTTCGGGAGGGAGAGAAGGGACCTCGATGATCTGCTTCCCAAGCCAGTGGTAGGTTTCAAAAATTTTGGGAACCTCTTCTGTAGGTGTGGCCTGCTTTATGGGAGTGGCTTGCCACCCATGTGACCGGGTGGGAGTGGCTTGCCGCCCATGTGACCGGGTGGGAGTGGCTTGCCGCCCATGTGACCGGGTGGGAGTGGCCAAGACAATGTCACTGAATTCTTTGCCCCAATGGATAAACTACAATAAGATTAAAATAAGTACACAAAACAATAAAAGAGCTACTTACAGAAGGAAGATGGCTGTCCTTGCCAGTCTTCAGTATCACTGACTCCAATGACTGGCCTGCACAAAGAAGAGATACAGAAATGAATTCTTCAATTGCATGCACTGCATTAGAATGAAACAAACACACAAAACAATAAAGACAGCTACTTACAGAGGGAAGATTACTGCCTTGCCGGTCTTCTGCACACCACCACCTCACCACCTTGCTCCAATAACCTGCACAAAGAAAAGACACAGAATTGCATGCACTGCATTAGGATGAAACAAGCACACAAAATAATAGAAAAGGAAGATTATTGTCCTTTTCTCCATCTTCTGCACCACCACCTCACCACCTTGCTCCAATAACCTGCACAAAGAAGAGACACAGAAAGGAGGACTTGCTTGCACTTACTATATTAAGGATGAACCCAGCACAGCCAGCAATAAAGGCAGCTACTTACAGAGGGAAGATTACTGCCTTGCCGGTCTTCTGCACACCACCAACTTACCACCTTGCTCCAATAACCTGCACAAAGAAGAGACACAGAAAGGAGGACTTTAATTGCATGCACTTATACCTTACATAAGAATAACACAATGAAAGAGATACACTCAAGTATTTACTTGTGTTATTGGTTTTCTGGTTGTTGATATTTCCATATTGTTCTTAGGCTTCCAGACTCCTCAGTTGCAGCTTTCTTGGTCTTTATTTGTGGATCATCAGCCGTGTGGTGGTGTGCTCTGAGCCACTTTTTCACTGTAGGAATTGGGTCCCATCTCTCAACAGGCATGCCAACAACACTTATCACCAGGTAGATTCACAAAGCAATACAGATTCCTTTTTCTGAAATTTAGTTCTCAGTTAAAAAAAACCAGGAATATATGAATTAGGTTCAGTACTTAGGTCGGTTCAAGTAGCTATTCAAAAGTTAGTGGTTAGAAGCAATGGTAAAGCAAGATATGGATTTAAAAACAGAAATATTTTGTTGGCTATTTGAAATGGCATACAATACATATTTAATTTTACACATGTTAGCAGCTGCTGGAATTGTGTTTGCACAACAGTGGAAAAACAGAGATATGAAAATGAATAAATATTAGAATGTGCAGAAATAAATAAATTGACAATTAAAATCAAGAAGGCTTTGAATACTTTTTCATGTGGGATTTGTTTTAGCAATTGCTAACTAATAGAAACAGAAATTAGAAATCTAAAAGTATGAAAGGAAACACCAATTACGTAAGGAAAGGTCACTAAAATGTATAAGGAAATATTATTAGTACTTGATCATTATTAATGTGTAGATAACTGTGGGACATTACACACCCACACACACAAAGTATTACAGTGCCAGGAAAACACCAAAAATAACAATTTCCCCCCAAAAGGGGAATTTTGGGGGGAAAACGAAACCAGTTTTTTTCCCTAACCCTAAGGACAGGAAAGACAAAGCCACTGGAATAAAAATCAAGGCATTGTAGGAAATTATAAAGGACAGTGCCAGGAAGCTCACAGAACCAGTAACCACCTCACAATTACCCAAACCACCAGATAGCACACAGAAACACATACAATCTGGCAAAGCTGCCTTGCACCAACCTGGCCTGCCCATAGAAAAACAGCCACTTTGAGACACACAAATCATGCACCAACCTGCACACTTAAAAGCAACATATTGCATCACAAATAAAACATTTGCAAAAAGGAATAACATTTCTTGTAATAAACATATTCTATAAACAATAAATAAATAAAAATTCCATAAAAATAATTTAAAAAATATTCTATAAATAATAAAAAGTCCTTAAAAACCATTAAAAATATTCCATACACAATAAATTACAATAAAACCATTTAAAAATATTCCATACATAACAAATTGCAATAAAACCATTAAAAATATTCTATCCCCAATACTTTTAAATGTATTGAGTATTGAATATTTTAAATGGTTTATTTTAATTTATTGTTGATAGAATATATATTTAAAATAGTCTAAGACAATTTTAAAAAAGAATCTACACACAATAAATTGCAATAAACCATTTTTAAAAATTCTATACTCAATCCTTTTAAATAAAACAATTAAAAAAAATTCTATACACAATAAATAAAATATTCTTTAAAAAAACATTAAAAGCATAAAAGAAAAAAAATGGTTCACTTACCAGCAGGCAGAATCAGCAGCTCTCCAATGTGATGGATGCAGCAGGGAGCAGGCAGGCGACGAGGCAACAGGTCACCTGGACTGAAGGGAGAAGGGGCAACCGGATCAGCTAGGCCTGCCGCCTGGCAGGTTTAGACAGCCAAGCGAGACTGGAGACGGGGGGGCAGGGGGGTTATATGTGGTGCCTTTGATGTAAGGGAGGAGGGCGATGCCGTTGTCCTGTTCTGTGTCTTGGTTTTTTGGGGAAGTCTCCCTTTGGATTAGGTTGGTAATTGTTTTTCTTCGGAATCCGTTGGAGATTAATACCTTTGTGAGAGTGTATAATTCAGTTTTCAGGTGGTCTTTGTTGGCTAGGCATTTGGTTCTGGAGATGAGGGTCTTGGCTACAGAGTTGATCTGTGCAGGGTGGTGATGGGATTGTGCATTTAAGTAGCAGTCGGTGTGTGTTTTTTTCCCTGTAGATGGTGTGTCCTAGGGAGCCATTGGGTTTTTTGTAGATTAGGATGTCCAGAAAGAGAAGTTGGTTGTTTGCTTCTATTTCCATGGTGAATTGTATTTTGGGGTGTAGGCTGTTGAGATGTGTGAGGAAGTTGTCCAGTTTTTCTTTCCCATGTGGCCAAAACTTTGGGTTAAATGTCAGTTTATTTAAGTTCATGAAATATAAAACTCCAAGTTATCCTTCCTGAACTTCCATTGTCTTCCCAGTATCAGGTATTGAAAAAAAATGATACAGACTGATATCAGTACACCAATGATATCTGGCCAGGTCTCTAAATGATCTCTCTCAGCAGTTTCACATACATGAAATTTCATAGTAGATAATTCTTAGAGCATCTTATGAAACAAAACATTCAAAAAAATAATAGGTCTCCAGCACTACCTTCTGGGAAGGGCCAGAGCCACTACGTAACACTATCCATTCTTTAGACATCAAGGTTTAGAGAGATTTGAGGAGATTGAAAAGAATCTAGTTCACTTCTCCTTTCCACTATTTCAGGGCTTCCCAGCCCGTGGGCTGGATGCATCACTTGCTGGCAACACCCACGCCTGGTTTAGCAAAGGGGGAAATGTCCCAATACGTCATGTGACGCCATCATGATGACATAAGCTTGACACTCCTGCACTATCTAGACCAAAAATCTAATGACAACTGAACCTGACAACTGAGCTTTTAATGATGAAGACAAAATAGAAAATACAGCAGCTTCAATGAAAAATCTCTAGAAAGATTATCCTACATTTGCTCAAAGACTTTACCTCTCAAAGTTAAGTGCAAGAATGGATAATAATTATAAGGGTTTTGACTAATAATCCCTCTAAGAAACTTCTCTCAAAATAGTATTTAACTGTCCTGTCTTTATAATGGCAGATTTAGTAAGCCACTTTCTCTCATAATGTTGGACACATTTTTCAATCTATAGAAAAATGAGACTGACTACCTGATTCTCATTACTCTGACCAAGGAGGTCATTTTTAACCTCTTGGCAAACTGAGATCATCCCTTCTTGCATTTTATAAAAATGATTATCTGCACTGGTAATTTTAGGAAAGAAAGTGATAATGACAGCTTCTGCATCATTTTGGAATAAATTTCACTCCTGCAGAAAAAATAAAAATAAAAACACCAGACCTAGTCTGAATATTTAGAAAAAGCTATTGGTTCCTTAAAATGTCCAGCAGCCTCTTAATAGGAACTAGTGAATGAGTCTACCACCACATGCCTAATTAATGACCCTGCTAGTCGCAGCTGGAAGAGCTGAGCTGGGGGTGATTAATTAAATTAGCTGGCAGAGGAAATTACACTGGAAAAGCCAAAGTTTGATTGCTCCATAATTAACCACAGTGCAAATAATATCTGCATCTATAACTTCCAGCAATGAGATCAGAAGCCAATTGAATTTGGCACTGATTGAAGCTATAAATATCCTGCAGTGAAAAATGATAGGTTTATTCTGAAGGGAAAACTTACAAAAATGGATATGGGATGTAGTAGGCAACTTACAAGGAGACTTCTCAAGAATCAATAATTTGTTTTAGTGAGTTCTTTCCCCCAGATATTTAGCTTGCAGATAATTTTTAACATATTTTCAAATGATTTTCATACTATTTTCACAGTATAATAAACACATCTCAAAATGGTGTTTGTTTTTCAAATCCCTTTCTTGTGGTATCAATAAACAAAGATAAATTAATAGAACATTTCAGCTTAACTCTCTTAACAGTATGGCTGTTTCCAAAAGGTGCAGTTTCTGATATCTTACATGCAAGTCTCTTGATATGTTGTTTACTAACCTGCCAGTCCAAATAAAGAATCTACATAACCACAGCAAAGGATTTCTTCAGTTCCAACAATTTGTACCAGAGTACCAAACTAGACATTACATGCAAACTGCTCAGGTGGAGGCAGGGTGGGGGGTGTAAATGTGTCCTCAAAGCAAATACCAGCTCTTAAGAAGATTTTTCTCAGCAACACAGCAGGAGACAAAAGAGTTAAATTCTCTATCCATGCTAACTCTGCCCGACTTAATTTAATGTAATAGCTGTTTTGCACCTGTCTTTCACAGTACTCTTTTCAAATTTGGATACTCTCCCCTTTGTAAACAAATTACTAGTTTACATAGATAGATTACCTATCGAGAATCTCTAACCTGTGGTCTCCAAACAGAAATTAGGTGCCCAATTTGGCCATTCCACACTATGGAGATGCCATGCTATCAGCCCCTTCTACCGCAAAGATCCTGCAGGAGAAGAACAGTCTGGACAACCATGGGATCTGGCAGGATGAGAGCTGTGAACTATAAACACAAAGCTTTTGCTGTGACCCAGCATAACAGATATAGCACCCTTACTGACCTTAATGGGGACACTAAAGAGACAAATCAAGGTAGTTGTGATAAAGATGATTCAAGGGGATCGTGGTCCAAAATGAAGAAATTTCTTTGGAAAGGCGAAATGGGGACCCAGGTATCACACATCCGTCACACAAGAAGATCAAGGTATGTAAAAAGAGAAGTCACCTTCTGGTTAGTGATTCAATCATAAGGGATGTAAATTTAGGAAAGGACATGGAGGTTTTAAAGGAAGTCAGGTGTCTGCCAGGTGCTAGTGCCAGCAGAGACAAGAGATGTATTCTTAAGATAGTCAAGAATACAAGTAAGGACTGTGACATTGATGCTATTATACATCTTGGCACAAATGATCTGTCCCAAAAAGATGTACTTTCTGTGCAGAATGATTTCCAGAGCTTGGGGTATGAACTTAGTAGTGTAGGTTGTAGGCTTATCTTTTCAGAGGTTTTACCAGTATATAAGAAACAAAAAGGGGAGGACTTCCTGTGGTGACGTCATCATGCTTGGAGTTGAGGAACGGAAGCTCTCCTGACCTCTAACTCTAACTTCTTCATTTGGGCTCATTTTTGAGTGCTGTGGATCCTGGAGGGACCAACAAATTAAGGGGGAAACTCTGAAGACACTGGGGTGATAAGGCAAATCCTCCCAGCGGTAGGAGAAAGCCACTAAACGGACGAGGAACTATCCTGCCACTTTGTCAGGACCGGAGCAATGGCGACTGCATAAGAAGGAAGCAGAGAGAGAAAACAGTTGAAATCGAGACATCTGTTACTATTATTGACAACCCAAAGAAGAGGAGAACAATGCGTAACTGGCAGAGAGGGTGAGCTGGAAAGAAGGAGGCTCTGGGAAGGAGATCTTTCAGATTTTTGCCGAAAAGCTGTGGGAGCAGAATTACTGAGTTGGAATTGACAGCGTAAATAACTTGAACTAAATTGGCCAGAGGGAGAACGAAAACCTGGCATGGACAACAGGAGTAGGACATAGTAACTGCTGAGAAGACATGTAAAGCATGGAAGGATTGTTTAACACTCTGGTTGATTGTTGACTTGTTGACTTTTTTCTTCTTGCTCTTTTGGAACAATTAGAGGGCTTCGTTACCCACCCACCCTCTATTTTCCTTTGTCGCTGGACTTGTTGCATTAACTGATTGATACTAACAGTGATATTGAACAGATGGTGACACCTAGTGGATCAAAAATTTGAACCCTGCGATCTGACGCAAGAAAGCTTAATGGTGACATAAGCTGATATATATGCATGGAGAGAAACTTATTTCTAGAATTGAATACCTATATAATTGATACAATTGAGAGACATCTATTTGTATAAGATAACACTGTGATATATAACTCTAGGATATATGATAATTAAGGATCAAAATAGAATGGAATAATACATAAGAATGTGTAGATATTGAAACATGATATTAAGGAAGGTTAATTATTGCTAAATATTGAGATATATAATTATTGATAATATTGATATTGCTGATAAAGTAGAAGTAAAGTAGAACTTATATGCAATTGTGGACAAGGATAAATAGGGGGATAAGAATGGCAACTTCAGGAAAGTTAGTTAAAAAAATCACATCCGATATGATCTCGGTAACACCCGCCTCCTCAAATCAAAGATCAATTGAGAGCGCATTGGGGCTGGAGAAAGGCGGAACGATGGCAGGAACAACGGGACCAGCACCAACAATGCAGAGTATGCAATTGATGCTCCAGATGATACAAGAGACACTGATGAAAAACCAAGAAGTGACTGCTACAAATCATGAAGAGACAAGGAGGAATCATGAAGAAATGAAAAATGAAATGGGAGAATTGAAAGGAAATATTAAAACCATGGATGACAAAATTGAAAAGATATAGAATGCCTTAGCAATCAACGAACAGAAAATCCAGAACATTGAAACAAAAATAGAACAAACAGATCAGAAGATGGAAAAAATGGAGCCGGAATATAGACAAGTTAATAAAGAACTAGAGTTATCAATAATTCAACTTGAAAATGAAAGAGCTGCATTCTATTTAAGATTCCAAAACATACTGGAAGAGGAGGAAGACCTGAAAGGAAAAATGAATGGAATCTTCACTCAAATTCTACAGAGAAAAGAACAAGAGTTGAGAGGGGATATTGATGAAGCTTACCGTGTGCATACTAAGTATGCCAGAAGACATAGGCTCCCGAGAGAAGTGCATGTAAGATTTGCCAAAAAAACAACCAGAGATGAAGTATACAAAAAAACCAGAGACGGGACGATTACATACCAGGGAAAAGAGTTGATCACGCTTAAACAGATTCCACGGAGAATTCATGAACGACGTAGACAATACCAATTTTTAACAAATCAGTTAAATAAAAACAGAATAATGTACAGATGGTTGGTACCAGAAGGGGTACTGGTGTCTTGGCAAGGAAAAAGGTATAAGATAGAGAATATAGAGGAAGCACAGGAATTCTACGAGAAATACTGCACAGGGGAAGAAGAACAAGGAAGTAAAGAGGGTCTAGAAAGTAGAAGTCAAGAGGAAGAAACATCAGAAGACAAGGAAAGAAACAGGAAAGAAGAACAGAGGCAAGAAAGAGAGAGAGCAGAAAAGGAGGGTGCAAGAGGGAAAAGTCAGATACAAACTAGAAGCAACAAAAAATACCCCATCTAAAGATAGACCAGGAAATAACAATTATTTCAACAAACGTGAATGGACTGAACGCACCAAAAAAAAGAGCGCAGATGTTTAACAAACTTAAGAAACTGAAGGTAGATATAATCTGCATACAGGAAGTGCATATTAAAAGGGAGCATAGGAAGTTACTGGAAAACAAAAAACTAGGGAAATTATACACAGCACTAGCAGAAAAAAAAAGAGGGATAGCAACCTGTTCTGACCCCACTTCTTCCCTCGCCAACACAGAACACACTCCGGACCAAAACCACTTCAACAGGATTTATTGCACAGACAGACAGACAGACAGATTCTTGGCAGCAATCCACCACGACCAGGCTCTCAGAACCCTCCGGCACGGAGACACGATAGCAGCTATCCAGCCTGCCAAGCTCACAAGATGGAACTTTCCCAATAGTTCCTACATTGATTTCTGCAAAGGGCGTATGCACAATCAGTCCTTTTATAGACTGGAGAGGAGTCTACTTATCAGCAGCTGAGAGCAATTACCGCCGGTAACTGCGCACTTGCTCCTTGCGCCTGTGGGCGTGGTGGTAACGAGCATCTAATAACTCCCTGCTGATGTCTGAGTCACTGTCCCGTGACTCCTCCCCACTGCTCCAAGGCATGGCATCAGGAGCCCCCTTCCTTTGGCTCTCACCGCTGCTCCATGCCTCAGGCGCCTCCTGGTGGCTGACCAGACTCTCCGATCCCTGCTCAGAGTCAGAACCCTGCCCAGGGTCCTCCACATCCTCCAGAGGTGACTCATAGGGACTCTCGCTGTCAGAGTCTGGTGGCAGCTCCAACGGCTCCTGCTGGGCCACAACAGCAACATATATAAAGGAAAAAATAAATTCCAAAGAAGTCTACTCTGATGAAGAAGGCAGGATACTAATGATTGAATTAGAGACAGAAAAACCGATGTTATTAATAGTCATATATGCACCAAATCAGAAACAAGAAGAATTCTATAGGAAACTACATAACAAAATAAACAAATTAGAATATGAAACGGGTTCATTAACCCAGAGAGGTGGAGGAAGCGCACATTGAGGGGTTTTTTAATTAATTGTTTTTTAAAAATTGTAAGGGGCTCCAGGGGTGGGGGGGGAACAGGTCAGGAGGGATGGGAGAGCCAGGCACCTAGGTGTGGTCGAAGGAGGAGGGAGCGGAGTGGGGGAGGAGAGGGAAGATAGCATTCCTGCGCAGGGCTCCTTGATACCAATGGTCGTGGGGAGGGGCAGGTGCGAGGACAGATCAAGAGCGCGTAGTCGGTTGGGAGACCGGGGTTTTTGGTCATTCCCGGTCGTTTGTACCAACCCCTGCATACTAGGTGGTCAGGATCTACAGACCCAAGGCCTGAGACTGCTGTTATGCAACGCGAGGTCCATTGTCAATAAGGCCCCCCCTCATCCACGATCTAATTTTGGAGGGGGAGCCGGACCTCGCAGGAATAACCGAGACCTGGTTGGGCCACGAGGGTGGTTTACCCCTCGTGGAAATGTGCCCGCCAGGTTATCGAGCATTTCACCAGCCTCGGGCCCAGGGAAGGGGCGGTGGGGTAGCAGTGATTATCCGGGAAGACTTAGAGCCGAGAGAGTTCACCGTGCCACAGACATCCGGGTGTGAGTCCCTTGTCGTGAGATGGGGCCCAGGGAGGCAGTTGGGCCTGCTGATAGTATACCTGGCTCCTCGCTATACGTCAGCGGCCCTGCCTGAACTCCTCGAGCTGATCTCATCGGTGGCGGTTGAGACCCCCAACCTTTTAGTGATGGGGGATTTTAATCTGCCGTCGATGGTAGTGATGGGGGATTTTAATCTGCCGTCGATGGGAGAAGCGTCTGAGGGGGTTCGGGAGTTCATGGCTTCCATGACAGCCATGGACCTGACCCAGTTAATTCAGGGCCCTACTCACGAGGGAGGCCACACGCTGGACCTTGTCTTTGTCTCTGGCCAGTGGATGAGTGATCTGGGAATAGGGGATCTAGCCATTATTCCCCTGTCATGGTCGGATCACTCACTTCTCCGGCTGGACTTCCCTGGTGCTACCCCCCGCCGCGAGGAGGCGGAACCGGAAGGTATTAGATGGTTCCGCCCCAAGCGCCTGATGGAACCAGATAGGTTCCAGACGGAGCTTGGGCCACCTCCTGTGGACCTGACCCGCCCCCGAGTAGAGGACCTGGTGGATGCATGGAATAGTGCGACTACCAGGGCCCTAGACCGGGTGGCGCCTTTGCGGCCTCTCCTGCGGCGACGAACCACCCTGGCCCCTTGGTTTACTGAGGAGCTAAGGGTGATGAAACGCCACAAGAGACGCCTAGAGAGTCGTTGGAGATCCTCCCGTTCCGAATTTGACCGAGCACAGGCACGAGCCTATTTGAGGACGTACCTTGTGGCATTAAGAGCAGCCAAACGTCAACATTGCGCCGCTCTTATTGCGTCCGCAGATAACTGCCCTGCCGCCCTGTATCGGGTGACTCGCTCCCTCTTGTTTGAGAGACCGCGGGAAGCCCCTTTACAGGGCAGAGCAGAGGAGTTTGGGAAATATCTACAGGACAAAGTCGCTCAAATCCGGATGGGATGGGCCCCTTTCAGTGGTCCAGTAGAGACGCCCGTGGCGAGTCTTGAGGGACCGCTTTGGGAGGAGTTTGACTCGGTTGCCATCGAGGATTTGGACAGGTTGCGTGGACGTCTGCGACCCACCACATGTTTATTGGACCCGTGTCCCTCCTGGCTTGTACTGGCATCCTGGGAGGTTACTCACGACTGGCTCCTGGGCCTAGTGAACGCCTCGTTGGGTGAGGGGTCTCTACCGGCCGCCTTGAAAGAGGTGGTGGTGAGGCCCCTGCTCAAGAAGCCTTCCCTGGACCCAACGGACCTAGTCAATTATCGTCCAGTCTCCAACCTTCCTTTTTTAGCGAAGGTTGTAGAGAGTGTGGTTGTACAGCAGTTCCCACGTCACCTGGAGGAAAATGATTATCTAGACCCGCGCCAGTCTGGCTTCCGACCCGGGCACAGCACGGAGACGGCCTTGGTCGCATTGGTTGATGATCTCTGGAGGGCCAGAGATAGGGGTTGTTCCTCTATCCTGGTCCTATTAGATCTCTCGGCGGCGTTCGATACCATCGACCATGGTATCCTGTTGCACCGGCTAGAGGGGCTGGGAGTCAGGGGCACCGTTTTACGGTGGTTTGGCTCCTACCTTTCTGACCGGACTCAACATGTGTTGGCAGGGGAGCAGAGTTCGACCCGGAGGTCACTCACATGTGGAGTGCCACAGGGATCGGTGCTCTAGCCTCTCCTGTTCAACACATACATGAAACCGCTGGGCAAGATCATCCGTGGTTTTGGGGTGGGATATCATTTGTATGCTGATGATACTCAGCTATACATTTCCACCCCGAACCACCCCAATGAGGCCGTCGAAATGATGTCCCGGTGTTTGGAGGCCGTACGGGTCTGGATGGATGGCAACCGACTAAAACTGAACCCTTCCAAGACGGAGTGGCTGTGGCTTCCGGCCCCCCGGTTCAACCAGGTGCTTCCATCTCTGGCCATTGGGGGCGTGCAACTAGCCCCCATGGAACAGGTGCACAATTTGGGCGTCCTCCTAGATGCCCGGCTGTCCATGGATGACCATGTAACAGCCGTGGCAAGGGGGGCGTTCCATCAGGTCCACCTGATGCGCCAATTGCACCCCTTATTGGACCGGGATGCCCTACGCACAGTCACCCATGCGCTAGTGACGTCTCGCCTGGACTACTGCAATGCTCTCTACATGGGGCTTCCCTTGAGATGCACTCGGAGACTACAGTTGGTCCAGAACGCGGCCGCGCGGGTGATTATGGGGAGGACTAGATACTCCCCTGTAACACCTCTCCTGCGCGTGCTGCACTGGCTTCCTGTGGTCTACCGAGTGCGTTTCAAGGTTTTGATTATGATCTTTAAAGCGCTTCATGGCACAGGACCTAGTTACATGCAGGATCGCATCCTGCCCCACACATCCCTACGACCAATTCGCTCACACAGAGAGGGACTTCTCCAGGTGCCGTCCACCAAACAGTGTCGGGGGGCGACACCCAGGAGCAGAGCCTTCTCTGTGATGGGCCCAGCCCTGTGGAATGACCTCCCCCGTGACATCAGGATTACTTCCGATCTCCGCTCCTTCCGTGTACAGTTGAAGACCCACCTCTTTCAATTATCTGGCATGGCTCAACTGTAATTTTTCTTACTCCTCCTGACTGTCTTTTTTAAATTTTAAATTTTAATTGTACATTGGGTTTTTACTATTGGTGTATGTTAATGGTCATTTTTAATTGTCTAAATGTTGTAATTTGTTACCTCCTCCGTGCATGTATGTCTTTGTATATATGTATGTTTATGGGTTTGTACACATGTGTTATGTTCTATATGTTCCATTGTACGCCGCCCCGAGTCCTGCCTGGAAAGGGAGCGACTAATAAATTCAAATTATTATTATTATTATTATTATTATTATTATTATTATTATTATTATTATTATTATTATTATTATTATTATTATTATTATTATTATTATTATATTTGCTTAATTGGGGATTATAATGCAATAGTGGATAAAAAAATGGACTATGAAAGCAAAAAGAAAAATAAAACAAAAAAAATACGCTACCCAAATCCTTTTTTAAAATTTTTTTATTGTTTTAATTAAACAGAAAACACACACAAAAAACACTCTTCAATACATCTTCCAGCAAGCATGTCGATTGGTTACAATTAAATTCCGTGCATTACTACAATCATTCTTTATATTTCATTCAAATTAAATTGTACATTTTAAATCAAAAATCTTTATACCGTCAATATACCAACATTCTCATTTAACTATATTTGTTTGAAAGTACTTTTATCTACAATCATTCCTATTTATATTATAATAAATGTCATAATGGGTTAACTGCCAACGAATTAACATTTTAAAACCGAAAACATTCTATAAGAGCTACCACATTCTACTTATTTATCACCTAGAATTAACTAATTATTTATTTTTATTATTATTATTATTATTATTATTATTATTATTATTATTATTATTATTATTATTATTATTATTATTATTATTATTATTATTATTATTATTTCCATTCGATTATGGTTTATTTGGGTTTCTTATTTTACCCATAACAATTATTTTTGGATTTTGTTACATTCCTTCATTGATTCTTGTTTCTTTCCTCCATCCAGCTATACCATTTATCCTATATCTAATAGAATTCTGATTCTTCTTTTCCCTGGATTTCTTTAATTAGTTTGTCCATTTCAGCACAGTCCATAACCTTTCTTATTATTTCATCTTCACTTGGAGTTAGCTTGTTTTTCCATTTCTGGGCATAGGCAATCCTTGCCGCCGTTATTATATGTAGTATTAAATACTGGATTTCTTTTTTGTATTTCGCAGGCAATATTCCTAATAAGAAGATTTCCGGTTTCCATTCTATTTTGACTCCCGTTATTGCCTCCAGCCAGTTTTTGATCTTTTTCCAAAACTTTTCAGCCTCCTCACAGGTCCACCATAAGTGGTAATACGTTCCGTGTATCGATTCACATTTCCAACATTTTGGGGAGGTATTTGACGATATTTTAGCTAACCTTGTTGGTGCCAGGTGCCATCTATAAAACATTTTATACTGGTTTTTCTTATATGCAACTGAGAGTGTCATTTTTAAGTTTGTTCCCCAAAATTTTTCCCATTTGTCTAATTCAATATTATATCCAAAGTTCTGTGCCCATTTTATCATTTGTTCTTTCACAATTTCCTCTTCCATTTTATATTTCAGGAGAAATTTATATATTCTCCCTATCATTTTTCTATCTGGGCTTTGAATGATTTTATCCAATTCGTGTGATTCTGTTTCAATGTCATATAATTTGGTATCTTTATTGTATTTAGTTTTGATTTGAAGGTAAGTTAACCAGTCCACTTTCATGTTCTGTTCTGCCAATTCTTCAATTGTTTTTAAGTTTCCCTGTCTATCAATTAAGTCTCTATATCTTAGCATTTTGTTCCAATCTATAAAATTTGGATGAGTCGTCTTTTCTGTCAGTGATAGCCAATTTGGGATTTTCACGTAATGGATTTTTTTTTATTTTGAGCCATTTTTGCAATAACGCTCTTCTAATTAAATGTTTTTGAAAGTATTTGTGCATTTTATTTTTATCATCCCATAGGAATGTGTGCCAGCCTGCTCGCAAATCATGGCCTTCCAAGGTCAAATTCTTTTATTCTTTAGCTCTATCCAATCCTTCACCCATGTTATTGATACTGCCGATGCGTATAAATCCCAATTTGGTAATGCTAAACCTCCCCTCTCTTTGCTGTCTTGCAATGACTTTAGTTTAATCCTCGCTTTTCATTCCTGCCAAATAAACCTAACGGTTATGTTATTTAATTCTTGAAAGATTTTTTTACCTGGATTAATAGGTGCGAGTTGCAACAGGAATAAGATTCTTGGTAAAATATTCATTTTAATTGTCGCTATACGTCCCATGAGTGATAGTTGAATATTTTTCCAATTTTCTAACTCTTTCTTTATTTGTATCACTAATTTGTTATAGCTATCATCTTTAATTGTGGAACATGTTGCCGACACCCAGATCCCCAAGTATTTCACTTTCTTAGTTATTTGCATATTGGTTATTATTTTCAGTTCCTCTTCTTGCTTTTTTGTCATGTTCTTGGTTATTATTTTTGTTTTGTTTTTATTGATCTTTAATCCTGCCACTTCACCATATTCTTCTAATTTTTGAATTAATTTCCGACTGGATTCTAATGGGTCCTCTAATACAAATACTAAGTCATCGGCATAGGCTTGGGCCTTATATTCTTCATTTTTGAGTCTTAAACCTTTTATTCCCTGGTCTTTCCGAATTTCATTTAATAAAATTTCCAAAGTCAATATAAACAACAAAGGAGAGAGGGGGCATCCCTGTCTGATTCCCTTTTTTATTTCGATCTTCTCTGTTAATTCTCCATTCATCAGAACTTTGGCTGTCTGATTGCTTTAAAATCCTTCTATCATTTTTGTAAATTTTTCACCGAATTTCATCTCATCCAATATTGTTATTATAAATTTCCAAATTACATTGTCAAATGCTTTTTGTGCATCAAGGAAAACCAGTACCATTTGTTTTTCTGGGTGCACCTCATAGTACTCTATTATGTCTAGGATGATTCTCGTATTATTCCAAATGTATCTGTGGGGTAAAAATCCATTTTGGTCTGGGTGTATTCGTTCATTTAAAACCTGTTTGATTCTTCCTGCCATAATTGCTGCAAATATTTTATAATCAGAGTTTAGTAATGAAATTGGCCTGTAGTTTTGAATTTCTTGGAGGCTGGTTTCTTCTTTTGGGATTAGCGATATTATTGCTTCTGTCCATGATTCCGGTATCTTGGCTTTTCCTAAAATTTCATTAAACATATCCACCCTTAACTCTTCCAATACTATTTTATTATATTTGTATAGCTCCACCGATATTCTGTCTTGTCCTGGTGTTTTATTACTTTTCTCTATCTTATATCTTTTCCCTTGCCATGACACCAGTACCCCTTCTGGTATCAGCCATCTGTACATTATTCTGTTTTTATTTAACTGGTTTGTTAGAAATTGGTATTGTCTATGTCGTTCACGAATTCTCCGTGGAATCTGGTTAAGCGTGATCAACTCTTTTCCCTGATATGTAAACATCCCTTCTCTGGCTTTTTTGTATACCTCATCTCTGGTTGTTTTTTTTGGCAAATCTTACATGCACTTCTCTTGGGAGCCTGTGTCTTCTGGCATAATTAGTATGCACTCAGTAAGCTTCATCAATATCTCCTCTCAACTCTTGTTCTTTCCTCTGTAGCATTTCAGCGAAGATTCCAAACATTTTCCCTTTCAGATATTCCTCCTTCTCTTCCGGTATGTTTTGGAATCTTAAATAGAATGCAGCTTTTTCATTTTCAAGTCGCATTATTGATAACTCTAGTTCTTTATTCACTTGTCTATATTCTAGCTCCATTTTTTCCACCTTCTGATCTGTTTGTTCTATTTTTGTTTTGATGTTCTGGATTTTCTGTTCATTGATTGCTAAGGCAATCTGTATCTTTTCAATTTTATCATCCACGGTTTTAATATTTCCTTTTAGTTCTCCCATTTCATTTTTCACTTCTTCATGATTCCTCCTTGTCTCTTCATGATTTGTAGCTGTCACTTCTTGATTTTTTATAAGTGTCTCTTGTATCGTTTGAAGCATTAATTGCATACTTTGCATTGTTGGTGCTGGTCCTGTTGTTTCTGCCATCTTTCCACCTTTCTCCAGTCCCAGTGCGCTCTCAATTGATCTTTGATTTGAGGAGGGGGGTGTTGCCGAAGTCGTATTAGGTGTGGTTTTTTTAATTAACTTTCCTGAAGTTGCCATTTTTATCCCCTTAATTATCCTTGTCCACAATTGCATATAAGTTCAACTTTACTTCTACTTTATCAACAATATCAATGTTATCGATCTCATCAATCTTATCAATAATTATCTATCTCAATATTTAGTAATAATTAACCTTCCTTAATATCACGTTTCAATATCCACACATTCTTATGTATTATTCCATTCTATTTTGATCCTTAATTATCATATATCTTAGCGTTATATATCACACAGTTATCTTATACAGATTGATATCTCTCAAGTGTATCAATTATAAGGATAATAGGTAATAAAAGGTTACTGATTTTTTCAGACCGCAGGTTCCAATTTTGATCCACTAGATGTCACCCTCTGTTCAGTATCAGTGTTAGTGTCAGTCAGTTAATACAGCCATTCCAGCTACCAGGGGAAATAAGGGTGGGTGGGTGGGTAGTGTAGCCCTCTAATCGTTCCAGAAGAGCAAGAGGGAAAAAAAGTCAGCAAATCAACAACCAACCCAAATGTTGAACAATTCTTCTGTACTTTCCAAGTCTTTTCAATAATTACACTGTCCTACTCCTGTTATCCATGTCGGGATTTTGTTCTCTCTCTGGCCAATTTAGTTCAAGCTATTTACGCTGTCAATTCACAGTCCATAAATCTGCTCTCACAGCTTCTCGGCAAAAGTCTGAAAAAATCTCCTTCTCAGAGCCTCCTTCTTTCCAGCTCACCTTTCTGCCAATTATGCATTGTTTCCCTCTTCTTTGGTTTGTAGTAACGGATATCTCTATTTCAGCTGCTCTGTCTCTTTGCTTCCTTCTTATGCGGTCGCCATTGCTCCAGTCCTGACAAAGTGGCAGGATGATTCCTCGTCCATTTAGTGGGTTTCTCCTGCCGCTGGGAGGATTTGCCTTATCGCCCCAGCATCTACAGAGTTTCCCCCTTAATCTGTTGGTCCCTATAGGATCCACAGCACTCAAATATGAGCCCAAACAAAGAAGTTGGAGTTAAAGATCAGGAGAGCTCCCGTTCCTCAACTCCAAACTCACTGACGTCACCACAGGAAGTCCCAAATCCTTTTTTGAGATGGCAATGGAATATAAAATACACGATATTTGGAGAGAAAGGCACAAAACAAGAAAGCAATATACCTTTTATTCGAACCCCCATCAGTCCCTATCAAGAATTGACATGGCTTGGATTTCATCTGGTCTATGCAATCAAGTAGACGAAATTGAAATAGAAGCAAATGAGTGGACAGATCACAATCCAATAAAATTAAGATGGAAAGGTCAAAGAAGAAGAAAAAGATGGATAATGAATTCAAATATTATAAACGAAATAGAATACACTCAAATGCTGGAGAAAGAATTA
The DNA here is from genome assembly GCF_964273705.1 of Natrix helvetica. Classification (NCBI taxonomy): domain Eukaryota; kingdom Metazoa; phylum Chordata; class Lepidosauria; order Squamata; family Natricidae; genus Natrix; species Natrix helvetica. The sequence continues at coordinate 117,257,238 of NC_138552.1, read as the reverse complement.
AAACAATTTTTTAGAATAAATAAAAAAGAAGATACCACAATTCAAAATCTCTGGGACACTATGAAAGCATGCTGTCAGCCTCTGCTTTGCTACTCGCTTTCGGCTGCCATTGAAATGGGGAGGGGGGGAGATAAATGGTATTTGGGAGGGGAAGCTTGAGCACAGGAGTGAATGAAGAAGTGAGTCATTTTCTCACCTTCTACTGCGCATGCTGCAGATATGGAATTGCCGCCAAGGCCAACCATCCGTCATACCATCCTGATGATGGGTTTTGAAAGTACAGCCCACATGACACCTGTGGGGTGTGGGGATTGGACTGGGGGTTGGGATCACTAGGGGGAGGGAGCTGGGTCACATATTGACATCTATGATTGCGCGCGCTTTTGCCTCAGATCTTGCTTTGCTAGCTGCTATGTACTCATAACCAGTAAAAGTACTCTAAATTCTGAAAAATGGACTTGAGTGGTTTCTTTCTTGGTTACTGATGGAGGCTGCACTGACATTAAGCAAGATCTCAGTTTCACATTCAACCCAGAGTTAGCACCTTCTGAGGGGAGTGCAATAAAAAAATCAAACTTCAAAAGAATGTCCCAGCCAGGCAGTGACTAGGAGGATGACATGGGAGCAACTGCATTTTCTTGCCCTCTGGAAATGGAGCGAATGGCTGGATTACACCTAGAAGAACAATCCGTCTGCCCCAGATGGATATTTGGAGTGGGGCAGAAATATGATCCCGAAGAAACTCCGTTTGGGGTCACCACAAGGAGACAGAAGCGACCAGCTGCTGAGTGGCAGGGGGTCGAGGAGGAGAACCTTATGATGTCTCAGGCCATGAGACTCTTCGAAGAGGCATGGGAGATATGACGTTTGTGTGAGAGTGATCCTGAGAGAGAAGACCTTCCCCCAGAAACAGAGAGGAGAACTGCAGAGGGTCTGTTCTGCCCAAAAGAGACTGGAGCCGCAGATGGGGGTGATGAGCAAGATGAACGATCCCCAACCCCAGTAGCAGCAGCCGCCAGAGCCATCCCAAGAGGGGGAGGGGGTCCCCACAGATGGCGGATGGCCAAAGTTCCCCCACTTAGAACGAAATTCGGTGGGAAGGCAAAGGATCTAGGATTTTTCCTGTTTCACGTATGGTATTACATGCGTCAGTATGGCGAAGAATTGCCTACAGAAGAAGCCAAGGTAAGAATTGTTACCCTGGCATTAGAAGATAGGGCGGCTGCCTGGATGGTTGCTCTGCATAATGCAAATTCCCCCCTACAATCAGTTTATGGCTGCCCTGAGGAAACGCTTTGATGATCCTCTCACAGAGCGAAAAGCCAGAACTAAATTTAAAGCCCTTACCCAAGGAAACAGACCAGTTGCTGAATATACACAAGAATTTCGTGAACTGTCTGTTTATATGAGGGGTTGGTCTGAACAAGCCCTGTTGGATGGCTTCATGGACGGTCTGAACAAAGATATATACCAGAATTGTGTAAACAGCCCCCCCCCCCCCCGCACAGTGCAGGACTGGTATGAATTGGCAGCAGATGTAGAAATTGATTTCGCCTGAGACAAGTACTGTGATGACAGTGGAAAAGAGAAAGCTACTTCCCCCCCCAAGGGCCCCCAAAGAGTTCCAAAGGGGGGGAAAAGTTGGTCTACTAGCAAGCCCCAAGTCATCACTTGCTTCCGTTGTGGGAAGGAGGGGCACATCGCAGCAAACTGCCGCACCAAGATGGGACCAAAACCTACTACTGGGGGAAAGAGGAAACCAGACAAACAACTTGGGAGAAGAAAGGAAACCGCCATGAAAGGGGTGGAGCCATCTATGCAGTTCCATCCCACCCCAAGGGAGGGGGAACCATCCTCCTCATCGGAAGAAAGTGAAACCGAATCTGACGACAAACGTCTGGTAAGTTCCCGATCGGGCCCCATGACTATCCCAGTAGAACTAAAAGTACCCTCTACTGGAGCGCAGGAGAAAATGCTGGCCCTCTTAGATTCAGGGTGCACACGTTGCCTCTTTAGTCCTAAAGTGGTGGAGAAACTGGGGCTGAAATTGAGAACTTCCCTATTGCTTTTTGCCAGCTAGATGGCTCAATAGCTGGGGGAAGCCCTGCCCATTTTGTAACTAAGCCAATAGACATGTGGATGGGAACTCACCAAGAGACAGTAAGTTTTATTGTCGCACCAGGAATGGATCAACCCCTCATACTAGGATTATCTTGGTTACGGAAGTGGAACCCACACATCAATTGGCGAAAGGGGTGGCTGCGCATCTGTTCCGCAACACCTCCTGAGGGTGAAGGGGGGGCTCCAAAGCCCATTAACACTAAACCTAACCTAGCGGCCACTGGACAAGAGAAAATTGAGGGGGAGGAGAAAATCCCACACGAATATTGGGACCTAAAGGATGTTTTCAGTGAGAAATCCTCTGATACATTACCATCTCACCGCACAACAGATTGCAGTATTGATATTCTCCCAGGGGGAAAACTCCCAAAACCCCAAATTTACTCAATGACCCCCTGTGACATGGATGAATTACGGAAATTTATTGATAAAAATTTATGAAGGGGGTTTATTGAACCGGCCAGGCCCGAGTGGCAGCTCCAGTACTATTTAGAGAAAAAAAAGATGGCTCTCTTCGTCTCTGTGTGAATTACAAAAATTTAAATGTGGTGTCTGTGCACAATGTTTACCCCCTCCCTCTGATGAAGGACATGTTGGCCCATTTGGGTAAAGGGAGGATCTTCACAAAATTGGACTTAAGGGAGGCTTATTACAGAATCAGGATTAAGAAGGGAGATGAATGGAAAACTGCTTTCAACTGCGCACTTGGTTGTTTTCAATTCCGTGTACTACCTTTTGGCCTACAGGGGGCACCAGCGGTTTTCATGCAACTAATAAATGAAGTTTTGCATGACCAACTATACAAAGGCATGATAGTCTATCTTGATGACATCCTTATTTACACGGAAACACGTGAAGAACACGTGACATTGGTGCGTTCAGTTCTCAAAAAACTCTGCGCTGCGGAGCTTTACGCCAAATTGTCTAAGTGAATTTCATCAGGAAAAAATTGACTACCTTGGTTATTGCATCTCTCACAATGGCATTGAGATGGACCCAGCTAAAGTCCAAGCCGTTACCGATTGGGCACCCCCCTGCACCCGCAAACAATTGCAGTTTCTTGGGGTTTGTGAATTTTTATCGTCAATTGATTCCTTCTTTTGCCAGCATTGCGCTACCCATTACAAATCTCCTTAAGTCAAAAGGAGAGGCCAAACCCAAACCGGGGAAGCCACTAAAATGGACTATGGAATGTCAGGCCGCATTCAAAAACTAAAGTGACTCTTTGCAGCTGAACCCATTTTAAAACACCCAGACATGGACGCACCTTTTATCTTCAAGCTGATGCTAGTGATGCGGCAGTGGGGGCTGTGTTACTTCAAGCAAACGCTGACGGGCACCTGCAACCTTGCGCTTACACCTCCCAAAAACTGACGGAGACGGAGAGGCGATGGGCCATATGGGAAAAGGAAGCTTTTGCAGTCAGGTGGTCGTTGGTGACCTGGCGACATTTCCTTGTGGGAGCTAAACAACCTTTTGAGGTGTGGACTTATCACAAAAATTTGGAAGCATTAAAGACCCCTCGAAAACTTTCTCCTAAACAGATGCGCTGGGTGCAACATTTCAACAGGTTCAATTTCACCCTGAAATACATCCCTGGGGGGAAATTTTTATGGCGGATGCATTATCCAGACTCCCACAATACAACAGCTCCAAGTTGAGCGTGGTGCTTCCTGTCATCCCAGCGAAAAGTCTTGCTGCTCCAATGCTTACCAGAAGCCAAAGCACCCCTAAGTTGGAGGTCACAACAGACCTCATCTGCAAAATTAAGGAAAGCCTTGAGTCCGACTACTGGTTTAAGGAACATTCAAATGAATGCACCATGAAAGATGGACTAGCCTGGATAGTCGCTAAATTATATGTTCCTGCAAGCTTGAAACCTTTGGTATTACAACAAGCTCATGATTCCTGTATGGCTGGCCATTTTGGGTTTGTGAAAACTCTACATCTCATCAAAAGACAATTTTGGTGGCACTCTTTGAAAAAGGACATTGAATCATACGTGGCCAGTTGTCCTGTATGTGCAGCTGCTAAGAGACCTCCTGGGAAGCCCCAAGGCCTGCTTCAAGCTGTAGCCCATCCTGAATCGCCATGGAAGGAAATATCAATGGATTTCATTGTCGAATTACCTGAGAGTCAAGGAAATACCGTGATCTGGGTAGTCACGGATTTGTTCTCTAAACAGGTTCATTTTGTGCCTTGTTCCAAGATCCCTTCAGCTAAGTCCTTAGCTAAATTGTTTATTACACATGTGTACCATTTGCATGGGGTGCCAGAGCGCATAATATCAGATAGAGGGGTACAGTTCACCTCCCTCTTCTGGAAGGAGTTTTTGAAGTTGATTGGTTCCGCCCAGGGGTTAAGCTCCACCCACCATCCTCAGACTAATGGTCCTTGTGAAAGGACTAATTCTGTTTTGGAGCAATACCTCCGATGTTTTATCAATTATCAGCAAGATAATTGGACTGAACTGTTACCACATGCTGAAGTAGCGTACAACAACTCTGTGCACAGCAGCACTGGTTTCACCCCATTTAGACTTGTATTTGGACAGGACTTTGTGCCAATCCCGGAGTTGCCCCATGAAAAACCACGGAGTGGAGTGACCAGCTCCAAAAGGTTTGGCTAATAGCCCAAAAAACATTGGAGGCTGCTCATCGAGCACACAAGAAACAGGCTGACAAGAAGAGGGTGAAAAAAAGGGAGTACAAGGTTGGAGATCGAGTTTTTCTGTCTACCCAATTTCTCCAAACCACCCAAAAGTCGAAGAAATTAGAGCCTAAGTATGTTGGTCTGTTTCCTATTGTGAAGATCATTAATCCTGTTTCTGTACGGTTGGAATTGCCAAAGTATCTCAACCGCATTTACCCCGTATTTCATGTTAACCTGTTGAAACCAGTGCACACCTCTTCTTTTCGAACACCCGTACCACCTCCTCCTGCCCCTCTTCTCATCGAAGGAGAGCAACATTTTGAGATCAAAGAAATTTTGGATTCCAGGAGACGTAGGAATCAGATTCAGTATCTGGTCTCCTGGAAAAATTTTCCCCCATCCCAAGCTGAATGGGTTGATAAGTCCCATGTTTATTTATTTATTTATTTATTTTATTGAACTTATTAGTCGCCCCCTCTCCCCACAGGGACTCTGGGCGACGTACAGAGCAATAATCAAGATAGCACCATATATCGTGCGGAGGAGGTAAAAATAAGTCCATAAATAAGCATACTTACAAAATTTAAAACCCCAAAAATATTAAACTCTAAAAACTTTAAAAAACAAAATTTCCCATTATAAAATGACCTGGGGTGGCAAGATTGTAACGTTATGCCAGGCCGGCTTGACAAAACAGGTAGGTCTTCAGCTTCATACGGAAGGAGCGAAGGTCGGTTGTTGTCCGGATGTCTGGGGGGAGGTCATTCCAAAGGGTAGGGCCCACCACAGAGAAGGCCCTACTCCTGGGCACCGCCCTCTGGCACTCTCTAGAGGACGGCACCCGGAGTAGCCCCTCTCTGTGTGAGCGAATGGGTCGCAGGGATGTATGGGGCAGGACGCGATCCCGCAGGTAACTGGGCCCTGTGCCATGGAGCGCTTTGAAGATGGTAACCAGTACCTTGAAGCGCACCCGGTAGGCCACAGGAAGCCAGTGCAGCTCGCGCAGGATAGGTGTTATATGGGAGAATCTCGATCTCCCCATAATAACCCGCACGGCTGCATTCTGGACCAACTGCAGTCTCCGGGCGCACCTCAAGGGGAGCCCCATGTAGAGAGCATTGCAGTAGTCCAGGCGGGACGTCACCAGCGCGTGAGTGACTGTGCGCAAGGCCTCCCGGTCCAAAAGGGGCCGCAACTGGCGCACCAGGCGAACCTGGTGGAACGCCCCCCTTGCCACGGCCGCCACGTGCTCTTCTAAGGTCAGCCGATCATCAAGGAGGACGCCCAAGTTGCGCGCCCCTTCCACCGGGGCTAATTGCTCATCCCCGATGGTCAGCGATGGAGTATGCTGATTGAATCGGGAAGCCGGGAACCACAGCCACTCTGTCTTGGAGGGGTTGAGCCTGAGCCTGTTGTCATCCATCCAGACCCGTACGGCTTCCAGACACCGGGCCATCACTTCGACAGCCTCGTTGGGGTGGTTTGGGGTGGAAATGTACAACTGAGTATCATCAGCGTACAGATGGTAACTCACCCCAAAACCACGGATGATCTCGCCCAGCGGCTTCATATATATGTTGAACAGGAGAGGCGAGAGGATCGACCCCTGAGGGACCCCACAAATGAGGGGCCTTGCGGTCGACCTCTGCTCCCCCGTCAACACACATTGCGTCCGGCCAGAGAGGTAGGAGCGGAACCACCGTAGCACGGTGCCTCCAACCCCCAACCCCTCCAGCCGGCGCAATAGGATACCATGGTCGATGGTATCGAAGGCCGCCGAGAGATCTAATAGGACAAGGATGGAGGAACAACCCCCATCCTTTGCCCTCCAGAGATCATCCACCAACGCGACCAAGGCCGTCTCCGTGCTGTGACCGGGTCGGAAGCCGGACTGGCGCGGGTCTAGATAATCAGCTTCCTCCAGGTGGCGCGGAAACTGCTGAGCCACCACACTCTCAACAACCTTCGCTAAAAAAGGAAGGTTGGAGACAGGACGATAATTTGCTAGCTCCTTTGGGTCCAGAGAAGGCTTCTTGAGCAGGGGCCTGACCACCGCCTCTTTCAAGGCGGCCGGCATCAGGCCCTCCCCCAACGAAGCGTTCACCAGTCCCAGTAGCCAGCCTCGTGAGCCCTCCCAGGAGGCCAGCACCAACCAGGAGGGACACGGGTCCAGTAAACATGTGGTGGCCCGCAGTCGCCCGCGCAACCTGTCCAAATCTTCGATGACAACAGGGTCAAACTCCTCCCAGCATGGTCTCTCAAGACTAGTCTCGGACGTCCCCACTGGAACACTGGAGTGGGTCCAACCTCTCCGGATATGATCGATTTTATCCTGCAAGAACTCTCCAAATTCCTCTGCCCTGCCCTGCAATAGTGGGTCCCGCTGCTCCTGTGACAGAAGGGAGCGGGTCACCCGAAACAGGGCGGCAGGGCGGTTCTCTGCGGACGCTATAAGAGTGGCACAATACTGACGTTTGGCCACTCTTATTGCCACAAGGTAGGTCCTTATGTAGGCTCTTACCTGTGTTCGGTCAGCTTCGGAGCGGGAGGATCTCCACTTACTCTCCAGGCGTCTCCTAAGGCGTTTCATCGCCCTTAGCTCCCCGTTAAACCAGGGGGCCCGGGTCGATCGTGGCCGTCGGAGAGGCCGCAAAGGCGCCACCCGGTCCAAGGCACCGGCAGCCGCACTATTCCATGCTGCTACCAGGTCCTCAGCCCGGGGGCGGGACAGGTCAGCAGGAAGTGGCCCAAGCTCCGCCTGGAACCTATCCGGATCCATCAGGCGCCTGGGGCGGAACCATCTGGGATAATCTGGTTCCGCCTCCCCGCGGTGGGGAGTAGCGCCAGGGAAGTCCAGCTGGAGAAGTGAGTGATCTGACCATGACAGGGGCGTGATGACTAAATGCCCTCTTCCCAGATCACTCATCCACTGGTCGGAGACAAACACAAGATCCAGAATGTGGCCTCGCTCGTGAGTGGGGTCCTGAATTACTTGAGTCAGACCCATGGCTGTCATGGAAGCCATGAATTCCCGGGCCACCTCGGATGCCTTTCCCGTCGACGGCAGGTTGAAATCCCCCATCACTAGTAGTTTGGGGGTCTCAACCGCCATCTCCGCGATCCGCTCGAGGAGCTCGGGCAGGGCCGTTGATGTATGGCGGGGAGCCAGGTATACTATCAACAGGCCCAACTGACTCCCTGGGCCCCACTTTACGCCCAGAGACTCACAACCAGATGTCTGCGACACAGTGAATTCTCTCGGTGCCAGATCGTCCCGGATGATAATTGCTACTCCCCCACCCCTACCTTGGGCCCGTGGCTGGTGGAATACACGGTAACCTGGAGGGCACATTTCCCTGAGGGGCAACCCCCCCTCCGGGCCCAACCAGGTTTCCGCTATTCCTGCGAGGTCCGGCTCCCCCTCTGTGATCAAGTCACTGATGAGGGGGGCCTTGTTAACCACGGACCTCGCGTTACATAACATCAGCCTAAGGCCCAGGCTCTGCTGATCCTGTCCACCTAGTCTGCGGGGGTTGGTACAAGCGACCGGGCGTATCCAGTGGCCCCGGTCTCCCAACCGACTATACGTTCTTCTAGTGTCCTCGCGCCTGCCCCTCCCTACGACCGTCGTGATTGTAATTCCCCTTATAGGAATGTTATGTTAGAGCTCCTAGGCTTTTGCGGAGATTCTACTCTGCCTATCCCGATAAGCCCTAACTCGTATTGCCATACTTATGTCTAATCTGTCTTGTTCCTATTTTCTTTCTACCTTTTCCAGGGGTGATGTCCTTTCCTGACAGAGGGCCGGATGTCAGCCTCTGCTTTGCTGCTCGCTTTCGGCTGCCATTGAAACAGGGAGGGGGGGGAGATAAATGGTATTTGGGAGGGGAAGCTTGAGCACAGGAGTGAATGAAGAAGGGAGTCATTTTCTCACCTTCTACTGTGCATGCTGCAGATATGGAATTGTCACCAAGGCCAACCGTCCAGCATACCATCCTGATGATGGGTTTTGAAAGTGCAGCCCACATGACACCTGTGGGGTGTGGGGATTAGACTGGGGGTTGAGATAACTAGGGGAAGGGAGCTGGGTCACATATTGATATCTATGAATGTGCGCGCTTTTGTCTCAGATCTTGCTTTGCTAGCCACTCATAACCAGTAAAAGTACTCTTAATTCTGAAAAATGGACTTGAGTGGTTTCTTTCTTGGTTAGTGATGGAGGCTGCACTGACACATACACAAGAGGCCTTACGATTTCCTACATGGCGAGAAAAACTAGAAAACAAAAAGAGCAACAAGAATGTATGCAAAAGGAACTTATGGAAGCCGAAGATGAACTCCAGAAAGTCCCAAAGAATAAAATTAAAAAAGAAAAAAGAGAGATAATTAAACATAAGATCAACTTAATAAATCAAAAGGAATTAGCGCAGAAAATTAAAGCGGCCAGACAAAATTACTTTGAACAAGCCAACAAACCTGGACAATGGCTGGCATACAGACTGAAGAATGAAAGAAAAAAGGATGATATATCAATTAAAAGATGATGAGGGAAGAATTCAATACAAAGCAGAAGAAAGGAAGCATATTATTCATAAATACTTCGCAAAACTATACGCACAAGATAGTATAGAGGAAAACAAAATAAAGCATTATTTAAACACAGAAAAGATAACACCAATCTCAAAAGAGCAAAGGGAGGCGATAAACAGGCCAATAACGTTAGCCGAAGTGGAACTAGTCTTGAAAAACCAGAAAAATAATAAAACCCCAGGAACAGATGGAATACCAGTGGAGCTATACAAATATAATAAAATAATATTGGAAGAGTTAGGAGTGGAAATGTTTAATGAAGTTTTAGGAAAAGCCAAGATACCGGAATCATGGACAGAAGCAATAATATCGCTGATCCCAAAAGAAGAAACCAGCCTACAAGAAATTCAAAACTACAGGCCAATTTCATTACTAAACTCTGATTATAAAATATTTGTAGCAATTATGGCAGGAAGAATTAAAGAGGTGTTAAATGAACGAATACAGCCAGACCAAAACGGATTTTTACCTCACAGACACATTAGGAATAATACGAGAATCATCCTAGACATAATAGAGTACTATGAGGTGCATCCAGAAAAACAAATGGTACTGGTTTTCCTTGATGCACAAAAAGCATTTGACAACGTAATTTGGAAATTTATAATAACACTATTGGATGAGATTAAATTCGGAGAAAAATTTATAAAAATGATAGAAGGATTTTATAACAATCAGACAGCCAAAGTTCTGATGAATGGAGAATTTACAGAGAAGATTGAAATAAAAAAGGAGTCAGACAGGGATGCCCCCTCTCTCCTTTGCTGTTTATATTGACTTTGGAAATTTTATTAAATGAAATTAGGAAGGACCAGGGAATAAAAGGTTTAAGACTCAAAAATGAAGAATATAAGGCCCAAGCCTATGCCAATGACTTAGTATTTGTTCTAGAAGACCCATTAGAATCCAGTCTGAAATTAATTAAAAAATTAGAAGAAAATGGCGAAGTGGCAGGACTAAAGATCAATAAAAACAAAACAAAAATGATAACCAAGAACATGACAAAAAAGCAAGAAGAGGAACTGGAAGTAACAACCAGAATGCAAATAACTAAGAAAGTGAAATACTTGGGGATCTGGGTGTCGGCAAAATGTTCCACAATTAAAGATGATAACTATAATAAATTAGTGATACAAATTATCCCGGTTGCTCCCCCCCCTCTCCTCCTTGCTTGTGAACATGATAAATTAGATCAGCGGGGAGTGGCTGAGGCAGCTGGCATGGATACTAACGCCAGCGGAAGATGGCTTCGGGAGCTGGCGTGGCTGGAGGGGGGTGCTTCATTGTGCCCCCCCTGGTATTACTGCCATTGCCTGGGCCACCGTTCTGTGCCATTTGCCCCCCCTCCTGTGATATTATGGACTGGGTCAACGGAGTGCGGCCCTGGCGATGGATGTGAGTGCGGCTGGCGTGGGCGGAGCTTAGCTGTTGGAGTCGGAGTTGGAGCAGCCGCTGATGTCGCCGCTGTCCTCATTGCCGCCATCACTGGCCGCTAGCATCTGCTGCGATTTTGGACAGCTGGCCATTACCCTTACATATTGTCCCCAACATTGACAATTTTTATGATGGACATAAGCTTCCTGCTACCCCCTTGAACACTGCCGGCTCCCCCCCCCCCCGTGGACATGTCATCTCCTCATTCCATCTCCCCCATGATGTCATCCCATTTGGTTGATGCCACACTCTCCTCTATGCTATACTGCGACATAACTTTATTCTCTCCAGGAACTCCCCCTTTCCCGGGGATGGCCTTCTGACCTATCAAGACGCCAGTACCTGGATGAAGCTGTCTACCTGGATCCGTTTCAGTCGGGTTTCAGGCCCGGGTACAGCACGGAGACGGCATTGGTCGCGTTGGTCGATGATCTCTGGCGGGCCCGGGACAGGGGCTGTTCCTCTGTCCTGGTCCTATTATACCTCTTGGCGGTTTTCGATACCATCGACCATGGTATCCTACTGCGACGACTCAGGGGGTTGGGAGTGGGGGGCACCGTTTTACGGTGGTTCTCCTCCTACCTGTCAGATCGGTCGCAGTTTGTGTTGACTGGAGGGCAGAGATCGACCCCCAGGTGCGTCACTTGTGGGGTGCCCCAGGGGTCGGTTCTCTCACCCCTCCTGTTCAACATATACATGAAACCACTGGGCGAGATCATCCGTGGTTTGGGGGTACGGTATCATCAATATGCTGATGATACCCAACTTTTCATCTCTACCCCAAACCACCCAAACGATGCCCTCGACGTGATCTCCCGATGCCTGGAGGCTGTGCGGATCTGGATGGGGAGGAACAGACTCAAGCTCAATCCCTCCAAGACTGAGTTCCCGTCATCCCAATTTGTACATCTTGTTCCATCTTTGATGATAGGGGGAGAAATTTTAGCCCCCTCAGAGAAGGCTCGCAATTTGGGAGTCCTCCTGGATACGCGGCTTAGTTTAGAAGAACACCTGATGGCTGTGACCAGGGGGGCCTTTTACCAGGTTCGCCTGGTACACCAGTTGCGCCCCTTCCTGGATCGGGATGCTCTGTGCACAGTCACTCATGCCCTCATCCTTTCTCGCCTGGACTACTACAATGCTCTCTACATGGGGCTGCCCTTGAAGATCACCCGGAGGCTTCAGCTGGTCCAGAATGCGGCCGCGCAGGTTGTCATGGGGGTACCTAGGTGCTCCCATGTCACACCCCTTTTAGACGGCCTGCACTGGTTGCCGGTTGTTTTCCAGTTGCGATTCAAGGTATTAATTATGACCTTTAAAGCGCTCCATGGCTTAGGCTCAGGGTATCTGCGAGACCACCTACTGCCCCCAGTAGCCTCCCACCGTCCAGTACGATCCCACAGAGTTGGCCTCCTCAGAGTGCCGTCGGCCAAGCAGTGCCGGCTGGTGACCCCCAGGGGGAGACCCTTCTCTGTGGGAGCGCCTTCCCTCTGGAATGAGCTGTCCCCGGAGCTCCGCATAATCCCCGACCTCCGGTCCTACCGACGCGCCCTAAAAAGTTGGCTTTTCCAGCAAGCTGGCCTGGCCTGTTAATGTTAATTTTAATTTAAATTTATTTTAAATGTATTGTTTCTTTAAAAAAAATCGGTTTGGTCTTTTGGGAAATGGGTTTAATCTTTTTTTTAACTTTTGTGATGTGTGTTTTTAATGTTGTACACCGCCCTGAGTCCTTTTGGAGAAGGGCGGCATATAAATCCAAATAAACCTAAACCTAAACCTAAAAGAGTTAGAAAATTGGAAAAATATTCAACTAACACTCATGGGATGTATAGCAACAATTAAAATGAATATTTTACCAAGAATCTTATTCCTGTTGCAAGCCGCACCTATTAATCCGGGTAAAAAATTCTTTCAAGAATTAAACAAAATAACCGCTAGGTTTATTTGGCAAGGACAAAAAGTGAGGATTAAACTAAAGTCAATGCAAGACAGCAAGGAGAGGGGAGGTTTAGCATTACCAAATTGGGATCTATACGCATCAGCAGTATCAATAACATGGGTGAAGGATTGGAAAGAGCTAAAGAATAAAAGAATTTTGACCTTGGAAGGCCATGATTTGCAAGCAGGCTGGCATACATTCCTATGGGATGATAAAAATAAAATGCACAAATACTTTCAAAATCATTTAATTAGAAGAGCGTTATTGCAAAAATGGCTCAACATAAAAAAAAAAATCCACTATGTGAAAATTCCGAATTGGCTATCACCGACAGAAAGGACGACTCATACAAATTTTATAGATTTGAATAAAATGCTAAGATATAGAGACTTAATTGATAGACAGGGAAACTTAAAAACAATTGAAGAATTGGCAGAACAGAACATGAAAGTTGACTGGCTAACTTACCTTCAAATCAAAACTAAATACAATAAAGATACCAAATTATATGACATCAAAACAGAACCACACGAATTGGATAAAATTATTCAAAGCTCAGATAGAAAGATGATAGGGAGAATATATAAATTTCTCCTGAAGTATAAAATGGAAGAGGAAATTGTGAAAGAACAAATGATAAAATGGGCGCAGAACTTTGGCTATAATATTGAATTAGACAAATGGGAAAAATTTGGGGGAACAAACTTAAAAATGATAGTATCAGTTGCATACAAGGAAAACCAATACAAAATGTTTTATAGATGGCACCTGGCACCAACAAGGTTAGCTAAAATCTCAACAAATACCTCCCCAAAATGTTGGAAATGCGAATCGATACATGGAACATATTACCATTTATGGTGGACCTGTGAGGAGGCTAAAATTTTTTGGAAAAAGATCAAAAATTGGCTGGAGGCAATAACGGGGGTTAAAATAGAATGGAAACTGGAAATTTTTTTATTGGGAATAATGTCTGTGAAATACAAAAAAGAAATCCAGTATTTAATACTACACATAACTACGGCGGCAAGGATTGCCTTTGCCCAGAAATTGAAAAACAAACTAACTCCAAGTGAAGATGAAATAATAAGAAAGGTTATGGACTGTGCTGAAATGGACAAACTAACTGAAGAAATTCAGGGAAAAGAAGAATCAGAATTCTACCAGATATGGGATAAATGGTATAGGTGGATGGAGGAAAGAAACAAGAATCAATGAAGGAATGTAACAAAACTCAAAAATAATAGTTATGAGTAAAATAAGGAAGTTAAGAATGGTGAAACTCAAATGAAATAGAATTCAATGGGAAATAATATAAGGTGAGCGCTATCGATTGATAATTGCTACTAGAAAGAACAGGAAGCTCCTGTTTGTATTGCACTGTGTAAATGTGTTGTACGTCTAAGTTTTGTGTGTGTGTATTTTAAATGTTTGTTAATAAAATAGTTTAAAAAAAGAAACAAAAAGGGAAGGGCCAGCGTGTAGCAGAGTTTAATGTGTGGCTAAAGGAGTGGTGTAAAAGGGAAGGCTTTGGTTTTATTAGTCATGATACTTGCAGCTGGTCCAATGAAAAACTGTACAAAAGAGATGGTTTGCACCCATCCAAGAAAGGGACTGAGTTACTTAGCATTAAATTCACAGATTTTCTGGATAAACATTTAAACTGAACAGCGGCGACAGAGAATTAATTGATACAGAAAATTTCTGCCCCCAGCAATCTAAAACACATAGGGTTATCAGTGCATGTAACATAGATGTTTGTGCGGGTAAGATTATCACTCCTGTCAAGCAAAACCAAGTATTTAATAGTGAGTGCCATATCATGTGCATGAATCATACAAGTGGCAAGAAAATAGGGGCAGTCAGGCATAACACAGGTTATGTAGACAGTAAACACAGGGTCAATCAAAATGGACTGAAATGTATATACACCAATGCACAGAGTATGAGGAATAAACAGGGTGAATTAGAAATTCAAGTAAATGAGGGCAGATGCAATATTGTTGCCATTACAGAAACTTGGTGGGATGAAACCCACAAATGGAACATACAGCTAGAAGGATTTAAATTATTTAAAAGAAATAGACCAAATAAAAGAAGAGGTGGAGTTGCACTATATATAAGAACTAACTACATTTCTACAGAAATAGAGCACAACAATGATGAGAACTATCTTGAATGCATTTGGGTCAATATTAAAGGTTGGGGGGGGGGAATGACATTGCCATAGGTGTATACTACAGACCACCCAACCAAGCAGAGGAAGTAGATGAACTTTTTGCTAGTCAGCTAACTAAGGTATGTAGGAAGCACACCACAATAGTAATGGAGGATTTCAACTATCTTGACATCAACTGGGGAACAAATTTATTTTTATTTATTTATTTATTTATTATTCATATTTATAGACCGCCCCCTCTCCCGGAAGGGACTCGGGGCGGTGTACAGTCACTAAAATACGTTATAAAATACATACAAAACAGTAAAATAATTAAATACGTAGGTGGAGGAGGTTGCAAGACTGTACATAGAATAATAAATATTAAATATAGTATATAGTATATTAAAAACTTTTTAAAACCCCAAACCCAATTAAAATAAATAAATCCCCGGGAGGTAAAACTAAGAAAGTGCCAGGCCAGCTGATTGAAATAGGTGAGTCTTTAACTTTTGCCGGAAGGAACGGAGGTCGGTGGTAGTTCGAATGTCAACAAACTCTGCACCAAGTGGAAGATCCAACAGGTTCCTAACGAACCTAGCAAACAACTTTGTTTCCCAAAAAGTAGAGAAGGGAACAAGGGGATCGGCCATATTAGACTTAATTCTCACTAACAGAGAGGAAATGATAGAAAGTGTTAAAGCCATAGGAACCCTGGGGGCAAGTGGCCATGCAATATTGGGATTCAACATTATGCAAACACAAGTAGTAGAACAAAGTCAAACTAGAGTCTTGGATTTTAAGAGAGCTAATTTCAATAAACTTAGAGAGAGCTTGGGAAGAATTCCATGGATGAGAATCCTCAAGGGGAAAACAACTCAAGAAGCTTGGGAAATTTTGAGAGAGAGCCAACGTTGTGATGAGACAACGTGTGGTCTCGATAGTCTGAGACTGCCATTGATACTTTTACCGCTGCACGGTCCATATGGACTGTCCTGAAGAGACGGTGAACAGGGATACAAATCCTTGCTGAACTTAGGGACATCCCAAAGTCCCTGATTGACCCAAGAGAAACTCTCCAAGCCGACGGTAAACAGACAGCCCCAGGCTGACAAAGTCGGAGACAGCTCCGGAAAGAAGGCAGTGAAAGTGAGTCCATCTGGTGAGATTTTTTCTTTGAGAATGATTGCCCAAATAAACTTTTTTTAAAAGGTAAATTAGTCCTCTAAGCCAAAGAATAAAGCAGCAAAACCTATCTTTATTGGACTGCCTTAGAAAGTCTTTTTTTTCTCCTTTTTCTTTGTAACAATGCTTTTTGGATTGAAGTGATTGTAATGCTTCCCGTTTCTCTTCTTAAGTGAATGAATTGATTTTTCTTCTTCTATTCTTTGCTACCTTATTTTTTGGCTGAACTAAAACCTTTTTTTTATTCTACCAATCCTCCCTACTACTGCTTATTAAATTTCATTAAAGACATTTAAAGACCTTTGTTTTCCATAAGTTTGAAATAAATAGGAGAAAGTCGAATCTGTCATTCGGAAGCCAGAACTTGGTTTTTTCCCCCTGTTTTGAAACAATGAATCCTTTGTTCTTTCTCCTTTGATTTTACTGACTCTGTAACTGGAGGTTTTGCAGCTTACTCGTGGAGACTGATAAGGAGCCAAAGGCACGGACTGTTTTGGCAGGTGCTTTTGTGAAATATCTTGGCAAGGGAGGGAAAAGAAAAGAAGAAGATAGAACCCTTCCTTTTTGAAAAAATAAAAGAACTTGTTCTTAAGTCATTTCAAAATAAAGGTACTTATATATATAAAAGAGACATTGAAGGCTAGAGTGGCAGGGGATTTTAGACTCTTTTTTCTTCTTCTTTCTCTTATTTTTTCTTTTTCTCTTCTTGGAAATATGTATCAATATGCAGATGAGGAAACCTTAAGTTTTCAATATTTTTTGGTTGGAATTCAAAACATATTTGAAGGATTTGGTAGATTTGAGAAGAAGTTGGATAGACTATTGTCTTGTACAGCAAAAGATGAAGGGGTTGGAGCCCCAAAAATTAAAGAAGAGAATGAAGATATAGAAAATAAAGATAAGATAACAGATGAACTTACTAATGGAGCATTCATGAGTGAAAGTGGAAAGAAGGGAATATGGAAAAGTGAATTTGATAATCTGGAGCTCTATCCCTTGTGTCAAGATATGGAATTGATGATGGAATTAAGAAGAGAAACAGTTCCAGAAATACGTTCGATAATGAAAGATACGCTAATTTCAATACCAGTTCAAGGGCAACGAGACTACTTGAGAAATCTTTTAAGCAAAAAAGTGTGGAGGGAAGTTTTTAAAAACCTTATAAAGAAGTTAATAAGAGAATTGATACAACAACTGGCAAAAAAGATAAGACTGTTCTATTACTGGAAAGATACAGGTTGATAATGAATGTTGATAATAAAAAACTTTTGGTGATTAATAAGTAGGATGTTGTAGATGCTTTTAGATTGTTTATTTAAATGTTTATTCATTAACAAATAATTCATTATGATAATAATAATGAAATAATAATTTTAACTAGTAAAAACAACTTGGATGTAAACAACAAATTGAGACCTGGAAAAAAGATTTATTAATTTTACTAACAAATTTGTGTTTAGATTTTGTTATAAAGATGTAATCTTTCTTGGGTATTTATAAACTTTATTAACAAATTTTTGTTTAGATTTTGTTATAAAGATGTAATCTTTCTTGGGTCTGATGAGAAGAGATGTGATATAAATAGTAAATAATTTTTATCTAATTACAATAATAATAAGGAAATGTTAATGGATGATGTTTAATTATTTCTATATGTGTTGGCATTGGTAAAAGCAATTAGATATAAGCCTTAAATAGTGAGTTGGGAGGGAAAGGGGTGGGGAATGTTTAGATATCTTATTAATTGATTTTTCAGAATATATTATAAAAGGGTAACTATTGGAGTTTTATTGGAATAGTTAATGAATGCCAGTAGGTGGTTGTGCCTTTAAATACAAATGATTCCAGATAAAAGCATGTTTAAATAATACTAGTTAAATGAGAATGGTGGTACATTGATAGTAAAATACATAAAGATTTTTGATTTAAAATGTACAATTCAATATGAAGGAAGTATAAATAATTATTGTAGTAGTAACGCACGAAATCTGTTTGTAACCAATCAACACGCTTTCTACAAGATGTAATGAAGGATGATCCTTTTTTGTGTTTTTGTTAATTAAAGCAATAAAAAAAATTGGAAAAAAAAGAAGGTTGGGAAAATGAGATTACAAAAGCTCAGTCTAGCACAATACCAATGAAGAAGAAAAATAACAGCTCCCAAAAGAAACCAGCACAGCTGCATAAAGAACTCTCTGACAAATTTAAAGACAAAAAAGTTAAGTATAAAAAGTGGAAAGAGGGGGACATAACTAAGGCAGAATATCAGCAAATAGCCCGAGCCTGTAAAGATGAACTAAGGAAAGCTAAAGCTCACAATGAACAAATGCTTGCCACAAAAGTAAAAAATAACAAAAAAAGCTTCTTCCAACATGTTAAAAACAAGAAAAAGTTAAGGAAACAATTGGTCCATTGATAGGAGAAAATGGCAAGAAGGTGACAAGCAACAGGGAGAAAGCAGAACTATTTAACTCATTTTTTGCATCTGTCTTTACACAAAGGGATAAAACAGTCCAACCTATCAAAAACAGCACCACAAAAATCAGATTAGGAAGGCAAATTGAAATAGGGAAGAAAATGGCAAGTGAGCACCTGTCTACCTTATACGAGTCGAAATCACCAGGACCGGATGGATTACACCCCAGGGTTCTGAAGGAACTGGCAGACAAGATCTCAGAACCACTGAACTATATCTTTCAGAAATCCTGGAGCATCGGGGAACTGCCAGAGGACTGGAAAAGAGCTGATGTGGTTCCCATCTTCAAAAAAGGAAAAAGGATAGATCCAGGAAACCTCAGACCTATCAGCCTGACCTCAATACCAGGGAAGATTCTGGAAAAGATAATCAAGCAACAATTAGCAAACACCTAGAACTAAACAAAGTAATAGCCAAAAGCCAACATGGGTTTGTCAAAAACAGATCTTGCCAGACTAATCTTATTTCATTCTTTGACAAAGTGACAAAATTAGTGGACCAGAGGAATGCCATCGATATAGTTTACTTGGACTTCAGTAAGGCATTTGATAAGGTAGACCATAACCTACTACTAGATAAAGTAGAAGAATGTGGGTTGGACTGCATCACCACCAGAGGGATTCGTAGCTGGCTGACCAATTGCACTCAACATGTAGTCCTCAATGGAACTGCATCTACATGGAGGGAAGTATGCAGTGGAGTACCCCAAGGCTCTGTTTTAGGCCCAGTACTCTTCAACATCTTCATCAATGATTTGGATGAGGGAATAAATGGGGAACTCATCAAATTTGTAGATGACACCAAACTGGCAGGAATAGCCAACACTCCAGAAGACAGGCTTAAGATACAGAAGGAACTTGACAAAGTTGAACATTGGGCACTATCTAATAAAATGAAATTCAATAGTGAAAAGAGTAAGGTTCTACATTTAGGCAAGAAAAACGAAATACACAGGTATAGTAAAGGTGGTACCTGGCTCAATAGTAGTAACTGTGAAGGGGATCTTGGAGTCCTAGTGGACAACCATTTAAATATGAGCCAGCAGTGTGCAGCAGCTGCCAAAAAAGCCAACACAGTTCTAGGCTACATAAACAGAGGGATGGAATCAAGATCATGTGAAGTGTTAATACCACTTTATAATGCCTTGGTAAGGCCACACTTGGAATACTGTGTTCAGTTTTGGTTGCCACGATGTAGAAAAGATGTGGAGACTCTAGAAAGAGTGCAGAGAAGAGCAACAAAGACGAATAGGGGACTGGAGACTAAAACATATGAAGAACGGTTGCAGGAACTGGGTGTGTCTAGTTTAATGAAAAGAAGGACTAGGGGAGACATGATAGCAGTGTTCCAATATCTCAGGGGTTGCCACAAAGAAGAGGGAGTCAAACTATTCTCCAAGGCACCTGTGGGTAGAACAAGAAGCAATGGGTGGAAACTAATCAAAAAGAGAAACAACTTAGAACTGAGGAGAAATTTCCTGACAGTTAGAACAATTAATCAGTGGAACAGCATGCCTCCAGAAGTTGTGAATGCCCCAGCAGTCTTTAAGAAGATGTTAGATAGCCATTTGTCTGGAATGGTATAGGGTTTCCTGGCTAGGCAGGGGGTTGGGCTAGAAGACCAACCCCCTTCCAACTCTGCTATTGTATTGTATTTTATTGCAATTTTCAGTCTCCATGGCTGCTGCAGATTTATAATTTTTACAAAGTGAAAATTGATGACAAGGAAACATGTTATATCCAAAATCTACAGATCGGTTAATCAAAAATGCCAGGAAGCAAAATGCAGGTTTTCAGGTTATCTGGAGTTCTTCATCAGTTTATATGATACAAATAGCATGAGATGAGAAAAGCAGAAGAATGGGAAAAACATAGCAAAGCAAATAATGAAATTTATTATTTAAAATAAGTATAAAAATGGAAACTGCAGAATGATAGTATCCAGTGGTGGGTTTCAAATTTTTTTAGAACCTATTAACAGGTGTGGCCTGCTTTGTGGGAGTGGCTCAGTGGTCATGTGATCAGGGGGAGTGGCTGGTGGTCTTGTGACCAGGTGGGCATGGCCAACATGGAAAATGTGGTGAAACTCACTTAACAATGCTCTTGCTTAGCAACCAAAATTTTAGGCTCAATTGTGGTCATAAGTTCTCTTTCTTTCTTTCTTTCTTTCTTTCTTTCTTTCTTTCTTTCTTTCTTTCTTTCTTTCTTTCTTTCTTTCTTTCTTTCCTTCCTCCCTTCCTTCCTTCCTTCCTTTTGAATTTCTCTCCCCTTTTCTTTCTTTCTCTCTTTCTTTCATCTCTCTCTCCCACTTTCTTTTTCTTTCTTTCTTTCTTTTTTCTTTCTCTCTTTTTTACTTTCTATCTTTCTTCATTTCTTTCTCTTTTTCTCTCTCTTTCTCTTTCTATCTTTGTCTCTCTCTCTTTGTCTCTCTCTTTTCTCTCTCACTCTCCATCCATTCCTTCCTTCCTTCCTTTCTTGTATGTATCTCTCCCACTTCCTTCCTTTCTTTCTTTCTCTCTTACTTTTCTCTCTCTCCCCCCCTCTCTCTCACACACATCCCTTCCAATTATATTCATAGATATATTCTATGAACTAAAACCGATGCCCAACAAATCCTATGATCAGAGTATTCTGACCTGGTGGGTGTCTGAAGGTGTTGGGCATGCCACGGAAGGCATGCATGACAGACACCGTGCTTGCCGCAATGCAAGGTGCATGTGTAAGGGGGACTGGAGAGGCTGGGAGGCTGGCAAAGAAGAAGCCGCTGTTTCTCCGCTGCTGTGGCTCGCAGACAAAGGATTCAGGGATGCTGGCTGGTGCTCTCTTCACTTACTGTTCACCACTGCTGCCTCTGCGGCCCTCTGGCTGCAGCCCTGCTTGGCTGGGTAGCTGGCCAGGAAAGCAGCAAAGGGGCGAGTGCCAGCCATCATCCTCGCCTTATTCCTCTGCGAGCTGTGGCAGTGGAGAAACAGAGGCTTCTTTTTTGCCAGCCTCTCAGCTGATCCAGGCCCCCTTGCACATGTGGTGTGTGTGTGAGAGAGAGAGAGAGAGAGAGAGTGAGTGTGTATGTTTCCTCCCTCTGTGTGAATTTCCCCCTCGCTGAGCTTCTGGAGGCCCCATACCAGAATGCTCCCTCCCCTGGCCTGCCCCCCTGCTTGCTCCCCCACCCATCTGCCCAGTCGCTGCTCGCTCACTCTCCGCACCAGGCTTGTCCTGCCCACCCACTTCCTTTGCTGGAGTGGAAGATTGGGAGAAGCCCACGTGGTGTGCGCTCCCTTCTCTTTGAAAGTCGCCTGGTTTCCAGTGGGGGTGGGGAAGAAATCCATGTGTTTTTCCTCCCTCTGCATGGATTTCTCCCCCCCCCTCATTGGAAACCAGATGGCTGTCAAAGAGAAGGGAGCAGCACGTGCCACGTGGGCTTCTTCCAACAGCTGAAGAAGGAACAGGAGGCAAGGATTCGGCTGTTGGAAGAAGCCCACATGGTGCATACTCCCTTCTCTTTGACAGCCACCTGGTTTCCAATGGGGGTGAGGAAGAAATCCATGCATTTTTCCTCCCTATGCATGGATTCCCCCCCCCAATGGAAACCAGGCGGCTGTCAAAGAGAAGGGAGCGCACACCACGTGGGCTTCTCCCAATCCTCCACTCCGGCAAAGGAAGTGGGTGGGCCTGCTGCGGAGAGTGACCGAGCAGCGACTGGGCGGGTGGGCGGGGGAGTGAGCAGGGGGCAGGCCAGGGGAGGGGGCGTTCCAGTACGGGGCTTCCAGAAGGTCAGGTATGGGAAGGCACGCTAAATTTCACAATCGGGTATGCACTTACCTGTGCGAACCAGCTGAAACCCACTCCTGATTGTATCCATTGCTAGTAAGTACTGCAGGAATCAGATTACCCTTAATGTTCTGATAAGAAGCAACTGCTTATCACAGTTCTGAAAACCAAAGACCTACAATTTTTGCATTCTTTTTCAATCTTGGAAGGTACAAACTGCACCCAAAACCCAAGTATGGGTAGTGCTCAACTTACAACAGTTTGTTTAATGACTGTTCAAAGTTACGTCACTGAAAAAATGACATGACCATTTTTCACAGTTACGACCTTTGCAGCATCCCCATGATCATGTGATCAAAATTCATATACTTGGTAACTGGTTCATAATTATGACTGTTGTTGGGTCCCAAGGTCATGTGATCATCTGCAACCCTTCTGATAAGCAAAGTCAATAGGGAAACCAGGTTCGGGACTTCCAGGAAGATGGCCAATTGAAATACACACCTGGGTAGTGAACTGTGAAAGGTTTTTCCCCTGGGTTATAGCTCTTCTGCTTTTCAACTTCATTCCTTCAGATCACACTCCCACCCCAATCAGGGTGAGGCAAAAAACTTCCCCTCAGAACCTTCTAAATAAAGCTGAAAGCTGGCAAATGGCTTCTGGAATTTGACTCCAAAGCTATCTGCATGCTAAAAGCTTGGGGGAAGGGCTGAAATCTGTTTGGGATTGCAGAAGTCATCGTTTTGAAATTCACCTTTCAAACAGTAAGTTGTGCCTTTCTCTTCTTAATCACTTTCAAGGACTATTAATCTTTTTAAGTCAAAAAGAGGCTCTTTTTAGTCACAGCTTGCTATGCTTCTTTGAAGACTTGCACCATTTTAGGGATTTCTTTTTGTGTTAAAAGCACAAATACAGAGAACGAGCCAGACGTCGCAATGACACAACGTGCGGTCTTGATAGTCCGAGACCGCCGTTGATTCATATGGACCTAAACCATCCCGGAGAGACGGTGACAGGGAGACAAATCCTTGCTGGTCTCAGGGACACCGCATAGTCCCTGATCAACCAAAGGGAAGTTCTTCAAGCCGGCGGTAAACAGACAGCCCCCAGGCTGTCAAAGTCGAAGATGGCTCTGGAAAGAAGGCAGTGAAAGTGTGTCCAGCTGGTGAGATTTTTTTTCTTTGAGAATGATTGCCCAAAGAAATTTTTTTAAAGATAAATTAGTCCTTTAAGCAAAAGAATAAAGCAGCAAAATTAGAAAGGACTGCCTTAGAAAGTTTTTTCCCCCTCTTCTATGTAACAGCATTTTGGGGATTGAAGTGATTGGAATGCTTCCTGTTTCTCCTCTTAAGTGAATGAATTGATTTTTTCTCCTACTCTGTGCTACCTTTATTTTTTGGTTGATCTAAAACTTTTTTTTACTTTAACAATCCTTCCTCTTACTGTTTTTTAAATTTTATTAAAGACACTTAGAGATTTTTGTTTTCCTTAAGTTTGATACGAATAAGAGAAAGTTGAATCTGCCATTCGGAAGCCAGAACTTGGTTTTTTTCTTTTTTTGAAACAAAGTATCCTTTGCTCTATTTTCTCTGATTTTGTTGACATTGTAACTAGAGGGTTTGCAGCTTGTCTGTAGAGACTGATAACAAGGGCATGGACTGTTTTCTTGCAGGTATCTTTGCGGAATATTTTGGACAAGGGAAGTGAAAGAAAAGAAAAGATAGATCCCTCACTTTTTTGAAAAAATTAAAAGGATCTTATGTTTAAGCAAATTCAAAACAAAAATATTTTTATACATACAAGAGACATTGAAGGCGAGAGTGGCAGTGGATTTTAAACTTTCTCTTTTCTTCTGGGAAATATGCATTTATATAGAGATGAAGAAACCCTAAGTTACCAGGATTTTTTGGATGGAATTCTAAAGATATTGGAAAGATTTGAGAGGTTTGATAAGAAGTTGGATAGATTATTGTCTGGCTCAATAAAAGATGAAGGTACTGGAGCCTCAAAAATTAAAGAAGAGAGTGAAGATATAGAAGATAAAGACAAGATAACAGATGAACCTAATAATGGAGCACCTATGAGTGAAAGTGGAAAGGAGGGAACATGGAAAAGTGAATCTGATTATTATTATATACTTGATGATCTGGAGCTCTACCCCTCCTGTCAAGATATGGATTTGATGATGGAATTAAGAAGAGAAACAGCTTTAGAAAGACATCTGATAATCAAAGACATGTTAATTTTAATACCAGTTCAAGGGCAACAAGACTATATGAGAGATCTTTCAAGCAAAAAAGTGCGGAGAGAAGTTTTTAAAAACTTTATAAAGAAGTTTATAAGAGAATTGATGCAACAACTGGCTAAAGAGATAAGACTATTTTGTTACTGGAAAGACACAGGCTGATAATGAAGGTTGATAACTCAAAACTTAGTTAACCTTTGGTGATTAATAAGTAGGATTTCTTAGACACTTTTAGAATGTTTTCTTTAAAATGTTTATTCATTAATTAATAACTCACTATGATAATAATAATGAAATAATAAGCTCAATTAGTAAAAATAATTTGGATATAAACTGTAAATTGCGACCTGGGGAAAAGATTTATTAATTTCACTAATATATTTTTGTTTAGATTTTACTATAAAGATGTAATTTCTCTTGGGTACTTATAAACTTTACTAACAAACTTTTGTTTAGATTTTATTATAAAGATGTAATTTTTCTTGGGTCGGAGGGGAGGAGATGTGATATAAATGACAATTTTTTTCTTTTTTCTTTTTTTTCTTTAGATAACTATAATAACAATAAGAAAATGTTAATGGATAATGTTTAATGATTATTATATGTCTTGGCATTAGTAAAAGCAATTAGATATAAGCCTTAAATAGTGAGTTGGAAAAAAAGGGGGAATATGCTATAAAAGTGTAATTATTGGAGGTTTATAGGAATAGCTAATGAATGCCAGTAGGTGGTTGTGTCTTTAAATACAAATGATTCTAGATAAAAGCATGTTTAAATAATTATAGCTAAACGAGAATGATGGTATATTGATGGTAAAATACATAAAGATTTTCGATTTTAAAATGTAAATTAAAAATATGAAGGATGTATAGTAACGCACGAAATTTATTTGTAACCAATCGACATGCTTTCTACAAGATGTAATGAAGAATGTTTTTTTGGTGTGTGTTTTTTAATTAAAACAATAAAAAAATTTCTAAAAAACCACAAATACAATACAACTGAAAGAAGAGCATTGAGAAAAAAGAAAAATTTGGAACTTTTTCTTTAAGAATATTAACAAGGTTGAGAATTCCCTGATAAAAAGAGAGGCTTATAACTGCTTAATAAACCTTCCAGAGAAGAGAAGGGTTTTACTTCTATGAAGATAAGTTGGAAGGACTGACTTAAACTGAATTAGTTAACTGGAATTAGGATGGATCTTTACAATACAATAGCAGAGTTGGAAGGGACCTTGGAGGTCTTCTAGTCCAACCCCCTGCCTAGGCAGGAAACCCTATACCATTCCAGACAAATGGCTATCCAACATCTTCTTAAAGACTTCCAGTGTTGGGGCATTCACAACTTCTGGAGGCAAGCTGTTCCACTGATTAATTGTTCTAACTGTCAGGAAGTTTCTCCTCAGTTCTAAGTTGCTTCTCTCCTTGATTAGTTTCCACCCATTGCTTCTTGTTCTACCCTCAGGTGCCTTGGAGAATAGTTTTACTCCCTCTTCTTTGTGGCAACCCCTGAGATATTGGAACACTACTATCATGTCTCCCCTAGTCCTTCTTTCTATTAAACTAGACATACCCAGTTCCTGCAACCATTCTTCATATGTTTTAGTCTCCAGTCCCCTAATCGTCTTTGTTACTCTTCTCTGCACTTTCTAGAGTCTCCACATCTTTTTACATCGTGGTGACCAAAACTGAATGCAGTATTCCAAGTGTGGCCTTACCAAGGCATTATAAAGTGGTATTAACACTTCCTGTGATCTTGATTCTATCCCTCTGTTGATGCAGCCTAGAACTGCGTTGGCTTTTTTGGCAGCTGCTGCACACTGCTGGCTCATATTTAAATGGTTGTCCACTAGGAGTCCAAGATCCCTTTCACAGTTACTACTGTTGAGCAAGGTACCACCTATACTGTACCTGTGCATTTCATTTTTTTTCGAAAAAATTTTTTTTTATTAGTTTTACAAAGTTTTAAGGAAAAGGGTGATGGGTATGGTTACAAATTTTGACAGCTACATCATGCTGGAAATGGTGTTCCCCCCAATTCTCATAACTTTTACATAATGGTAAACAAAATGTTATTGCTTAACTAGATTTTGACAGCTTATTTTTACATTGTATCTTTGAATAGTTTGAATCATTTATTTTGTGTATGTGAATTTCATTTTTGTTGCCTAAATGTAGAACCTTACTCTTTCTTCATTTGATATGTGTAACTGAAGGAAAAGCTTAATCCAAAATTTGAAAATGTAATTTATATAGTAGGCAAATGTTATTGAAACTATACTTGAGAGTACCTGCATTAAGAGAAAGTTAAAGAAAATGATGTATGTTTAAAGAACTGTGTTAAAAAGGGTTTATAAAAGAAAAAAATCTATAAGGATAGTTTGGAGGGAGGGATCTATATGTAATACTGAAGTTTAAAGTTTGTATGTTAAGAAGTCAAAGTAAAAGATGTATTAGAAAGTTTTAACTTAAAAATACTTGAAAAAATATTTAGCACTTTAAAAAAAGGTTGAATTTTTTTTCAGTAAGGTCAAAGAATTTGAATCTTGTTAATAAAAATGTTGACAGTTCACAAATATTAGGTGCAAATAGAAATACATACTATTTACATAGCAAGGAAGATAAAGCAGGAATGGTTAAATTGATTATTTTATTCAAAGAAGAAAATATATCTTCATTTGGATATCACTTCTAGATTTTGGGCTTGTGATAAAAAATTGAAACTGACTTTGGTTTTGTTGATCAGAAAGATTTGTACATTTCTGAATATTTATAGAAATGGCTAGTTATATATTAATGTGTAAAAGCAAAAAGTTGAGGTTGTAGTATTTTTATCTTGTACTGTTCTAAGAAGAGTTGGGAGTCAATGCCTTTTTAAACTTCCTTTCCCCCCTTGTATCTCACACCCTCTTTTCACCACTCTTTTTCCTTCCGTTAATTTCCTATTTTTATTTTTTCTTTGTATTTTATATAATAAAACAAATAAAAATTTTAAAATAAATTTGGAAGCCAGATTCTCTTAATCAGTTTACTAACTTATCAACTGCAGTGATTTACTTAACAACTTTGGCAAGAAAGGTTGTAAAGTGGGGAAAACTCACTTAACAAAATTTTCACTTAGCAAACATAAATTTTGGGCTCAATTGTGGTTGCAAGTCCAGGACTATCTGTATATATTGCAGTGACGTGCGGTGAGGTTTATGACTGATGAGGCTGGTGACGTCATCAAACCACGTGGTTGCTCCTACCAGGACAAAAAAGGCCTTTGAGGTAACCAGAGCTCTACTGTGCCTGGTTATCCCCCGGTATGGCCTGCCCTTCCATATATCGTCAGACAATGGCCCTGAATTTATTCACAAGGCCACCCAAAAGGTGGCTTCCATCTTAGGCATCACCTGGAAGCTTCATTGTGCTTTCCATCCATCCTCTGGTGGGAAAATTGAGAGGACGAACTGCACAATAAAAGAAAATGTAGCTAAAATTTGCCAAGAGGCCCACCTCAAATGGCCTGATGCTCTAAGCATGGCTCTCCTGGCGGTGCAATGTGCACCAAGCAAGGATCTTGGACTCTCGCCCTTTGAACTTCTGTATGGGTGGGTACCCAACCTCCTTGCTCCTCAAATGCAGCCTACCACTCAGATAGCCGACTCTGTTAAACTTAAGCAATTGCAGGCCCTGAATGCCATAATCCTCAAATTACAAAAATATGTACTTTCATGCAGACCACATGTTGTTGTTACCCTGGCCCATAATTTCAACCCAGGACAAGAAGTCTGGGTTAAGGACTGGAAGAAGGAGCCATTGGGCCCTAAATGGCGAGGACCATATACTGTTGTCATCTGTTCTCCCCTTGCTGTTAAGGTAGCCGAGATTAAGCCGTGGATCCATTGGTTGCATGTTAAGTTGGCTGCCCCTCCTCAGTGGCAGACTAGAATGGATCCACACAATCCCCTGAAACTAACTCTCCAACGGCGTCACCAACACAATCCACGGACTGTCACCTCTCCTGATGACACTCCGGAAGCTGTCTCTCAACGGACGAGTGACGAAGACTCTGCTCCCCCTGCAGGTGGCACTCCGGATGCTGTCACCCCTCACACGGGCAACCCTCGCTCGGGCAACCTACAACGTCTCCCGTGGCGCCTGCATTCATCCTGCCTCTTCGGTGAACACCATGGACAACACCCAGAGACTGCAACAAACAGCATTCATTAGAAAGGGCTTTATGCCTGCCGTCTTGGCCCTGGTGGGACTTCTGATTATCTTAATCATTATTAACTCTTTTTATCTGTACCAGGCTATGGCTGCAAACAGAAATGAGGTTCCCAACCAGGACCTTGGAAGCCAGGGTAAGCCCCCGATGGGATTCCCCAACTCGGTTCTCCCTCCCACAGGGGGGAAATGGGAAGCGTGCACCCATCTACAAAACGATGGGGGTGGGCCCCTTTCCCATATGTCAGAACTGCTTCTTTGATGGACCAGGGGGACTTCAGTTTCTGCATAGTGACTCTTGGTTCCCCCAGTGCCACAATGAACCAGACCTCTTACCCTGCAAATATAATGGAACTAACTTTTGGCAATGTAGGGTAGACACTAATACTACCAATTGGGCCCCAAATGATCGTTATAACTCAACTATCATGTGCCATTTTTTACGGCCCACTAACAAGCCAATTCCGGGAATAAAACACATGAGGCACAGACGAGCTCCCTCCCCTATGTCCCTCACAATCCACCCAGAAAGGCAGAAGGTACCAGGAACCTCTTATGTTACCATCACCTGTCGTCTTGAAAATATTCAAGTGACCAGATGGGGCATAAAGTGGAGGGCTGCAGGAAAAACCCTCGTGGACTCATGGGCGCCCCGAATTAAAATCACAAAAAATGTTACTACAAAAACATGTACTTTGACGCTTAAGGCAGACACTCTCTTAAAAGGAGGCCCCTATCAATGCCAGGCAGGAACTGCCAATAAGGAACTAACCAGGACATTGCAAATTACAAATCTCCCCCTGGCTCCCCAAATGGGACTTGGCCTAGTTGAAGTTGCCAGTGAAGACCCGGTCGAGAGGGCACTTGAGGTTAATGTCAGGCCTGTAGTTATGTTCTTTTTAGGATCTTTGGCCTGCCACACTTTTTATTAATTTCTTATGCGGTTTCATTAGTGTAGTAGTTGGTTTGGTTTGGTTTATTTGGTTTATTTGGATTTATTTATTTATTTATTTATTTATTTATTTATTTATTTATTGGGAGGGGGGAATAGAAAGGAGTAGGATTGTGGAATGTATGTTGACATTCTTTTATAGAAGCCAAGGTCATCTTTTGTCTCAGCACCTCGACACCTGACCGGAAGCAGAGGGGTGTAGATGCCAGCGTGGAAGATGATGATTGGAATATGTGATGGATTATGGGGTGTGGGGATAGATCATGAACTTTCAACTGGGTGGAATTCCAGGAAGAAAATCAGTGTTGGAATTTTCCATAGATGTGCTAACTTGCCTGTATGAATAAATGGGAACTTTAAGGATGATTCTGCCTTGGACAATGATTTATTTCATACATGGTATTTAGAACGCTAACATTATTCCAACACTCTCTTTAAAATAATTCACTAGCACCCTCCCCCTCGCAGGGGGAGGGGCTGGTGATAGGGGGTGCTGAATTCCCAACGCTGACCGGGACAGCGTAAAATATCAGCGAAGAAATAATGAGAAAGCTTTTGGTGATAAGAAGCTGAGTGCCGAAACTTCAAAGTGCAAAGGAATTCCTGTTAAAGCTTCCTTACTAAGCCTTGGAGGCGAAGAAGTTTCTGTTTGAAGATTTATTGCATCTGGAGGAATGCAGGAGGGAAAAAGATTCTGCACACTGGAAATGACAAGAGGAATGAAACTCTCAGACCAACTTCTTCAGCAAAACGTGAGTGCATGCTCCCCCTCCTTCCCCCCAGCTTGGAAGCAAGGCTTGGAATGGAGGTTTTGACTCCTTCCAGACAGCAATAAATGAAATGACTTATTACCCAGCAACTGAGTGGGAGACAGATTCCCTTTCAAAATGGGAATTTCAACCCAGGCAGGAAGAAGGGATTTGGCCAGCATCTTTCACTTGCCAGCCACCACAAATGGGGCTGCAACCAGTAAATGAAGCAAAACCAGATTGGGTTTTCTTTCCAGAGTTTGGATGGATGAGATGCCACTGGCCACCTCCTTTGCCATCAGCATGGGAAAATGCTCCAAGCCAACAGAGGGCACCTACTTGGCCCATAACTCCTCCAACCCAGCAGGAGGGTCCTTGGCACATAACCCCCCCTAGCCAGGCATCATTGGTTGAGCTGCAACATGTGAAGCAGGCAACCCCAGGATGGGTCTTAACCCCAGGTCATGGATGGGAGGAATGCCAGTGGACACCTGCCCTCCCTCAGCAGATGGCACCATGGCAGAAAACTGGGCAGTGGCCAACCGAGGGATTGACCTCCCCACCGGTTCCAGTCTCCCCTGCAAGGCCCCAAAAGGTTCTTACCCCACCTCCCTACAGAGAAGCAATCTCCAAAGGGGAAGAAGGGATTACCACACAGAGGCCTGCAGTATGGATGGCGGGAAAATGTGCATCTGCAAGGTCCCAAAAGGTTCTTACCTCACCTTCCTACAGAGAAGCAATCTCCACCATGGAAGAAGGGATTACCAAAGAGGGGCCTGCAGGTTGGGAAGCGGGACAAGGTGCATCTGCAATGCCCCAAAAGGTTCTTACCCCACCTTCCTACAGAGAAGCAATCTCCACCATGGAAGAAGGGTTTACCAAGGGGGAAGCTGCAAGTTGGAGAGGAAGCCAATGGGATGAAATGGTTCCTAAGTTTAGAGATGTAACTAGGTTCCATTCCTCGTGGGGGCCAATAAAATGCCACCATTGCTGTCAACTTGGCCACAGAGCGTCAGAGTGCTTGGCTCCAGCCCCAATGCCACAAACGTGCGCACCAACCACCACGGCGGTAAAGAGAGGACCCCAGATGCCACCACAGAAGAGTCATCTGGGCCAACAAACTCTGGAAGAGGATCCCCAACTTAAGGTGACGAAGTGTCCTACCAAGCGGGAGGCCTCGGAGGAGGAAAAGGGCAAACAATCTCCGGAGGAGGATCCCCAACTAAAGGTGACGAAGAGTCCTACCAAGGGGGAGGCGTCGGAGGGGGAAATGCCCAAACGACCTCTGGAAGAGGATCCTCAACTTAAGGTGATGAAAAGTCCTACCAAGGGGGAGGCCTCGGAGGAGGAAAAGGGCCAGCCGTGGATGATTGAATCCAAGAGCCCAGAACCTACAGCACCTGCAGCAGAGAGCCCTAAACGGCCATGGGAAGAGGTCGCTATGGACTTCATCGTGGAACTCCCAGACAGCAGTGGGAACAGAGTAATTTGGACTGTTAATGATTTGATTCCTAAGCAGGCACACTTCATTGCTTGCTCAGGATTGCCATCCGCAAACGAATTAGCGAAAATGTTTGTGAAACACATTTATTGCCTGCACGGAGTACCCAAGAGGATCATTTCAGACCGCAGAGTCTAGTTCACAGCCAGGTTCTGGAGAGAGGTCCTGAGATCCATTGGGTCCACACAAGAACTGAGCTCAGAGGTTCATCCCAGCATGAACTGCGCAGCAGAGGGAGCCAATGCAGAGGTGGAACAATACATCCGGTGTTTTGTGGACTATCAACAAGACAACTGGTCGGACTTGCTACCCTTCGCCGAAGTGGCATACAACGATGCGGTCCACAGCAGCACAAGATTAGCAGGTTTCCAGATTACCAGTGGCATGGAATTTGTTGCCATGCCTGAGTTGCCTAGAGAACTTCCTTCCTTCATGTCTTTGAGTGAATGGATGGACATGCTAAAGAAAGGATGGGAGAATACGAAGAAGGCTCTAGCAGTTGCGGCAGAAGCCTACCAGAAGCAAGCTGAGAAACATCGCTCACTCTAAAACCCCTTTGGTGTGGGGGGACAAAGTTTTGGTGTCTACCAAATACATAAGATTAGGAATGCCTAGTAAGGACTTGGGTCCAAAATTTCTAGGTCCATTCCAAATAGTGAAGATAGTTATCCCAGTTACAGTTCAACTCAGTCTACCCAGAAGTCTAGGGAAATTTGACCCAGAATTTCATTGTAGCTTTTTGAAACCAGTAATTGGGTCTAACAGAAGAGCATCCACCCAAGCTCAATCTCCTCCTGTAGTGATAGAAGGGGAAACACAATCTGAGGTGGGAAAAATTGTAGACTCCAGGCTGAATAGGGGTCACTTACAGTACTTAGTGCACTGGAAGGGTTACCCTTGGTCTGAAGTTACTTGGGTGAAATGTGGGAACCTAAAAGTGGAGAAGTTAGTAAAGCGATTCCATGGGAAGTTTCCCGAGAAGTCAAAGGGTTCCCCTGGGTGGAGAAGAGGTGGTTAATTTTGTTGTGTTATCTTTTATTTTATTCTCTTTTCAGGAAATGTTTTCCTTCTGAGGAGAGGCCGCCTGTCAGGCCTGTAGTTATGTTCTTTTTAGGATCTTTGGCCTGCCACACTTTTTATTAATTTCTTATGCTGTTTCATTAGTGTAGTAGTTGGGAGGGGGGAATAGAAAGGAGTAGGATTGTGGAATGTATGTTGACATTCTTTTATAGAAGCCAAGGTCATCTTTTGTCTCTGCACCTTGACACCTGACCGGAAGCAGAGGGGTGTAGATGCCAGCGTGGAAGATGATGATTGGAACATGTGATGGATTATGGGGTGTGGGGATAGATCATGAACTTTCAACTTGGTGGAATTCCAAGAAGAAAATCAGTGTTGGAATTTTCTATAGACGTGCTAACTTGCCTGTATGAATAAATGGGAACTTTAAGGATGATTCTGCCTTGGACAATGATTTATTTCATACATGGTATTTAGAACACTAACAGTTAACCCTATACTCAACAGGAAAGATCCCCTGAAGGGACTAACCCTCCAAGACCTAGTCGACCTGACAGTACAAGGCAATGTTCCACAAAATGACCAGGGCTCTCAAAAGTAGCTCAGTCAGTGTACACCGTGCCTCCGAGGTAATTTTAACAACATTTTCAAATTTAAAATGTGAACACCCAAGTCCTGTTACCAATTTGATCTCAATGACTGCACCTTCGGTCGGCAACATCCCCGCGTCTAAAAAAGATGCAATGGTTCTGAAGGTGTAGTCTGCTACTTACCACAAGCTCCAAGCCTGGACGATTGCAGGCCTTGCATGACAGAGGCCAGTGTGGGTAACCGGATTGTCAAAACCTTAGTGTATTACACCCAAGCCCCACCAGATTGTATCCCTCAGTCCAAAACATGCGTAGCCAATGGCACCATGTATATTTATTGCTTACAACATAACAATCTTGTTTGCTTTCAGCCAAAACCCCCGGTATCCCTCAATGTTACTGTATGGGGAGGCCTAGGTTTGACAAGAGATCCAAAACAGTCCCTTCTCTGTTTCTTATCCTCAACGGTGGCTCTAAAGCAAGGGAACCACCCCATTAGTGTGATTGTCGATTTTTGCAAGGCGATGGATAAGGTGGCCTACACCACCTGTGGCAGTGAGGCGTGGAGAGAGCCGTACAAGTACCACCATAAGTATATGTGCATGAGGAGTCTGGATTGGAGGAATGGGAACCCAGACCAATTCTATCCCTGTGGTGGACTGGCTTGTACAGGATGAGGATGTGTATGTGATTATACAGGGGGTGGGTATCCGGGATGCACTTACCTTTCCAATATCCGCAGGATCCCTGAAACTAACAAAGTCTCTTTCTATATAAATCGGAATCACCCCCCGCACGTTAGTTATGGGATTGGTATTGAGGGGTCAGGAAGGGATCCATTCACCTACATCACGATCAGGCTCCAGACCATACGAGATGGGGAAGTAAAATCCCTGGGTTGGTCAGTGTACGATAACCTTCAAGAGCTGGAGAAACCCCTCCCCCTCAGCATGAAGGCAGTAAACCTTTTTGTGGAAATGGCTGAGGAAGTTGCCAAATCTCTGACAGTTAAAAATTGTTTTGTGTGTGGAGGGACCAACATGGGAGAGCAATGGCCATGGGAAGCCCTGGAAGCCAGTCCAGAGATATATAACAACATGTCAAGAAGCAGGAATGTAACCCAAAGGAGCGATCCCTCCGGAATAGTGTGGACACTCACCACTAACTTGGTAGCCTGAAATTGCTTTGCTAGGAGTGGCTCCTTCCCAGTGGGCCACTTGATCTGTTTGAGGACATGGGATGTCACTTACACACAGTGGGAATCTCCCTTGGGCCTGCCTGCATCTCCTCATTTTAACCAAACTCTATTAACCTTCCTCCATACCAACCACAGCTCTTCCATCCCATGGGTGGCCCCAAATAATATGTATTGGATCTGTGGTAACATCGCTTACGAAACACTCCCTTATGATTGGTCAGGCTCCTGCATCCTAGGATGGATAAAATCATTCTTCTTCCTCCTACCTATTCAAAAATGACAGGTATTGGGGGTTCCCCTGTATGACCCCATGGGTTCCCAGAGAAGGAAAAGGGAAGTAGATACAGCATTCTTCAACTTTCCGTGCAAAGAATTGGCTGAATATGAGAAAAGTTTCTGGGACTCTGAACGCATTGTTTGCACCTATGGCAAGGCCACATGGGCCGAGGATGGATCTTGGGGATACCACACCCCGATCTACATGCTAAATTGCATAATTCAACTTTAAGCTGTCTTGGATTTAGATGGGGAACGGATTGATAAATCTCTAAACATTCTCTCTACCGCCACAGATAAGCTACGAACGGCTGTCTATCAAAATAGATTGGCCCTAGACTATCTTTTGGCAAAAGAGGGTGGGGTATGTGGAAAATGTAACCTCTCCAATTGTTGTCTCCAAATTGATGAAGCAGCCACCGTCATAAAACAACTCATGACGGAAATGAGGCAATTGACCCGCTTTGAGGGATAGGACTGGAAGGGATTGGATCTCACATCCACCATTGGATCCTGGTTCCCTAAGCTCCCTGGCCTTCAGGCCATGATATCCCTCATTGGCCTGATTGCTGTAGGATGTGTCATCCTCCCTTGTGTCCTTCCTCTATTTGTAACAATTTGTCCCTCCTCGTCGATCAACAAGCAGCAACAAAAGCATTATATGACAATGCGGGAGAGTATGTTTCGTTGCTCCATCTGGAACAATCTGAATATGAAACTCCACCGGATATTCTCGATCAGGTTGAAGTTTCAACGGGGGAATGAGGCAGTCGCTGGAAACCGCACCTATATTAGCCAGTCAACCTTTGGCCTCTAAAACTCCATAAAGGATTAATAGATAAGGCATGTCAGCATATTAATCAGCATGCTCAATCAATTTATGATCCCTCTTAATCAGTCTATTAAACTTGCCAGACAATGTCTCTCTTTTAGCATGTATTACAAATCTTACTGGAACAAGTGTTGCAAGAAGCTTCAGGGATGGACACAGGAAACCAATGGTGTAAGATAGAAACTGCTGACAAGTACATTAATAGGAGATAGGGCGGGGCTGATGTCGCAGCGAGAAGATGTCTGTTCCAATTCCTCTGGAATAGCCATCTAAATTCGGATCATCTGGATGACTCGATCTGAGTCTAAGCTGTCCTGAAGAGACGGTGAAAGGTAGGGGGAGAACCAGTGGTCCCAGAGACATTCGCAAAGTCCCTGGTGATCTGGAAAAAGCCCCCTTTGCCAGCGATCACGAATCAGCCACCAGGCTGCTGAAGCTGCTGACAGCCCCTACACGTAAGCGCAGGAGAGAAGCATGTCGTGTTGGTGAGAGTTTTTAAACACTTTTTTTAATGGGAAAGAGAACACCCTGAATATGGAAACTTAGCTTAAAATAAGGCTGACTAGAGAGAAAAGCGGCGGATATCAGTTTACCAATTAAAGCTCCTTTCCCCCCCTTTTTACTCTCGGAAGCCAGGCTGGACTCTCACCATAACTTAATGCGGATTGGTTCACAGCGTGTGTTTTTTTAGGCTTTTAATTTTGGACCTTGTGGGGGGCTTTGAACATACTTAAATCTTGATTGTCCTGAAGATTCTTTCTTTTTTCTTTTTTTTTATTTGGCTACTTTTGTTTTATTGGCATTATTTGGTTTATAAGAGACTTAAAAAAAGTCGGAACAAGCAAGCATTGAGAGTTGATACAAGTAACACTGCCATCCTAGTGGACTTGAAACATTGTTACTCGACAGAGTCGTTTCCCTTTAAAATTCAGAACTGTGAGAGGCAGAAACACATTTGTTTGAACAGCTGTTTTCTGTGGAATCTTTCAGTATCTAGGAACCTACTTTAGACTAAACAAGCTTTAAGGGAAAGCTCAGAGTGACCTTGGAAAGACTCTTATCTTAAAAAAAAATAAGAACAAAGAGACTGAATCTATTTTTTCTTAGCTTGGTGGCAGTTCTTATACCATTTTCATATTATTTTGCTGGGAAGATGGTGATTTTGGGGGGGGGTTCTCTGAAGTATTGATTTTTGATTTTTTTTCCTTCCTTGTTGCTTTCTTCATTTTATGCTTACTTTTTGAAGACATTAGACATAAATGGATGGTTTGTCTTAAATAGGAGTAAATTGGATTGAAGATTCTTTTTTTTACTACCTTCTTTTTTACTTTGTTATTTTATTCTACCCTTTTTTACTCTCCTTTCCCCCCCTTTCTCTCTCTTACTTTCCTTTCCAAGTGAAAGAGCTTTATTTTTTCTTCTCCCCCCTTTTCTTTTTTCTTTTTTATCACCCTCTACTTTACCTATAAACTTCTAACCCCATAAGTTGATGTACAAATTCTAAATTTTAAATTTTCGTGATATTAAATGGATCAGATTGTAGAAGGAAAACAAATTAGAAGATGAGCAGAAAAGCAACACCTGTTGGTTCCACAACAACAACCCCTGCCTCCTCACCAGCAGGACGTCAAAGATCAATACAGTCGATGCTCCAACAAGAAAAGGAGAAGGGAATAACTTTATATTCAATTATGCAAGCGATACAGAAATTACAAGCAGGAGCTGATAGTAAGGATGAAAAGTTAGATACCATTGTAAAGAAGACTGAGAACATAGAGCAGCAAACCCCCAAAATAGAACAAAAAGTTGCTAAAATGTAAGGAAAAATGGAAGATATGCAAAACTGGATGATCAAATATGAAAATAGAGTTCAAAAAATTGAAGAAAAAATTCAACAAGAAGAGAAGAAAGTTGAGGAGTTAGATAACAGAGTGAGCGATGTGGAAAGTGAGAGCAGTGGAATATTAGCGTGGGAGATGGATAGGTCCAAATTCTTTTTAAGATTTCAAAACATAGAAGAAGAAAGAGGAGAGAACTTAGTGCAGATAATATCTGAGATATTGACAAATGTTTTAGAGACATCCCAAGAGAAGATGATGGATGGTATAGATGAAGCATTTCGAATTTATACAAGATATGCAATGAGAAATGCTCTTCCAAGGGAAGTCCATGTAAGATTTACCAAGAAAGCAATCAAACTACAAATATTACAAAAAATGAGAGATAGAACTAGAATACAAAGGGAAAGAGGTTGTAGTGTAGTGTTGAAACAAATTCCGAGAAGAGTGAGAGAGAAAATAATAGAATATCAATTCTTGACTAGGGTCCTGATAAAAAAGGTGTTAATTATAGATGGCTCATACTGGAAGGTTTATTATTTACATGGCAAGGACAAAGATACAGAATAGATACAATTGACAAGGCAGAAGCTTTCTATGCAGAACATTTTAGAGAAATGGCTGAAAAAACTGGAAAAGAAGAATTATTAGTGCAACTACTGGAGACACCTATAATCGAGACTGAAAAAGTAGAAGGAGCCGTAGGCGGAATTGATAAGGAAGAAGGCGCGGTGGGCAGTGTAATCCTCAGAGAACAACGAGAACCCAGATCAACTAGAGCTATAAATCCTGTATATAAAGTATAAACATGGAGGGAAAAATGATTACAATTAATATAAATGGACTTAACTCAACAATTAAAAGAAAGAAAATATTTCATAACTAGAAAAATTAAAATGTGACTAAATTTGTCTACAAGAAGTGCATATTCAAAAGAGATATGAACATTTACTAATACAACCAAAGCTTGGGAAAATATTTACTACACTGGCGAACTGCAAGAAAAGAGGAGTGATCTTCTACATTAAAGATAATATTCCAGCAAAATTAATTTACGCAGTTGAAGAGGGAAGAATTTTGATGGTGGAAATTATGGATAATACTAAAAAAATACTTTTAATTGGAATTTATGCTCCTAATGAAAAGCAAGATGAATTTTATAAAAAACTACATAAATTTTTTTTGGACTTGGACTATGTTGATATTTGCATGATGGGAGACTTTAATGGCATTGTAAACCAGAACATGGACCATAAAACACACAAAGCAACAAAGTTAAATAGAAAACTGCTTCCGAAATCCTTCTTTAGGATATAATAATAATAATAAATATTTATTTCTTAGCCGCACCCTGTCCCGCAGGACTCAGGGCGGCGTACAATGAAACATATGAAATAAATATGTGGACAAAACAAACATATGACAAAGACATGTACCGAGACACACAAGATGATAGATGAAATAAACTTAAAAGACAAATGGAGAGAAAGAAATACTACAAA
The DNA here is from genome assembly GCF_964273705.1 of Natrix helvetica. Classification (NCBI taxonomy): domain Eukaryota; kingdom Metazoa; phylum Chordata; class Lepidosauria; order Squamata; family Natricidae; genus Natrix; species Natrix helvetica. The sequence goes on along the minus strand of NC_138552.1, from coordinate 117,218,002 downwards.
AGAACAATATACTTTTTATTCAAATAGACATTCATCATTTTCCAGAATTGATATGATATGGGCGTCAACAGATTTGATTTGTAATGTACAAGAAATTGAGATTGAAGCAAACACATGGGCGGATCATAATCCAATCACAATTAAATGGAAAGTCCAAAGGATAAGATCCAGATGGACATTAAATAATATCATACTGAAAGAAAAAGACTTTACACAGAAAATGGAAAAAGAATTGGCCTTCTTCTTTAAAGAAAGTAGAAAAGAAGACACATCAATGCAGAACCTGTGGGATACAATGAAGGCTGTTACTAGAGGTCTGATAATAGATTATACAAGGAAGAGAAACCTAAAGAAAAGACAAACACATAAAGCTTTAGACAATGACTACAAAAAACTTCAAAAAGACTTCCAGAGATCGCCACAAAAAAAGATATTAAAATAAAAATGGATACAATCAAACATAAAATAGATCTACTGGAAAAGGAAGAACTGGCACAAAAAATTAGAGGCACCAAACAGAATTTCTTTGAAAACACAAATAAACCAGGCAGATGGTTGGCATATAAATTGAAAAAAGAGAGAGAGGCAAAGAAAATACTCCAACTAAGAGACGAGCAAGGACAAATCCATTATGGAAATGCGGAGAAAAAGAAAATTATACAAGATTACTATGCTAAGCTGTATCAACAAGAGAAAATGGAAGAGGGGGGGAGTTAAAATATTTACAGGATGCTAATCTTCCCCAGATACCAGATGAAACTAGAATAATGCTGGAAAGTAAAATAACAATGATGGAGCTAACGGAAGCACTCAAAAAACAAAATAATGGGAAACCCCCAGGTCCAGATGGATTTCCGGTAGAATTCTACAAAACATTTGAAGAAATCTTGTCTCTCCCTTTGTTAGAAGTCATGAATGAAGTGATATCAGAGGGCAGAATACCTAAATCATGGACAGAAGCATATATTGCATTGCTACCCAAAGAGGAGACAGATTTAACGCAAACCAAGAATTATAGACCAATATCTTTATTAAATTCAGACTACAAGTTATTTGCATCTATATTAGCAGACAGACTCAAGAAATATTTAAATAGCTTTATCCACTCTGATCAAAATGGGTTTTTACCAAAGAGACAAATTAAAGATAATATGAGAATGATTTTGAACACTTTGGAATATTACGAGGCCCATCCTGAAAAACAAATGGCTTTGATATTTCTCGATGCACAGAAGGCTTTTGACAATGTGAATTGGCAATTCATGTTTTCACAATTGGAACAGATGAATTTTGGTAAGAAACTATACAAAGATAATGGTAAATGGAGAATTGACAGATTCTATTGAAATAAAGAAAGGTACGAGACAAGGTTGCCCATTATCACCGTTACTTTTTCTCTTAACATTAGAAGTCTTAATTAGAAAGATTAGAGAAGAAGAAGAAATAAAAGGAATGAAAATTAAAAAAGAAGAATACAAGCTACAAGCATTTGCAGATGATTTGGTATTTATTCTTGAAGAACCATTTGAGACAGCACCCAAATTGTTGGAAAGAATAGAGGAGTATGGAAAAGTAGCAGGCTTGAAAATAAATAAAGACAAAACAAAGATTTTGACAAAGAACATACCATTAAGATGAAAGAGTTGGAAGAAGCTTTGCAGATTCAAACTACAAATAAGATTAAATATCTGGGGATATACCTATCAACTAGATGTAGCACTCTTAAGGAGGATAATTATATTAGATTAAAACAACAAATTGCGACTGATATGATGAAATGGCAAAATCTGCAACTATCAATGTTAGGAAGAATTTCTACAATTAAAATGAACATTTTGCCTGGAATTTTATATCTGTTCCAGACAATTCCAATTAGATTAGGCAAGAACTTTTTTGAACACTTAAATAAAATAGTCTTAAAGTTTATTTGGCAAGGGAAAAAAGCAAGAATAAAACTTAAACTGCTACAAGATGCTAGAAGAAGAGGAGGATTGGCCCTACCTGACTGGGAGTTATATTATTAAGCAGCAAGCCTGATGTGGATTAAGGAGTGGGTAACACTAAAAAATTCCAGATTATTGAATATAGAGGGTCATGATTTATTGTTGGGATGGCATGCTTTTTTATGGTATAAGGGAACGAAAGCACATGGTTATTTTAGAAGACATTATATAAGGGAGGCCTTGTTATTAAACTGGGAAAAGATTAAAAGATTACATTACTTAAAAACTCCAGCATGGATATCAACTATTGAAGCATTTTCATATCCAATAATATATAAAAAGGAACAAACAGTAAGATATGTTGAAATATTGAATACAGAGGGTGAACTCAAACCTATTCAAGAGTTGAAACAAGAAGGAATAGAAACGAATTGGTATTCATACTTACAGATACAATCTAGATATAATGAAGATAGAAAATCAATAGGTCTTTACAATGAAATGACTGAGTTAGATAAAATTTTAATTGGTACTGATGAAAAAGTAATTTAAAAACTATATGGATATTTATTAGAGAGTAAATTACAAGAGGAACAAGTTAAAGAAACTATGATAGCTTGGGCAAAAAACTTTGGGTATGGGATAGATTTAGAAAAATGGCAGAAACTGTGGTCTCAAAATTATAAAATGACAATGTCAACTGCATATAGAGAAAATTTGTATAAGATGTTTTACAGGTGGCATCTATCCCCAATGAGAATTGCAAGAATGTCCAAGAATAAATCGGAAAAGTGTTGGAAATGTCATCAAATACTGGGTTCATACTACCACACGTGGTGGACTTGTATTGAAGCTAAAAGATACTGGATTAAAATTCACATGTGGTTGGAGAAAATGATACATAAATACATAGACCTCAAACCAGAGATCTTTTTACTGGGAATCATACCAGAAATTTACAACAAAGACTTAAAATATTTGATTGTTAAACGTTTTAACAGCAGCTAGAATCGTATTTGCAAAAAACTGTAAAAACGAAATGATACCAAAACAGGAAGAAGTTATTCGAAAGATAATGGAGTGTGCTGAAATGAGCAAATTGAGATTTAAAATTAGAGAACAAGAAAACGAGCAATTTTATAAGATATGGGATTTGTTTTATCAGTGGCTGGGGAAAAAAAACCTGGACATGAAAAATGTTTTATCTATGTTTTAATTGAAGGAGAAAAGTGAGAATATAATAATGTTGTTAAATAGACTAATAACAATACAATGTTTTAATTGAAGGAGAAAAGCAAAAACATAATAATCTTGTTAGACTAACAATAATACAATGAAACACTGACATATATATGAATAATTTAGAATTTTTTGTTATAAAATGAAGGATAAAGATAATAAATGAACCAATGTACATTTGATAGAAGATTGGTAATTTAATATATAACTCTAAGTGCATACCATAAAAATACCCTGTTGAAAGCAGTGAAAGATATACAAACATAAACACTAGGAAAATTCTTTTATATTGTAAAAATATTTAAAATGAGATAATGATTGCATAAAGGTATGTTGTTGTTAAGCAGACAATCAAGAATGTAAGAGAATTAAGCTTATTGAAAAGAAAGAAATATTAATTGTAATTGAACATATGCTGCACAATGAAAGTGAGGTTTTTGGCTATATTGGATGGAAAAACTGGGATTGTATATGTAATTGAAAATATGGATGTAAAAGCACTTGTAACCAAACGACATGCTATATGTAATGGATGAATTTTTTTTAATGTTGTCTTTTATGTTCAAAAATAAAAAAACATGAAAAAAATAGGAGATAGCACATCAAACTGATGATATATAACTTTTTTCACTTCCTTTTCTGTAATCTTACAAACTGTATTTTTGTAAGTATGTACCAAAGGAATACCTGTGTAAACACCCTCATCTTGGTAGGGCATATAACTTCTGTCCTGAACAAAGCCAGTGTCAGCGTTCCAAATACCATGCATGAAATCAATCAGAGACCAAGGCAGAATCATCCTTAAAGTTCCAATTTAACCATACAGGCATGTTGGCACTGTGCTATGGAATTCCAACTCTGGTTCTCTTCCTGGAATTCCACCCAGTTGAAAGTTCATAACCCTATCCCCACACCCACAATCCATCACATGGTCCAATCCTTTTCTTCCACACTGGCATCTACACCCCTCTGCTTCCGGTCAGGTGTCGAGGTGCGGAGACAAAAGATGACCTTGAGCTTCTAGAAAGAACGACAACAATACATTCCACAATCTTACTGCTTTCTATTCCCCCCTCCCAACTACTACACTAATGAAACAGCATAGGAAAATAATAGAAAGTGTGGCAGGCCAAAGATCCTAAAAGAAACATAACTACAGGCCTGACAGCCAGGGCAGTTCAGACTTTGGTGTGTGAACACACTGAACTCGATGCATCAATAAACCTGTATCTCTTTTACCTTCGTGGTCTCATGTCCCGTTTTTATTGAGCATTGGGGTGCAAGCCTCAGCCTGCTGCAACACTATGGAGTGTAACTATCTTCCTGAAGCCTCCGGAGGGAGAAAAAACACCCCCAATGTGCAAACAGGAAGTCAGTTCCTGAACTTCCGGTTTGTGCCTTGGGTTATTTTTCGCCCTCCGGAGCTTCAGGGAAGCCTCCGCAGATTGAAGAGGAAGGCTAAAATCAGCTGGCCAGCACTCGCATGTGCACTGGCACTATAAGTGCAATGCCTCGCATGCCCTAAGAAATGGCTCCGCATGCCACCTCTGGCACGCGTGCCATAGGTTCGCCATCACAGTTCTAGGGTTTCAGAGAAGATCAAGATGTCATCTAGATAAACAAGCACTCCATGGTACAGGTGCTCATGTAGCACCTCATTTATGTACTGCGTGAAGACTGCAGGTGCTCCTTGTAGCCCAAATGGCATGACTTTGTACTGAAAAATGCAAAGGGGGTGTTAAAAGCAGTCTTCTACTCATCTCCCTCTCTGATCCATATGTGGTAATATGCCTCTCTCAAGTCCAGGTTGGTGAAGATCTAGCCTTTTGCCAAGTGGTTTAACATATCTTTCATGAGGGGAAGGGGATAAGTGTTGTTTTCGCATACCGCATTCAAGGCTCGCAGATCAACACAGAGACAAACCCCGCCATCTTTCTTTTCTCTGAAGAACACTGGGGATGCTACTTTCAACTTCGCTGGTTCAATACAGCCCCATTTCAAATTGATGTCGATGTACTTCCTCAATTCGACCATCTCTTTGGTAGTCATGGAGTACATTTTCAGCTTCGGAAAAGTAGCCCCAGGTTTGAAGTCTATTGCGCAATCTGTGGGCTGGTGAGGGGGAAGATAGTTGCAATCTTCCTCACTGAACACCCCTGCTAAGTCCCAGCAGTCTTTTGGTACTTGTTGGATCCCTGGGTTTTGGTGTCTGCTGGAGGTGCTGCAGGTTCTGGACAGTCTGGGCTGTTGGGTTCAATTATTCCTGGGTGGCCTTTTGGCTCCACCGGTGGTAACACCCCAAAGCCGATAATCAATTTTCTAATGCCGTCCTCCCAGTTTATTGTAGGCACCCACTTGTCCAGCCATGCAAGCCGCAAGATAATTGATTCCTGCATTCGTGGAGCTACGATGAATCTGAGGAATTCATAGTGGCGGCCTATCATCAACTTTACCAACTTGGTAATTTTCGTGGCTGGGCCCCCTCCAATCAGTGTTCCATCCACTTGCTCAAACCAAATGGGATGGTTTAGGGGTCTTGTGTGTATACCTAGTTGCTTCACAATTGACATGCTGATTAAGCATTGGGTGCAGCCGGTGTCCACAATTGCCCCAACTTCCCCTTCCACTCCCATTTCTGGCACTTGGAGGTTGCATTTTATTGTAAAGGGGCAGATGGGTGCACTAACCATTGGGTCATCTTTGGCATTTTCCTCCTCTAAGGCCTCCCCATTGGTAGGACTTTTTGTCCCCTTAGGTTGGGAATCCTCTTCCGGAGGTTATTGGCCCAGATGACTTTTCTGTGGTAGCTTCTGGGGCCTTCTCTTTTCTGCTCTGCCAGTTGGTGCACACGTTTGTGAAATTGGGGCTGGAGCCAAGCACTCTGACATTCTGTGGCTGAATTGACAGCAACGCTGGCATTTTATTGCCCCCCCCGAGGGACAGAACCCAGTTGCACCTCTAATCTTAGGAACCGCCTCATCACATTTTCTGCTAGCCATCCTGCAGTTTCCCCCTCATTCATCCCTTCTTCCATTGTCGAGAACTCTTCTCTGTAGGAAGGTGGGGTAAGAACCTATTGGGGCATTGCAGGTGCACATTGTTCTGCCATCCATCCTGCAGCCTTCCCCTCATTAACCCCTTCTTCCATTGTCAAGAACTCTTCTCTGTAAGAAGGTGGGGTAAGAACCTGTTGCAGGTGAGACTGGAACCGGCGGGGAGGTCAATCCCTGGTTTGGCCACTGCCCAGTTATCTGCCATGGTGCCATCTACTGACTTGGAGGATTTTCCCATGTTGCCCAGTGGCATCTCTGCCATTCATGACATTTAGTTGTAGAAGTTGGTCTGGGATACCAAACATCTAGTCGCTTCCAGCCGTGTGCAGAATAAGCCTTTCCAGCCCCCTCCATCTGCATCTTCCCAGTTGCAATAAATCAGAAAAATTCCTTCTATGCAAATTCCTTTGCTGTTCAGGAGATATGTAAAGAAGCGTCTCATCTCAGCTTCTTATCTCAAAATGCTTTCTCTTAATTGTTTCCTGATATTTTACACTGACCCGGTCAGGTCAGGTATTGGGAATCAGCACCCCTTGCCAGCTCCCATGACAGGGTGCTTGTGATTTATTTTAAGGGAGATTCGGGTTAATGTCAGCGTTCCAAATATCATTCAGAATTAAATCAGAGTTCGAGACATAACTTTAATCAAAGTTCCAATTTAATAAGACAGACAAGTTGGCACATCTGTGGAAACCTGAATCTGAAGGCTTCCTGGGTTTCCACGCAGTTGAAAGTTCATGAACTTGTCCCCACACCCACTAGTCCATCACCTGGTCCAATCTTACTCTGCCATGTTGGCATTTCCACCCATTTAGTTCTGGTCAGGTGCAGAGGTGCAGAGACAAAGAATGACCTTGATTTCTAGAAAGGAATTTTTTATTTTGAAAACAAACACATTCTACTCCTACCCTCTCCCAACTCCCCACTAATGAAACAGCATAGTAAAGAAAGAGAGAGTGTGTGTGGCAGGCCAATGATCCTTAAAGGAATATGACTGCAGGCCTGACAGCTTACTGTTCAATGTTCATTACAATTCCATCAATCTACTATATAGAATGTCCTTCCATTGACATATTCAATCAATTAGCAACTCAGTTTAATTATCATATATAAAAGTGAATCACATACCTCTACTTTACATTCTCCACATAACAGTTTTGTATTTGTCCATATTCCATATATTTTAACCTTTATTTAATTATCTTTGCATTATCATATTCAATCAGTTAGCAACTTAGTTTTATTATGATATATAGGAGTAAACCACATATCTCAGCTTTATGTTTCCCATATAACAATTTCTAATTGTCTGATTTTTTTCCTAGTAAGTTATTTGTCCCACTTCTCTATTCCTGTCTTCTCCCTTTTCTTTGTTTTGACATGTCCACCCTCTTCAATTTTCTCCAAGCCACTGTCAAACCCAGTGAAATATTTTGTATTTCCCTTTATTGGAGCATAACCCCCCTCTTCAGTTTTCCCTATGCCACTATCAAATTCAGTGAGATCTTTTGTTTGCTTTTAATTTCCTTTTGTTGGGACACATCCCCCCTTTTCACTTTTCCCTATACCACTGTCAATCCCAATGAAGTTGTTTGTCTGCTTTTTATTTTCCGCCATTTCTACCCCTTCCTTATCCCCTCCCTCTTTTTCCTTCACTTCTTCCTTCACTTCCTGCTCCTCCTCAATATCTAACTTCAAAATTCTATTTAGACTTGATTTTAATGATTTATGCATATATTTTTATAAATTCACGTAGTTCTTCAAATTCCCACCTTTCCATAATGTCCAGTTCCAAAGATACAGTTAGTTATACAGTTCTTATTTCAGAGTTCTGGTCCACCTTAAATTTAGCTAGTTCAACTGATGTGGAGGGGAAGAGAGATGGGAGCCATCTTGATGCTTTGTTTTTCCTTCAGCAAAAAAACAACAAAAATAGGAAAAAACTTTGTCCTTTCCCAGCTCTTGATTTTATCCCCCTCCCCCCATTACCTTCATGTCTAGTTCCAAAATTACAGTTAGTTATACAGTTCTTATTTGAGAGACCTGGTCCATCTTAAATTTAGCTAATTCAGCTAATGTGAAGAGGAAGAGAGGTGGGAACCATCTTGATCTTTTGTTCTCCCTTCTGCAAAAAAAAAAAAAAACCCCACCCTTTGTATTTTCCTGGTTCTTGATTTTATTATTATTATTCCTTGTTACCTTCAGCCTCTGATTGGTTATAGTTGCTCAAAATATATTAATTGGAACAAAATCAAAATACAACAAATCTCTGGTATGTTTCTCTTCCCCTCCTGCTTTTCCAAATTGTGATTGATGACAATTGGTTAATTAAAACTTCCTGTTCAGAGTTTTGCATTCCATTCGACACACATGCAAGGTTATCAATGAGAAAATAATGCTTTTTTCTTGACACCCCCCCTTGTTGCATTCCACATCTCATTAATTAGAGTTGCTTAAGATATGTTAGTTGGAAGAAACTCGAATGAAGCAAATCTCCCTGGTAAGTTTTGGTTTCCGTTTCAGCTGCCTAGTCTCTTTTAAAAACACAATCTTTTCAAATCCCAATGTAAAGTTTGTGTTTGAATGGATTTGTCACTTCTCTGCTTTCTCCTTTCTGTCCAAAATGTTTAAAGCAAATGGCTCTTTTGGGGCTAGTGATTCAAACCTCCATTTTTCCCCTTCTTTCTTTCTTTTTGCCAAAATCCAGATCTGTCCATCAATATTATTTATACTCTCAAGGTTCTTTGCTTTTTTCAAATTCTGATTTATGACTCTGGGTTAATTAGATCTTCTTACCACGCTTTCATCTCATCTCCTACATGCTCCTGTTCAGTTGCTTTGGCCTGAAGCCAGCTTCTTGTGCAGCCATGTTGCCATGCTGCCACCCTGACCTTGATTCAGAGAGCAATTCTCTGACCTACGAGGGACCTGTTGCACTACCTCTGGGTCTGATGAGACTGTATCCCCAGTCTTAATCCACCATATTCCCTTTACTGGACACTTTTCACAAGCACTTCCAAAGTACTTGAATGGGAGACTACCAAACAATCCCAGAATGCTGCTTGGACATTCATCAATCTTGTAATAATTAATATGGAATTGTTCCATACAAATGATATGTTATTGTTATTTTAAAAAGAATGCACTCCTTTAAAAAAAACAATAAAGAGGGCTCAGCTCACTCTTTGCCTTTCCCCTTCCACCATCTCCACTGCCAGTCTTGAGACTGGCATTGCTGGCTCCCTGCCTCCACCACTCTACAGCATCTTTCCCCCCTCCTACCCAGATGGAGGCAGCAACTGGATTAGCTTTGGGCCAGCACACCTTTTTATGGCTAAGAAGGAAAGTGAGGCATATTCCAAGCCTCTTCTTAATCAGTATTAAAGGAATTGGAAGAAGCTTCCTCCTTCCCACCTTCTTTCCTTCCTGCTTTCCCTGACCATGACCAGCCTGGTAACACCTGCCTACCTTCCCTCCCTCCCTCCCTCCTTCCCCCTAGCTTTGCTGCAAAGACCCTTGCATCCCTCCCACCAGCAGCAGCCTTACTTAACTTTACCTTGAAAGGAAAGATACAGAAAGCAATAGCAAGGACAGGCCGAGAATCTTTTATGGGAAAGGGGAAATCTTCCCCTTGAGTCCCTGAGGCATAATGGGAGAGGAAAGAAACTTAATCGCTGCTCACGGAGTTCTTGTTTCACTCCTCAAAAGGTTCCTGGGATTTAATTTCTGCAACTTAATTTTGAAGGGATAGAAATGGTCCCAGACACAATCACATAACTGAATCATGAGTCCTCCCCACATGAGAATTCCCATGTGAGTCCTTCCCACATTCACAGGAGCAGAGCAGAGGCTCAGCCTTCGCAGACTCTGCGATTTTTGGCTTGCTTGTCCCATCTCTTTGGGATACCCTGAAAACTGGTTTCCTGAATGCAGACATACAATTTTGGCCAGAGGCTGAGAAGGTTATAGAATGCAACTCCAGGGCTAGGTGTGCTTGGCACCACTTTCCTGATGGCACTGGAGCATTGAGAGGGATTGGCTCACTGCTGGGGGCCCTGCAGTAGCCTCAAATCCAGGAAAGGGGGGTTCATCAGCCTGTTTCTTGTGTGAATGACTAGTGGAGACAAACAGCATGGATGGCTCTTTAAAAGAGGTACAGCTCTTCATGTAGCCTCCTCCCCTGACATCAGGTACACACAGGTGAGAGGGAGGTGGCATAGGTCAGGAACTGAGTGGGGCACAAGGCTCCTCTGCTATCTGATTAGCTGGTGGCTACTTTTCCCAAGGAGTGAAATCCCAGGTCAAACCATCCCTTGAAGAATGGGCTGGGACAAAGGGCTGGGAGTGGAAGGTTCAGGAGTCATTGGCAGTAGAGAATTGCTGGCAGTGGGGCAGCAGAAGAGGACAGCTAGATGTGATTGGGTGATGCCAAATGTTCTAGACTCTTCAGGCTTGTACTTTCATCTTTTCATCAATATGTTCCTTGGGATTTTGTATATACTACTATATTTGCAATAGCAAGTATACTTGCATCTAAACTAATAACTCCGTAATTTTCCATTTTTTTTGTCAGTGTGTAAGAAATTATGAGCTGTGATAGCCACAACAACAAGTCAGCCAATGGGAACTGTTTGGTGACTAAGAAACAGGGGGAGACAGCTCAGAACCTGGGCTTGGCTTAGCTTGACTGAACTGTGTGTGTGTGTGTGTGTGTGTGTGTGTGTATTACTATTGCTTCTGTGATTATATAAATTCTGTGCATATGTGATTCTGGATTCTGAGTTCTGGTTCGGGCTTCTACTGCATAGTTATTGAATACACGTATCATGCTTTATATTACTGTATATAAATAAGTTTCCTTTATACATGAATCCTGCTGAATTATTTACTTGTGTGCTGGTTGGATTGCTGCAAACTCTAACAGGTTATGGGCCCAGAACACACCAGACACAGTAAAACGGAACTGTAATTAAGCTGAAGGACAGCCCGTGTTATAAGGAAAAGAGAACAAGGCTGAGAAGGCTTGCAGGATGGCTGTTGAGTTCAAGGAGAGCTCTCTGCTTTGATTGGGACAGAAGAATTATATTATTTGGGCTGCAAAAATGGAATGCTTCCTGAAGGCTAAGGAGCTCTGGGATATTGTTATTAATCCACCCCAGGCACCATTAACAGCAGTAGATCAAAGGCAGCATGATAAGGCACTGGCCTACATCATCTTAAATTTAGAAGATGAACAATTCTTTTTTTTTTTATTGTCCAAGTTTTATTGGTTTTAAAAGTTTTACAGGAAAAAAGGGGGTTAAAGGGTTATGGAACATTTTGACAGCTACATCGTGCGGGGGGGGGGGAGAAGCCCCCCCAGGTCTCGCAACCTTAACAAAAAAAAAGGTAGAAAATTATGAACATTTACATAGATATTAGCAGTTTTAAGTTTAACACAAAATCTTCAATATGTTTCAATCGTTTTGCTTTTTATCACTTCCATAAAGGTACATTATAACAACAATTGCAATGATGTTTCAATTCACTTTTGTGATCTGAGTCTTCTAGTTGTCGCATCCTCCCCCCCCCCCCCCCGGTCCACTGGCAGAGCCTCTGCCCCTCCCTGCTTTGTTTCTTGTGTAGCCTTCCCCATATCTCCTAAGAGGGCACTGTGTTTTTTAATAAAAGCCTGTGCTTCCTCAACTGTGTTGATTCTAATTCTACTGCCCTCCCAAAAAATCAACATGCCTTCTGGTAACAACCACCTGAACCAGACCCCATTATTGTATAATTTTTTTGCTAAGAAGGAAAAATTCCTTCTCTTATCTCTTACTTTCTTTGGGATCTGCTTAAGAATGGTTATTTCTTTATCCTTATATTTTAATGGTCCTCCCCTTTGAGCTCCTAGAACCTCATCTCTTGTAGTTTTTCCAAGAAATTTAACATGAACTTCCCTTGGGACATTGTGTGTTCTAGCATAGGCTGAGTTAATCTTATAAATCAGGTCAATATCCCACCCAAGCTGTTGTTTGTCTCTATTAATATATTCTGCTAACATTGTGGTCATAATCTCCTTAAGATCTTCATTTTCAACTTCTGGCAAATTTTGAAACCTAAGGAAAAAAGACATCCTTTCAAATTCCATTTTTATCACATGATTCTCAAATTCTACATTCCCCCTCTGGACCATCTTCAGGTCGTCTCTCATCCCAGCCACACCCTCCTCCAGTACACCTATCCTCTGCTCATTCCGTGTGGCTTGTTGCATCTCTCTGAGCTGATCATTTAAGTCCTGCAGTTGTTTTTTCATTTTGTCCTGTCCCTTTAAGAGGGCTTGAAGCATCTGCTGAGTGGACAAATCCTTTGAACTCTCTTCAGAGGCTTTGGGTTGTAAAAAAGATCCCAGATGTGATTGTTGAGCAATGGGGCTGGACGTGGAGGATGTTGGGGCCGAAGAGGCCTTTCCAGGCGGTAACCTCTTCGGACGCATCATGACGCTCAGAGATAGTTATTGTTCTATACAAAGAGATGGTGCCCGTGAGAAAGCACAGCCAGTAGAGACCACCAGTTGAGCAAATCCAAAGGAGAATAAGTCGTTTAGTACAAAACTAGAACAAATAGGTGGATCAAGATATTCCAAATCCTGGGGAAAAACTTATTTGAGGAGGTTCCTGGAGGTCTCTGGGGTGGAAGTTAGTTCAAAGCCACAAATTTTTTTTAGGGAGGAGTCTCATGCACAAAGACAAAGAAGAAAGAGGAAGTGGGCCATCTTGGCTCAGCCAGTACAGGTGGTCAGGAAACAACAAAGTCAAGCTTCCCATGCATAATTTAGAGAAGAATCAGCTCAACCATCCTTTCTCTCGCAGTTGTTATAAAAAAAGAAAAAAAGAGAATCCCCCCCCATTAATTAAGGGAAGTGAAAGTGTTTCAAACTTTCTCTCTCTCCCTTGCAAGGGAGAGATTGTCCAAGTGCCGCTTTTCCGAGGAGGGTGGAAATTTCCCCCCCTCCAATTCTAACTCCTCCAAAAGTTGAAACAAAGTCTCAGAAAAAAAACTGCAAATCAATCACTAGGGTAATAAACTGTAAAAGACCTGGGGAGACTCCCCGCCTCACCGCACTTCAGCTGCTGCATTCAAATTAATTGCTTCCTTCCAGGTTGCGTCGGCGAAACGCGCGGTGGCATTCCACGTGCTCCCCACGCTCACCGGCTCCTGGGGCAAGGCTGGAGACCCCCCCGTGGCCGCCGCCACTCCAGAGGGTCCCAGCAAGACGCCCCTATGGCAGGGCGCCCCTCCAAGGCACCCTGTGCTCCCCTGCAGTTCAGGGGAGCCCACCGAAGCAGCGAGAAGGTGGACGCGCATGTCCGTCGCCTTCAGCTGCCGGAAGTGATCTCCTATGATGAACAATTCTTGAATGTACCTGATTTTAAAACTGCAAAGGAGGTTTGGCTGAAATTGAAAAGTGTGCATGTGAGTGGGTCAGCATGTAATATTATGCAATTATTGAGACAATTATACAGAGACCGGTTGCAACCACAAGAGTGCGTGTAGAGGCATTTGTTGCCCATGCAAACTTTATTTATTGAGTTGGAACAGCGTGGATGAAGTTTCCTGAACCTCAGAAGGTGTTGTTGGTGTTAAAAAGTCTTGATGAAATGTGGGACATTGTTTCAGCTGTTTTTGAGTGCAAACCAGAACAGTACTTAAGAATGGAAGCCCTTAAAGCCTATTTGCTTTCTGAAGAAAACAAACACCATTTAAAAAGAAGCCAAGAGGAGAAATTCCTGAGGTGCAGGCCCAAGAAGCAGAGAGAGAAAAGCAACAGATAGGATGTCTACAGAGATCAGTTTTCAGCCCAGCAAAGATTTTCTAAAAAGCAAGAAACAGGATAGCAACACTGGAGGTGTTTCATATGTGGTGATAAGATTCATTTAAATTCATTCTTCATTTGTAAAGAAGAAAGACAACAGATGGACAAGCTGCTGTTGCAAAAGTTAGTTATTGTAATAGCAAATAGCAGAGACCCAAAGGCCAGCTGTTCAGTGGGTGGTGCTCACACATGCATGGTGGAGCTGTGCTGGGGCAATGGCTGGCATGCTTGCAGAGAGGCTCTGATTGCCACCTGTGGCACACATGCCATAGGTTCACCATTACGGGGCTAGTCAAACAATTGTTAATAATTCTAAATTGTTTTTCAGAATGGATCCAGCTGGACATGATGCAGTAGCCTTAGCAAATGGCCAGAAGGCTGAAGTCACAGGAAAAGGCTGATTCTATGTCTGGAGGAAAAGTTTAATAACATATTAGGTGTGCCTAAAATGGAACATATTTTACTAAGTATTTCTAGTCTGGACAAACAATGTTATGAGACCACATTTGTAAATGGGAAGTGTCTCAAAAGAAGAAATGGGAGTGTATGTGCACAGGGCATAAAACAGAATGATCTTTATGTGTTGCAGAGATAAAAGGTTCAATGTGCCCAAATATTTGGAAATGTGACACAACATAATTCATGCATTCATCTCTTGCATAGAAAGTTTGGTCATGCCAGCTTCAGAGTTTGCAAAAGTTGCAACAGTTTGGAGAAGGGTTAAACTTAAAGGAGTGTAAGGCATATCTGGACTGAGCAGTATGTAAATCATCAAAGTCCAAGGTATTCCCAGTAAGCAAGAGTAGCACAAGGCAGACAACAAAAGCTCTAGAGCTGGTACATGCAGATTTGGTTGGGCCAATGCAAGCCAGCTTGGAAGGAGAAAAGTATGCACTGGTCAGTGTAGATGACTACAGCAGATTTGGTTTCTGCTATTTACTAAGGAATAAAATAGAGGTGCTACAGAAATTTAAGCAATGAATAAGAGTCATAGAAAGGAGATCTAAACAACAGGCATGTCAGCTGCAAACCGACAGAGGTTCAGAATTCATGGCAGCAAATTTTTAACAATGGTTGGGACAGTTGGGAATAAAACACAGATGCACAAATCTGTACACAGCAACTGAGAATGGCGTAGCTGAGCGTGTGTTACAAATAATGAAGGACTCATTGCTGGAGGATTCTGGTCTGAGCAGGGGTGAAGCCATGTTAACTGCTAATTATTTAATCAATAGATTTGGAGTTCCTCAATTAATGATGCTCCATATGCAGAATTATGTGGGATAAAGCCATCTCTGGGACATTTAAGGGTGTTTGGAAGCAATGCACGGGTGTGTGAAGTTTCCAAGAGTTGGCCTAATTAATTTATGAGCCCCAAGACAAAATTTTAAAAAAACCATTCATTTATTAGGACTAACATCTTGGCACGGACTTCTGTGTAGCTGAAACTAAATCACACTTAATGGCATCTGAACTTTACCCCTGTGCCCCCTCCCCTCTGGCTGAAGTCATCAATCACATTCTCCAACAGGACGTTATGGCAGGGTTCTGGACATGCACATTCACATCCCAGTACAGAAATAGGAGACTTTTACTCTAGCCAAAAGTATGCATGGCATTTCCCCCCACTTTTCAAGTTGATAGTAGTCATGGAAACACCTTAGGCGTTGACATCCGACTCCCCTCACTTCCTGAAAGCGACCTGTATAAAACAAAGCAATTTAAGTACAGGTGTATAACTTAGGAATGTGTCCCTTGCTTGGATTTTCTGCATGGAATCTTGCTATAAGGTGATCAGCCTGGATATTTCTACTTTTCACCAAAGATGTCTCTGACAAGGGGTAGCCCTTCCATATGATTAAGTATTGGAGCTGTCACCTGTGCCACCTTGAATCAAGGATATGCTGAACTTCATAATGGGTTTGGCCCCCTATGACCATAGGATTTGGGGGCTTCCGGGGTAGTGGTCTCAGAGTGGATCATGGGTTTTAAGATGCTGCTATGAAATGCTGGGTGTATCTTCCCCAAAAATTGAGGCAGTCCAAATCACTGTGTTTCCCCCACTTTTTGGCAATTCTACTATAAAGTCAATGGTGATCTCCTCCCATGGCCTCATTGGCTCTGCTATTGTTTGCAGTAGTCCAGGGGTTTTTCCTGGTCGTCTTTTCATTGTGGCGCAAATGGTACAACTTTCCACATAACTGTCTACATCTTTCTTCATGCCAGGCCACCAGAATTGCCTCTGGGCTAAGTGTAAAGTCTTTAGGAACCCAAAGTGGCCTGCTGGTTTGGCATCATGACTCCTCTGGACAACTAGGGTACATAGGGATTCTGGGACGTAGAGTTTTGTCCCCTTCCATGCAAGGTCATCTCTCTTTGTCAAGATGTGTTGGTTGGTTTGGAACCAGGGGTCTGCTAGCAGTTCAGTTTTGAGCCTCATGGTTAGGTCGCTTGCAAGTTGGTCTTGCCGGTCATGGCATTGCCGTCTGGTGGTCACTTGGGCAGTGGTTTGGATAGAAGGAATAATGATGTCCACTACGTGCTCCCGTTCGCATTTGTACTGAGGCATGCAGGAGAGGGTATCAGCCAGAAAGTTCCTCCCTCCTGGAATGTGCTTTAAAACAAAATCAAAATGGTTGAAGCATTGAGCCCATTGGACTTGTTTGGTGATAGCTTCCTTGGGGTCCTAAGCACCTCTAGATTTTTGTGGTTGGTCCAGACTTCAAACGGTTTCTGGCCCCCTTCCAACAGGTATCTCCAGGTTAGCAGTGCCCATCTCACTGCGAAAGCCTCCTTTTCCCATGCGGCCCATCATCTCTCTGTGTCTGTGAGCTTGTGTGAGGTGTAGGCACAGGGTTGTAAGTTTCCTTGGTTGTTTCTTTGGAGTAGCACTGCTCCCACTGCCACATCGCTGGCATCTGCCTGGATCATGAAAGGTTGCTCGGGGTCAGGATGCTTCAGCACTGGCTCCTTTGCAAACATTTCTTTTTGTGTTTAGAACGCCTCTTGGCAGGTTAGGTCCCACTGTAGGGGTTGTCCCAGACGGGGTTTCATTCCTGGGCTCCCTGTCTTCAGGAGGTCTGTCAGGGGTTTGGCAATTTTCGGAAAGGAGGGGATGAATTGCCTGTAGAAGTTAATGAAACCTAGGAAGCTTTGTAGTTGCCTGCGGGTGCGAAGAGGATGCCAGCTTAGGACGGCTTGCACTTTGGCTGGGTCCATCTCTTTTCTCTCATTTGACCCTCGATAACCCAGGTACTCTAACTGGGCACTGTGGAATTCGCATTTTGATACCTTGACGTACAGGTTGGCTGCCAGAAGTTTTTTCAGTACTTGGCGGACCAGGGGTACATGGTCATCCATGGTTTCAGTGTAGATAAGGATGTCATCTAGGTAGACAAGGACCCCCTTGTAGAGGTGCTCGTGCAACACCTCATTTATTAACTGCATGAATACTGCTGGGGGCCCCTGCAGTCCGAAAGGCATCACTTTGAATTGAAAGCTCCTTAGCGGGCAGTTGAACACTGTTTTCCACTCATCTCCCTGTCTGATTCATAGTTGGTAGTATGCTTCTCTGAGGTCTAGTTTGGTGAAGACTTTTCCCTTGTCCAGATGAGATAGCATATCCTTCATGAGGAGGAGCGGGTATAGGTTGTGTACGCACACCTCATTTATCCCTCGAAAATCCACATGCAATCTCATGGTTCCATCTTTTTTTCTTTAAAGAGGACTGGTGTTGCGACCCGTGGCTTGGCTGGCTCAATGACCCCCCTTGCTAGGTTTTTGTCTATGTATTTGCGCATCTCTTGCATTTCCTGGGGCGTCATGGCATACAGTTTGGGCTTGGGTAGTTTTGCCCCGGGGTTGATTTCGATGGCACAGTCTGTCTCCCGGTGGGGAGGCAGAACATTGCACTTGGCTTTGATGAATACTTCTGCGAGGTTCTGATATTCTATCGGAATCAGTTCGGCCCCTGGGGTTTTGTCGGATGTGGTTGCCATTTGTTCTCCTGGGCTTTCTTGGGGGGTTGGGGGCCACTTGATATATGAAGTCTTCAGGTACCCCCTTGCCACCAGATGGTCGGTCCCCACTTGTCTAGCCAGGAAACTGCCAGTATGACTGAATTTGTCATTTTGGGGGCTATTATGAATCGAATGACTTCCCAGTGATCCGCTAGTTCTAGTCTCACTGGTTCAGTTAGGTGGGTGGCATAGGCTCCTCCCATTAGGGACCCGTTGACCTGCTTGAACCGGATTGGGTGGGCCAGTCTTTTTGCTCTGATCCCCAGTTTCAGGACTGTGGTTAGGTTCATCAAGCACCTTGTGCAACCTGAGTCTATTAGGGCTTGAAAATCCCCCTGGTTTCCTGTTTTTGGGGCTGTGATGCATATTGGAAAAAGGAAAGTGTGAATTGATTCACTCACCATTGGGTCATTTTCTCCCTCGTCCTCGCTGTCATATGATTCGGGCGACTGGTTGTTGCTAACTGGGGTTCCATCACTTTCACCCTGGGAAATGCAAGAGATGTGCAAATACATAGACAAAAACCTAGCAAGGGGGTTCATTGAGCCAACCAAGCCACGGGTCGTGGCACCAGTCCTCTTTAAAGAAAAACAAGATGGAACCATGATATTGTATGTGGACTTTCGAGGGATAAATGGGGTGTGCGTACACAACCTATACCCCCTCCCTCTCATGAAGGATATGCTAAGGGAAAAGTCTTCACCAAACTAGACCTCAGAGAAGCATACTACCGAGTACAAATCAGAGAGGGAGATGATGCCCTCTCCTGCATGCCTCAGTACAAATGCGAACGGGAGCACGTAGTTCCCTCTACCCAAACCGCTGCCCAAGTGACCACCAGACGGCAACGCCATGATTGGCAAGACCAACTTGAAAGCAACCTAACCACGAGGCTCAAAACTGAACTGCTAGCAGACCCCTGGTTCCAAACCAACTAACACATCTTGACAAAGAGAGATGACCTTGCATGGAAGGGGACAAAACTCTACGTCCCAGAATCCCTATGTACCCTAGTTGTCCAGAGGAGTCATGATGCCAAACCAGCAGGCCACTTTGGGTTCCTAAAGACTTTACACTTAGCCCAGAGGCAATTCTGGTGGCCTGGCATAAAGAAAGATGTAGATAGTTACGTGAAAAGTTGTACCATTTGCACCACAATGAAGAGACAACCAGGAAAACACCCTGGACTACTGCAAACAGTAGCAGAGCCAACGAGGCCATGGGAGGAGATCGCCATTGACTTTATAGTAGAGTTGCCAAAAAGTGGGGGAAACACAGTGATTTGGACTGTAATGGACCTGTTCTCCAAACAGGCACACTTCATACCCTGTAGTGGACTACCCTCGGCTCACAAGCTGGCTAAACTGTTCGTGAAGCATATCTACTGACTGCATGGAGTACCTCAAAGAATTATCTCAGAGAGAGGGGTCCAGTTCACGGCTAAATTCTGGAGGGAGTTCCTGCGGTCCATTAGTTCAGCTTTTCATCCAAGCACCAATGGGGCAGCAGAGAGACTGAACACCATGGTAGAGCAGTACCTGAGGTGTTACGTGAACTATCAGCAGTCCATTTGGGCAGACCTTTTATCTTTTTCTGAGGTCGCGTACAATAATTTATTTATTTATTTATTTATTTATTTATTTATTTATTTATTTATTTATTTATTTATTTATTTATTTATTTAAACTTATTAGTCGCCCCCTCTCCCCACAGGGACTCGGGGCGACGTACACAAGCAACAGTCAGCACAGTGTCATACAGAGGAGGTAAAAAATAAATAAATAATTACGATACTGAAAAAGGTTAAAACCCCAATAACATTAACAGTTTAAAAACTAAAATTGACAATTAAAAATGACCTAGGGGTGGAAAGGTTGTCGAATTATGCCAGGCCGGCTAGCCGAAACAGGTGGGTCTTCAGTTTACCGTGGAAGGAGCGGAGATCGGTTGTTGTTCTAATATCTGGGGGGAGGTCGTTCCAAAGGGTAGGGCCCACCACAGAGAAGGACCTACTCCTGGGCAGCGCCCTCTGACAATCTCTAGAGGACGGCACCCAGAGGAGACCCTCTCTGTGTGAGCGAATGGGTCGCAGGGATGTATGGGGCAGGACACGATCCCGCAGGTAACTAGGCCCTATGCCATGGAGCGCTTTGAAGATGGTAACTAACACCTTGAAGCGCACCCGGTAGGCAACAGGAAGCCAGTGCAGCTCGCGCAGGAGCGGTGTTATATGGGAGAACCTCGATCTCCCCATAATTACCCACGCGGCTGCATTCTGGACCAACTGCAGTCTCCGGGTGCACCTCAAGGGGAGCCCCATGTAGAGAGCATTACAGTAGTCCAGGCGAGACGTCACCAGTGCGTGAGTGACTGTGTGCAGGGCCTCCCGGTCCAAAAGGGGTCGCAATTGGCGCACCAGGCGAACCTGGTGGAACGTCCCCCTCGCCACGGCTGCCACATGATCTTCCATAGCCAGCCGGGCATCAAGGAGGACGCCCAAATTGTGAGCCCGTTCCACCGGGGCTAATAGTTCATCCCCGATGGCCAGCGATGGAATGTGCTGGTTGTACTGGGGTGCCGGAAGCCACAGCCACTCTGTCTTGGAGGGGTTGAGCCTGAGCCTGTTGTCACCCATCCAGACCCGCACGGCTTCCAGACAACGGGACATCACTTCAACAGCCTCGTTGGGGTGGTTTGGGGTGGAAATATACAGCTGAGTGTCATCAGCGTACAGATGATATCTCACCCCAAAACCACGGATGATCTCGCCCAGCGGTTTCATATATGTGTTGAACAGGAGAGGCGAGAGGATCGACCCCTGTGGGACCCCAGAAGTGAGGGGCCTCTGGGTCGACCTCTGCTCCCCTGTCAACACACATTGCGTCCGGCCAGAGAGGTAGGAGCGGAACCACCGCAATACAGTGCCCCCAATCCCCAACCCCTCCAGACGGCGCAATAGGATACCATGGTCGATGGTATCGAAAGCCACCGAGAGGTCTAATAGGACAAGGATGGAGGAACAACCCCCATCCTTTGCCCTCCAGAGATCATCCACCAACGCGACCAAGGCCGTCTCCGTGCTGTGACCGGGTCGGAAGCCGGACTGGCGCGGGTCTAGATAATCATCTTCCTCCAGGTGACGCGGGAACTGCTGAGCCACCACACTCTCAACAACCTTCGCTAAAAAAGGAAGGTTGGAGACAGGACGATAATTTGCTAGCTCCATTGGGTCCAAAGAAGGCTTCTTGAGCAGGGGTCTCACCACCGCCTCTTTCAAGGCGGTTGGTAAAAGGCCCTCACCCAACGAAGCATTCACCAGTCCCAGTAGCCAGCCTCGTGAACCCTCCCAGGAAGCCAGTACCAACCAGGAGGGGCACGGGTCCAATAAACATGTGGTGGCTCGCAGTCGCCCGCGCAACCTGTCCAAATCTTCGGTGACAACAGGGTCAAACATCTCCCAGCATGGAATCTCAAGACTAGCCTCGGACACCCCCTCTGGAGTACTGGAGTGGGTCCACCCCCTCCGGATCTGATCAATTTTATCCTGCAGGTATTCCCCAAACTCCTCTGCCCTGCCCTGCAATGGGGGGTCCCGTTGTCCCTGCGACAGCAGGGAGCGGGTCACCCGAAACAGGGCGGCAGGGCGGTTCTCTGCGGACTCTATAAGGGTGGCACAATATTGACGTTTGGCCACCCTTATTGCCACAAGGTAGGTCCTTAAATAGGCTCTTACCTGTGTTCGATCGGATTCGGAGTGGGAGGATCTCCACTTGTTCTCTAGGCGTCTCCTGTGGCGTTTCATCGCCCTTAGCTCCCCGTTAAACCAGGGGGCCCGAGTCGATCGTTGCCATCGGAGAGGCCGCAAAGGCGCAACCCGGTCCAAGGCTCCGGCGGCTGCACTGTTCCACGCGGCCACCAGGTCCTCTGCCCGGGAGCGGGACAGGTCTGCAGGAGGTGGCCCAAGCTCCGCCTGGAACCTATCTGGTTCCATCAGACGCCTGGGGCGGAACCATCTGGGACCAACTGGTTCCGCCTCACCCGCAGCGGGGGGTAGCACCAGGGAAGTCCAGTTGGAGAAGTGAGTGATATGACCATGACAGGGACGTGATGACTAAATTCCCTCTTCCCAGATCACTCGTCCACTGGTCGGAGACAAACACAAGATCCAGTATGTGGCCTCCCTCGTGTGTGGGGTCCTGAACTACTTGAGTCAGATCCATGGCTGTCATGGAAGCCATGAATTCCAGGGCTGCCTCGGATGCCTCTCCCGTCGACAGCAGATTGAAATCCCCCATCACTAATAACTTGGGGGTCTCAACCGCCATTTCCGCGATCAGCTCGAGGAGTCCGGGCAGGGCCGTTGATGTATGGCGGGGAGCCAGGTATACTATCAACAGACCCAACTGACTCCCTGGGCCCCATTTCACGCCCAGAGACTCACAACCAGATGTCTGCGACACAGTGAATTCTCTTGGAGCCAAATCTTCCCGGATGATTATCGCTACCCCACCGCCCCTACCCTGGGCCCGTGGCTGATGGAATACCCGGTAACCTGGAGGGCACATTTCCCCGAGGGGCAATCCCCCCTCCGGGCCCAACCAGGTTTCCGTTAATCCTGCGAGGTCCGGCTCCCCCTCTGAGATCAAGTCCCTGATGAGGGGGGCCTTGTTAACCACGGACCTCGCGTTACATAACATCAGCCTAAGGCCCAGGCTCTGCCGATCCTGTCCACCTAGACTGCGGGGGTTGGTACAAGCGACCGGGCGTATCCAACAGCCCCGGTCTCCCAACCGACCATGCGTTCTTCTGGTGTCCTCGCGCCCGCCCCTCCCTACGACCATCGCTATCGGAATCCCCCCTATAGGAATACTGTATCCTCTCGCCTCTCCCACTCGCTCCCCTCCGTCCTGATCCCACCTGTTGACCTGGCTGTATCCATACCCCCAGGTTGAATAACCCTCCCCCCCCTCCCTGGAACCCCTTAAAAATTTTAAAAAACATTTCGCTAAAAAAACCCTAATCCCCCGCTTCCTCCACCTCTCTGGGTTAATAAACCCTTCATCGAGGTGGGCCCTCACCAGGGCAGGGGGGCATATCTGCGAGAGGGGGGACCCTCGCAGTCATAGAATGTCAGCCCTAGAATAAATTATGATGTTACTCAGTCCGTGAGTGTGGCTATGGCAGGGTTTTCTTTGCAATAGGTCCAAGATGTAGATAAATGTAAAAAGGCCAAGATGTAAATAGATGTAAAAGGTAACTAAAAGGAGAGAGGAAGCCTACATCGCCAAACCACAATAGTCTAACAGTCCACCATCGAGGCCCAGAGGTAGTTCTTAAAGTGCTTCTTAAGTTCTTAAAGTGCGTAGAATAATGCGTAGAATAATGCTGTCCACAGTAGCACAGGACTCACGCCATTCAAAATAGTGAGCGGTATGGACTTTGTCCCAAAGCCTGAGTATCCAAGGGATCACCCCTCCTCAGTCAGCTTGGCTTACTGGATGTCGATGCTGAAAGCGACCTGGGAAAATGTCAAAAAGGCACTGGCTAAAGCGGCACAAACCTATAAGAAACAGGCAGACAAACACCGGGCTCCGCAACGGCCATTCCAGATGGGAGAGAAGGTTTACCTCTCCACAAAATATTTGAGATTAAAACTGCCTAGCAAGAAACTGGTGCCAAAGTTTATGGGACCATTCCCCATAGTAAAGATCATCAACCCAGTCACAGTGCAATTGAAACTGCCTCGATTGTTGGGGAAGATACACCCAGCATTCCATAGCAGCCTCTTAAAACCCGTGATTGGATCCACTCTGAGACCACTACCCCGGGAGCCCCTGGGCCCTATGGTCATAGGGGGCCAAACCCATTATGAAGTTAAGTATATCCTTGATTCAAGTTGGCACAGGAGACAACTCCAATGCTTAATCACATGGAAGGGCTACCCCTTGTCAGAGGCATCTTGGTTGAAATGTAGAAATATCCAGGCTGATTGCCTTATAGCAAAATTCCATGCAAAAAATCCAAGCAAGCCTGAGGGAGGGACACATCCCTAAATTATACACCTGTACTCAAATTGCTTTGTTTTATACAGGTCACTTTCAGGAAGTGAGGGTAGCCGGATGTCAATGCCTAAGGCATTTCCATGACTACTAGCAACTTGAGAAGTGGGGGGGAAATGCCGTGCATACTTTTGGCCAGAGTAAAAGTCTCATATTTCTGTACTGGGATGTGAATGTGCATGTCCAGAACCCTGCCATAACATCCTGTTGGAGAATGTGATTGATGACCTCAGCTAGAGGGGAGGGGGCACAGGGGAAAAGGTCAGGTGCCATTAAGTGTGATTTAGTTTCAGCTACACAGAAGTCTGTGCCAAGATGTTAGTCCTAATAAATGAATGGGTTTTTTTTAACCTTGTCTCGGGGCTCGTAAATTAATTAGGGCAACTCTTGGAAAAGGTGATGGTAACACACAGTGATAGTGACAGCATTCAGGGAAGAAAAACTGAAAAAGAGCAAGAAAAGGAGTCAGGAGAAGATGATGGCTCCGATATGAAGCAAGAGAGAGTTGAAACACAAGAGCAGTCAATGCCATGCAGGTTAGAGTGATGGAACAAGGGGATTCCACCTGACAGGTAATCTGCTAATGAAATTTTGGTGAGGACAAAAGTAAAGCCTGTGATCAAGAGATATATCAGTCAGCAATAGGGAGCTTGTTATATCTGTCACTGTGGTCCAGACCAGACATAGCTTGTGCAGTATGCATCTTAAGTCACTTTACTGTTGCATCAACACAATTGCATTGGATGGGTATAAAAAGGATTCTCAGGTATTTCAAGGGAATTGTGAACGTGGGTCTTCAAATACAGGTCTCTAAAGAATGTTAAGTTATTCATTTTTTTGGTCTATTATAGTCATAAAAGAAGGTATTTTATACATGAATCCTGCTTAATTGTGTGTAAAATTGTGTGCTGGTTGGATTGCTGCAAACTCTAACCTTTTTCTTTAGATTTGGCCTAGGCAATCAAAGGCCCATAGTTTACATATGGTCTTCCAAAACACCTAGAGAGTGTCAACAATATTTGCTAACAAACAAGGAAAATGCTAGCAGTGTGACTGTGTTCTTGTTGAGATAGTTTAAAACATAGGGATTGGTAGAATTGGCCTCCCAGAAGTATCAAACACCCATTCCATCTTTCTTTCCTAAAATTAAAAAAAAAGTTTGACATGCCATTTTAAAGGGGATGGGTATAATATTTTTGATATATTATCAGCTCTTCTAAGAAAGAATAGACCAAAAAACAAATGACATGTAAGTCAATGCTACTTTTAAAGTAATAGAATCTTGTAAGTCTAAATATGCTTCTTCCTCCCTCCCTTTATCTTTGTATGAATTAGGGAGGGGTTTTGTGAGATATTTATTCATGCTACTTTCTTAGGATGGGTTCAGCCCCCTTTTATCTGACTATTGCCTTGGTAGCAGCTCTTCGTCCTGTCCTTCAAGGCTATCCATCTTGCTCCTACAAATATTCAGGAAATAAACATCCATTTTGTCTCTGTTCCAATTACTGCCTTTTGTGCCAAAATGCCTCACAATTATCTTAATATTAGATAGTTACTCTTGAAATGCAGCTGATAGAATATCTGCAATTAGATAGCAATAGCATTTAGACTTATATACTGCTTCACAATGCTTTACAGCCCTCTCTAAGCAGTTTACAGAATCAGCATATTGCCCTCAACAATCTGGTTCCTGATTTTACCCACCTCGGAGGATGGAAGGCTGAGTCAATCTTGAGTGGTGAGATTTGAAGTGCCAAATTTCAGGCAGCCAGCCACTGCACCACCGCAGCTCAATTAGTTACATTACACATTTATTATGCCCCGCTTTGATAAAAGGTTGTATGCCCCCAGCACTATTTTGCATTATCTTCCAAATTTTGGATTAATTTCTCAGACAAAAGATGGTTTGTTTTCTGCCCCAACTGTCAAACATGTCAGGTATGTTAGATAAATTCCAACTATCATTTGAGCTGCCGCTTTCTCCTTCTCAAGAAGGAACCCTAGGAGAATAAGAGGGAATTCAAAAGGCAGGAACATGGCTTGTTAGATTTCCTCATTTCTCTTATCCTGAGTTGTGTGTTGAGGAAATATATTTCACTGGATGTAATTCAGCCATTGATATTGCTTGATGTTGACAATTCTGTTTAACTCCTGGAGCCCAAGATGGAGAAAAAAATCTACTAAGATTTGTTTGCTGAATAACTGTTACTTTATAGCCACAAATAAAGGGTATATAGAACTGTGCATTTCTTTCAGTTTGCAGCAGTAAATTGTAAAGTGGGAAGTAAGCTTGTATTAATTAAAACAATATTGGCTAATCTATGTTTTAATATACCAATAATGGCAATGATACTCCTGGATGTCATTAGCTGAAGTTCTCTAAATAGAAAGAGGAGCAAGAGAATCAAAATTAAAACAATAAATAAACCAAAAGGAAGGATGAGATAGGGAGAACAATTTGAAGATGAATTGGGAAACACAGATACTTATATAGGGATTAGAAATAAGTGAAACGCTTAGTCTTGAAAGTGGAATGAGTAAGCACCTGAGATAATCTTTCCATAACTATTGAATGCAGAAGGTCAAACATGCAGTTATGTTTTTGCACCATATTAACCTTGATAGATACTGTACATACACCTGAAAAAAGTCATTTCCTTAACTTTATTCACCTAACTATAGTGAAGAAGGCACAACAGTTTTATTTCATTCTGGTTGAGCTGATGAAAACCTCTATTGTAATGTGATATCTGGAAGGCTATGATTTACCCGAAAGTAATAAGATACTACTTTACAGTGACTTTATATGTTTACTTATTCTAATATACATCTTCTTATTTACTAATAAGCTATTTGCTGTAATATACTCAAAGACAAGTTAATGAAGATAACTCAGCTATATGAGAGGCAGAATTACAATACTCAGTATAAATTAAGAAGGCTCCTTAACTAACTGAACTGCTAAAATATCCTATGTAAAATCTGGGTCCCACAGCAGCTATTTGATCCATGGAAGCGCAGCTGTCTAAACTTTATTGGTACTAAATGTCATGCTTGCACACAAATTGGATGTCTGTAAAACCCAAAGGTACATCTTGGTCTGTTAGTGCTATCGAATACAATCACTTTCCCCAATAAGATGTGAAAATTGAAATGGAAAATGTCAACAAACTTTGGACACAGAAAGGGCTGGGGTAAGCCCACTGACAAGCCACAGTGACAAAAATTTACTTTGAGTTGTAATTAGTGACACTGTTATTTTTGTTTGCTGCTGCCAATTAATTTAGTCTGTCAAACAGAAAAACAGCAACATTCACATGATAATTTATATATGGGGAGATGAGCTAGCAAAGCTGTAGCTACAGCCAACAGAATTCCCCTGGAGCACTTAAAAGATAAGATAAAGGGAATGGGGGTGTGCATGGGGGTAGGTGGGAAGAAAGTTAAACTGTCCTTGTTATAATTGTTAATGCTGATCGCTCAAGTAGAAGACAGGCTGATTAAAACTCCAAAGGAGCCTCTAGCTCGCTTATATCTCAGAATCCAAAATGATAGAATCAGAGGAGTTTATTCATACCATTAAACCCCAGAGAACTTAATTGAAAGAAGAACATAGCCCGGACCTTGACAAGCGGGAGGTCACAGTAATTGCTGCCGGACATATTTAACATTAAGATAATCAGGCCATTAATTACCCTTTGGATCATTAAATCAGCCAGTTGCAAAATGAAATTTCTGCCTCTATTACTCACTTGAGAGACCACAGGGGTGGCTTTTAATTTATCAGTGAGCTTGTGATACAAAGGATCAGGCATGTGGAAGGGGGAGAGATGGGGGTTTGCTTCAGCAGAAGCAGGAATATCAATCCGCCATGCTTGATGATTGTGGCAAATTAACTAGGTAAGATAACCTCAGCTTCTAAAGGCAGAAGCTAGAGGTATGTAAATAGATGAGGGCAGACAGGGAGATCAGAAGCTGCACACCACTTAGCAGGATAATAAAGGAAATCATCCTTGATTATCAGTGCTAATTTGGACACTGCCTGTAGCTTGTTATGTGTGTTCTGAGTAGCATTTAATTAATTCAATTGCTTGTTAATGAGGGAAGTGACATGTGGGGAGCAGATGCCACCCAATTGCAGATGGGGTTTGGTCAGCCCATCACAATAAAGTATTTTTGTTCTGTTCTCCCTTACCCCAACATCACAATCGGGTAAGGTATCAAACATGGATGATCATTCAGAAGGGACAGAACACTGACCTCATCAGGCAAAGATGGTAAGAAATGAAGTCTGACAACAATGGAAATATAGGTATTAATGTTCCTAGAGGTATTTACAGGCTTGTGCCAGAAATTCAAGAATAATGTAATTGTATCACTGATAATCTGATTTAACAAGGCAACTAAAGATTACAACATATATCTGAGCTGGTATGTCCCAGTCATTATTCCCAATTAAAATACAAATATGCAAGCCCAATCTTAGAAAGCATTAATTTCTGGCATGGTTTGGTCTCAAATGTTGCCCACTGTCTTTCAGTAAGTAGCATCAAGGAGGGCTTGAGTCTACAGATCTGGATAAATAATGAGATTTTGCCTTCTTCAAATAACCTGTCAGAGGTCTGCAACCTTAAACACTCAAAGAGGCTTTTGGACCCGTTTCCCACAGAAAAAAAACCCACTGGAAGCCACAAAACCTGGGTGGGCGTGGCCAACCCAATGTCACTCACTCCCACACAGTCACATGATCCCCCAGCCACAACTACCCAGGTTTTGTGACTCCTGGTATTTTCTCTGGGAAACAGATAACTCTCTTTCTCCTCTCCTCTCCCCCTCTCTCCTCTCACTCTTTCTCACTCTCATTCTCTCTTTCTCATCTCTCTCTTTCTCTCTCTCTCTCTCTCATTGCTCTATCTCCCCCTCATCTCTTTCTCCCCCCCTCTCTTTCTGTCTCTCTTTCTCCCTCTCATCTCTCTCATTCTCTCTCTCATTCTCTCTCATCTCTCTCTCTCTCATCTCTCATTGCTCTCTCATTTCTCTCTCACACTCCCCCCTCTTTCTCTCATCTCTCTTTCTCCCTCTCTTCCCCCTCTCTCTCATCTCTCTCTTTCTCTCTCTCATCACTCTCCCTCTTTCCCCCTTTCTCTCTCTCATATCTCTCTCACACATCTCCCTCTCCCTCTCATATCTCTCTTTCTCTTTCTCTCTCTCCTCTCTTTCTCCTTCTGTCTCTATCTCTTTCTCCCTCTCTTTCTCTCTCTCTCATCTCTCTTTTTTCTCCATCTCTCTCTCTCCCCTCTTTCTCTCTCTCTCTCATCTCTCTCTCTCTCTCTCCTCTTTCTGTCTCTCTCTCATCTCTCTCATTCTCTCTCTCTCATCTCTCTCTTTCTTTCTCCATCTCTCTCTCTCCCTCTTTCTCATCTCTTTCTCATCTCTCTCTCTCATTACCTTCTTGCAACAAACAGCCTGATTAGCACAAGAAAAAAAAACTGCCTCCCAGCAATTTGTCACATGGAGCAAACAGCAAGTTTCACTTTCAATTTATCCTGATCATCAGCTGTTACAGGCTGCAGGGATTGCTTGAAGCCTGGGAAGGCCCCGTTGGCTGCAAAGATGTAAATTGCTGGGAGGCAGAGGCCAAAAGGTTGGGGCCGGTGGGTAGGTGAGGCTACATTCAGTGTATAAGATGCACCCACATTTTCACCCTCTTTTAGGGGGGAAAGGTGCATCTTATACTCTGAAAAATACGGTAAGTCAGACCCTACAAAAGTACACAACTTGAATCCATGATTTTTCTCTCTCATCATTATCATACCTTTCATTTCACATTACTATAATAAAATAGCCAATCATTCCAGTCATCTATTTCTTTACTTTTACTTTACTTACTGCGAATACTGTACAGTATCTTATTTGTGAATGTATGCTTTAACTGACAGCTCTCATTCATTCATTCAATTTCTATAGCCACTCACCTCAGTCAATGACTCTAGGCAGCTTGCAATTCAAAATATATATATTACATAAAACACCAAAACATTTTAAAGCAGTAAAAACATCCAAAAGAAATATACACAGCACCTGAAATATTTGATCAGTTAGTAACACAGCCAGGAAATGAGGCTCTTTACACATTCAGCACCCCAGACTTGGGAACATAGCCAGGTTTTTAAGGGCCTTACAAAAAAGGGTTGGGGCAATTCCAATCTCTGAAGGGAGGATGTTCCATAGAAGGAAAAAAAACTGTATGGGAAAAACAGTTTCTAGGCCCTGCCAGCCACCTTTCTTTGGTAAATGGGATCTGCAGAGTGCACATTCTGCTAAATTGGGTTGGATGGGTAGAGACTCTTAGAAAAAGGTGATCCCTCAAGTAATGCAGTTCCAAGCCTTGTAGGCATTAAAGGAAACCACCAGCATCTTGAATTGCACTCAGAGATGCACCAGTAACCAATGCAGCTCATGCAGAGGTGATGTTACATGTGCCATATGTATGGTGCCTATTACTGCATAGTGGCATTCTGCACCAGTTGAAGTTTCTGAATGCCCTTCAGGGCAGCCCCCATGTAGAGCATGTTACTATAGTCTAAACAAGCAGTTACAGGGCATGAGTTAGTGTGATCAGGAAGAGATCTAAAGCTGGATGTCATCTGTATATTGATATCTCACCCCAAACCAATGGATTACCTCACTTAGCAGCCTCATGTAAATGTTGTCCCATTCTGTTTCCAAGGCAGGCAGAATATCAGAACTGCCATCATACACTGAGTTTTGCATTTACTAGCTGCCAGTCTGCCATGTACATGGAGGGAGGGAGCCAGATGAGAGAGGGGAAGCCTCATTGCACCTTTCCAAAGCACCATCTCAAGGTCAAAGCCCTGGAAATGGAATGCAATGGCTAACCAATCAGGCTACCGTTGAAGAAACAGTTACCAAAACAATCTATTGAAATAAGATTAAACAATAAGGGACTTCAATGGGGAGGAACGGGTCGGGGAAAGTTAACGAGGAAAATCTGGTGTGTGAATCTTTAGTTCTGGCTTTGCTATACTGTAATCCTCTTGGCTTTTAGTAAAAGTACACCTACAAATGGAGTTGGAGGTCTTTCTTTGCCAAGGGACCAAGTCAGGGCAGGCCTGTCACTCACATCACCTTTCTTGACTGAGCCCTCATTACTGTCACTGACTCTATTAGAAGGCTGGAGTCCAATGTAGAGCAAATGCAACTACGCAACCGCCAAGGCTTCAATCAGACAAAGTAACAGGTTTTCTGAAATAATTTGTATGTGGGGGCGAAGCTACCTAAGCCAAAGATGTACTCCATGACTCCCAAAGAAATGGAAGAGCTAAGGAAAGACTTCGACGGCAATCTGGCATGGGGATTTATCCAACCAGCAAAGTCCAGAGTGGCGGGCCCATGCTGTTCAAAGAAAAGAAGGATGGGGGTTGAGGCTTTGCATGGATTTTCATGAAATTAATGCCATGTGCATGGAGAACACCCACTCCACAAGTGGGTTTCAGCCGGTTACTCACCGGAACGTGCGAACTGGGTTATAGAATTTAGCGTGCCTTCCCATACCAGGGCTTCCAGAGGCCCCATACCAGAATGGCCCCTCCTCTGGCCTGCCCCACCACTCAATCCCCCCCACCCAGTCACCGCTCTCCCTCTCTCTCGCCCTGTCTGTCCGCACCATGCTTGCCCTGCCCCCCCACTTCCTTTGCCGGACTCAGCTGTTGGAAGAAGCCCATGCTTCCTTCTCTTTGACAAGGGCCTTGCAAAACCGGGACTTTGAAAACTGCTTCTCAAAGAGAAGGAAGTGGGGAGGGGGATGGACTTCTTCTGCCTCTGCTGCTCTCCTTCCCGCACTGCAGCTGCGGCCTCGAGGGGAAGATGTCCTACCAAGGCAACAACATCCCTCAGATCACAGTGAGGTGAAGCGCCCTCAGGCATATTCTGCCAACCTTGGATGGCTGAGGCAGATGAGTGGGAAGCTCCAAAAGTACAGCAAGAAGGGGAGGGGGCACCTGGTGGGGGGTGCATCTTCCCTTTCAGCCTCTGAAGCCACATTCAGCCCGCTCAGCTCTCAGGGATGCTTTCCCGGCTGGGGGGTTTATAAGCAGAAATTAACCATCTTTTTTAAAACTTTCAATTTCAATGAGAATTTAAGAAGTTTTAGAAACATTCTCATTGAAATTGAAAATTGAAAAGAAGTTGGTTAATTTCTGTCTATAAAGATCATGTGGCGACAGTGCACAAACTGCCGACCGACCCAGCACCTGGCCAGGGTGGCAGGGCTGTCTTGGAGTGTCTCCCAGCCAGGAAGGGATGCCAGGAGAAAGAAGGGCTGCCAAAAGCCCAACTGCAGTGGGCAATGGGGCACGAAGGAGTGGCTGCCCAGCAGAACTGGGAGCATCCCCAGGTTGATGGGCTGGCAGGGAGGTTGTGCAGACCTGGAGGTGGCAGGGAGGTGGGGGTCAAGGCTGCCCTGGGCATCTGCAATGGGTGGCAACCTGCCGCCCGCAGCTCAGAGGAAGGAGGCAGGGAAGCGAGCCCTAGGCCTCATCTCTGCCTCCTTCCTTGAGAGCAAGGCTCGAGTCTTCCCACAGCGACTCCCTCACACCAATGCAGCAGGGAAAGGGAGGAGGAGGAGCCCAGCCATTCACACTTAATTGTTTGGCTCATCAGGCGCCCCCACGTGAAGCTGAGCAAAGGTGGGTGAGTGCCTCTCATCTTTGCAACCCAAAGTCTGGCATTTCATCTCTGTGTCACAAATCAGGCCTTGAGCAGTGGCCTGCCTGTCTCCCCTTCACGCCTCTTGCAGCTGCTGGCTGCTCAGGAAAGATGGGAGGCTTCGGCTGACCAACTTGTGTAAGACAAGACAGGCAGGCTGGCGGGCGCGTGACTCTGCCCAGGAAAACGTAGAAGGTGCGGAATCAGCTTTGCCTGAAGGCAAGAAGGCTTGGAGGCCCCCCTGCTTGCCTGTCAGCAGAAGCCTCCTGGGAGGTTTTGGCTGGCCGCTGCACAGGGGGAGCTCCAAGACATTTTGCCTTCAGGCAGAGCTGATTGCGTACTTTCTACGTTTTCCCGGGCAGAATCACATGCCTGCCTGCCTGCCTGTCTTGCCTGGTCTTACACAAGTTGGTCTGGAGTGGGTGAGACCATCTTTGGGGAAGGGCCGTTACTTCTGCTCAGCTTACGCACTTGAAAAGACCCCACAATTCCACGTTCACATCTGATCCCTTCCTGGCCAAAATGGTGCCTTTTCGGTCCCAGCGGGGCTTCTGGAAAAGAGTGGCCAAAGCAGCTTCTCTCTCCTCTTTCCGTCAGCCAAAGGAAAAGCCCCAATGAGATGGGCTCCAAGCTCTGCTCTGCCGGACTGCCACAGCCAATCCTCCACTGACCCCTAAAGAAGAGGATCCATCACTACTTCTTCTTCTTTTTTTCCCCAAATTTTTTATTTTTTAGATAAAAACAAATAAAATCATCCTCCATTACAAAGTTGTAGAAAGTGAGTCAATTGGTTACAATGAGTTTTCGTGTATCCCTTCCACCGTCATCACCTCTAATTCACATCAAATTATCTACTTTACATCACATATATTTATATATAATTATTATCATCATACCTCATCCGTCATATGACTATAGTTGTTTTAACATCCCTTTATAACAAACATTCCAAAATTTAAAACAAAACCACATAGTGGCATTCCCTTATCTATTTTCAATATCATCCAATCATGTTATTCCTTTATAACACATTTTTAAAAATTGATTAAATTTAACTAACTTTTCCCCTTTTTTCATCATTTTAAATTTTTTACCAAATTTCCTCTTATCAAACCAATACAAATATATACATTATTATCCTTAACAATTATTTTTCTAACTTTATCCATTAACACTACATTTTTAACATAATTCTCTAATTTTAACAAAATTTTTGAACCTCTTTTCTTAATCATTGTTTACAATTTGTATCCAATTTTCCCTTTTAAAATGTCAATACAAATTATTTCATTATTATCATTATCAATCATTTATTTTGACTGTGTTTAACTCACTTTTTTCCCTTTTGTCACCATTTAAAAATTGACACCAAATTTCCTCTTATGAAACCAATACATATGTATACATTATCATTATCAATTATTTACCTAACTTTATCATTATCACTACATTTTTAACATAATGCTCTAATTTTAATTAAATTTGACTAGTATTTTATTATTAATTTTCATATCTAAACCTGTGTCTTTCCAGTAATAGAGTAGTCTTATTTCTTTTGCCATTTGTGGAATTGATCTTCTGGTTATTTCCTTAATCTAATTTGTTTGGACTTCACTTCGCAACTTGTTGCTTGTTACATATCTTATAAAATCTTGAAACCCTCCATCAGCTTCCTTAATCAGTTTATCTTTGGTTATCAGTAGTGTTTTGGTCAAACTTTCTCTCCTTAAATCCATCCATTCTTCGCTTTTTCCTTCTTCTATACCATGAAATCTGTAGTAAAGCACCTTTCCATCTATCTTCCCTTTCCTTGTTCCACTCTTTCCATTTCCAACCATACTCAGTTCACTGTCAATATCCACAATTATCTTGCCTCTTTGTTCATTTTCCCCCTGGGTTTATAGGACTCCAGCCTCCACTTTTTCCATCTGCTGAATATCTTCTATTTGCTGAGCATCTTCCATCTTTCCATCAGGCTTTACCACATTAAAGTTTATATTTTCAATATTTTCCAATCTCTTCTCAATTCTCTCTGTTGTTTCTAGTAATTTTTGAATTCCCAACATAATCTGTTGTAGTGTTATGGTTTCTTTTTGAGGTTGTGTCATCCTTGCAATTGATAAACATTGCCACTCTAGTTTGCAAAACAAATCTTTGTTTTCACTTCTTTCCAGCTAGTAACAAGCATCCAGAGAGCACCTGTGTAAACAATCCATGCCCTTCTTTATAAACAAGCTAAAGCCTTTGAAGTGCAAGGTCAAAATGATCAAAGGGAAGAAAGAAAAAGCAATGTTTCCAGGTCTCAACCTCCAAGTGGCAGTGTAACTTCTTTTCCATCTAAGGTTGTTACCCTCTTTATATACCTCTTAAATCTTCTTTATGTTTCAGGCTTTGGAAGAAATAAAGTTCTTAAATGAAACCAAATAAAAAGAAAAATCCATCCCAACCAATATTGTAGAAGTAAAGAATTTAATACATAGATAAAAAAAGAAATCGAAGAAGAAAATCTGAAACTTTCACTTTAAAAGTAAAAAAAATATTCACAAAACTTCCATTGATAGAAAAAATAAAATAAAAAAGATAACACACTGTCCAAGAATGCTTAATTCTGCTGCTTTTTTTCCTTTTCTTTACCAATTTAATTTAACTTCAATATTTTTGGGGCAGTCTTTTATAAAAATAAAATTTCCTCACCAGATGGACACACTTTCTCTTTCCACTTTTCCTTCTGTTGCAGAGCTGTCCCGACTTCAGCAGTTTGAGGCTGTGCTTTTTGTCACCGGCTAGAAGAGATTCTCTTGGATCAATCAGGGACTTTGCGATGTCCCTGAGATCAGAAGACATACTCTTCCTTGTCACCATCTCTTCAGGATGGTTTGGTCCAGATGGATCGTCCAGTGGCAAAAGTATTGATTGTGATCTCAGAGCCCTGAGATTGCATGTTGTATTGTCATGACGTCAGCTCCTTTCTCACTGCTTCTTCTTCAGGGGTCAGTGGAGGATTGGCTGTGGCAGTGCGGCCCTGGCCACTTTCCCCAAGCACTACTCCCGCCTCCCCAATGTCTGAGCTGCAACAAGTGAAGTGGGGGAGAGAGAAACAAGAAGGAAGGAAGGAAGGAAAGATAGAGGAAGAGAAAGAAGGAAGTAAAGAAAGAGGGAGAGAGAGACACAAGAAAGAAAGAAGGAAGGAAGAAAGTGGGGGAGAAAGACACAAGAAAGAAAGAAGGAAGGAAGAGGAAGAAAGGAAAGAAAAGAGAGAGAGAGAGACAAGGAAAGAAGGAAGAAAAAGAAAGGAAGGAAGGAAAGAGGGAGAGAGAGACACACAAGAAAGAAAGAAGGAAGGAAGGAAGGAAAAGAAAGAGACAATATGATCACAATTGAGCTCAAAATTTTGCATGCTAAGCAAGAGCGTTGTTAAATGAGTTTCACCAGTTGGTCACCTGGTCACATGACTGCCAAGCCATGCCCACAAAATAGGCCACACCTACAGAATAGGTTCTAAAAACTTTTGAAACCCACCACTGACTCACTCCCATTCATGAAAGACACGCTAAGCCAATTAGCAAAAGGCAAGGTGTTCACCAAATTCGACTTGACAGAAGCATACTATTGCATAAGAATAAGAGAAGGGGATGATCGGAAAACAGCTTTTAACTGTCTGCTTGGCAGTTTCCTGTTCAAAGTCATGCTGTTTGGCCTGCAAGGAGCCCTCACAGTCTTCATGCAATTAATAAATGAGGTGCTGCATGAACACCTATACAAGGGGGTCCCAGTTTACCTAGATGATATTCTCATTCAGTAAAACTCTTGAAGAGCATGTGAAGCTGGTGTGACAAGTGCTGAAAAAACTCCTAGCTACCAAGCTCTACGTGAAACTGTCAAAATGTGAATTCCATAAAACCTCCCCAGATTACCTTGGCTACTGGGTTTCTAGCAGGGGGGATAAAATGGACCCAGGAAAAATGAAAGTGAAAAATTAAAAAGACTCTGCATAGGAGCCGATTCTTCATCACCCAGACCCTGAGAAACAGTTCATCATCCAAGCAGATGCTAGCGATGTAGCTGTAGCAGCTGTTCTCTTACAAAAAGACTAACAAGTACAACTACTGTATTGTGCATATGTATCCAAGAAGCTTACTGAGACAGAGAGGAGGTGGGATATTTAGGAAAAGGAAAGCTATGCAGTGCGCTGTGCCCTGCTCTCTTGGAGGCATTTCCTTTTGAGGTTTAGACTGATCACAAGAACTCGAGGCCCTAAAAACCCATAATACTTCAGATGATTTAACTTTGAGCTGAAGTACATCCAAGTAGGGAAAAACTTGCTCCCTTGTCAAGAAAACTGCAATTTGGACTTCCAGTGGC
Source organism: Natrix helvetica (assembly GCF_964273705.1). NCBI lineage: Eukaryota > Metazoa > Chordata > Lepidosauria > Squamata > Natricidae > Natrix > Natrix helvetica. The sequence goes on along the minus strand of NC_138552.1, from coordinate 117,180,748 downwards.
ACCATCGGCATTGGAAGATGCTCCATAGGGAACACCAGCCCAGTGACTGAGTAAGCTGTTAGAACAGTGTAAATCAGCTGTCTAGCGGCTTGAAAACTCCCCCCTTGGGAAAAGAGGGGGGGCAAGCAGACGGGAGAGGGTAGAGCTCCCCAGGATCCCCAGGAGAAATTCTGGGGCATGAAGGGTGAGAGCTCCCCAGAAGTCCAACGTAGCTCTTCTTCTGGGATGCTTTTGCTTTTGCAGAAACGAAACGTCACAACCACCCCTGTTGTCAATGTTTAAATCTATATTTGAATGATACACAGGCAGAGCAAAACAGGAGTGAATATAATTGTAAGTACAACTCTTTATTCCGATGTAATATACTTCCCTCTGTGAAGACAAAGGGACTTAAAAGGAAGATGGTGATTGAATAAGAAAGGGTGTGTCAAAAGTGAAACCTAAAAAGGACAGCACTTGTTAACTGCCTGCTAACGATGTTAAAAGACTCAAGAGTTTAAGATAAAAGAAAACAGTATTAGTTAACAAATCTGGGGGAATAGGTGGACTTTTTGGACTCAATAACCTGGTTGTTGAAAAATTTGTTTGAATATCTGGAAATGGCTTCAAAACAAACAAAACTAAGCATTTCCAAGAGCGCTGGAAGTTCCCCAGCCCAGACACAGAAATTACAATCTTTATTACCCCCAGTAGAAACACAAACTCTGACACTTGAGGCTCTCCAAAATGCATTAAAGGACCAACCTGTTGTTTTGGAGGAAAATATTTCAAATGCTTTTAAAGACGTGTCTGAGGAAATGTCTGGAATTAAGGATTTAATCCAAACCCATAATCAACAGATTAGGGAGGACATTGTAGATGCATTTAAGGGTTTACTTGGTTATGTAACATCTCTGGATGAGAAGGTGGAAGAAATTAATCAGTCTAATATCAAGTTGGAGAATAAAGTTGAGGAGGCACAAAGCAAAATCGATAAATCAGAGGCAGAAGTTACAATGATACAATACAGAACAATGGAATTTGCCTTAAGAATAAGAGGTCTGAAAGAACATAACCAAGAAGATCTGAGAGATATTTTTGCTGAAGCTTTTGCTCAATTAACTGGTGAACCAAAAGCAGAATATGATTGGTAGATTGAAAAAATGTATTGTGTCAATTCATGGATTGCCAGACAGAGACAACTACCAAGAGATATTGTAAATTATTTTGTCACCAGGAAAACTAGGAGTGAAATGCTGCAAGCAACTTACAAAAATAAGTTACAAGTGGCAGGACAAGACGTGGTAGTATTGAAGGAAATCACCCCAAAAATGTTGAGATCCAAAAAAGATTACGCATTTTTAGTGGACGAACTTAGAAATCACCAGATACAGTATAGATGGGAGGCCCCAGCCGGATTGGTGGTGAACTACCTAGGAGAAAGATATCATCTTAATTCAGTTTGGAAGGCAAGAGATTTTTATAGCAATGTATTAAAGGCTGGATACCCTCCATCCCCAGGATCTAGAGGAAGAAAAGAAGCAGGCGAGACCAGACAGCAAGATATTCAGGTACAAGTGGGAGCTGCTCAAGCTCTGGACTTACCTGAGGAGACAGAAGAAATTATGGAACAAAGACAAACTCGAGCGGCCACTAAACGCAAAGAGCAAGAATTAAAGATGCAGCAAGCCCAGACAATAATCCACAAATTACAAACACAAACACAGAAGCTGTGGGGGGAGCAAGACCAAAGGTGAAATCCCAGCAAGATTTCCAGGCAGCTCTTAGAAAGCTTCAGGGAGCTGAAGATGACAATTAAATTTCTAACCTAGAACATTAATGGTTTAAATTCACCATAAAAAAGGGGAAAAAAATATTTCACTATCTGAAACAATTTAAAAATAATGTAATTTGTTTGCAAGAAACATATTAGAACACAGGATCAGAAATACTTGATGAACACAAGATTGGGACCATATTTTGGGACCCTATTTTGTGGCATCTGCTCCAGAGAAGAAAAATGTTATCGTTATATAATTATAACAATTTTCTTATATTAAGAAAAGATTTAAAGGCTGAATTAATCGAAGCAGATCCTCAAGGAAGATATATTGCAATCGAACTACTAATATAAGGAAAGAAAACACTCTTAACATGTGTATATGCTCCCAATCAACAACAAGAAAATTTTTACAAGTTGCTTCATACTAAATTAACACAATGGGATTATAGATCATGTATACTATTGGGTGACTGGAATGGAGTACTGGACACCATCAAAGACAAGAGGAGACTACTGCAAAATAGTCAAGCACGAACAAGACTCCCTAGATCCTTTTTTGAGTTGATGGATGATATGGAACGAGAGACATTTGGAGAGAACGGAATGTTAAAGAACCGGACTTTACATTTTTTTCTGATAGGCATCAATCCTTTTCCAGAATTCACTTCATACTAATTACAAATGAGTTACTTTCTAGGGTGAAGAAGACGAAGATATGCCCGAGAACTCTAACAGATCATAATCCAGTTTGGATGGAATTGGAATATAGAGAGGGATCTAGGAGGTCTTGGAGGTTAAATGAAAATTTATTTAGATATGAGAGAAATGTTATAGAATGTAAAAAACTATTGAAAGAATATTTTGCTTTTAACATGCATGAGGGGACATCAATGGAAATAGTTTGGGATGCAAGCAAAGCTTACATGAGAGGTGTCTTAATAAATTTGAACAATCTATATAGGCGCAGACAGAGGGGGAAATGAAGGGAATTAGAAGAAGAGATAAAAAAGAAAGAGCAGGCGTTAATATCTAACCCAGATGATAAGAAGACAAGAGAAGCAATTACTTTATTGCGAGGGCAGTTCAATATGTTGATGTCAGATCAAGCAGCCACGAATCTGATACATGGTAAACATAGTACTTTTTGTAATGCAAATAAACCAGGTAGATGGCTAGCATACATGTTAAGGTAAAAAATAAAAGTCTCGTACTATAGAGAAAGTAGAATACAAAGGCAAAGAAGTTTATCAACAGGATATGATTAAAAAGGCTTTCTCAGAATATTATACTAGATTGTACGCTGGTGATAAAATACAAGGTTTAGAAATAGATAGATATCTGGAGAAAGAGAAAATACCTATAGTTACAGTTGAACAAAGGGAAAGGCTGAATCAATTTGTAACCACGGAGGAAATTCTCCTGGCAATTAAGCAATTAAAAATTGGGAAGGCCCCAGGTACAGATGGATTGACAGCAGTTTATTATAAAAAGTTACAATTAGAAATGGTAGATCCTCTTAAGGAATTGTTTAATAAAATTCAAATGGAAGGAAGGGTACCATCATCTTGGAGAACAGCCTTTATTTCTCTGATTCCAAAAGAAGATCAGGACCACACTCAGCCAAAAAACTATAGACCTATTTCATTACTTAATATAGATTATAAAATCTTTGCTAAAATATTAGCAAATAGGTTGATGTCAATTATACAACAAACAATTCATAATGATCAATCCGGTTTTATACAGGGGAGACAAATGAAAAGTAATGTAAGACAAATTGTTAATATATTGAAATGTTTGCAGAAGAACAACCAAGTCCCCGCAGCGCTTTTATTCTTAGTTGCGGAGAAAGCATTTGACCAAGTGAATTGGCAATTTCTAATAAAAATAATACAAAAGATGCATTTTGGAGAGTATTTCACACAATCTATCAAGGCAATATACCAGAAACAGACAGCACAAATTATAGTTAATGGTAGTTTAACAGAATCCTTCAAAATTGAAAAAGGAACAAGACAGGGGTGTCCCCTGTCTCCATTATTGTTTATCTTAACCTTGGAGTTATTGTTGAATAGAATATGTGGGTCAGATGACCTGCAGGTAATTAAGATTAGGCATTATGAATATAGAGTATGAGCGTTTGCAGATGACTTGGTTGTAACTTTAACCCAACCGGGGGAATCACCCATAGGTTTAATGAACATAATTAATCAATATGGTCAAGTATCTGGGTTCAAAATAAATCTAGGAAAAACAAAGATGATAGTTAAAAATATGACCACAAATCAAAAAGAAGAACTAGAAAGAATAACAGGATGCGAGATAGTAGAAAAGGTTAAGTATTTAGGAGTTTACATTACAACCTCAAACAGGAAATTATATAAGTAAAATTATGAACCATTATGGCATAAAATAGTTAGAGATGAATAAATGGAAAAAACTACAATTGTCATTGTTGGGAAGGATAGCAGCAGTAAAAATGAATGTTTTGCCTAAGTTTCTATTTCTCTTTCAAATGATACCAATACTTTAAAAAGATGCAAATTTGGAAGAATGGCAGAAAGGTATTAATAACTTTGTCCGGGCGGGGAAGAAACCAGGAATAAAACTTAAAATAATGCAAGACATACGGAAAAGAGGAGGTTTGAAAATGCCTAATTTAAAATTATACTATGAAGCAGTAGTTTTATCAACAATCAGCGATTGGATTAAATTAACAGAGGATAGAATACTGAATATTGAGGGATATGATTTGGTATACAGTTGGCATGCTTACTTAATATATGATAAGAAGGTGGACAAGATTTTTAAAAGCCATATTTTAAGGAATGCTGTACTGCATGTCTGGAAAAAATACCAACATAGGTTAATTGACAAAATACCTATGTGGGTAGTACCCAGACACGCGATAGAGAATATAAGTATAGAACAAAAACAGGATGTAACTACATATAGAGAACTTCTTCTTTTTTTGTAATAATTTTTTATTGTTTTTGTCTTTTTATCACATATTACAATCTTTATATCAACAGTTTGTACAATGTTACATCGTCGTATCTATGTATGTTTTCCTCTCTTTACCACATATTACAATCCTTATGTCATCTTATCTATACATTTTTATGATATTTAACATATTTACCTACTTTTATATACAGTTCTATGTTTATTTATGTATATTGTTTTCGGCTTAATTGTTTTTCTTATTATCCAACCATTCATACCACTTATTCCAAATTTCGTAGTATTCCGATTCTTCTTTGTCCTTTAATTTTTGAGTTAGTTTGTCCATCTCTGCGCACTCCAAGGTTTTTTTTATCACTAATTCATCTGGCGGTGTATTATTTTGCTTCCAGCATTGGGCAAAGGCAATTCTAGCTATAGTTAATATATGTGTTAGTAGATATTTAATTTTTTTTGTATAGTTCCCTTTAATTATTCCTAGTAGAAAGGTTTCAGGTTTATACTTTCTTTGTTCCCCCGTAATTTCTTGTGCCCACTTCCAGATTCTTTTCCAGTATTTTTGCGATTGCGGGCAGGTCCACCACATGTGGTAGTATGTCCCTTGTTCTTTTTTGCATTTCCAACATATTGGTTTCAGTGTTGGGTACATTTTTGCTAATCTTGTTGGTGGTAGGTGCCAACGATAAAACATTTTATATATATTTTCTTTCAGTGTTGCTGATCTCGTTAATTTATAATTTATATTCCAATTTTTTCCCAATCCGCTAGATCTATATTATAACCAAAATTTTTCACCCATGCTATCATACATCCTTTAACTATTTCTTCTTCTAAGTTTATTTCTAACAAATATTTATACATTTTCATTATAAATTTGTTTTCTGGGCCAATTAAGATTTTGTCTATTTGTTGCAATTCCGTATATATTCCATATTCTTTTATATCTTTTTTATATCTTGATTGTAATTGGAGGTATGGCCACCAATCTATATTGATATTGTTCTCTTTTAGTTCTTGGTTTGTTTTCAGATTCCCCTGGTTATCTAAAATTTCACTATACCTAACCATTTTTGATAGATCTAGCGTATTGGGGTGTATCATGGCTTCCATGGTGGAAAGCCATGCCGGTATTTTCATATAATGTTTTGCTTTAATTTTGTTCCAGACCTGAATCAATGCTTCTCTAATGTAATGTCTATGGAAATATTTTTGCTTCTTTTTACTCTCTTCCCATAAGAAAAATGCCATCCTGTTTGCAGGTCATGGCCTTCTATTGCTAATATTCTTTTATTTTTTAAATTTATCCAATCTTTAATCCAAATTAGTGCTGCTGCATTGTAGTAGAGTTCCCAGTCAGGTAGTCCCATACCACCTCTGCTTCTATTGTCCTGTAATGCTTTCAGTTTTATCCTAGCTTTTTTCCCTTGCCAGATGAATTTTAGTATTATTTTATTCAGTTCGGTAAAAAAAAATTTCTCTAGTTTTATGGGGATCGTTTGAAATAGATATAGGACTCTTGGTAGTATGTTCATTTTTATAGTTGCTATTTTCCCTAATAGCGATAGTTGTAATTTCCCCCATAATTCTAGGTCTTTTTTTATTTGTTGCACTAATTTTGTGTAATTATTTTCTTTTATGGTTGAGCACTTTGCAGTTAGCCATATTCCTAAATATTTGACTTTCTTTACTACCTGGAGTCCTATTGTTTTTTCTAATTCTTTGTTCTGTTTTTCCTTCAAATTTTTGGTTATTATTTTAGTCTTTTCTCTGTTAATTTTTAGTCCTGCCACATCTCCATATTTTTCTAGTTCTTGCATTAACTTATTCCCTGTTTCTAATGGATTTTCTATAATAAATACTAAGTCATCTGCAAAGGCCTGTATTTTGTATTCTTCATTTTTAATTTTGGTTCCTCTTATTTCCTGGTTTTTTCTAATTCGTGTCAGAAGGCTTTCTAACGTCAAAATAAAAAGCAGAGGTGATAGTGGGCAGCCCTGTCTTACTCCTTTTGTTATTTCAAAGGACTCTGTATTTTCCCCATTTAATAGTATGTTTGCCTTTTGGGTAGAGTATATTGTTTCTATTAATCTTTCAAATTTATTTCCTAAATTCATATTTTTAATTTGTTGTTTCATGTATTGCCAATTTAAATTATCAAATGCCTTCTGTGCATCCAGGAATACAAGTGCCACTTGTTTCCCTGTATACACCTCATAGTACTCCAAGATATTAGCTATTATTCTGGTATTGTTTCTAATTTGTCTTGTTGGGAGAAATCCATTTTGATCTGGGTGTATGTAATCATTTAGTAATCTTTTTAGTCTCTCCGCTATTATTGTTGCAAATATTTTATAGTCCACGTTCAGCAACGAGATTGGCCTGTAATTTTGAATTTGGTTTTGGTCTGTACCTTCTTTATATATTAACGTAATGTATGCTTCCCTCCATGTGTTCGGTATTTTTGCTTTCGTCAATGTTTCGTTATACATCTCCAGCATTAGGGGTTCTATTGATTCATTCAGATCATTTATTGTTTTGTACCATTCTGCTGGGAATCCATCTGGGCCTGGTGTTTTATTATTTTTCTGTTTTTGAATTGCCTGTTTCAGTTTAATATTTGTTATTTGTTTCGTTAGCATTTCTTTCATCTCTTCCGGTATTACTGGGGGTTCTTCTCTGTTCAAATATTCTTGTATTTGTTTGTCATCTATTTGTTCCCCCTTATATAACTTCTCGAAATATTTATGTACAATTTTTTCCCCTTCCATTGTGTGTTGTAATTCACCCGTTTCCTCTTGGAGTTGATATATTAATCTTTTTTCTCTTTCTTTTCTCAATCTATAAAATAGCCACCTTCCTGGCTTATTTGCTTGCTCAAAATTTTTTTGTTTCGTTAGTTTTAAGTGTTTTACTATTTCTTCCTGGACTAGTATGTTTAATTTGTGTTTCGCTAGCATCCAATCTTTTCTAATTTTGTCACTTTGTGGTTTGTTTTGGAGTTCTTTTTCTAGGTTCTCAATTTCCTTCTCTAATGCTTTCTGTTGTGCCCATTTTTCTTTATTTCTTTTTGCTGAATAAGCTATAATGATTCCTCGTATGTTGGCTTTCATAGTATCCCATAGGTTTTGTATTGATGTCTGTTCTTTTGTGTTTTCTTTGAAAAATTGTTCCAACTCACTCTTACACTTTGCCCAGGTGTTTGGTAGTATTTCAATTTTATATACTTCTGCCCCGATTTTCTTATTCATCCATGCCATGTCGATCCGTGACCAAGATTGGTGTGGATTTGAGTAGAAGGTAAATTGTTTTTTATTTGGTTCCATTTTTCTCCAGATGTCTATTAGATTTAGCTCTTCCATCATCTCCATACACGTTGTTGGTAATACTTTTTTTTTTGTTTTGGGTTTTTTTGTCACTTACATAGTCTTTTTTGCTATCTACTATGGCAGAGAACTTCTTAATATAGAGAGAGGTGTACTACAGTTAAAGCCTTTGAACGTATTAAGAGAGGAAAGGGTAATTCAAACCTGATTCCAGTATGGACAATTACAAGCTAGATGGAAAAAAGATCAGACAATTGGTATCACGCAAAATGAGGATAGTTTGGTAAAACAAATTAGGGACCAGAGTCAAATGCATATAAAAAGGTTGTACAATATACTGATATAAATAGATTCTGAAACAGAGTTAGTTAAAGACTGTCTGATAAAATGGGCACAAAATTTCGAGGAGCCAATAATGATGGAAACATGGGAAAAGATTTGGGTAAGAAATGTAAAATTTACGCAAGTTCAGAATTTGAGAGAGAATTTTTATAAGATGTTGTATAGATGGCATTTAGATCCCAAAAAATTATCTTGTATGTTTCTGAATTTAGAACCTAAATATTGGAGATGTGATTGTGCTGATGCTACATATTACCATATATGGTGGACTTGCAAAAAAGTCAAAGCATTTTGGATAAAAATATGGTGGGTTATTCAAAATATACTTTTAAAAAGGATAAAGTTCACCCCCAGTTGTTTTTGTTAGGTATAATTACAGACTGTACAGTTATAGGGACTAATTTGATTTTGAACTTAACAATGGCAGCAAGATTGTTGGTGGCACAGTACTGGGGGAAGAATTGCTTACTATTCAAGAATGGACGCTAAAAGTAGTAAATCTAGCAGAGATGGCCAAAATTACAGCATATTTGAAGGACCATTCAGATGAGAAATATAAGTTGGAATGGAGAAGATGGATTGACTATATTCAAAATAAATATTGGGCTAAAAAAATTCAATTAGCTTATGAGTGAAGGCACAAGGAATGTTACAATTTACCTAAAATTAGCTTAACAAAAGGGGAATTAAAGCACAAGAGGAGGTAGGATGTCAAAATCAGTTAGCTTATGTTAGGGTGTGATTGTTAAATGTTTATACCCTGTATTTTGCTCTGGGAGGTTGGGGGCAGGGAGGGTTGGAGGGTGGGAAGGGGAAGGGGTAATATTTGTAAAATTTGTAAACCCTTTAATAATAATAAAAAAGGAAAACTGCAATTTGACAGCTGCAGGGAAGAAGTCGTCCATGCCATCATTTCCCCTGCACAACAAGCCGCACAAGTCACCACTAGAAGTCAAGCCAGATGGTGAACCGACTCCTGGTGGGCCAAGCTGCACTAAAAACTGTACTTCCCACTGACCCCTGGCTCACAGACAACAAAGACATTCTGACCATGAGGGATGGGCTAGCCTTGAAGGGATCCAAGCTACATATCCCCACAAGCTTGAGACTGGAATTGCTACAGCATAGCCATGACTCAAGTTTGGCCAGCCACTTCAGATTCCTGAAAACCCTACACTTGGGTAGACAGCAATTCTGATGGCCAGAGATGAAAGTGGATGTGGAAGACTATGTGAAAAGCTGTGCCATTTGTGCTGCCATGAAAATGAGACCAGGAAAGCCCCCTGGACTCCTTCAACAAGTGGCAAGGTCTAGGAGACCTTGGGAAGAAATTGCAATGGATTTTATTGTTGAACTCCCAAACAGTGGGGGGAACATAGTGATCTGGTCTTATTTAGTATAGTTTAGTATAAGTCGAAAATAGACTTATTTTTGAAGCAAGACTATTTTACCATTTGTTCAGGATTTCCTTCTGTGAAGAAGCTGGCTAAAATGTTCATCAGATATACCGATTGCAACTATAGGCACCTGGGTGAAAAATTTTGGTTACAATGTGGAATTGGGAAAGATAAATGGGAAAGACTTTGTTTCTTTTTCACATTTTTTTATTTTTAAACATAAAAGACAACATTAAAAATTTTTCATCCATTACATACAGCATGTCATTTGGTTACAAGTGTTTTTGCATCCGTATTTTCAATTACATATACAATCACAGATTTTCCACCTAATATAACCAAAAACCTCACTTTCATTGTACAGCATATATTCAGTTACGATTAATATTTCTCTTTTCAATAAACTTAATTCTCTTACATTCTTGATTGTCTGCTTAATAACAACGTACCTTTATGTAATCATTGTCTCATTTTAAATATTTTTACAGTATAAAAGAATTTACCAAGTGTTTATGTTTATATATCTATCACTATTTTCAACAGGATATCTTTATAGTATGCACTTAGAGTTATATATTATATTACCAATCCTCTATCAAATGTACATAAATTCATTATCTTTGTCCTTCATTTTATAACAAAATTTTTAAAATTATTCATATATATGTCAGTGTTTCATTGTATTATTATTAGTCTATTTAACAACATTAAATCGTTATTGTCACTGCGTTTATTTGGTTTGCCAGCATTCTGAGTTATACGGTAGAATGAACTGTTTCTTATCAGCAAATGATTTACTGTGCATGTCATTGCATCAGATACATTCTTCCTTCCTTCCTTTGTCTGTATGCAGGCAGACAAAGGAGCTCTGCCAAGATGTGATTAATTTAGTTAGTAAGTTTGTATTTTTACTTTATTTACATTAAAAAAATGTTTATTAGATTACGCCTCGGGTTTATTTTTGCTTATTTCAAAAGTATACTACAAGGAAATTCCACAGTCCACACCTTGTTAATTCAGGGCGGAATTCACACCCTGACAAATGGAAGCCAGAGGATGGTTAATATATGGCTTTTCCCTGTTAGTTACTTTCAAGAGATAAGCGCTTTAGGCTAATTATCTCGCAACCGAGGAACGCCTGATTTAGATCACTTTCTAACATTCTGAAGAAAAAAAAGAAAAAGAGGTTTTCAAGCCTCCCAATTCTGCCTGCTTCAACAACCAGGCTAGATGAAGAATCTGCTGTGGGAGACAGATCTCTAGAAGATAAAGCTGATTTTGAAGATGATGAATCCTGACTGAGGTCAGTAACGTGTCTTCCTAATTACGCATGCTCCCAAATATCTCCTAGAGATTTTGAAATGCTCAGTGCCAGGCCAAGGCTTTCACAACTGGTGAAATTTCACTCCCACACAGAAGGAGATATGTATGATTCTCTCCGCACCTCTGAGCAAGCTATGAAAAGCTATCATTATCACATAGAATTTTTTGAAAATGAGTTATTTCAAGCCAAAAGAGCTTGTTCCATGCTCAAGTCAGAAGAAAGGGATTCCCATGCTTTTCAAATTTCTGAAAACGCCATCTTGCCTTCTTCCCCAAAGCCTAAGACACACCCCCTGGATGATATTGTGTCAGGCAAATCAGAACAGAGAGATATGCACATGTCACAATTGCCACATGATCTCCTTTGTTCTCCAATTGCACATGCCACGCAGGCAGAAATATTACAGCCAAAAGATGTAACCACAGCACCATCTCCTGGCAGAAATAATTTTTTTACAGAGGGCCGATATGCACGTTAAAATTCAAGAGCAATTCAAATCACTGCAGCAGACTCTTTCACACATGTCATTAGATTACTCAGATATTCAAGCTGCAATGCATCAAGTGCCTCCACAGGCCAAATTTTCAGCACTCCCTGGTGGTGCACATGCCTTCTCAGATGGAGCACAACAGTACTTAATGCAGCCTCCAGCAAGCCATGCTTTTATTACTCATCAAGCACCAGCACCAGGCCCATTTCAATTGAATCTTCATTTTGCTCATGTCTGAGTTCCATGGTTCGAAATTGAAACCTGGTGAACAAATTGGTGGACATTTGACCAAACTGAAAGAAATGAGAAGAGAATTGAGAGAAAGAGGCCATTTTATTGATGATGTTCAAATGATCAGCATTATCACTAACTCATTGAATTATGAATGGAAAGATGCCATTGCAAAGATTAACCATGTGCCTATTGATCAACGAACAGTCAATAATGTTTGTAGACTTTTAATTGAGGAGGAGGCTTTATTTTTAGCCATGCTGCATTTGCGAGGACCGCCCGCATCAAAAGCTCCAGCTAGACGTCCCTTCTGAGGAAGAGTGTATGCTCCAAGGATGCCAAGATGCTACATCTATAACCGTATGGGACATGACACCCGGGATTGTCTCCAACGAGTTCCAGCTCCCGTCACATACTAGCCCAGAGGAACAGACTCCAGAGGCAGAGGTAGAGGTGGAAGACAAGGTTGTCGTGGTCGAAGGCGTGATCCTCAAGCTCCACTCGCCACATTGGCTTTAACCAACGATCCACAACCTGATCCAGAGTACAACAGATGGCTTCTGTGGACTTTGGACAGTGGTGCAGCATTGCATGTTACCTACAGAAAGGAAATCTTCACAGAGATGCACAAGCCTGAACCTGATCTACGCGAACTTTATTCTTTCTCCAATCATCCTTGTAAGGTCATGGGAAGAGGAACTGTTTATGTTGAAGAGCTCAATGCATTCATCCCTGATGTTTATTACATACGTACAGCAACTAGTAATTTGCTTAGTCAGAGTCACTTGTCTAGAATGTTAAAGTTCCAAGTTCACCACCTCAAAAAAGCAAGTTACAGAGTTAAAAATGGAGATATTGTTGCTGAAAGCATGCTAATTGGTGGTGTTTATTACATAAAGCCATAGCCTAAACCACAAGCACAGGCAAGTATACAAACTCCAAAAGAGGAGAGCACAGGCCTAGAGAGAGATGCATCAGAGAGAGATCCTGTTGCTACTCCAAAGGCTCCTAAAGCCAACAAAAAGAAAATAAGGAAACAGGTTGCTCAGAGCAAGCCTGAGGTTCCTCATGAAACTGTTAATGTTGAAAATTCACTAACTGGTAAACCTTTGCATTCCAGGTGTATCCACAAGTGGCATAGAAGATTGGGGCACACCAGTTTCCGTGTGCTTAAGAAAATGCCGCAGTTCGCAAAAGGTTTGGATCTAAAAGGGTGTAAGGTATTTTTGGATTGTGCAGTTTGCAAGAAAGCCAAATCCAAAGCAGCAGCCGTTCCCAAACACACTACACGCCTGTCAACAAACATTTTTGATTTGGTACACATTGACATAGTGGGTCCTTTCCCAACAACAATTGGTGGTAAAAAGTATTTTCTAACAATTGTTGATAATTACTCTAGATATGGATTTGTATGTCCTTTGAGAGAGAAATCAGAGACCTTTCAGATCTTTAAAGACTTTGCAGCACTTGTTTCTCCCCAACACCAAGTTTGCATTGCCAGAATCCAGAGTGACCTTGGTGTCGAATTCATGTCTCAGCGTTTCCAGGACTGGATGCGTAAGAATGGAATTCTTCATCAGACATCTGCTCCTTACACACCAGCTCATAACGGAGTCACAGAACGAAGACAAGGGGTCCTACAAATCATGATGTGTTGTCTCCTAGAAGACGCCAATCTCAGTAACATATACCGGGGTGAAGCTATCAAATATGCAAATTCCATTGTTAACCGTACCTGGAGCAGTGTAATAAATCAAACTCCTTTCTTCATGATGTATGGCTACAAGCCTGATCTCAAGAACCTCCACATTTTTGGTTCATATGCTATGGTGAACATTCCCTTAGCTCAAAGAAGAAAAGGAGGTCCAGCAGCAAAGAGACTGAGATTTATGGGTATTGATGATAATTCAAAATGGAGCAAATTTGAGGGGAGGAGCTACACATTGCAGCATTACTGCAGCTTTTTCCGGTTACTCCGGATTAGCTGCTGAATCCGGATCATTTGGATGGTCCAATTGGACCCAAGCCGTCCTGAAGAGACGGTGGGAGGTAGGGGAAAACCCGGAGGATCCAGAGAGACACGCAAAGTCTCTGGAGACCCAGGGAAAAACCCCTTTTGCCAGCGATCAAGAGCCAGCCCCTAGGCTGCCGAAGCTGCTGACAGCTCCGCAAAGCAAGAGCAGGAGAGAAAGAAGCATGCCGTTTTTGGTGAGACTACCTATAAAGTTTTTTTTCTTTTAAATTATAAAGAGGACACCCTAAAACTGGAGATTCAAGGAAAACAGAGTATAACCAGAGAACTAGTGGCGGGTTTGAACAGAGTTAATTGAAACCGTCCGGGTTTTTTTTCTCCTTTTTTACTACCGGAAGCCAGACTGGACTCTTGTTACAATTTAATGTGGATTTGTTGTTGAAGCTTTCTCTTTACTTCCAATTCCTTTTCTTTCTTTTTTTACAAGTGATTTGATTGGAACTATTCTCTTTTTCTATTTAATGCCTTAAAGATTCTCTGCTTTTTTCACTTTCCTTTTTTTAATACTTTTTACTAAAGGCAGTGCTTTAAGGGGCTAGGGACTGGATACATTTTAACACTGCCATCTAGTGGATTTTGAAACAATGTTACCAAATCTTACTGCTGGAATTATTTAGAGAAAAACTCTTCTATTCAAGGTTAAGACCTGATAAGAGGCAAGAATCACAGTTCTTTACTGCAGGCTGTTTCTTGTGGATCTTTAGTGTCTGGAAACCTATCTTGGAAGATGAATGAAAATTTGTAAGAGAAAATAGGAGTGACCTTGGAAACTACATCAAGAAGGGGGAAAAAACTTTGAATTCTCTTCTTCATGTTTTTGGCTGAGAGTGTTTATATTACTCTGCCTGGGAGATGATGATTCTTTTGTTTGTGTGTGTGTGTGTGTGTGTGTGTGTGTGTGTTGTTTGTTATCCATCATCCTTCTTTTTTCTGAAGCCCTGAAGCTCTGAAGCACTGAATAATTTTTCTTTTTTTGTGTTCACCCTTTTTTCCTTTTTTGAAATATTGGAGATATAATTTTTTCCCGAGAGGAACAAAGAGAAAAGAGGGATGAAGAATTTGACTCCAGACTGAGTGAAGTAGAAACAGAAAGCAGTGCAATAATAGGATGGGAGATGGAGCATTCTGAATACTTCTTAAGATTTCAAAATATAATAGAAGAAAAGGGAGAAATTTTGCCACAAATAATATCTGAAATTCTCATAGAAATATTAGAGATACCTCAAGAGAAGATGTTGGATGGCATAGATGAGACATTTCAAGTAAATACAAGATATGCAACGAGAAATTCTCTCCCAAGGGAAGTCCATGTAAGATTTACTTTAAAAGCACTAAAACTACAAATATTGCAGAAAATAAGAGATAGAAAACTGGAATATAAAGGCAAGGAGATTGTAATCCTAAAGCAAACACCAAGAAGAGTGAGAGAGAAGAGAAGAAAATACCAATTTTTGACCACAGTTTTACTTAAAATAGGAGTTAACTACAGATGGCTGATTCCGGAAGGCCTAATATTTCTATGGAAAGGACAGAGGTACAGAATTGATACAACTGAAAAAGCAGAAGCTTTTTACACAGAACATCTGAGAGGAAAGGCTGGGAAGTCTGGAAATGAAGAACTGCTGGTGCAATTGTTAGACACAACTATAATTGAAACTGAGAAGATGGAGGGTGCCGTAGGTGGAATTGATATTGAAGAAGGTGCTGTAGGAGGTGTAGAGATTAGAGTACAACAGGAACCAAGATCAACCAGAGCTATAAATCCTATATATAAAACATAAGGATGGAAGGAACAAAATTGCTTTCAATTAATATAAATGGACTTAATTCGGCAATTAAAAGAAGGAAAATATTTCATAAATTAGAAAAGTTAAAATTAGACATAATATGTTTACAAGAAGTACACATCCAGCAAAGAAATGGTCACTTATTAGTACAACCAAAGCTTGGAAAAAATTTCACTTCGTTAGCGGACTGTAAGAAAAGAGGAGTGACCTTTTATATCAAAGATAAAATTCATGCGAAACAAATTTACACAGATGAAGATGGAAGAATTTTAATGGTGGAAATTATGGATAATGTAAAGAAAATACTTTTAATTGCAATCTACGCACCTAATGAAAAACAGGATGAATTTTATTAAAAACTCCATAAGAAAATTTCTGACTTAGATTATGCTGATATTTGTATGATGGGAGACTTTAATGGCATTATAAACCAGAATATGGACCATAAAACCCATTAAACAACAAAATTAAATAGAAAAACACTCCCGAAGTCCTTCTTCAGGATGATGGATGAAATAAATCTAAAAGATGTCTGGAGAGAAAGAAATCCTACTAAAAAACAATACACCTTCTATTCAAATAGACATTTATCATTCTCTAGTATTGATATGATTTGGGCCTCAACGGACCTATTTAGCAGTGCACAAGAAGTGGAAATTGAACCAAATACTTGGGCGGACCACAATCCAATGACAATAAGATGGAGAGCGCAAAGAACAAGATCTAGATGGACCCTAAACAATATGACATTGAAAGAGAAAGAATTTGTAAAGAAAATGGAAAAAGAATTGACTTTCTTCTTTAAAGAAAATAAAAAAGAAGATATGTCCTTGCAGAATTTTTGGGATACAATGAAGGCCTTCTCTAGAGGTTTGATAATAGACTATGCAAGAAAGAGAAATTCAAAGAAAAGACAAGTGTCCAAGGACCAAGAAAAAGACTATAGTATACTGGAAAAAGAACTACAAAAATTTCTGCAAAAGAAAGAGACTAAAATAAAAATGGATACAATAAAACACAAAATGGACTTACTGGAAAAGGAGGAACTGGCACAAAAAATTAGAGGCACTAAACAGAACTACTTTGAAAATGCAAATAAACCAGGCAGATGGTTGGCATATAAACTGAGAAAGGAGAGAGAGACCAAGAAAATACAACAACTAAGAGATGAACAAGGACAAATGCACTATGGAAATACGGAAAAGAAGAAAATTATACAAGACTACTACGCTAAGTTGTATGAACAAGAGAATATAAAAGAGGAAGAAGTGAAACAATATTTACAAAATGCCAAACTCCCCCAAATACCAAGTGATACTAGAACTATATTAGAAGATAAAATAACAATGATGGAGATAATTGAAGTCCTTAAAACACAAAATAATTGGAAGGCCCCGGGACTGGACGGCCTTCCTGTGGAATTTTATAGAACACTAGAGGAATCTTTGGCCATTCCCATGCTAGAAGTTATGAACGAAGTAATGACTGAAAGCAAAATACCTAACTCATGGCTGGAAGCATACATTACATTGCTACCCAAAGAGGAGGCAGACCATACACAAATTAAGAACTATAGACCTATCTCCTTGTTGAACTCAGATTATAAGTTATTTGATTCTATTTTGGCAGAGAGACTGAAAAAACATTTAAATGGGTTTATTCACCCGGACCAAAATGGTTTTCTACCAAAGAGGCAAATTAGAGATAACATAAGAACAATTTTGGATACCTTGGAATACTATGAGGCCCACCCTGAGAAGCAAATGGCTTTGATGTTCCTGGATGCACAGAAAGCCTTTGATAATGTGAATTGGATATTTATGATACAACAAATGGAACAAATGAACTTTGGTAAGAATTTTATTCAAGCTATACAAACGATATATCACAAGCAAACAGCTAAGATAATGATAAATGGAGAACTGACAGATCCCATTGAAATAAAAAGAGGCACCAGACAAGGCTGTCCACTATCACCGCTACTTTTTGTCTTAACATTAGAAGTTCTAAATAGAAAGATTAGAGAAGAGAAAGAAATAAAGGGAATGACTATTAAAAAAGAAGAATATAAGCTGCAAGCATTTGCAGATGATTTTGTTTTTATTCTTGAGGAGCCACTTGAATCTGCATCTAAATTGATAGGAAAAATTGAGGAATATGGAAAAGTCGCAGGCTTGAAAATAAATAAAGACAAAACAAAGATTTTGACAAAGAATATATCACTAAAACAAAAAGAAGAATTGGTGGAAATTTTGGAAATGCAAATTACAAATAAAGTTAAATATCTGGGGATTTATCTAACAGCTAGATGCAGTACCCTTAAAGAAGATAATTATCTTAGACTGAAGCAACAAATTGCAATAGATCTGGTGAAATGAGAGAATCTCAACAATTAAAATGAACATCCTACCTAGAATTCTATATTTGTTTCAGACTATCCCAATTAGATTGGGGAAAGACTATTTTGAAGAATTAAATAAAATGATGTTGAAATTCATATGGCGGGGGGGGGGGGGGGAAGCAAGAATAAAATGTAAATTGTTGCAAGATGCCAAATCAAGAGGAGGGTTGG
This sequence comes from Natrix helvetica, assembly GCF_964273705.1. Classification (NCBI taxonomy): domain Eukaryota; kingdom Metazoa; phylum Chordata; class Lepidosauria; order Squamata; family Natricidae; genus Natrix; species Natrix helvetica. The sequence goes on along the minus strand of NC_138552.1, from coordinate 117,162,524 downwards.
GCTTACCTGACTGGGAGTTGTATTATCAGGCAGCTAGCCTGATGTGGATCAAGGAATGGATAATGCTAAGAAATGTTAGGCTTTTGAATCTAGAGGGTCACGACCTGTTGTTGGGATGGCATGCATTTTTATGGTATAAGGGAACTAAAGCACATGGTTATTTCAGAAGGCATTATATAAGAGAGGCTTTGTTATTAAATTGGGAGAAGGTTAAGAGGTTGCATTACTTAAAAATTCCAGTCTGGATATCAACCATTGAAGCTTTTTCATATTCAATAATATATAAAAGGGAACAAACAGTTAGATATGCTGAATTATTAAATACAGAGGGTGAACTCAAATCTATACAAGAATTGAAACAGGAAGGTATTGAAGTTAATTGGTATTCATATGTGCAAATATATTCTAGATACAATGAAGATCGAAAAAAGGAGGGTTTTCATGATAAAATGACTGAATTAGATAAAATCTTAACAGGTAACGATGAAAAAGTAACCCAAAAACTCTATACCTACCTATTAGAGGTGAAATTGCAGGAAGAACAAGTCAAAGAAACAATGTTAGCTTGGGGGAAAAACTTTGGGCATGGGATTGATTTAGAAAAATGGCAAAAACTGTGGACTCAAAACTATAAAATGACAATGTCAACTGCATATAAAGAGAATTTGTATAAGATGTTTTACAGGTGGCACTTATCCCCATCGAGAATAGCAAGAATGTCTAAGAATAAATCTGAAAAATGCTGGAAATGTCATCAGACGCTGGGCACATTTTCCCACATGTGGTGGACTTGTTCTGAAGCTAAAAGATACTGGACTAAAATACACATGTGGCTGGAGAAAATGATACATAAACACATAGACTTAAAACCAGAACTCTTTTTTATTGGGAATAATACCAGAAACATACAACAAGGACTTGAAATATCAGATTATAAATGTATTAACAGCTGCTAGAATTGTATTTGTATTTGCCAAAAATTGGAAAAATAAGAAATTACCAACAGAGGAGGAAATTATTTGGAAAATAATGGATTGTGCTGAAATGAGTAAGCTTACATTTGAAATTAGAGAACTAGAAGATGAGCAATTTTATAGAGTATGGGATTTGTTTTACCAATGGTTAGATTAAAAAAACCAAAATGCAATAATAGAAAGTTATTGTCAGGCCTGTAGTTATGTTCTTTTTAGGATCTTTGGCCTGCCACACTTTCTTATAATTTCCTATGTGTTTTAGTAGTGTAGTAGTTGGGAGGGGGGAATAGAAAGGAGTAGGATTGTGGAATGTATGTTGACATTCTTTTATAGAAGCCAAGGTCATCTTTTGTCTCTGCACCTCGACACCTGACCGGAAGCAGAGGGGTGTAGATGCCAGCGTGGAAGATGGTGATTGGAACATGTGATGGATTTGTGGGTGTGGGGATAGATCATGAACTTTCAACTGGGTGGAATTTCAGGATGTAATTCAGAGTTGGAATTTTTCCATAGAGGTGCTAACTTGCCTGTAGAATAAATTGGACCTTAAAGGATGTTTTGCCTTGGACAATGATTTATTTCTGCATGGTATTTAGAACCCTAACATTTATATTTTAATGCAATAATAGAAAGTTATATTTAATGCTATGAAAGTTCATATATATATATATATATATATATATATATATATATATATGTGTGTGTGTGTGTGTGTGTGTGTGTGTGTGTGTGTGTGTGTGTGTGTGTGTGTGTGTGTGTGTGTGTGTTGTATTTGTACTGATAAATAAATAAAGGGAGACTAGTATAGATCTATTTCGAGCTAATTAGCTCTCATCAGCTAGCCACACCCTTACTGGGATTTGAACCTGGGCTGTATTATATCTCAGGCAGGAGTCTTAGCCACAGGCTAAGACTCCTGCCTGAGATATAATACAGCCCAGGTTCAAATCCCAGTAAGGGTATGGCTAGCTGATGAGAGCTAATTAGCTCAAAATAGATCTATACTAGTCTCCCTTTATTTATTTATCAGTACAAATACAACACAAATATAAAAAGGCCACATTAAAAATAAAAATATGGTTTTCTGCCTGCATGGTTTTCTGTGATGAGCCGAAGGACAGAAAGAGGGAGTAGTGACCTTCCTCCCATATTTAGGCATACCAGGGGTTGTAACACAAATACATACCTATTTCCCTGGCTCAACTGATAAGGAGTCGAGCCTGTGGCTTAGTGGCTAAGACTTCTGCCTAAGATATAATACAGCCCAGGCTCGAATCCCAGTAAGGGTATGGCTAGCTGATGAGAGCTAATTAGCTCGAAATAGATCTATACTAGTCTCCCTTTATTTATTTATCCGTACAAATACAACACACACACACACACACACACACACACACACACACACACACACATATATATATATATATATATGACAATTTTTTTTATTATGAAATACGGTACTTATTTATACGATATATGAAGAACAATAATGCACCTAATGTATAAGAGTGGGATGATTTGAACCTTTAGGTATAATTGTAGGTAGTGACTATTCTATATTATAAAGATTTCTGCTATACCAAATGGACCAATGATGATGTAATGAACAATGGATACACATATGAATTGAAATACTTAATGACTATATGGATTGATAATTAACAATGGAAAATTATATTTGGAGTTGTGGATGATTGATGACACTGTGGTTAAATGAAAGTATAAATGTGCAATATGAATCAATGGGAATCTTTTGTTTTAATCTTTGTTTTTATTTTCTAGAGATAGGCGATATTATAATTCTATAAAGACTTATTGTTACCTAATAGATAATTATGGATTTAAGGAAATAGGGGCTGTCACAAAAGAAAGAATACTAATGGTAATTTGAACACATAATGCTCAATGAAATATTTAGTTATGTTTAATGGATAACCAGTGACTTTATTTTTAACTGTAAAAACCATTGCACAAAAACTTGCAACCAAACGACATGCTTGATGAAACCAAGGAAAGTTGTTTTTTCTCCTTGCTTTTGTTCTGTATGTGTTGTCTTGTTTTTCTTAAAGAAAAAATAAGTAAATAAAAACATTTAAAAAACAAACAAACAAACAAAATGGAGCAAATTTATTGACCCTAAACATGTAATTGTGATTTCACAATCTGCTAATTTTGAGGACGACATTGACTGGTCCAGGATTCATTCTAATGATCCTGGAATTTATTTTCCTAGAGACGATGTTGTAGATGCAATGCAGCCTGATGACCAAGATTCACAGGCAGATATTCCATCTACTTCTTCACAACCTGATGTTCCATCTTCACGAGCCGGGGATGCTGATGCTAGCGACGAATGTGAGGACAAGGACGAAGCAGAAGAAGAATGGACTGTTGTTCCAAGACGTTCCAAGAGGGTCACAAAAGGAATCCCTCCACAACGATATTTGTGGCAACTGACAAAAACACCCTTGCCTTTGATTTGCAATGTTACACTTCCTCCTGATACATTCACACAAATCAAGCAGCTTCCTGATTCAGAGCAAGAGAAGTGTTATGAGGCAATGCAGGATGAAATGGACAGTTTAAAGAAACTTAATGTATTTACACCTGCAAAACCTCCAGCAAACAAAAAAGTCATTGGCACTCGATGGGTCTACAGAATTAAGAAGAAACCAAATGGTGAGTCATTGTACAAGGCCAGACTTGTAGCTCAGGGTTTCGCTCAACGTTATCCTGAGGACTACACAAATACCTACTCACCGACAGTCAGAACTGAGAGTGTAAAAATTGCTTTAACCACTGCAACTATTCTTGGTTTAGACGTTTTCCAGTTTGATGTGGACATGGCTTATCTACATTCTGATCTAGATGAAGAGATCTACGTGAGAGGCCCTTCAGGATTCCGACAGCAAGAAGGGGATACCTGGTTCCTAAACAAAAGTCTTTATGGTCTGAAACAGTCAGGTTTAATGTGGTACTTATGTCTTACTGACAAACTAAATTCAATGGGCTTTATTAAGTCCGAAACTGATGAGTGCGTGTTTACAAAAAGATCTAACAATGCATATGAGATAATTCTTGTTTATGTTGATAATATTGTTTATATTGGTCCAAATAAGAAAATGAGTGAGATTTTTGCTAAAAGTTTGCAGAGATACTTCACATTGAAATCTTTAGGTCATATTAGCACTTACTTAGGTGTTCAGATTGACAAAACACAGAAAGGCTTTAGTCTTTCACAAGAGGAGAAAATTGACCACATCATTGCAACATGAAGGATGCTAACACAACAAAGACACCCATGCAAACAGATTTTCACAACTTAACACATGAACCAAGTCCTGAGTTCGAGGACCAAACACTTTATCGTTCAGTCATTGGGTCACTATTGTACATTAGTAGTTGGACCAGACCCGACATTGCACTTAGTGTTAATCTCTTATCATGACACGTAGGTAAGGCAAAACATTTTCATTGGACATGCGTTAAGAAGTTATTGAAATACCTGAAACACACTAAACACATGAAGTTATTGCTAGAACCAACACATACTGATTATGCAGAATTATATTGTTATGCAGATTCTGATTGGGCAAGTGATAAGAAATCACACAAAAGTACTTCAGGTTACATGATGTTCCTGAATGGATGTCCTGTTTACTGGCAAGTGAGAAAACAGAATTTTGTTTCTTGTTCATCTACTGAAGCTGAATATGCTTGTGTTTCAGATGCATGTAATTCTCTAACATGCTTTGATGCTTTGATCACAGATATCTGGACACATCCGATTCGACCAATCACCGTGATGGAACATAATGAATCGGTGGTTTATATTTCTGAGTCACATTTCAAAGGTTCTAGGTCCAGACACATTGACATTCGTTATCAAAACAAAGCAATTAGTTAAACAAGGTTTTGTTAAATTGTAATATGTATCTACACATGATCAAATTGCTGATATGCTCAACAAACTGCTTCCAGCAGCTCAACACGAGTATCTGCGGAAGAAGCTGTGCCTTATTTGATGTTATTCACCCAACTGGCAAAAGAAGGGGTGTCACTGCGTTTATTTGGTTTGCCAGCTGTACCTGCATTCTGAGTTATATGGTAGAATGAATTGTTTCTTACCAGCAAATGATTTACTGTGCATGTCATTACATCACATACCTTCTTCCTTCCTTCCTTTGTCTGTATGCAGGCAGACAAAGGAGCTCTGCCAAGATGTGATTAATTTAGTTAGTAAGTTTGCATTTTTACTTTATTTACATTAAAAAAATTTTATTAAATTATGCCTCGGGTTTATTTTTGCTTATTTCAAAAGTATACTACAAGGAAATTCCACGGTCCACACCTCGTTAAATCAGGGCAGAATTCACACCCTGACACATATTAGTCTATTTAACAACATTATTGTATTCTCACTTTTCTCCTTCAATTAAAACATAAGTAAAACATTTTTCATTTCCAGGTTCTTTTTTCCAGCCACTGATAAAACAAATCCCATATCTTATAAAATTGCTCATCTTCTTGTTCTCTAATTTCAAATGTCAATTTGCTCATTTCAGCGCACTCCATTATCTTTTGAATAACTTCTTCCTGTTTGGGTATCATTTCATTTTTCCAGTTTTTTGCAAATACAATTCTAGCTGCTGTTAAAACGTTTACAATCAAATATTTTAAGTCTTTGTTGTAAATTTCTGGTAAGATTCCCAGTAAAAAGATCTCTGGTTTGAGGTCTATGTGTTTGTGTATCATTTTCTCCAACCACATGTGGATTTTAGTCCAGTATCTTTTAGCTTCAATACAAGTCCACCACATGTGGTAGTATGAACCCAGTATCTGATGACATTTCCAACACTTTTCCGATTTATTCTTGGACATTCTTGCAATTCTCGTTGGGGATAGATGCCACCTGTAAAACATCTTATACAAATCTTCTCTATATGCAGTTGACATTGTCATTTTATAATTTTGAGACCACAGTTTCTGCCATTTTTCTAAATCTATCCCATACCCAAAGTTTCCCCCCCAAGCTATCATAGTTTCTTTAACTTGTTCCTCTTGTAATTTAGTCTCCAATAAATATCCATATAGTTTTTAATTACTTTTTCATCAGTACCAATTAAAATTTCATCTAACTCAGTCATTTCATTGTAAAGACCTATAGATTTTCTATCTTCATTATATCTAGATTGTATCTGTAAATATGAATACCAATTCATTTCTATTCCTTCTTGTTTCAACTCTTGAATAGATTTGAGTTCACCCTCTGTATTCAATATTTCAACATCTTACTGTTTGTTCTTTTTTATATATTATTGGATATGAAAATGCTTCAATAGTTGATATCCAGGCTGGAGTTTTTAAGTAGCGTAATCTTTTAACCTTTTCCCAGTTTAATAACAAGGCCTCCCTTATATAATGTCTTCTAAAATAACCATGTGCTTTAGTTCCCTTATACCATAAAAAGCATGCCATCCCAACAATAATCATGACCCTCTACATTCAATAATCTGGATTTTTTTAGTGTTACCCACTCCTTAATCCATATCAGGTTTGTTGCTTGATAATATAACTCCCAATCAGGTAAGCCCAATCCTCCTCTTATTCTAGGATCTTGTAACAATTTAAGATTCATTCTTGCTTTTTTCCCTTGCCAAATAAACTTCAAGACTATTTTATTTAGATCTTCAAAAAAGTCCTTGCCCAATCTAATTGGAATTGTCTGGAACAGGTATAAAATTCTGGGTAAAATGTTCATTTTAATTGTAGAAATTCTTCCAAACATTGATAGTTGCAGATTTTGCCATTTCATCATATCAGTCGCAATTTGTTGTTTTAATCTAATATAATTATCCTCCTTGAGAGTGCTACATCTAGCTGATAAGTATATCCCCAAATATTTAACCTTACTTGTGATTTGAATCTGCAAAGCATCTTCCAACTCTTCCTTTCGTCTTAATGGTATGTTCTTTATCAAATCTTTGTTTTGTCTTTATTTATTTTCAAGCCTGCTACTTTTCCATACTCCTGTATTCTTTCCAACAATTTGGGTGCTGTCTCGAGGGGGTCTTCAAGAATAAATACCAAATCATCTGCAAATGCTTGTAGCTTGTATTCTTCTTTTTCAATTTTCATTCCTTTTATTTCTTCTTCTTCTCTAATCTTTCTATTTAAGACTTCTAATGTTAAGACAAAAAGTAACGGTGATAATGGGCAACCTTGTCTCGTACCTTTCTTTATTTCAATAGAATCTGTCAATTCTCCATTTACCATTATCTTTGTGGTTTGTTTATGATATACCATTTGTATGGTTTGGATAAATTTCTTACCAAAATTCATCTGTTCCAATTGTAAAAACATGAATTGCCAATTCACATTGTCAAAAGCCTTCTGTGCGTCAAGAAACATCAAAGCCATTTGTTTTTCAGGATGGGCCTCATAGTATTCCAAAGTATTCAAAATCATTCTCATATTATCTTTAATTTGTCTCTTTGGTAAAAAAAAACATTTTGATCAGAGTGGATAAAGCTATTTAAATACTTTTTGAGTCTCTCTGCTAGTATAGATGCAAATAACTTGTAATCTAAATTTACAATACAATACAATACAATAGCAGAGTTGGAAGGGACCTTAGAGGTCTTCTAGTCCAACTCCCTGTGTAGGCAGGAAACCCTATACCGTTTCAGACAAATGGCTATCCAACATCTTCTTAAAGACTTCCAGTATTGGGGCATTCACAACTTCTGGAGGCAAACAGTTCCATTGATTAATTGTTCTAACTATCAGGAAATTTCTCCTCAGTTCTAAGTTGCTTCTCTCCTTGATTAGTTTCCACCCATTGCTTCTTGTTCTACCCTCAGGTGCCTTGGAGAATAGTTTGACTCCCTCTTCTTTGTGGCAACCCCTGAGATATTGGAACACTGCTATCATGTCTCCCCTAGTCCTTCTTTTCATGCCCAGTTCCTGCAACCATTCTTCATTTGTTTTAGTCTCCAGTCCCCTAAGTCTCTTTGTTGCTTTTCTCTGCACTCTTTCTAGAGTCTCCATATCTTTTCTACATCGTGGTGACCAGAACTGAATGCAGTATTCCAAGTGTGGCCTTACCAAGGCATTATAAAGTGGTATCAACACTTCACGTGATCTTGATTCTATCCCTCTGTTGATGCAGCCTAGAACTGGGTTGGCTTTTTTGGCAGCTGCTGCACACAGCTGGCTCCTATTTAAATGGTTGTCCACTAGGCTCCAAGATCCCTTTCACAGTTACTACTGTTGAGCAAGGTACCACCTATACTGTACCTGTGCATTTCATTTTTCTTGCCTAAATGTAGAACCTTACTCTTTTTCTTACTCATTGAATTTCATTTTATTAGATAGTGCCCAATGTTCAAGTTTGTCAAGATTCTTCTGTATCTTAAGCCTGTCTTCTGGAGTGTTGGCTATTCCTGCCAGCTTGGTGTCATCTGCAAATTTGATGAGTTTCCCATTTATTCCCTCATCCAAATCATTGATGAAGATGTTGAAGAATCCTGGGCCGAAAACAGAGCCTTGGGGTACTCCACTGCATACTTCCCTCCATGTAGATGCAGTTCCATCCAAATCCAGTCCCACAGGGAGGAAAGAATCTAGAGGCAGTTTGGGACTCACAACAGTTCATTTATGACCGTTCGAAGTTACGACGGCACTGAAAAATGTGACTTATGACTGTTTTTCACACTTACAACCCCCATGGGCATGGGATCAACATTCAGACCCTTGGCAATTAGGTCATATTTGTGACGGTTGCAGTGCAATCCCCGTGACCCCCGGAAAGAAGCGACAGTCAACGGGGAGAGCAAAGTCAATTTGGGGGGGAGGAGAGCCAGATTCACTTAACAACTGTGTTACTAATTTAACCACTATGGTTGCTTCATTTAACAACCGTGTCAAGAAAGGTCGTAAAATGGGGATAAAACTGATTTAACCAATGCTAAATGCTATTTACGTTTATGAAACATTGGGAAAACAATGAAGGATTATGGAGAGAGACTAATATTGTTGAAATTGGAAGACTTGATGTATACACATGTATTTGCATGAGTATTGTTTATGTGGTTTGAAAAAGAGTTGACCCAGTCAATGTAATGTTCATAAAATGTGTCTGTTTATATTGGGAAAAAAATAAAATAAAAATTGAATGGGAAAATATCCCAGGAACTTGTGAAAAAGCTTCTAACAATTTCTGCAGCCAAGATCAATGAGATAGACAGGTTTGTCCAAATCTCCTTATTTCATTGCCAGAGGCTTGCAAAATAAAAAAGCCTGGTTGTGTACTTAAAAGCCCACTCCGTCGGCCTACTTTTAAAGTCATTTTTTTCCTTTTTTTACTTTGCTCGCGGTTTTAACATAATTTATTCTGGCACTTTTAAAGTTAGATTGATATTTGTATTTTATGTCAGAACGGGGAGGCAGCATTGGAACTACAACTCCCGGTATGCTCAGGAAACCAAAGTGCATGCATGTCTCCCTCCTGAATATTTAATAAAGATATTGGTCTATAGTTCTTGGTTTGTGTTAGATCTGTCTCCTCTTTGGGTAGCAATACAATATATGCTTCTGACCATGATTTAGGCATTCTGCTCTCTGATATCACTTCATTCATAACTTCTAAAAGAGGGAGAGACAAGGTTTCTTCAAATGTTTTGTAGAATTCCACTGGTAATCCATCTGGATCTGGGGCTTTTCCATTATTTTGTTTTTTTGAATGCTTCCATTAACTCCATCATTGTTATTTTACTTTCCAACATTATTCTAGTTTCATCTGATATCTGGGGAAGATTAGCATCCTGTAAAGATTTTTTAACTCCCCCCTCTTCCATTTTCTCTTGTTGATACAGCTTAGCATAGTAGTCTTGTATAATTTTCTTTTTCTCAGCATTTCCAAATTGAATTTGTCCTTGCTCGTCTCTTAATTGGAATATTTTCTTTGCTTCTCTCTCTTTTTTCAATTTATATGCCAACCATCTGCCTGGTTTATTTGCATTTTCAAAGTAATTCTGTTTAGTGCCTCTGATTTTTTGTACCAGTTCTTCCTTTTCCAGTAGATCTATTTTATGTTTGATTATATCCATTTTTATTTTAACATCTTTTTTTTCTGTGGCGATCTCTGTAACTCTTTTTCAAGTTTTTTATAGTCATTGTCTAGGGCTTTATGCATTTGTCTTTTCTTTAAGTTTCTCTTCCTTGTATAGTCTAATAGGAAAGACTTTGGACACTTAATCGGAAACTAACAATGGCCATGGCTTATAAAGAAAATCTGTATAAGATGTTCTACAGATGGCATCTTTCCCCAGCATGGCTCTCCAAAATGTTTAAAAATTTGGCCCCAAATTGTTGAAAGTGCAAAAAAAAAAAAACCTCCAGGCACCTATTATCATATGTGATGGACATGCAATGAGGCAAAAAGATATTGGAAAATGATACAATCATGGTTGGAACAAATGGTGGGAGATCAAATTTTGTTCAAACGAGAAATTTTTCTCCTAGGCATAATCCCGGAGAGGTACAAGAAAGATGTGCTCTATCTAATTATACATGTATTAACTGTGGCAAGTATAACTTATGCGCAATATTGGAAAAAAGAAAATATCCCGTCAGAGTTAGACATAATTAGGAAAATTTTGGCTTGTGCGGAAGCAGATAGGCTCACCCTTGAATTAAAAAATAAAGGGGAATCAAAATACTATGAAGTTTGGAATATATTTTATTATTGGTATAAGACAAGGTGACAAATTGTAAATAATGTGATTGGACAGAAGGATATATTAAGTAGCCTAATAGTTATTGTATGAGATTATCTGTATATAATGTGACTGTATGGTCATTACAACTTTACTGTGCTGCACTGTTTTAAATGTAAAAACAATAAAAAGATATTTTTTTGAAAAATATATACCAATTGCATGGAATACCCCAGTAGGTTATCTCAGACTGAGGAGTCCAATTCACAGCTAAATTTTGGAGAGTTCCTCAGATCCATTGGATCCACATAAGGACTCAGCTTGGCTTTTCATCTCAATACGAATGGCACAGCTGAACATGCGGCATAAATGCAATGGTGGAACAATATACAGTATAAGATGCTATGTGAATTACCAACAAGAAAACTGTACGGAACTGTTGCCATTTGCAAAAGTGACTTACCATAATGCTGTGCAGGTCGATTGCAATATTTAGTTCATTGTAAAGGGTACCTTTGTCTGAAGCCACCTGGGTGGAGAGTTGGGATGTGAAGGCAGATAGACTAATAAAACAATTCCATGATAAATAACCTGATTAGCCAAAGGGTCTCCCTGGGGTGGGGGACAGGTGGTTAGGATTTTGCTGTTAACCCCCTGTGTTAATCTTGCTACAGGACATGATCTTCTGATGTGGGGAGGCAGCCTGTCCAGCCTGGAAGCTATCTTTTGCATTGGGTCTTCCGGCCACATTTAATACTGTGGGAAAATGGGAGAGGGGATTATATGGAGTATGGGAGATATATAGTCAAAATAACATTCCTTTCTCAGAGAGTCAAGGACATCTAGCCCTGCACCTGGAGGGATATGACTGGGAGGCATCTCCAGTTGGGATGGTGCCTGATTGGGCCATATGATGGAGATGTGGGTGCTGAGCAGGAACTTGGACTTTCATTTAGATGGGGAAAACCTGGAAACTTTCAGAATCAGGTTTTTGCCATGTGATGGAGATATGGGTGCTGGGCAGGGACTTGGACTTTCATTTGAGTGGGGAAAACCTGGAAGCTTTCAGATTCGGTTTTCTCAGATGTACCAATATGACATCTCTAACAAAATGGAACTTTGAGGAACTTCAAGCCTCAGAGTTTTCTTTCGTTGGGGATGCTACTTGGAACCCTTATATGAGGGCTCCTTGGAGGCCAAACAGCATTACTTTAAATTGGAGGCTCACCAAAGAGCAGTTGAATGCTGTTATCCGCTGATCTCCTTCTCTAATCTGCAGTTGGTAGTACACTTCTCACAGGTCTAGCTTAGTGAACACCTTTCCTTTTGCTAGGTGGGCTAACAGGTCCTTCATGAGGGGGAGTGGGTAGATGTTTTCCATGATCATGGCATTAACTTCTATGAAATATACTCATAGTCTCATCGGCCCATCCTTTTGCTCTTTGAATAGAACTGAGGCATCTACCCTTGATTTTGCTGGTTGTATGAATCCCCTCGCTAGGTTCCATCATTTTTGGTGCCACTATGGATGAGTTCACAATGCCGGCCCATCTCTAGTCTGACAGGTTCAGTGAGGAGTGTGGAGGAGGCTCCTCCATCAGTGATCCATTGACCTGTTCAAACCACATGGGCTGGCTCATCATTTTCATCCTGATCCCTAACTCAAGGACTGTGGCCAGGCTGATCAGACAGCAGATGCAGCCCATGTCTATGATGGCTTTCAACTCCCCCTTCTCCCCTGTCCTGGGCACTATTAATCTGAACAGGATAATAATAATAATAATAATAATAATAATAATAATAATAATAATTTATTAGATTTCTAGACCGCCCCCTCTCCCCGAAGGGACTCGGGGCGGTGTACAGGTATAAATTTAAAAAACCATACAGACAATAATATACATAGCTAAAATTAGATTAAACAGCCCCTGTACGAATTTATAAAAATTAAAAACTTAGACCATAAAACCAATCATAAAAATTTAAAAATGAGACTGAGGTGGGAAAGGTGGAATTAGGCCAGGCCGGCTAGCTGAAACAGGTGGGTTTTAAGTTTCTGATGGAAGGAGCGGAGGTCCGTAGTCATTCTAATGTCAGGGGGAAGGTCATTCCAGAGGGTCGGGCCCATCACAGAGAAGGCCCTTCCCCTAGGCGTCGCCCGCTGGCACAGCCTAGTGGACGGCACCCGGAGGAGTCCCTCTCTGTGTGAGCGAATCAGCCGAAGGGATGTATGGGGCAGGATACGATCCCGCAAATAACTAGGTCCTGTGCCATGGAGCGCCTTAAAGATGATGGCCAACACCTTGAAACGCACCCGAAAAGCCACAGGCAGCCAGTGTAGCCCGCGCAGGTGTTACGTGGGAGTAGCTAAAGACTCCCAAGACTGCCCGCGCGGCCGCATTCTGAACCAGCTGCAGCCTTCGGGTGCATCTCAAGGGGAGCCCCATGTAGAGAGATGGTGGAGGGTTGGATGGCATTGGGTCATCTTCGTTCTCATTACCAGTCTTGTAAGCCACGGGAACTTGGAATCCCTGGGCTGGAGTTCCTTCTTCCCCTTTTTGGGGAGAGGAGACCTCCACAGCTTGGCGGGTGAACTTTCCCCTCTCTGCTGCTTTGCGTGGTGGTTTTTTCAGCTTAGCTGGTTCCAGAGTCTTCTCTGTTGGTATGGGAGCGGGAACCAGGCATCCAGCCACTTGGTGGCCTTGTTGACCATAGTGGAAGCATTTGATGGGTTACTCTGAGGTCCCCTTTGGTTGCCCTTCAACTTGATGAGGGCTGGACCTATAACCCAGTTGGTGTTTTTCAGTGTGGCTTTTTGTTTTCTTTTCAGAAGAACTAGGTTTCTTGTGCCAATTGAGTTTGAGGACCATGGCCACTGTCATTTGGTACCATTCATGGATGTGATCTGGGACTCCTCGGAAGACACACATGTGAAGCAGCTCTGGGTCCAGTCCCTCCTTGAAAAAGTAGATGAGGAGTAATTCCAGCCACCATCACAGCTTCCCTACAATTCTTCTGAATTCCCTGATATACTCTTTGGCAGGGCACCTCTTCTGCTTCATCTTGCAGATCTCAGCCTCAGCTTCTTCAGTTTGGATTCATCCTCAAACCTGGCTCTCAGCTTTTGCAGGAAGGTGTTGATGTTTCCTAGCTCTGGTGCATGTTCATCATGGAGATGGGTCACCCACTTGGCCCCTTCCCCATCAAGGCAAGCAGTTACTGCCCGCACCATGTCTTGGTTAGTGAGATAGTCTGGGCCATAGTCATTAATGGTGGCCCTAATCTGTGGTGGACAGGTCAGGCCAGGAGGCTGGGGAGCAGGTGTAGGAGCTGGCAGTGGTGGTGGCGGTGGTGCAGGAGCTCACTCTGCTTGGACCCAAATATGGCCAGGGTACTGGGCTCATCTGGGTGGTGCCTGCAATCCTGGCTGGTGATATAGATGACCAGAAGGGCTTCCCCCCTGTACTGCCTCTATGGGCTTGACTGTGCCAAGGCTGGAAGAAGGTTGGCCACTTGAGCTTCTGGAATGGAGGCTTGATCCATAGAGGAGGGAACTTCAAGGCTGGCTGGGTCAGGATCACCCGTGTCTGCTCAATCTGGCATGCTTGCTCCAGGGTCTCAAGGCTCAACCTGTCAAACCTTCCAGGGTTTGGCTCTGGACTGCCATCCAATATCTCCAGTCCCCTGACTCATCCAACTCTAAGGGTCACTTCACCCTCTGTTGGTTCTGGAGCGAGCTCTGGAATCTCAAGTCTTCCTCTGCCTGGCACAAGTCCCCAGTGGTTGGCCATTCTGCAAGGACTTTTGCCCAAGTCACCACCTGAAAGGTGATTTCAGCCACCACTTCCACTACCACCTGCTGACTCTCAGTTGGGTTCTGCAAGAACTCCAGGGGGGCAGCACCCACACCCACAGGGATTTCCCCTGGCTTCTTCATTTCCACAGTCTTCCCTAAGTCTTTGCTGATCCCTCAGTAGACCGGGTGAGCAGTCAGGGTTCAGGACCCCGGACAGCTGCTCCGATTAGATCAGAGAGCTGATGAGACAATCAGCTCGATGTCAGCAAGTAATGTACCCATAGAAAGGAGAACTCTGAGGCAGGCAAGTTCCTCAAATAACAGTTTATTGGAAACATCATATTGGCACAACTGGTGAAAGCTGATTCTAAAGTCCCAGCAGCTTTCACCTAATTAAAAAGTAAAAGTTTTTCCTTTTCCCCAAGTCTCTGGTCACACCGTCCATTCCAGGTTGGCTGGTTGCTTGGTTTCTGACTACTCCCCTGGCCAGCGACATGTGCAAATGTCCTTGGTTCCCACAGAAAAGCTTTATTGTTTTGGTTACAAAACACCATCTAACTATTCCCCCCCCCCTGTTGTGTGCCAACTCTGAAGCCTCCAAGATGGCCTCAGCCAGGCTCGCTTCAGGGTTGACAATCTCCCTCAAATACAAAACATGCTGCCATTGCTCCAACAGAAAAACCAGATCTAGTGCATTATCACTGCTATGAGTTGGGCTTTGCATAATTTGGACCAGGCCCATGGCTGCTATTGTGCACAAACCTCTCAGCTAGCTTTGAGCCTGCACCTAGATATGGCAGGTTGAAATCCCCCAGGAGTCCAGGGAGCTCTACTACCAGCCCTATTATGGAATCAAGATGCTCAGGCAGGGAGGTTACCAGTAGCAGGGAGGTTGATACAATAGCAACAGTTCTAACTGACCTCTTTGTTTGACCAACTTAAGAAACAGTCTCTCATATCTGGCAATCTGTGGGGCAAGGAGCCTGGATACCTCCCAAATATCTTGGACAATCATAGCCACCCCACTTCCTGTACTCTGGGGTCTTAGCTGGTGTCAAATATGGAAACTGTCTGGGTAGATCCTAGTGAACAGGATCCCTGCCCTCTTGTCCCAGCCAAGTCTTAGTAATGCACATTAGATCAGCCTTTTCCTCAACAATCAAGTTGTGGATTAAGGTGCATTGTTACAGACTGATCTAGGATTCACCAGCAGCATCTGACAGACCATGGTCTTGAAAGCCTACCATCCAGGGTCTGGGGTTCAGTCTGAGAAACATAATGTATTTTTAGGAGCAAGACATCTTTGACTTGATTCTGGTGACCAGTCCATTTCCTGACTCTCACCATAATTTCCTCTACCCAACACTAGTGGAATCTTATAGTCTACTCGCATCCCTTTAGAGTCCTCCCCTTTCCCTGTTCATAGCAATACATATCCCAACCTGAGGCTGCCACTTCACACACACAACTTCTGTGTGGTCTTTGCTAATAGGCAATTTTGCCTAGCATTCAATATTATGGACAGTCCAAACAATTTTCAATTATAATCCAATAGGACTCAGTCTTCTCTCACTGGACAGCTAAGCACCTAACCACAGAAACTACACGTCCCTTCATGGCTCACACCTGAGAAGGTGAGCTGACCAATTCAACACATCCTCCAGCTAATATCACCCCCAATGAATCTTTTTCCAGGCTGCATTTGTTTTCTATAAACCAAAGATTATATTATTCCATGGAGTCTGCTACAATTATTATTACTATTATTGTATTTATTTAAATTTATTGGCTGCCCTATTCCAATGGGCTCTGGGTGGTGTATAAAACTGGGGGGGGGGATATAAAAACAGATAAAAACATTAAATCAGATGGACAACATTTGGGCCTTATTTTTCTAATATTGAGAAAGATGGTTAAAAGACATTGTATCCTTGAATCAAAGTAGATAGTCCTTGATCTACAACAATTCATTTAGTCACCATTTGAAATTATAATGGCACTGAAAAAAAGTGACAGGATTGTTTTTCACACTTACAACCATTGCAAAATCCTTGTGATTAAAATTTGGGCACTTGGCAACTGACATATATTTATGATGGTTGCAATGTCCTGAAGTCATGGGATCACCTTTTGCGATTTTCTGACAAACAAAATCAATGGGGAAGCAAGATTCATTTAATAACTGGGTTACTAACTTAACAACTGCAGTGATTCACTTAACAACTGTGGCAAGAAAGATTGTAAAATGGGGCAAAAAAATTCACTTAACAACTATTTTGTTTAGCAGTGGAAATGTTGGGCTCAATTGTGCTCATGTCAAGAACTACCTGTATTTCAAAATGTGGAAAATAACCCTATAGCAAAAAAAAAAACCAAAACCTTAAACAGTCTTTTAGTTAAAGATTGTTTTGTTCAGATTTGTCTATATTACCTACTATATGAATGCCATGTGTACAAATGTCTGTTGGATATAAATATTGAAATAATATTTTAAATGTTGCTTTTTCCTTGTGATTAAAAATATATGTAGTACAATAAGATTGTTTACATTGCCTCTATATATTTTCTCTTCCTATTTTTGATTTTGTTCTTTATTATGGTTTTTTCCTTTATAATGATTTTTATTGAGCAATTTTCTTCATTTTATATCACAATTTTCAACTTTACAACACTTTGGTATCAGTATACCTCATATGTACATACAGTTTGTTTTTGTTTTTGTTCCCTATTTTATATACATATTCCTTTATAACTACTAACTAGAAATTAGTAACATATACTAATTATACATTATGCGGTTGTTATAGCTATATGTATGTGTGTATATGTGTATAACATATACATATAACTAGTTATCATACTTCAACATTACATATTCTTTAACTATCTTTATGTTTGTCTATTATCTATTTCATTGATCAACTTTCTTTATTGGTTCCTTAATCTTTGCTTCTACTCTCTAACCAGTTGTACCATATATTCCAAATCAAGTAAATCACTATCTTTTCTCCCATTGTCAACCTATCCATCTCGGCACATTCTGGCATTGTTTTTCAATGGTTTACCTTAGTAAACATGAAAAAGAAGGAGGAAATGTAACTGCAGTACCTACCTCAAGATACTGGAGTGAATTGCTACTAGTTTTCTGCTGAAATATAATTTATATATACAATATATGAATTCAGTCAGCTTCAGAAGGGCAAACATTTACATCACAATCATGTAGATTGATCTTTTAGAAAAAGATGGCATTTTGTACATTTAGATATTGCTAAAAATACAAACATGCTTTGTACCCAGAATGCATAAATTGACCTCAAATCATATAACTAAGCTAGTTCTAGATCCGAAGGAATAAGCACACATGTACCAAATCTTATGCCAATTCCTGTTAACTCTCCAAAAGTCCTACATGTTTTATCAAGGAAAATTATGTTTGATTGCAACTTCTCATCAGACAGCATCTCATTGCCACACCAGTCAAAATCAATTCTGTGGATACCTGATTAAACTGTATCAATAACTTGAAAAGAAATAAAATCTTGATTAGACTCCTAATTTATTTGTCATAACTTTGATCAATTTTAATCTGACCTGCTTTACAGAAGATTTAAGGGCATATATTCCATAGACTTAAAATGTAATATTGAGTATACTTGGGGAAAATGTCAGCTGTTATACAATCCATACTAAAAGATTTTCTCCCTCCCCCCCTTTCCTGGGAGTAATTAAAAGATGCTTTTCTTGATTAATGATCCCTTATTTAGAAATGGGAAGTCAATATTCCTTCTGCAGCAGTCACCTTCCATTTGTCACACTGCTCTAGAAGTATGAAAGACAGTTCTTTAGGTTCTTTGGTAATTGCTGAAGCCAATTGCTGAAGCTTTTAAACCTGTCCTAATCAGAGGTCCTGTAAGGATTGCCTCTCCTTCTAGCTTAAGAAAGTGAAGACTCTTGAAATGAAGTATTTCAAAAGGAAGCTTTTATTAAACCAAAGTGAAAACAAACAAGTTTAAAGCAACGTCTGAATCCCCTTAGGAAAGGCAAGAAGAATTAAAGTAATAGAGACCCCTCCCATTAGTCAGAATGCAGATTTTAGTCAATACACAAGTGTGAAGGTAGTTCCTTTACCAACTGCCCTGAGAACCGGATAAGCATACATTCCCATGGCTATCTTCTGATAGATATTAAAGTGAACCATCCCACATAGCCATCATAAACATTCCCCAAAAGGTGAGGAGACCTCAAGGCACTTCAGCACCAGGAAACCAGTTGTAAAATATCAGTTGTCACAGGCACTGCTCATAAATCAAATCCAAGCCCCCCTCCTCCCAATTGAATGGCAGTATCACTTTTAGGGATCTGACAGGTGCATAGGTAACCAAACATCAGACACCAGGTAGTTTTGCTTCTTGCAAAGTTTTAAAACTTCCCTGTCACCTCACACATCATGCAAGTTGAATGACCCCATTTTGGCTATTTTACACATTTGCAATGTTTTGCCTTTGGTGTAAAAATCCTAAACATAAACTATACATAGTGTCAGCCTCTGCTTCGTTTGTTTGCTATCGGCTGCCATAGAAATGGGGAGGGTGGGGACATGGTATTTGGGAAGGGAATTGTATGGTACTGGAGGAGTATGTAGAAGGGAGTTTTGTTCTCACTATCTTCTGCACATGCTGATGGCCAATGTTTGGATTTGGTCAAGGCCAACCGTCTTGCATACCAACTTGATGAGACCTTTTGAAGATGCACCCCACATGCTACCTTAGGGAGTTGCTGACTGGACACTGGGCTGGGATAATTGGAGGGAGGGGGCTAGGTAATCATTTGATATGTACTTGTTGGCACATTTTGGGCTCAGATCTTGCTTTCCTTTTCACTGCTTTCAATTGATATCTAGTAAAAGTACTTTATCTCTATTCAAATGGAGTTGAGGTTTTTCTTTCTTGGATATTGAAGGAGGCATACCTGACCTTATTATTTTTTGATATAGGATATATTTACTTAGAATTCAGAATAGCTTGGTTTTTTGTTTGTTTGAGGATGATGATGATATTTTTATCTGGCCTTTTAAAATATATATTTTGGTCAACTCAAGGTTGCAGAAGTATCTAATACTCCTGCTGTCACGGTTCCGACTGATGCTCTAATTAAATGTAATGTTTGGGAATAGAGACAATAAGATGGAAAATGGGAGAAAAGTGAATTCAGAGAAATAAAAAAGGAAGAATGCTTCCATTTGAAATACTGCATTAAATGTATACAGTACTGTTTTTGCCATGTGATGGAGATATAGGTGCTGGGCAGGGACTTGGACTTTCATTTGGGTGGGGAAAACCTGGAAGCTTTCAGATTCAGTTTTCCCAGATGTACCAATATGACATCTCTAACAAAATGGAACTTTCAGGAACTTCAAGCCTCAGAGTTTTCTTTCGTTGGGGTGCTATATTTACATAGAATTCAGAATAGCTTGGTTTTTATTTAGCATTAAGGGTTCATTTAGTATGTATTTTGTGTATAAATAATTCATATTATTTACTAAATATAAATAATCATATTATTTAGTAATCAGTATGTCTCTGATTTAGTAATTTGTTTTCATTTCCTTTAGATTTTAGACTCATGAAATTATAAGCAAGTTTTATAATTTCGTGGTTATTTATTTTTAGTTTGTACCATGAATGCTTTGTTTTTATACAAAAATATAATGGTAAAACTACCAAGTCTTAGGAGGCGGTAAAATTCAATGTGATCAAGTCATTTTAATCACAGCAAGAGGTTACTCTAGGTTTAGATATAAAATTCATGGCTGAAATATCTATAGAACTTGCTGTTCAGATATCTCCCAAAGATGAACTTTTCTAAGCTCATGTATCGCCTTTTGAAATTAGATGTTAAAAATGTTTTTACAAAAGGAGCCTACCTTGTGGAGTTTGGAACAGGTTTTGCATGGCCTTGGGTATTTTCTTCCCATACTCTATTTGCTAATTCATTTCCAATGGAGGACATTACTTTGATGAGTTCAGCAGGCCAATCATCCAAATCAAGTGAATGAACACATGATAAATGTGTACCAAGGTTTTGCGTATCCCTGAGCATTCAATACAAATGAGTGCTCCTAAATTTAAACTTGCCCAGTCAGGATCTATTGGTAAAGAAAACAAAATAAACATTTTTCTACTAATAATCTGGACTAACTCTTATTTCCTCTTCATGGAAGTGACATACCCACTTGTTTCTTTAAGAATCCAACTTAACTGAATCAAACATATTAAAAGCTATATTTCTAACACCCATCATTTGTTTGAATCATGTGACTGAAGGGGGAAGGTGCTCCAGCCCTCCACATGGGTAAATCTGCTTGTTTTTAGGGGAGGTGGAGTGTCTGTCTGAGTGAGTGAATCATGTGACTGCAGGGTGGAAGGTGCTCCAGCTCTCCTCATGGGCAAATCTGCTTGTTTTTAGGGGGAGGGGAGAGTGGTAGTTTGATTGAGTGTGTGGGAGATTTTGTTAGCTGTGTGCATGGGAAAAGAAATTGGTCAAATGGTGTCCATTAGCCTTGGAAGGCAACCCATGTAGGAGAAGGAAAACTCCAATCTCAAACCTCCACTGCCTTATGGCTATACACATCTGTGGGAAAGGCTTCAGGAGTCAACTTCTCTACCTATTGTATTTTTTTTTCACCGACTTTTTTTATTAAACTTTTTCAATAAATTTTACAATTATCACCCCTTCCCTCCCCCCGCCCTCCCAGAGCAAAGTACAGGGTATAAACATTTAACAACCATACGCTAAGATAAGCTAACAAATTTTAACATATTACTATACTTGTGCTTTAACTCCCCCTTTATTAAAATAACTTTGAATAAATTGTAGTGTCTTTTATGCCTTCATTCATAAGCTAACTGAAATTTTTTAGTCCGGTATTTGTTTTGAATATAGTCAATCCATCTTGTCCAATCCATCTTGTACTTCTCATCCGAATGATCTTTCAAATACGCTGAAATTTTGGCCATCTCTGCTAAGTTTACTACTTTTAACGTCCATTCTTGGATGGTAGGCAACTCTTCCTTCTTCCAGTATTGCGCCACCAACAATCTTGCTGCCGTTGTTAGGTTCAAAATCAGATTAGTCTCTATAACAGTACAGTCTGAAACTATATCTAACAAAAACAACTGGGGTGTAAACTTTATCCTCTTTTTCAACATATTTTGAATAACCCACCATATTTTTATCCAAAATGCTTTAACTTTTTTACAAGTCCACCAGATCTGGTAGCATGGCATTAACACAATCACATCTCCAACATTTAGATTGTAAGTTCGGATACATACAGGCTAGCCTTTTTGGATCAAAATGCCATCTGTACAACATCTTATAGAAATTCTCTCTCAAGTTCTGAGCTTGTGTAAATTTTACATTTCTTACCCAAATCTCTTCCCATGTTTCCATCATTATTGGTTCCTCGAAATTTTGTGCCCATTTTATCATACAATCTTTAACTAATTCTTTTTCTGAGTCTATTTCTATCAATACATTGTACAGCCTTTTTATATGCATTGGACCCTCATCCCTAATTTGTTTTATCAAGTTATCCGAACTTTGGATAATACCGAGTTTCTGGTCTTTTTTCCATCTAGCCTGTAGCTGACCATACTAGAACCAAGTTTGAATTATCCTTTTGTCTCTTAATACATTCAAAGATTTCAGCTGCAGCGCACCTCTATCCATACTAAGGAGTTCTGCATATGTAGTTAGACCTTATTTTTGTTCTATACTTATATTCTCTATAGCATGTCTAGGCACCCCCCCCCACATAGGTACTTTGTTGTTTAACCTATATTGATATTTTTTCCAAACACGCAGTAAGGCATTCCTTAAAATATGACTTTTAAAGATCTTATCAACCTTCTTGTCATATATTAAGTAGGCATGCCAGCCATATAGCAAATCATAACCCTCAATATTCAATATTCTATCCTCTGTTAGGTTGATCCAATCGCTAATTGTTGCTAAAACTGCTGCTTCATAGTATAATTTTAAGTTGGGCATTTTAAAGCCTCCTCTTTCACGTATATCTTGCATTATTTTAAGTTTTACTCTCGGTTTCTTTCCTGCCCAAACAAAGTTGTTAATACCTTTCTGCCATTCTTCCAAATTTGCATCTTTTTAAAGTATTGGTATCATTTGAAAGAAGAATAGAAACTTGGGCAAGACATTCATTTTAACTGCTGCTATCCTTCCCAGCAAAGACAATTGTAATTTTTTCCATTTATTCAATTCTCCCTGTATTTTATGCCATAATAGTTCATAGTTGTACTTATATAATTTCCCATTTGAAGTTGTAATACAAATTCCTAAGTATTTAACCTTTTTTACTATCTCACATCCTGTTACTCTTTCTAATTCTTTTTTTTTCGTAGTCATATTTTTAGCTATCATCTTTGTCTTCCCTAGATTTACTTTGAACCCAGATACTTGACCATATTGGTTAATTATATTCATTAGACCTATAACTGATTCCCCGGGCTGAGTTAAAGTTACAACCAAGTCATCCGCAAATGCTCTCACTCTATATTCGTAATGCCTAATCTTAATTCCTTGTAGTTCATCAGACCCTCGTATTCTGTTCAATAACAATTCCAGGGTTAAGATAAACAATAATGGAGATAAGGGACACCCCTGTCTTGTTCCTTTTTCAATTTTAAAAGATTCTGTTAAGCCTCCATTAACTATAATTTGTGCTGTCTGTTTCTGGTATATTGCTTTGATAGACTGCATGAAATACTCTCCGAATTGCATCCTTTGTAATGTTTTTATTAAAAATTGCCAATTAACTTGGTCGAATGCTTTCTCCGCATCTAGGAATAGAAGCACTGCCGGGACTTGGTTATACTTTCCCAAGTATTCCATTATATTGATAATTTGTCTTACATTACTTTTCATTTGCCTTCCCTGTATAAAACCAGACTGGTCATTGTGAATTGTTTGTTGCGCAATTGGCATCAACCTATTCACCAATATTTTAGCAAAAATTTTGTAGTCTGTATTAAGTAATGAAATAGGCCTGTAGTTTTTTGGCTGGGTAGGATCCTGTTCCTCTTTTGGAATCAATGAAATAAAAGCTGTTTTCCACGATGGTGGAACAACTGCCTTCCATTTGAATTTTATTAAATAGTTCCCTAAGAGGTTCCATCATTTCTAGTTGTAACTTTTTATAATAAACCGCTGTCAGGCCATCTGTGCCAGGCGCTTTACCGACTTTTAAGTGCTTGATTGCCAGGAGGATTTCCTCTACAGTTACAAGTTGATTCAATCTTCTCCTTTGCTCATCTGTAAGTATAAGAATTTTCTCTCTCTCCAAATATATCGGTCTATATCTGGCCCTTGTATTTTGTCACCAGTATACAATCTGGTGTAAAATTCTAAAAGTCTTTTTAATCATATCCTGTTGAAAAACTTCCTTCCCTTTGTATTCTACTTTCTCTATATTACGGGATCTTTGTTTTTTCCTTAACATGTATTGCTAGCCATCGGCCCGGTTTATTGGCATTACAAAAAGTGTTATGTTTAGCATATAGAAGATTAGTGGCTATCTGATCTGACATTAACATATTGAACTGTCCTCGCAGTAGAGTAATTATCTCTTTTGTCTTCTTATCATCTGGTTTAGACATTAACGCCCGCTCTTTTTTTTTAATCTCTTCCTCTAATTCCCTTTGTTTCTCCCTTTGTCTGCGCCTATGAACATTATTCAAATTTATTAAAACGCCTCTCATGTATGCTTTACTTGAGTCCCAAACCACTTCCATTGATATCCCTTTATGCATATTAAAAGCAAAATATTCTTTCAATAGTTTTTTACATTCCGTAACATTTTTCTCACATCTAAATAAATTTTCATTTAATCTCCAAGACCTCCTGGGTCAGTCTCCATATTCAAGTTTCATTCAAACCGGGTTGTGATCTGTTAGAGTTCTTGGGCATATCTTAGTCTTCTTTACCCTGGAAAAAAGATCATTTGTAATTAGTATAAAATCAATTCTGGAAAAGGATTGATGCCTATCGGAAAAAAAGATAAAGTTCCGTTCTTTAACATTCCGTTCTCTCCAGATATCCCTCAATTCAAAGTCATCCATCATATCAAAAAAAGATTTAGGTAGTCTTGTTCGTATTCGTGTGTTTTGCAAAAGCCTCTTCTTGTCTTGAACCAGATCCATTACTCCATTCCAATCGCCCAGTAAAACGCAGGATCTGTAGCCCCATTGTGTTAATTTGGTGTGAAGAAACTTATAAAATTTTTCTTGTTGTTGATTGGGAGCATATATTCCTGTTAAGAGTATTTTCTTCCCTTCTATTAATAATTCAATTGCAATGTATCTACCTTGAGAATCTGCTTCAACTAGTTCAGCTTTTAAATCTTTTCTTAAATATATAACTATTCTATTTTTCTTCTCCGGAGCAGATGCTACAAAATGCGATCCCAGTCTTGCATTCATCAAGTATTTCTGGTCCTGCGTTCTAATATGTTTTTCTTGTAAGCAAATTACATCATTTTTAAATTGTTTCAAGTAGTGAAATTTTTTTTTCCTTTTTTGTGGTGAATTTAAACCGTTGACGTTCCATGTTAGAAATTTAGTTGTCATCTTTGGCACACTGAAGCTTTTTAAGAGCTGCCTGGAAATCTTGCTGGGACTTCACCTTCAGTCTAGCTCCTCCCATTGCTTCTGTGCTCATGCTTATGTTATCTTGAATTGCAATCTGGGCTTGTTGGGACATTAATTCTTGTTCTTTACGTTTAGTAGCCGTGCGGGTTTGTCTCTGTTCCATAATTTCTTCTGTTTCCTGCAGTAAACTCGCAACCCTAATTTGTTCCTGGTTATCTTGCTGCCTGGGATCCTCTGTCTCTTTTCTATCTTTAGGACCTGGAGATGGGGTGCGTCCTGCCTTTAGTACCATACTATAGAAATCTTTTGCTTTCCAAACAGACTCGAGACTATGTCTTTCTCCCATGTAGTTCACCACCAATCCGGCTGGGGTCTTCCATCTATATTGAATCTGACGCTTTCTAAGTTCGTCCACTAGAAATGCGTAATCCTTTCTGGATCTCAACATTTTGGGGGGGATTTCCTTCAGTACTATCACATCTTGACCTGCCACTTGCAATTTGCTTTTGTAAGTTGCTTGCAATATCTCATTCCTAATTTTCCTGGTAACAAAATAAATTACGATATCTCTTGGCAGTTGTCTTTGTCTAGCAATCCATGAATTAGTGCAGTAAATTTTGTCCATTTGCTAGAGGCATTCGGCCTTTGGCTCCCCAGTTAATTGGACCAGAGCGTCAGCAAAAATCTCTCTTAAGTCTTCTTGAGCGTGTTCCTTCAACCCCCTTATCCTCAGGGCAAATTCCATTGCCTTATATTGCATCATCGTAAGCTCCGCCTCTGACTTATCAATTTTAGTTTGTGCCTCCACAAGTTTGTTATCCAGCTTTGTATTAGCCTCATTAATTTCTTCCACCTTCTCATCAAGAGATGCCACGTAGCCAAATAGTCCTTTAAGTGCCTCAACTATATCCTCCCTTATCTCTTGGTTACGTGTTTGGATTAAATCCTTAATTCCAGATATTTCATCAGAGACATCTTTAAAGGCACTTGTAATTTTCCCCTCCAAGGCAACTGCCTGTTCTTTTAGTGCGTTTTGTAAATTATTTTGTAGAGCCTCCAGTGTCAGGGTTTGTGATTGTGTTTCCACTGGAGGTAATAAAATTTGTAGCTTTGAAGTTTGGGCCGGTGAACTTCCCGCACTCTTTGAAGTATTGAATTTTGTTTTAGAGGCCATTTCAAAATATTTAGATCAGGCTTTCAAACAGCCAACTTATTCAGTCCAGAAAGTCCAACTATTCTTTGAAGCCTGTTGGCCACACTAACAGGCACTTAACAAGTGTTAATCAGTTTCCCACTTCACTTTTGTTTTCAACACACCCTTTGTTCCTCCGGTGCCATTTTTTTTGAAAAGTCCCTTTTAAGTTTAAAGAAAGAGATATAATCTACGAAGTTAAGGCTGGTACTTGCATTTGTTGACCTCCTGGTTTGTTCTGCCAGCTTCTCATTCAGATTTAAATAAAAACTTGAAGTTGCTGGTGTGGACGCTGCCTTTTGTTCTGCAAATGCAGAAGTGTCCCGTGATGAGGAGATCGTCAGGCTTCCTGGGGAGCTCGCACCTTTCACGCCACAGAATTGCTTCTGGGGCCACTGGGCGATTCTTCCCTCTGCCAGAGTGCTCACCTCCCCCCTTTTTTCGAGGGGGAGATTTTCAAACTGCTGGACAGCTGATTTATGCTATCCTAGCCGCTTGTTACTCAAACACGGGCTGGCGTTCCCAAGGGAACGTCTTCCAAGGACAGCGGCGCCACCGGAAGTCGCTACCTATTTTATTTTTAAAACTAAATAATAGAACGATAAAATTATAATGACCTGAAAATGATTGCCATCATAATAAGAAGGGAACATAACCATCTGATTGCCCTGCCATCATTAAATGGAGAAAGTAAATCTACAAATAAAATGTACAGTGTAAAAAAAAGCACATAAGTAAGTGTTCTGATTTCTTCCATACTGCAAGTATACATCCAGAACATAAGTTTCTCTTGTGTTAATTACTGTCTTTTTGTATTTTTTTCTTTGTTGTCTTTTCTTTGCTGTTTTTTTGGTTGTAATAATGTTGTATTCGATTCATTAAAAAGAGAGGGGTTGGATTTGTTTTTAATGAACCATTAATTTTTCCAAGGACATATAAAGACTGGTGGCAGTCTTTGATGAGTTTTTCATACTATTAAAAAGGAGTGTTTTTAATTTCTTAATTTTTAGAAATACCTATTTTTTGGTCTATGCTGTCCATAATCATAGAGCAATTTGTTTATTTTCTAGAGAGAGGAATGGCTCTCAACAGACTAAGGTGGTAACACTTTTTCAATTGTTTCATATTCTTCCCTCCTACTCCTTGAAGTGTTTCTCAGATCAGAAAACAGGAGTCTGACCAAAGTCATAGTCACTGTATTGTAATGATTATACTGGCTTTTTCCCCACAAGCATACAATATATATTATTCATATTGTTATTACCAGTGTTAATGTTGCTTCTTACAAGACTGCAGATTATATTCATGGATGAATACAACTTTTAACTGAAGTTCATGTAATTTTTTAGGAGTAAAAATGTATGACAGTTGTACAGCTGATAAAGAATGTTCAAGAATAAAGAATTTTACATATAAAAGTGTCAGAGATTACTGTATAGCTTTCCGAAAATATAAACTATCAATTATGTGTGAGTTGTATGTATCTACGTATATAATAGCTTGCAGGATGAATTTAAAGTTTACAGCCACTAATTCATTTTGTTCTTTTGAATCCTGTAGAATTTTGAATTTAATCCTTGGTCTTTTATTGGGACACATGTTATTCATCACCTATTTATTTCAGTCACTGGTAGTCAAAAGTCAAGAGGAATCTGGGAGAAGAATGTAAGAATTGCCTCTCCTTCTAATTTAAGAAAGTGAAGATTCTTGAAATGAAGCATTTCAAAACGAAGCTTTTATTAAGCAGAAGTGAAAACAATAAGTTCAAAGCAACGTCTGAATCCCCTTAGGCAAAGCAAGTGAAATTAAAGCAGTAAAGATCCCTTCCATTTATCAGAATGCAGATTTTAGCCAATATGCAAGTGTGAAGGTGGTTTCCTTTACCAGCTGCCCTGAGAACCAGATGAGCATACCAGGGGTGGGTTCTGGCTGCTGCTACTGTCAGTTTGCTCAGGGACATGACACGCACGTTTGATGTACAGTACAACAAAAATTGCTCTGCACGTGCACAAAAGGCAATACAAGCTGGCACCACTGTATGCGCCATTGAGAGAACTGGTTCGGGAGTGTGGCAGGCCTGGGTTGCTTCCAGTTCCAGCAACCCAGGTTGCCAAGTTACTACCGTTACAGCCGAACCGTTCTAAACCGGTAGGAACCCACCTCTGAAGCATATATTCCTATGGCTATCTTCCATTAGACATTAAAGTGAACCATTCCACATGGCCATCATAAACATCCCTAAAAGATGAGGGGATCTCAGGGCACTTCAGTGCCAGGAAACCAGATGCAAAATATCAGTTGTCACAGGCACTGCTAATAAATCAAATCCAAGCCCCCCCCCCAATTGAATGGCAGTATCGCCTTCCTTAGAAAAAGGAGAGATCCACCTGTAAAAAGATAGATACAAAAATTCCATCATAGTATTTTAATTGTCTTTTAATTAGGTGCAAAATTTTCACAAAACCAAAGTGTCCAGTTAATTTGGAGTCGTGGTACCTTGCCATTAAGTGCAGTCTTTGGCTAGCTGGAACATACAAATTCCCTCCCACCCAAGCTAAGTCATCAGGCAGCTGGATTTGTGGCTCAAAAATCATTCATCGGTGGCCAAAGCTTGTTTAAAAGTTCGGGTGGTGTCATTGTCTGTCAATGTTTCCTGTTTTGCCTGGGTGATTACTTTAGCGGCTAGTTGATTGTTTTGTACTATGGGTTTGATTATGTCTGGCTTCATACCATTGTATTGTGGTTTTCATAATATTGCATGTGCCAGAATGTCGTGTCCCCCCCCCCCTTGAGATATCTGAGCATAAACTCAAATTGTTTAAAGTACTGAGCCCACCATACTTGTTTTGGGGAGAGTTTCCTTAGGGTCTTTAGAGCTTTTAATTTTTTATGATCAGTCCAGACTGCAAAAGGAATCTTACTCCCCTCTAGGAAATGCCTCCAGATTAAAAGCTCACTGAACTGAATAAGCTTCTTTCCCCAAAATGGCCCACCTCTGCTCAGTCTCATTCAACTTTTTGGATGTGTAAGCGCATGGTTGTAATTGGTCTTGCTCATTTTTCTGAAGCAGGACTGCCGTTATTGCCACATCGCTGGCATCTGCTTGTATGATGAATGGTTTCTCTATGTCTGGATGCTTTAAAATTGGCTCTGCTGAAAACAGCCATTTAAGTTTTTCAAATGCAGCTTGGCATTCCATTGTCCAGTTCTTTGCGGGTTACACCCACCCTCATTTTGTCCTCTTTATGGGTTACACCCACCCTCATTTTTAAAATCTTGGTGCTGGGGAGGGCATTCTGAGTGAAAGTGGGGATAAACTGGCAGTAAAACTTGGCGAATCCCAGGAAGCTTTGTAACTGTTTATGCATTTTTGGCCACCCCTCACCCCCCAGGAGCACTCTGCAAGCCCCCCTCCCAGGCTATTCATGTCTTTTTAAAAAAACCGTGGGGAGATTTGCAAAGTGCAAAACTTTTTTTTTCTTTTGGAAAGCTCTTTAACTGATTGATGAGAATTACATTAATCAAGTACTGTGCCAGCAGAAACAAAGTCTTAGGTGCTGCAGATTGTCAGTGATTTCCTTCTCCAGCACATGGATAAATACACCCGGAAACATCTACCTACCTACCTACCTACTCTCTCTCTCTCTCTCTCTCTCCCTACTGTATTTCTCTCTCTCTCTATTCCTCTATCTATCTACCTACCTATTCTCTCTCTCCCTACCTAACTACTATATTTCTCTCTCTCTCTATTTCTCTCTCGCTATCCCTCTACCTACCAACCAACCTACCTACTCTCTCTCTCTCCCTACCTATCTACTGTATTTCTCTCTCTTTCTCTCTTTCTCTCTTTCTATTTCTCTCTCTCTATCCCTCTATATACCTACCTACCCTCTCTCTCCCTCCCTCCCTACCTACTGTATTTCTCTCTCTTTCTCTCCCTCTCTATCCCTCTACCTACCTACCTACTTTTTAAAAATTTGCCTCTTCAAAATCTTGGTGTGTCTTATACTCTGGTGCATCTTATATTCCAAAAAATACGGGTACATGTTCTCCACATTGATTGTATATAAATTTCTAAAATCCACACAGAGACGTTTTGAGCCATCGTTTTTCCTCTCTAACACTGGTGCTGCAATTTTTGATCAGGCTGGCTCGATGAAATCCCTTGCTAGTTTTTTCTCAATGAATGCCTTCAGTTCTTCCAGCTCCCTCGGGGACATGCTATACAATTTGGGTTTAGGAAGTTTGGCACTGGGTAGAATTTATATCGCAAAGTCAGTGGAGCGGTGAGGGTGGGAGCATGTCAGAGGCTTTTTCACTAAAAACCTCAGCCAAGTCTTTATATTCTTTGGGTATGCCCTGGGTTGGCATGGTGTAAGCAGGCACTGCTGTTTCTCACTGCTCTGCCCCCTCAGTTTCTTTATGTGGATTCTCAGCAAAAATCTCATGCATTTGAAATTGTATGGTGCCTTATATCCAATTAATTTTGGGGTTCCATTTTTCAGCCATACAAGGCCCAAGACTAGCAGCTATTCCATGCTAGGTGCCACTATAAATGTAAGTATTACTTCATGGCCTATCTATAGAAGCTCAGTGGCAAAGAAAGCTTCCCCCCCTGCAATTACCCATCTAGTTGCAAAACCCCCAAAAAGTCTTAGTGGGAGAGTAAGCGGTTTAATTGGTCTGTTTATCAGTGGTTCATTCTCTGGATCGCTTCCGAATGAGTTTGGATCCTCCTGCTGAGAAGCTGGAGTTTCCTCCTCAAAGAGGGGAGGGGTTGGAAACTTTACAATCTCACTGCTCCTCAGGGCAGTCTCCTTCTTGCACTGGTGAGAAGGAGACTGCCCTGAGGAGTTCATAGGTTTCCCCCGACAGGCGCTCTAGTTTCTGAGTGGGTGTTTGAGAATGACATTCTGCAGCTCGGTGCCCCTCCTTTCCACACTTGAAACAGGTTGAGGGTTTCGGAGAAAATACGGTTTGTAGTTTGAAAGGCTCTTGCTTCCATTGGGGTAGGGATTTCTTCCACACTCATCCCACTTGGTACTGGTTTCTGGCCATATTGATCTCAGCCTCTCACTCAGCAGTAAGATACCACTCATGTAGGTGATTCAGTGCACCTGGGGCCACACAACCATTGTACAGGTCATCACTCAGCCCATCCTTGAAACAGCTTACCAGGATATCCTCTGGCCAGTTCACACGATATGCCAGATGTTGGAATTCTTCGGCATACTCTGCCACTGGCCGCTCTCCCTGCTTCACAACTTTAATGCAGTTGTGTGCTTTGATATCTGTGAGGGGGTCCTTGAAATGTCATCACAGGGCCATCATGAAATGGTCAAAGTCCCACAGTTTTGGTGCATCAGCATTATGTAGGATCACCATTCATCTGGCAGTGGCTCTTTCCAGAGCTAGGGTAACCACTCACACTCAAGATCCTTGGGTTTGAACATAATGCCTGTATTCTTGCATGTAGGTGAGCACATGTGCCACAAAAGAATCCCAATTGTTGTGGATTGTCATCAAACTTCACCCCAAGGGAAGGTGTTTTTCTTTCCAGTTGCAGGGCTCGGGTTGGTTGAGAATTGGCCACAGTGTGCATACTGCCCGGGGAAAGATTTGGTGAGTCCCCTGCTGCTGTGTCATCTGCTTGATCAGCGGGGCCCAGAGTGGGGGTGGGTGGCCTCCCCTGGCATCATCTGCAGCTGCTGCCCTTTCAGCGCTTCTTTGCTGCTGTTCTGGCTCCCCCTGGATGTTGAGATTTTCCAAAATCTCCATCACCAACTGGGTTATGTCTCTTCAGACTATGCTCTCCCAGCAATGCTTTGTTTAGTTACTACTGGTCAGAGGGGGCTTCTACCTCAAATTTCCACCCTGGTTTTTGGTTACTGCAGGGTGACTCCTCTGGTTCTCCCATCCCAGCTGTCTTTTCCCCCCAATACCAATCAACCAGTGGGGGTTTTGAGGTTCTCAGGGTCACCTCATCCTTTCCGACAGGGTATAGGGAGCAGATATCTGGTTGTGTGTGTGGGGGGGTGATGTCTCCCTCCAGCATTTAGCTTCCCCCTGCTCACTGTTTTGCTCGGATATGGTTTGCAGGATCCCCTCGGTAGAGCGAGATTGCTTCTCTGAGTTGACTGTTTGCAGACATTGCTTTCTGTAAGGATTGCCTCTCCTTCTAACTTAAGAAAGTGAAGACTCTTGAAATGAAGTATTTCAAAAGGAAGCTTTTACTAAGTAGAAGTGAAAATAATAAGTTCAAAGCAACGTCTGAACCCCTTTAGGTAAGTAGAATTAAAGCAGTAGAGGCCCTCCCATTTATCAGAATGCAGATTTTAGCCAATACACAAGTGCGAAGGTGGTTCCTTTACCAGCTGCCCTGAGAACTGGATAAGCATACATTCCCATGGCTATCTTCCATTAGACATGAACCAAGTGAACCATCCCACAAGGCCATCATAAACATTCCCCAAAAGATGATCTCAGGGCACTTCAGCATCAGGAACAAGTTGTAAAATATCTTTGCTAATAAATCGGAGTTCCGGTTCCGGCGGCGGCGGCGACGGGCAGCTCTTTGCCCGCTCCGGCTCCCCGGTGGGCTTCCCCACTCCTTGGGGGGCACAGGACACCCCGCAGAGGGGTCCTGCCGGAGGGGCGGCATCGCGGGGGTCTCCTGCAGCGGCGGCGGCTGGCGGGAGGTCTCTCGCGCGCCCAAGGCACCGGGAGCAAGATCGGAGGGCGCTTCGCGTTTCTGTGCCTCGCGCCTCGCTAAAGCCAACCGGAGAATGCAACAATAGAAGGACGCAGCTGCGGTGCGGTGAGGTTGCTTCTCTCTTCACTCCCTATTCTGCACGAAGGATTATTCAGCTTTCTTTAAAAGAACTTTTGGAGCAAGTTGGAGGCGCGGCTGGAGGGAGGGGTTTCCCCCCCCCCCCTTGGACAAGCGGTGAGGAACAATTTTGCTCTCAGCCCCCGGGGGAGGAGGAGGGGGGAGAGCCAACGAATGAAGCCTCACCCAGGTTGAGATGATTTTCTTTTCAATTTAATTTTATATATTACTGTGATTTGAGGACTTCTGGAACTTTTTTAAAAACTTTGTTATGCCTCTGTGCCCAAAACTGGCAGGGCAAGATGGCACACTTCCGTTGTCTTTATGAACTGTGAAACCTGACTCCACCTTTAAAATTCAGGCTTCCGGTCTTTGTCTCCGTGTCTCCCAGAGGAAACTCTTGTGGATTGGTATTTTTTGAACTTTCTAGGGGAAACTTTTCATCTATTGCCAGACTTATTAGAGAGATTCTCTTCTGCCTGGTTCTCCTGCTCCCGGAATTCACCTGGCTACCCTTCTTTTCTAACTGTTTATCTTATATATGGACTGAACTTTTAATGTTATAAAGGATGGCATCCAAAAGACCACCTCCTGGAAAACCTGGCTTTGCCACGTCTGCTCCAACATCTGCAACATCCAGTCCAGCCACACAGTCAAAGATAACAGAACTGATGCAACCCAAGACTACAGAGATGGACTTTCAACAAATGCTTCAACAAATTTTACAAGGCCAGGAGGAAATCAAGAAACAGCTAAGGGAAATGAAAGATGAAATTAAAGAAAATCAAGCCCAAATTTATAAGAACTCACAAAGACTGAACCTTGTGGAAGGGGGGGTGGAGGAGGTGAAGGGGGTGGTAGAAGCTGTGCAGAAAGGGAACAAAGATCTTGACATCCAACAGATGAAATTAGAATTTGAGAGAATGTCCTATTATCTTAGATTTCAAAATGTTATAGAAGAAGATGGGGAAAACATAAGGGACATCATGACAAACATCCTGGCTGACTACACACACAAAGAAAAACAACAGATGGGGTGGGATATAGACCTGGTTTATAGAGTGAACTCAGCTTATGCTAGAACACACAATGTACCCAGGGAGGTTCACATTAAATTTCTTAGAAAAAGCACAAGAGATGAAATTCTGGGTGTACAAAGGGGGCAAGCATTGACATATCATGATATGGAGATAACCATTCTGAAGCAGATCCCTAAGAAGATTAGAGAAAAAAGGAAGAATTATTTGCAATTAGCGAATAAATTATACCAGAAAGGGGTGTGGTTTAGATGGTTGATGCCTGAAGGTATGCTGATATTCTGGGAGGAGACAAGAATCAGAATCAATTCACCCATAGAGGCGCAGGCCTTTATGGAAAAAAATAAAACACTCCTAGAGAAAACACCAGACATTACAACGGACACGCAGGACACGGGAGGGGCCAGAGCTCTGCCAGTGGAGGGAGATGGGGCAATAGCAAGAAGACTCAGATCACAAAAATAAACAAGAAAATCATATTATTATAAATTGACCGAAAGTGATAATGGAATTATACTTGGATTTTATACTGTAATGTTTAATCTGATTGAATTTAGTAATAGAACTAATATGCTGATTGTAATCAATTATATACCAATGCATTATATATAAATGTATACTATGGGTATGGAGGGAGGGGCGCCTTTCACATTTTGCAACTGCCAAAATTTGTAGACCTGTCCATTTACCCTTTTCCCTATAAATGTTGAAAACCCAATAAAATTTTATTATAAAAAATAAAAATAAAAAAAACAAATAAATCGAATCCAAGCCCCCCACCACCCTCCCAATTGAATGGCAGTATCACTTTTAGGGATCTGACAGAGAATTTTAAATTTTAAAAAGTTATAAACTTTTATAAATTACAATTCACTTCTTCAGAGCTTCACACCATGATGACGAACCTATGGCACACATGTCACAGGTGGCATGCCAAGCCCTCTCTGGGCACACCAGCCATTCCCCCAGCCCAGCTCCACCACGAATGCACGCAC
This sequence comes from Natrix helvetica, assembly GCF_964273705.1. NCBI lineage: Eukaryota > Metazoa > Chordata > Lepidosauria > Squamata > Natricidae > Natrix > Natrix helvetica. The sequence goes on along the minus strand of NC_138552.1, from coordinate 117,127,312 downwards.
ACCTCCCACCAGCCAGCTGGTCTTTGGATCTCTGCTGTGCATGCGCTGGGGGCAGGATGCATGTGGGGGCGCTTGTATTGCATTTTGGGGGTTCGTGCATGTGTGCACCTCCCCTAATTTTTGGCCTGGAAGGCCTCCTGCACCAACCTGGAAGCCTAAACTGGGAGTGGGGATGCCACATGAGGTCCCCCTTGCCCTGTTTTGGACCTGGAAGCCCTCCTGCACCAACCCAAAAGCCAAAAATGGGTGAGGGGGGGGGCGCACATTGTATTTTGGAATTTTGGGTGCATACTGCGGGCACTCGGCACCAAAAAGATTAACCATCACTGTGCTAACACTAGTAAAATTGGCTTGAAAAATCACAATGGTATGCATCTTTCTTGATCTGGACTTTCTGGATTTAGTTAAAATTATCATAAACAATCATTGTAGCTAAAGAGACTCTAATAAAGATTAGTTCAAGCCAACAGTTGATAAATATAGGCTCTTGTGGCAAGAGAGAACATCCAGATTTAAGCTGTGCATATATATTAGGGACATAGAAGAAAACTCTTGACAATTTGGCTCAGTGACGTGCGGTGAGGGTTATGGCTGGGGAGGCTGGTGACGTCATCAGGAAGGCGGGGAATGGGACCACGTGTGCAGACCACGTGTGCAGACCACATGGTCTTGTTCTCCGCCTTCCTGAGTGAACATTAAGGGGACCGCGGCGTAGCATTACTTCCTCCACCGGCACCAGTCCCTTTCACCCTGCTCAAGCCTTGCCGCCTGCAGCCACCGCCCGCCCTCGCTGCTCCTTTCGTTGCTTGCCCGCCCGCCTCTAAGGCACGCCAAAGCCTCCTTCGTCCCCCCCCAGCGTGCGCCCTTTATATTTCCCGCGACACCCCCCCCCCATTTCAGGAAAGCTTTCCCCATTGCCTGGGGGGTGAGGGGGGCGGCTCCTCTCCCCCCACTCCCTCCGTCCCTGCCTCTCTCCTCAGCCCCAAAGCTCCGTCCACGCGACTCATTCCAAGGCGGTGGCTGCTCCATCCCGCTCCGGCTCTGGAAGCGACCGAAGATCAGGCTGCGTCGCTCGCTTGCTCGCCGGACTGCTTCGGCGCCATTCTGGCTAACTTCGTCCATCCGCGCCCGGGAGATGCGGAAGCAGTCCGGTGGACGAGAGACCGAAGATCTCGCTCGCTCGCCGGACTGCTTCGGCGCCATTCTGGCTACCTTCGTCCATCCGCGCCCGGGAGACGCGGAGGGAGAAATGTTGTCGGCGCCTCCAGATGACGAACCAGTCGCTTGCTTTCGTCATCGGGAGGCCGATAACATTTCTGCCTCCATGTCTCCCGGGCGCGGATGGACGAAGGTAGCTAGAATGGCGCCGAAGCAGTCCGGCGAGCGAGCGAGCAAGGCAGCGAGATCTTCGGTCACTCGTCCACCGGACTGCTTCCGCATCTCCCGGGCGCGGATGGACGAAGGTAGCCAGAATGGTGCCGAAGCAGTCCGGCGAGCGAGCGAGCGAGGCAGCGAGATCTTCGGTCACTCGTCCACTGGACTGCTTCCGCATCTCCCGGGCGCGGATGGACGAAGGTAGCCAGAATGGCGCCGAGGCAGTCCGGTGGACGAGTGACCGAAGATCTCGCTGCCTCGCTCGCTGCCTCGCTCGCTCGCTCGCCGGACTGCTTCGGCGCCATTCTGGCTACCTTCGTCCATCCGCGCCCGGGAGATGCGGAAGCAGTCCGGTGGACGAGTGACCGAAGATCTTGCTGCCTCGCTCGCTCGCCGGACTGCTTCGGCACCATTCTGGCTACCTTCGTCCATCCGTGCCCGGGAGACGCGGAGGCAGAAATGTTGTCGGCCTCCCGATGACGAAAGCAAGCGACTGGTTCGTCATCCGGAGGCGCCGACAACATTTCTCCCTCCGCGTCTCCCGGGCGCGGCCGGACGGATGTATATAATATTATATATATAGTATATAATATTATATACTATTATTCCATGAAGAGAGGTGAGGCCCTGCCTCCCTTGCCTCTACTGATCGCACGTCACTGATTTGGCTTATAGGTTATCAGTTGGATTTCATTCTAAAACTATATAACATCTGGGCAATTGATTCTGCTTCTGCTAAGGAATAGGTCATTGCCCTACTCTTGAATGGAAGAAATTTAATATAACCTTTGCATTCCTTTCTGACCTAATTTGTTTCCTCTGGGATTCAAAGGAATGGAAAGTCAGCCCAAGGTTTTTAAATGATCTGGGTCTACTGTAAGACTTGACTTATTATTATTTTTTTTGGCTAAGAATGTTTTTTGCCAAACCTCTTTGGGAAAAAAATCATGATTTTGTTTTTTCTTTTTGCATTAGGTTGGTAAGACTGTGTGACCAATCTGTCTATGACCAAACAAAACCACAAATGAAGAATGCTGTCTGTCTATCACTCAGTCTGGGAGGTAAAGTTCATTTTTAAAGGTGGAGTTGTGGAATTCATAGAAATGTTAAAAAGAATGGAAGACAAACTGCAACCTTATTTTATCCCTTTGTGTAAAGGGACTATAGCAGAGAAAACAGTTATGTCTTCTGAATCTAACTTGCATGAAGGTATCTTAATTAGAAATACCAATCTCCAATGGATAAATAGACCAGTTTCAGTCACAGCTGACTACAACCAAAGTAACACAAAGAGTGCTTTGGAACGAAGGAACAGATGAAAAATTATGTAAAAATAATTAAATGAAAGAACAAAAAAAAAAGTACCGTATTTTTCGGAGTATAAGACGCACCTTTTTTCCTCAAAAAAGAGGCTGAAAATCTGGGTGCGTCTTATACATCGAATACAGCATTTGTTGCCTCCCAAAGCCCTGCCCCCTTCACCAAAATGGCTGTGCATACCCTTATGGAGGCTTTCAGAGAGCTCCAGGGGGCTGGGGAGGCCAGAACTGAGTGAAAAATGGGCTGTTCTCCCCAACCCCCAGCAGCACTCTATAAGCCTCCATAAGGCTATGCATGCAATTTTTTGACAAAAAACGGACCTGTTTTTGTGAAAAACGGGCCCATTTTTGTGAAAAATTGGACTTTTTTGCTTGTTTTTGCCCACCCCACCCCAGGAGCACTCTGCAAGCCCCTCCAAGGCTATTCATGCCTTTTTTTAAAAAACGTTTTTGGCAGGTTTGCAGAGTGCAAAAACATTTTTTCCCCTTTCGGAACGCTCTTTAGTTAAAGTGATTGATGAGAATTAGATTGATCAAGTGCTGTGCCAGCAGAAACAAAGTCTTAGGTGCTGCAGATTGTCAGTGATTTCTTTGTCCAGCACATGGATAAATACACCTGGAAACATCTACCTACCTACCTACTCTCTCTCTCTCTCTCCCTACCTACCTATTCTCTCTCTCTCTCTCTCTCTCTCTCCCTCCCTCTACCTACTACCTACCTACTTTCCCACTCTCCCTACCTATCTACTGTATCTCTCTCTCTCTCTCTCTCTCTCTCTCTCTCTCTCTCTCTCTCTCCCTATCTACTGTATTTCTCTCTATTTCTCTCTCTCCATCCCTTTACCTACCTACCCACACACCCCTCCCTCTCCCTCCCTCCCTACTGTATTTCTCTATTTCTTTCCCTCTCTATCCCTCTATCTAGCTACCTACCACTTCAAAACCTTGGTGCGTCTTATACTCCGTTGCATCTTATACTCCGAAAAAATACGGTATATGAAGAATTCTGTAGGAAAAAAATGAATCTCATCTATTAGGCATAAGTGATGGATAACCCTTCTTAGGAATGAATAAGAATTTAGAAGAATGCAATTAAGCACTGTCAGAGATGAAGGAAATATAACAACACATATTCAGAAATAGATAGGAAGTTACAAGATTTGGCAACAAGAAGACGAGCAAGCAGAAACCGCAAGTAGGGATGAACGACATGTAGAACTTCAGCAAGATATAACTCTACAAGTGCAAAATGACATGTAAGCTCAGATGAGGCTCAACTCCATAGACAAACAGATACGTAGACCAAAAGCAAGGTAGAACTCCAAAAAAGCTAATAGCTTTGTCAAATGCTACTTTTCTATTTCTGGAAATTAATTGTACAAAAGACCATTGTTCAGGATTTTAGCTCCCAAATTGGACTGGGACCCTTTTGCTGAAGCATTGTAAAAGTCCATCTCTCATGTCTGACTGATTGGTTTCTGTGCCAGGCTCAACCAATTTTTGGACAAGATAAGCAATTCCTATTTGTGCTTAATTCATTTCAGGTTTTTCTGTAAATATAATATATCAGGAAATGATTAAAAGAATATAGCTTTTTTTATTAACTTAAATTCAACAATGGAAAATTAACCAAGATAATAGTAAAAACTATCTCTTAATAAGTGGCTGTAAAAATCCCTTTTGTTTCTGCCTTTTATTACTGATGTAAGGAATATAGCAAGTAATTGTGCAAAAAAAAAACACAACCCAGTAAAATATAAACAACCAAAGGTTAATGATCAGGATGTATTTGTAGACACTTGTTTGTAAAATAGCCTTCAATGTAAAATTTACAAGAAATTTTATGCTTTTTTCTTTATCACAGAAGCCAATCATCCAGCAAATGGTGACATTATTTCTAAATAGTGACAATAATTCCAAAATCAGTCAATTAGTGTAAGGGAAAGTATTTATTATTACTTGACCCATTTTGTTTGCACTTAAGTTTAAAACTATATCTACATTATGACATGATTATAGAATTGTGATCTATTTTGCATTCAGCTCCTTATATATCACTGCCATTTATACACTCTCAGAGAAGGTGGCTGAAGATCTTTCTCTCCTTTCTTGGTTTCCAAGTCATTTTGACCTTCGACATTTGTAAAAAACAATAAACAAGAGGCAGTTTATAATTGCATTGTTCAAATGAAGGTGAAGGAAAGAAATTCAGTCTGCTATTATATAAAAGCCATGAAGGCAGTCTTCACTGGAAACAGCAATATAAGTCAATTTGTGAACTTTGCCACAAAGTGACCTTTTGAAATACAACAACATACAGAATTTACAAGCAAGAGTAGTACATGCAAATGTCTTAGCTTTGTCTCGCTTTTGGATTAGAGCCTCAGAAAGCATTATGGAGAATGCTTTCCCAAAACAAATTAAGACTGTTACTTAAATGTCACAGCACACTATTGTATTTGGCTACAGATCATTACACCTGATACCAACACTTTAAAAAACTGTAATAACTTGGGAACTATTATACTGAATGCCTACATATATAAAGGGAAAATAAAAAAAATGATAAAAATGGTTTCTTGAAATAATTTAAACATCACTACTTCACGACTAGAGGGAAAGGTCAAAATTTAAGTAAACTGAAAGGAACATGAATGGCAAAATAAAACACACCAATAGAAAGATGAAAATAAATGAGTCTGCAAACACAACATCAGAACACACATGCTTTGGGCAAATTTTATTTTTGTACCTATATTCAGGGAAAGGAAAAAGGCAAAGGCACGAAGATCCAGCTTGGAAAGGGAGCAGTTGCCTTACAACATTATGTTGTAAACTTTTTTACCTTCAGTGTTGGTGCTACTGCTGCTGTATATATTTCGCAGGCTACCAACACGATTTAGTTTTCATGCTTTGGGCTTTGCTGCATCCAGAAAGCCAAAATAGGAGAGAGAGGGGGGAGAGAGGGAGAGGGAGGGAGGGAGGGAGGGAGGGAGGGAGAGGGAAAGGGGGGGAGAGAGAGAGAGAAGAGAAGAATAAAAGAAAGAAAATAATGAAAAGATGAGGGCAGGAGAAAGGTTCAAGTAGCATATGATGTAAAATGCTTATTTGAGAAATAGTTATAGACATATTCTCCAATCTACAGTATATTTCAAGTAGATTTATTTAGCATATGGCATATCATACATGGACTAACACTATATATTAACTTTTCATCTAGATTAATAGAACACAATAAAATATAAATGTTAAAAAGATCTATGTTCAAATGCCAAAGACTAGGCTTTCTAATCCCTGGCATTATCTATATTTTAAATGAAAAAAACCATTTTCCTCAAAAGTTCACAATTTCGCCTTTAAATATTTCCAAGCACAATTTGAATGTCATTGGGATCAAAAGTACAGAACTTTCCGTACATCAAAAAAAGACAAATGTTATAGGTGTGATTAATTCACAGTTGTCAGTACCATACTATGGATCCTACATTTACAGAATAATAAATAGAATTATAGACCGTATTTTTCGGACTATAAGATGCACCATTTTTTGCCCGTTTTTTGCAAAAACAGGGGCATTTTCCCCTTCCCCCAACCCTGCTGAAGCTTGCAGAGTGCTTCTGGGGGGCTGGAGGAAGGGAAAAACACCTCCATTTTTGCAAAAAAATGGTCCATTTTTCACAAAAATGGAAAGCAGGGGCGGGGGTTTGGGAGGCCAAAAATAGCTGTATTCGGTGTATAAGACACACCAACATTTCCATGCTCTTTTAGGGGGAGGAAATGTGCATTTCATACTCCGAAAGTACAGTAAATCATTAACTACTTTCAGTCATAAAAACTTCAGCTCCTGATGTCAAAGTAATATGTTTAGATAATATACCCAGCCTCACTTGTATTTGCCAACATTATATTTGTTTAATAATGAATTTAAATGTAACTAGATATTATCTGCATGCAAATTATGCTCCTCAGGTATATGATTGCAATATTTTCAAATTAACTTGGCCCTCAATTTCACTTTTCAAAATATTTTGCCTCATGTTGCTACGCTAATTATTATTTATTTATTACACATTTAATCTTCCTTTGTAGAACACATGTTACAGCATTACTGTTCTCTACAGTTTTACCAACAATGTTGCTACTGATATCTTTGTATCATATTCCACACAACTGGCACAACCATTCTGGAGAACAGATTAGTCGGGGTTCACAGAATATGCTTCTCATGATGAACTTAGTTTGATTTTAATTTAGCATGATATATAAATAATTAGAATTCATAACCTACAGGTTACATCATAAAATTATGTATGAACCAGAGCGTGGTGAACTTTTAAATAAAGAAACAATTATATATAGCAGTGGTTCTCAACCTTCCCAATGCTGCGACCCTTTAATACAGTGCCTCATGTTGTGGTGACCCCCAAGCATAAAATTATTTTCATTGCTACTATGTAACTGTAATTTTGCTACTGTTATGAACCGTAATGTAAATATCTGATATGCAGGATGTATTTTCATTATTACAAATTGAACATAATTAAAGCATAGTGATTAATCTGCCAATCTTGGTTTGAGAGAAGATCAGCTAGGCTGGGATTTTCCAGGTTAAAACGATCTCCCTGCCTGCCTCCAGCAGCAGTTTGTGGTTTACATGAGTTTCACTTTACTAAGTTTATTTTTTTTACATTCTGTTCCCCCCACCCACCCAGTTTTCTTTCTTTCTTTCTTTCTTTCTTTCTTTCTTTCTTTCTTTCTTTCTTTCTTTCTTTCTTTCTTTCTTTCTTTCTTTCTTTCTCTCTTTCTCTCTTTCTTTCTCTCTCTCTCTTTCTTTCTTTCCATTTCTTTCTTTCTTTCCTTCCATTCCTCTCTCCTTTTTCTTTCTTTCTCTTTCTTTCTTTCTTTCTTTCTTTTCATTCCTCCCTTTTCTTCTTTCTTTCTTTCTTTCTTTCTTTCTTTCTTTCTTTCTTTCTTTCCATTCCTCCCTCCCTCCCTTTTCTTTCCTTCTTTCTTTTTATTATTTCCTTCCATTCCTCCCTCCCTCCCTCCTTTCTTTCTTCTTTCTTTCTTTCTTTCTTTCTTTCTTTCTTTCTTTCTTTCTTTCTTTCTTTCTTTCTTTCTTTCTTTCAAATCATTATAACCAGGCATGGGAGCACATAGCGGTTAATTCGTGCGAGCAATCTATTTGACACAGATTAAGAAGTTGCCCTTTAAATGGGATTTTAAACGGAGGCTTAAACTACATCAAACTGTGCTTCCCTGAGTGGAATTCCTCAGGATGGAAGGAATGGGTGGGCAGGGCCTTTCCTCCCCTCCAGCCTCTGCTGCCAGCCCTTCCCGGGGTCCAAAAAGCCTCCAAGCTCAGTTTAGCCCGCAGGACAGGACCGGCAATGGGGCAGCAAAGGCAGCGTCCAGGCCCAAGGTCGCTTGAATCTCGGGATGCGCCTGCTGAAGCGGGTGGCTGCCATCCCGCCAGCTGAAGTGGGTGGGCCGACTGCCCCACCGGTCTCCTGCTCTCTGGGTGCCTTCGAGCCCCTGTGCAGGCAGCTGGGCTGAAGCGGCACCGCTGACAGCGCTCGCTTTGGACATCTGTCGGAGCCAAGGCTGATCCGCCACCCAGAAGAACCCGTCTCTCTCCCCCTTAAGCACCTTGGCCTTTTCCTGGTGTGGAGACCAGGCAGGGCGGCATCTGGGTTGCGCCCAGAGGCGGGAGGAGGCTGCTTCGCCACCCGGGGCTCTTCATGCACCTGCCGCTTCAGGATGCACTCTTGAGCATGGGCGATGCCGGTGGATGGTCTTAGGTGACCCCTGTGAAAGGGTCGTTCGACCCCCAAAGGGGTCATGACCAACAGGTTGAGAACCACTGATATATAGCTTAATATGATGTGCAAGTCTTTCCATGTTCAGACACAGTTCAAGGATATTGGTTTAATCAGTTAGCTTTGGGTTTTATTTGGTACATGAATTTATTTATATATTTACTTTATCAATATATATAAAACCATTCTACTTAGCATATGAGTCAACTTTCTCCATTCCTCATAGAATCATAGGTTGTAAAGGTTAAAATACATTGCAAATTATCTAGTTCAGACATGTAAAATGTCAACCCTGAAGTGAACCTGGCTGAAGCCATTTTTGGAGGCTTCAGGGTTGCCCTACAGTGTGGGGGAGGGGGAAATAGTTAAATGGGGTTTTGTAGCCAAAACAATAAAGTTTTCCTGTGGGAACTAAGGACATTCCCATAGGTGGCTGGCTAGAGGAGGAGCAAGTAACCAAGCAACTGGCCAGCACCTGGATTGGATAGTGTGAGTGGACCGAGATAATCCTGACCAGCCAACCTTAATGTTCCCTCCCCTGCGGGATTAAGCCTCTCTCCCAGTCAAGCAGCTAGCCCTCTTCCAGCTCCATCATCACAGTCAAGCCCCGGACTACTGTGAAGCCCACTGTTGGGCCACTCACAACCCCAGCCAGGATAACAGACTCCCCCTGGATGGGCCTACTACCCTGGACATGGCTGGGTCCAAGTGCAATGGGCTCCCTCACTGCACCCACTAGCTCCAGTACTTGCCTCTCAACTTGCTTGTCTGGCCTGTCTTCCCCAGATCAGAGCCACTTTCAACTGGGACACCAAGAAGTTGACCTTTTTCCTTAACTGGGTGTGGGCTCACATCAATGACTATGGCCATGACTACATCACTGACCAAGCTGTGGTGTGAGTGGTAACTGCCTGCCTGCAAGGGGAGGAGCTGAATGGGTGAACCAGCTCTATGACAAAGACACCCTGCAGCTGGGGAACATTGATGTCTTCCTGCAAGAGCTAAGGTCCAGATTTGAGGATGAATCCCAGACCCAGGAAACTGAGGCTGAAATCCACAACATTAAGCAGAAGGGTCATCCTGCAGAAGGGTCCCAATGTCAGCGTTCCAAATATCATGCAGAATTAAATCATTGTCCAAGGCAAAGTAGTCCTTAAAACTCCAATTTAATAAGACAGGCATGTTGGCATTATGCTGTTGAAATTTCAACTCCAATGTACATCCGGTGAATTCACCCAGTTAAAAGTTCATCATCTATCCCCACACCCCATAATTCATCACATGGTCCAATCTTCATCTTCCACGCTGGCATGTACACCCCTCTTCTTCCGGCCAGGTGTTGAGGTGCGGAGACAAAAGACGACCTTGAGCTTCTAAGATATCCATAACAATACATTCCACAATTCTACTCCTTTCTATTCCCCCCTCCCAACTACTATACCAATGAAACAGCATAATATATATATATATATGTTTTAATTATGTGGCAGGCCAAAGATCCTAAAAGGAACAGAATTACAGGCCGGACAGGCGGCCTCTCCTCAAGAGAAAAACGTTTCCTGAAAAGAGAATAACATAAATGTTAACCATCAAAATTTAACCACCTCTTCCTCTCCCAGGGGGACCCTTTGGCTTATCAGGGAATTTCTCATGGAATTGCTTCACTAATTCATCTGCTTTCAGATCCCAACTTTTCACCCACGTAGCTTCTGACAAAGGGTATCCCTTCCAATGCACTAAATATTGTAAACGACCTCTATACAGCCTGGAATCTAATATTTTTTTCACTTCATAATGTGTTTCCCCTTCTACCACTACGGGAGGAGGTGGAGTTTGGGTGGATGGTCTCGTGCTAGACTCCCTTACCGGCTTCAATAAGCTACAATGGAATACCAGGTAAATTTTCCCTAAGAGTCTGGGTAGGCTGAGTCGAACTGTAACTGGGTTAATTATCTTTTCTATTGGGAAAGGACCTAGAAATTTTGGACCTAATTTCTTACTAGGCATCTTTAATCTTATGTATTTAGTAGACAAAAAAACTTTGTCCCCCACTCGAAAGGGGGGTTGTAGGGAACGATGTTTATCAGCTTGCTTCTTGTAGGCTTCTGCCGCATCTGTTAGCGCCTTTTTGGAATTCTCCCATCCCTTCTTTAGTGCCTCCAGCCATTCATTCAGGGACATGGATGAGGGAGGTTCCTTAGGTAGTTCAGGCATAGGAACGAATTCCATGCCACTGGTAATCTGGAAAGGAGTTAATCCGGTACTGCTGTGAACCGCATTATTATATGCTACTTCAGCTAAAGGTAGCAAGTCCGACCAATTGTCTTGCTGATAGTCCACATAACACCGGATATACTGTTCCACCATCGCATTGGCCCTCTCTGCTGCCCCATTTGTGCTGGGATGAAATGCTGAGCTGAGTCCCTGCGTGGACCCAATCGATTTTAGGAATTCTCTCCAGAACTTGGCGGTGAATTGAACTCCGCGATCTGAAATGATCCTTTTTGGAACTCCATGTAGGCGATAAATGTGTTTCACAAACATTTTCGCTAATTTCTTTGCGGATGGTAGGCTTGAACAAGCGATAAAGTGTGCTTGCTTGGAAAACAAATCAATAACTGTCCAGATTACTTTATTACCACTGCTATCGGGAAGTTCGACAATGAAGTCCATTGCTATCTCTTCCCATGGTCGGCTAGGGTTGGCCACTTGTTGTAGTAGTCCAGGGGGCTTTCCCGGACGGGTTTTCATTGTTGCACAAGTAGCACAGCTTTTTACATAAACCTCCGACCTCATCTTTGGCCACCAAAATTGACGTCTAGCGAGGTGGAGAGTTTTCAGGAATCCGAAATGACCTCCTAGTTTCGCATCATGACTCCGCTGTAGCACTTGCAATCTCATTTCTGCAGGAACGTACAGTTTGGATCCCTTCCAGGCTACGCCATCATTAATCGTTAGGATGTCTTTGTTGTTGTTGAACCATGGGTCTGTCTGGAGGGCTGCTTTCAGTTCAGTTCTCAGTTTATCTTGGCTTCGACTGGTGACTTGAGCTGCCTTTTGGTGAGAAGAAGATATGATGGGGTGGAAAATTTCTTCCTTCTTACTGTCAAACTGGGGTTTTCTCAACAGTGCATCTGCTAACAAGTTCTTCCCTGCGGGGATGTGTTTAATTTCAAATTTGAACCTTTGGAAATATTGGGCCCAACGGACCTGTTTGGGGGATAACTTTCGATGGGCAAGGAGAGTTTCGAGGTTTTTATGATCAGTCCAAACCTCGAACGGTATATCCCCCCCCTTCCAGGAGATGCCTCCAGGTGAGCATGCTCCACCTGATCGCGAATGCCTCCTTCTCCCAAATGGGCCACCTTCTTTCCGTAGTGGTGAGTTTCTTGGAGATGTAAGCGCATGGTAAGAGGTGGCCTTCTTTATTCTTTTGTAGTAGCACCGCGGCTATCGCGACATCACTGGCATCCGTTTGGATTATGAAAGGTCGCTCTGGATCGGGGTGTTGCAATATGGGTTCTTGGGCAAAGAGCCGTTTTAATTTCTCAAAAGCCTTTTGACAGTCGATTGTCCATTTTAATGGTTGGTTTGCTTTTGGTTTAGTAGGGGAAGGCCCCGTTCTTAATAGGTCAGTCAATGGTAGGGCAATTTCAGCAAAGGTTGGAATAAACTGCCTATAAAAGTTTGCAAATCCAAGGAAGCTTTGTAATTGTTTGCGAGTGCTTGGAGGTTTCCAATCTAACACCGCTTTCACTTTTTCTGGGTCCATTTCTACTCCTTCATTGGAGATACGATATCCCAGATAATCTAGCGAGGTCTTGTGGAATTCACACTTTGACAATTTTGCATAAAGTTTGGCAGCTAGAAGTTTTTTCAGGACTTGCCGTACCAGTTTCACATGTTCTTCCATGGTCTCAGAGAAGATCAAGATGTCATCTAAATAAACGAGTACTCCGCGGTACAGGTGGTCGTGTAGCACTTCATTTATGTACTGCATGAATACTGCGGGTGCTCCTTGTAGTCCGAAAGGCATGACTTTATATTGGAAGCTGCCTAAGGGAGTAATAAAAGCGGTCTTCCACTCATCCCCTTTCCGGATTCGTATACGGTAATACGCCTCTCTCAAATCCAGCTTGGTGAAGATCTTGCCCTTAGCCAAGTGGTTCAATATATCTTTCATGAGAGGGAGGGGATAGGTATTCTTTTCGCATACCGCATTCAAAGCTCGTAAGTCCACACAGAGGCGAACCCCCCCCCCCATCTTTCTTTTCCCTGAAGAGCACTGGGGCCGCTACTTTTGATTTTGCTGGTTCAATAAACCCTCTTTTCAAATTGGTGTCGATGTACTTCCTCAATTCTATCATCTCTTTAGGCGTCATAGAGTACATTTTGGGCTTTGGTAAGGTTACCCCAGGTTTGAACTCTATGGCACAATCTGTGGCGCGATGAGGTGGAAGGTAGTTTCCGTCTTCCTCACTGAACACCTCCGCCAGATCCCAATAGATCTTTGGGACTCGTTGGATTCCCGGAAGTTTAGTGTCTGCTGCAGTTGCTGCAGGTTCTGGATGGGTTGGGCTGTTAGGTTCCAATGTTCCTGGGTGGCCTTTTGGTTCCACCGGTGGTAACGGCCCAAGTCCAATAGTCACCTTTCTAATGCCATCCTCCCACTTTATGATAGGTTCCCACTTGTCCAACCATGCAAGCCCTAGGATAATTGACTCCTGCATTCCAGGGGCCACGATGAATCTGAGGAACTCATAGTGGCGGCCTATCACCAGCTTTACTAACTCAGTGATCTTTGTAGCCGGAGCTCCTCCAATTAGGGTTCCATCCACTTGCTCAAACGGAATGGGATGTTTTAGGGGTCTGGTGCGTATACCTAGTTGCTCCACTATTGACATGCTGATTAAGCATCGGGTGCAGCCGGTATCTATAATCACCCCAACTTCCCCTTCTACCCCCGTTTTCGGTATTTCGAGTTTGGCTTTTATTTGGAAGGGGCGGATAGGTGCACTCACCATTGGGTCGTCTTCTGGGTTTCCTTCCTCTTCCTCCTCTGAAGTGGCCAGGGCATTTTCAGTGGCTCCGCTCTCTGCCCCTGCTGGCTGTTGTGCCAGACGACTTTTTTCTGGGGGTTTTCTGGGGGTTTTCTTGACTGTGCTGGCAGGTGGTTGGCGTGGTTGTGGAACTGGGGCTGGAGCCCAGCATGTAGATGCCCGGTGGCCAAGCTGACCACAATGGTAGCACTTTATTTTGGGGCCCCAGGAACGAGGGGTTGGCGGGAGCTTTTCAGTTTGCTGCCTCTGCGTTCGGTGGGCTAACGGTTTTTTTTCAGGGGTTCTGGTACCTGGCTTTGGATAGGTGTTAATCTCGTGGTCCAGTATGATTGCAGTGGTGTACCATTCTTGGATATGATCTGGAGTCCCCCTTACGGCACAAGCTTCTTTCAGTTTGGGATCTAAGGCCTTTTTGAACGTATAGACCAATAGTCTCTCTGGCCAGTAACGTAGTCTTCCAGCTATTCTCCGGAATTCCCAAACTAATTCTTTGACCGGCCGACCCCCCTGTCGTAATTCCTGGATCTGGTCTTCAGCATCTACCTGTTGGGCCACATCGTAAAATCGGGCCCGCATCAGTTGGATGAACCCCGTTATGTCATCTAAGTCAGGAGCTGCTTCTTCATGGAGTTCCGCTATCCATTGTGCAGCCTTTCCTTCATTCATCCCCTCTGCTATTTCTTGGATCAGTTCTCGATCCGTCAGGTATTGTGGGCCTACTTGGTCAACGTATGCCAACACTCGATTCATAAAGTAAGCTAGTTTTTCTCGGCTGCCATCATAGGTTGCACGGAACCTTGGGGGTGTGGGAGGAGGAGGGGGTGCTGGTGGTTGAACCGGAGCAACCTGTCGGCCTGCTGCTTGGGGTGGTAAGCTTCTTTGTGGGGCCACACCCATTGGTTGGGCAAAAGCCTGCTGAGGCATTGGTGGGGGGGCTGGGCCCTGTGATGGTCCCAGTCCCTGGCTCTGCCTCTGAGCAGCTATTTGGGGTGGCGCCATTAGTTGGGAAGAGGCAGGCGTCCATTGGCATTGAGCCCATCCATGACCCGGGAAGAAAGCCCAACCTGAATTGGCTTGATTGATGGGTCCAGAGCCATCGCTTTGCAGAGGGGGGGAGGTGAAAGTGTTCCAGGCCCCTTTCGGCTGGTTAAGTTTTACTTCCCATTTTTTTTTCACTCCAGGAGAGGGGGTGCTGATTCGCTGATGGCTGTGTGGAAAGAACCAAGGTCTCCGCTCCACTGCGCAACAGTTTCTCTGCTGGGAAAGGATAATGTGGGCTTTGCTAGGCTCCACCCGGGTGGTTCTGGGCCCCCCAGGGGTTTTTGTTCACTCACATTTAGGCGTCGGAATTGGTCCGGAAGGCCCATCAAAGACTGGCTGCGTGAGAGTGACTGAGATCTCCATTCATTTGCTCTTCTCCCCTTGCTCCAGTCGTCTGTCAGAGCCCCCTTGGGGGGGCCCTCTCCTTCTAGCAAGCATTCCTGAGAAGCAATAAATCCCGAAGCTTCCTCCCGCAGGTCTAACTCCGTCTGTGAGGGAAATCTTGGTTTCGGTTCCTTTCGCCGGGCGCCCTGCTGAAGCTCCCTTTGCTTCGCCTCTGCCTGTTGAACTATTTCTTTAGAAGGTGCATAGATGGTTTCGACAAAAATAAGCGATCCATCATCCTTAGCTTTCTCTGCTGCATTCTTTCCTTCCTCCATCTTCACTGAAATTTCGTCCTGCCCAGGGTTGGGTCAGAGCTGGGATTCAGTACCCCGATGAAAGAAATTTTTTTAAGGGAGAGTTGAAATAATGTCAGTGTTCTAAATATCATGCAGAATTAAATCATTGTCCAAGGCAAAGTAGTCCTTAAAACTCCAATTTAATAAGACAGGCATGTTGGCATTATGCTGTTGAAATTTCAACTCTAATGTACATCCGGTGAATTCATCCAGTTAAAAGTTCATCATCTATCCCCACACCCCATAATTCATCACATGGTCCAATCTTCATCTTCCACGCTGGCATGTACACCCCTCTTCTTCCGGCCAGGTGTCGAGGTGCAGAGACAAAAGACGACCTTGAGCTTCTAAGAAATCCATAACAATACATTCCACAATCCTACTCCTTTCTATTCCCCCCTCCCAACTACTATACCAATGAAACAGCATAATATATATATATATATATATATGTTTTAATTATGTGGCAGGCCAAAGATCCTAAAAGGAACAGAATTACAGGCCTGACACCCTGAGTATGTCAGGGAGTTCAGGAGAGTTGTGGGAAAGCTACGGCGATGGCCCGAGCAACTTCTGGTCCACTTCTTCAAAGAGGGACTGGCCCCAGAGCTGCTTCATACATCTGTCTGCTGAGGAGTTCCCAAACACATCCATAAGTGATACTGAATGGCAGCAGTCATGGACCTGGAACTCAACTGGCACAAGAAGTGTGGAAAAGCCAAGCAGAAACCAAAGACCCAGACTAAAAAAATGCCAGCTGGGTAGTTGGTCTAGCCCAGAGCAACCAGGGGACCTCCAGGGCAGCCCATCAAATGCTTCCACTGCAGCCATAAAAGCCACCAAGCAGCTGAATGTCTGACTCCAGCCCCAATGTCAACTCCTAAAGTTGTCATAGTGAGGAAAGCGGGGGGAGCGCATTCTACACATACTTTCGGCTAGAGTCGGATCTCGGATTACCACAGCAGACTTGGGAGGGGTGCATCTCATTGGGGAATGTGATTTATGACACAGACTGAGGGGAGGGAAGGAACAGGGGTAAAGTTCAGCTATAATTCAAACAATGCTCAGTCCTAACTGCAAAAAGGCATTGCCAAAATGAATGCTCCTAATAAATGACTAATTTTCTTTTGAAATTGGCTCAGGACTCATAAATCAATTAGGACATTTTTTTTTAAACCTGACACTCTATGCCAAAAGGGAAAACTTCGGAACCAGCAAAGTAAAAAAAAAAAAAAAACCCACAGTGGAAGATGGCCAAGAAGGGGAGGTTTGCTCACCAAGCTTTGGAGGTGTCCCTGCAATTAAGCAGGGAAGAGGGAATTCCAGCCCAGGGACCTTGAACACTCATGGTCTACAACAGCAATGAGGAAATCAAGGATGACCCAATGGTAAGTGATGCCATTTGGCCCTTTGCCATCCCATCAAAGTTAATACTGCCCTTGACTGAGAAAGTGGGGGAGGTGGAAGCCATCACAGCCATGGGTTGCACCCACTGTCTAATCAGCTTACCCACAGTCCTAAATCTAAGAATAAGGACGAAAACAATGGCTCAACCCATAAGGTTCGAACAGGTCTATGGATCACTGATAGGGGAGCCCCTGCCACATTCTTCACTGAATCTGTCAGATGGATGGGGAGACACTGGGAACTCACCCGCTTCATAGTCAAGACAAAAATGATGGAAGTGGTGATTCTAGGAATGGCTTGGTTAGACAAATGGGTCCCCAACATGGAAAGGGGGCAACAGAAAACTGAAGTTGGGAGTGGGTCCCATCCCTTTCCCAGACACAGCCATGGGAAACCCTGACTGACAGCTAAACAACACTAACAAGACAAGAAAGCCAAAACCACATCAGAAGAAACCCCAAGTGCACCCCAAATCCCTAGAGAGTTCCAGGACCTAGCAGGGGTTTTCAGCAAAGAGAAATGCAACACCCTACCACCCCACTGCCCCACTGACTGTGCCACATTGAATTTGTGCCCAGGGTGAAACTACCCAAGCCAAAAATGTACTCTATGATCTCAAAAGAAATGGAAAAACTAAGAGAGTACATTGACACAAACCTAGTGAGGGCATTCATACAACCAGCAAAATCAAGAGTAGCCGCCCCAGTCCTGTTCAAGGAGAAAAAGGATTAATGAGGCTATGCAGAGATTTTATAGGAATTCATACCATATGCATGGAAAATATGTATCCCCTCTCTTTTATGAAGGACCTGCTAGTCTACCTAGCAAAAGATGTTTACAAAGCTTTGGTCAAGGCCAACTGTCTTCTGCATACCAGCTGAATGAGGCCACCTGAAGATGTATCCCATATGACACCTTTGGGAGTTGGAGATTGGACATTGGGCTGGGATAACTGGGGGGAGGGATTTGGGTAAATGTTTGATATGTACAAGTTTGCACTTCACTTTCTCTGTTTTCATTTCATATCCAGTAAAAGTATCTTTTCTCTAATTAAATAGAGTTAGGGGTTTTCCTTTTTGGATGTTGAATGAGATACACCTGATAATAATGGTATTTGGCCTCCAAGGTGCCCCTGCAGTGTTTATGCAACTAATTAATGAGGTGCTGCATGAGCACCTCTATAAGAGGTTTCTTTTCTCCAGCTGCGGTTGATTTTGGGGCCAATCTTTGAGTACCAGGGGAGAAAACCACAGTACGACAGTAAGAAGGAAGAAGTTGTACACCCCATCATTTCTTCCTCTCACCAAAATGCGGCCCAAGTCACTACCCAAAGCCAGGATAAGGTGACGACAGCAATGAAATTGGTACTCCCTGCAGACCCGTGGCTCAACAATAACAAGGACATCCTAACAATGAACGGTGGCTTAGCCTGGAAGGGGTCCAAACTGTATGGACCCCTTCCAGGCTGCAAGTTCCACAGCGAAGTCATGATGCAAAATTAGGAGGCCGCTTTGGATTCCTAAAAACACTCCACCTTGCCAGGCATTAATTTTGGTGGCCAAAGATGAAATTGGAAGTGGAAGATTATGTAAAAAGCTGTGCTACTTACACAAAGGCGAAAACACAGTCGGGGAAGCCCCCTGGACTACTATAACGAGTGGCCAGCCCTAGCTGACCATGGGAAGAGACTTTATCATCGAACTCCCAGACAGCAGTGGGAATAGAGTAATCTGGACAGCTATTGATTTGTTTTCCAAGCAGGAGCATTTCATCGCTTGCTCAGGATTGCCGTCCTCAAAAAAATTAGCAAAAATGTTTGTGAAATACATTTATCGCCTGCATGGGGTAACCAAGAGGATAATTTCAGACTGTGGAGTTCAGTTCACCGCCAAGTTCTGGAGAGAGTTCCTGAGATCAATTGGGTCCACCCAAGGACTCAGCTCAGTGTTTCATCCAAGCACAAATGGCACAACAGAGAGGGCCAATGCGATGGTGGAACAATACATCCGGTGTTACATGGACTATCAGTAAGACAACTGGCCAGACTTGCTACCCTTTGCTGAAGTGGCATACAACAATGTGGTCCACAGCAGCACTGGATTAACTCCTTTCCAGATTACCACTGGCATGGAATTCGTTCCTGTGCCTGAGCTGCCTAGAGAAACTCCCTCCTCCATGTCTCTGAATGGATGGATGGACACCCTAAAGAAAGGATGGGAAAGTTCAAAGAAAGCTCTAGTAGATGTGGCAGAAGCCTACAAGAAGCAAGCTGATAAGCATCTCTTGCTCCAAACCCCCTTTTGTGTGGGAGACAAAGTTTTCATATCTACAAATACATAAGATTAAGAATGCCTAGCAAGAAATTTGCCTCAAAATTTCTAGGTCCATTCCCAATAGTAAAGATAATTAACCCAATTACAGTTCAACTTACTCTACCCAGAAGTCTGGGGAAAATTGACCCATAATTTCATTGTAACTTGTTGAAGCCAGTAATCGGGTCCAGCATAAGACCATCCACCCAAGCTTTCCCTCCTCCTATAGTGATAGAGGGGGAAACACAATATGAGGGGGGGAAATTGTAGACTCCACACTGTATAGGGGTCGCTTTAGTGCATTGGAAGGGGTACCCTTTGTCTGAAGCTACTTGGGTGAAAAGCTGGGACCTAAAAGTGGATAAGTTAGTAAAACAATTCCATGAGACGTTTCCCGACAAGCCAAATGGTCCCTCTGAGGCGGGGGGAAGAGGTGGTTAATTCTGTTATGTTAACCCCTATATTATTCTCTTTCAGAAAGTTTTTTCTTCTTAGGAGAAGCCGCCTGCAGCCGGTTCCTTTTAAGATCTTTGCCCTGCCACACTCTTATTGTGCTGTTTCATTAGTGGGGAATTAGGAGGGGGAATAGTAAGGAGTAGTATGTGGTGTTGTCAAAATAAATTCCTTTCTAGAAAGCCAAGGTCATCTTTTGTTCTCTACACCTCTGAGCCTGACCAGAACTGGATGGGTGGAACTGCCAGCATAGCAGTGGAAGATTGGGCCATGTGATGGACTTGTGGGTGTGGGGCCAGATCACGAACTTTCAACTGGGTGGGGAAATCCAGGAAGCTTTCAGATTTGGGTTTCCACAGATGTGCCAACATGTCTCTCTTAATAAATTGGAACTTTGAAGAATACTTTGCCTTGGACTCTGATTTAATTTTGGATGATATTTGGAATGCTGACACCGGCCTCCTCACCTGAGTTCGGGTTTTCATCCTGGTTCTTGCCTTCCAATTTGCAAGGGGGTCATCAAAGCACTTCCTCAGGGCTGTCATAAACACATTGTAATCCCTCAGCAAGGGGGAATCATCATTATGCAAAGCGACCATCCAGGCAGCCGCTTTGCTCTCCAATGCCATAGTAACAGCTCTCACTTTAGCATCCTCCAATGGGAAATCCTCCCCATATTGCTGCATATAATTCCAAATCTGAACCAACCCCCCCCCCCCCAACTCTTTGGGATCTCCTCTGTACTTCACTCCAAGGGGAGAGAATGCCTGCGGGGCACCACTCCCTCCCTTGGAGGGGCTCGAATGGCTGCTGCTGCTGGGGATAGGGCTCCTCCATCCTGGCCAGCTCCGATGTCTGCCCCCAGGCCAGTCTCAGGGTTAAACAGATTGTCCGCTCATCCCTCCGCCTGCTCGTCTAATTCAATCTCCCTTTCAGCGCACCTTTCATGGAAACGGTGCTTCTCCCATGCTTCTTGAAGAAGTTTCAAAATGTGGGTCATCATGAGGTCCTCTTTTTTGACTTCCTGCAAGGAAGCCTCTGGTCACCGGCATCGGCTGGTAGTGACTCCGGCTGGAGTCTCCTTGGGATCACTCTTCTGCCCCACTCCCAATGATTATCTGAGATGGACGGATCTTTCCTCCCAATCCAGTTCAGCCATCTGTTCTGTTTCCAAAGGAAATGAGGATCCAGTAGTTCCCATGTCTTCCTGGTTACTGCAGGGATTATACATCTTTATTTTTTTTCTTTATATGCACCCCCCACGGAAGTTTTAGCTCCAGGATGGGTGCGAAGTGAGATCTTGCTTAATGTCAGGTGTGCCTCCTTCAATAACCAAGAAAGAAAACTGCCAACTCCATTGTATGTGGAATTAAAAATACTTTTGCTGGTTATGAAATGATAGCAGCAAAAGAAAAGCAAGATCTGAGCCAAAAGAGCACGAACATGTACATATCAAACATTTGCCCACCCCCATCCCAATTACCCCAACTCAATGACAAATCTGCAACTCCTAAAAGTGTCATGTGGGGTGCATCTTCAGAAACTTCATTCAGATGGTGTGCAGAGTTGGTTGACCTTGACTAAGTCCAAACACAGTCCATTAGCATGCACAGAAGATGATGAGAACCAAAGTCCATTTTGATAACTCCTTCAGCACCATAAATTCCCCAACCCAAGTACCTCAAAGCCCCCTCCCTCCCTGTTTCTATGGCAGCCGATAGCAAGCAAGCGATGTAGAGGCTGACAGGGTCCTTGTGTACTTGGACGACATTCTTATATTTACCAAAACCCTAGAAGAGCACATTAAGCTAGCACAGTGATGGCGAACCTTTTTTGGCTTGCATGCCATAAGTGGGTGGAGCGCAGGGGGGTCGTGTGGGGTCGTGCTGCACCCATAATGCAATGTGCGACCCCCAGTGCGCATGAGCACACTACAGGTGCCCCCCCCTATTTTTACATGCTTTTTTTACCCTCCCCAGGCTCCAGAGACTTTATAGGAACCTGGAGAGGGCGAAAACAGCCCCCCGTCCCCCCAGACGCCCTCTGCAGGCATCAGAGAAGCCTCCAGACAGTCCATGAAGCCTTTGGAGCGCTCAAAACGACCCTCCGAGCAAACCGGAAGCCACTTCTGGTTTGCTTGGAGGATCATTTTGAGTGCTCCGAAGGCTTCAGGGACTGTCCAGAGGCTTACTTGATGCCTCCGGAGGGCGTCCTGGGGGGCGGGTGAGGCTGTTTTTGCCCTCCCCAGGCTCGATAGGAGCATGGGGAGGGTGAAAAATGGCTTTAAAAAAGGGTGAACTCAGTTGGCCAGTGCACACATGTGTGCTGGCCCAGCTGACAGGGCAGCGCCTCGCATGCCCTGACAAATGGCTCCGCATGCCACCTGTGCCGCACGTGCCATAGGTTCGCTACCACTGAGCTAGCATGTCAGGTACTGAAAAAACTCTTGGCGGATAAACTATATGCCAAGCTCTCAAAATGTGAATTACACCAGTGCTGCCTAGACTACCCGGGCTATTGGGTGTCTAGCAAAGGAGTGGAAATGGAGCCAGGCAAAGTCAAAGCTGTTTTGGACTGGCAAGCCCTTTGCACCTGAAAACAGTTTCAAAGCTTCTTAGGGTTTGCAAACTTTTACTGACAGTTTACTGACACACTCATTTATGGATGGAGGAGGAGCTTCCTAGGAGAATGGCGGTCTACCTCTGAGCTCCCTTGATCATGAGGGCTTCTTAACGGGGGTAGGGGGTGCTGCCGACCCTCTTTACCATCTTGAGGGTCGGGAATGTATTTACCAACCCCCTGGCTCTTTTTAAGATCAAGTCGGTCCCTCAGGGTGACCAGGCAGCCAGGAGAAAGGATGAAGAAGGAAAGGAGAGGGACGAGGAACATACCGGAGATGGAGCTGGAAGCAAAGGCCCGAGCAGCGGAGAAGTGGTTTGAGCACCTGCTTGAGCGGCGGAGCGGCGGTTCGGCAGAGAAACAACTAGGGGAATGGCGGAGACCCAGGCGGTGACGGCGCCCGACCCTGCAACCCGAGCGGCGATGGCACCCGACCCTGCAACCCGAGCGGTGGCGGCTACGGCTGGCTACGGCTGGCTATGGCTGGCCACAAGAAACATCGAGCTCCTACTGTGGACGTTCGTCTTTTTCCCCTCTTTCATTTGGGAGCCTTGATCTATTAACTTTACCAGCACTACCATACCCTACTATGTACTAAGCCCTGTTACAGCTAAAAGATCACGATTTACCTGAGGTCAGACTTGCTACGGCTGCGAGAGTCCCCCCTCTCGCAGTTATGGCCCCCTGCCCTTTCCAGGGCCCACCTTGATGACGGGTTTATTAACCCAGAGAGGTGGAGGAAGCGGGGAATTAGGGGGTTTTAATCAAATGTTTTTTAAATATTTTAGGGGGCTCCAGGGTGGGGGGGAGGGTTACACAGGCCAGGAGTGTGGTTAGAGCCAGGCGAACAGGTGTGGTCAGGAGGGAAGTGAGCGGAGCGGGGGAGGGGAGGGAAAATAACATTCCTATAGAGGGCTTTGTGATACCGACGGTCGTAGGGAGGGGCAGATGCGAGGACAATAGAAGAACATGTAGTCGTTTGGGGGACTGTGGTCGTTGGACACGCCCGGTCATTTGTACCAACCCCCGCATTCTAGGTGGTCAGGTTCTACAGCCAGGGCCTCAGGCTGATGCTGTGTAATGTGAGGTCCGTGGTCAACAAGGCCCCCCTCATTAACGATCTGATTTCAGAGGGGGAGCCGGACCTCGCAGGAATAACGGAGACCTGGTTGGGCCACGAGGGAGGTCTGCCCCTCGTGGAAATGTGCCCGCCGGGCTACCGTGTATTCCACCAGCAACGGGCCCAGGGCAGGGGTGGTGGGGTAGCAGTAATTATATGGGAGAATCTGGAACCGAGAGAATTCACTGTGCCGCAGATATCCGGGTGTGAGTCTCTGGGCGTGAGATGGGGCCCAGGGAGGCAGTTGGGCCTGCTGATTGTATACTTGGCTCCTCGCTATACATCAGCGGCCCTACCTGAACTCCTTGAGCGGATCACTGAGATGACGGTTGAGACCCCCAAACTTTTAGTTATGGGGGATTTCAACCTGCCGTCGATGGGAGAAGCATCCGAGGCAGTTCGGGAGTTCATGGCTTCCATGGAGCCATGGATCTGACTCAAGTAATTCAGGGCCCCACGCACGAGGGAGACCACACACTGGATCTTGTTTTTGTCTCCGACCAGTGGATGAGTGATCTAGGAGTAGGGGATCTAGCCATCACGCCCCTGTCATGGTCAGATCACTCACTTCTCCGGCTCGATTTCCCTGGCGCTACCCCCCACCGCGGGGAGGCGGAACCAGATTGTCCTAGATGGTTCCGCCCCAGGCGCCTGATGGAACCGGATAGGTTCCAGACAGAGCTTGGGCCACTTCCTGTGGACCTGACCCGCTCCCGGATGGAGGACATGGTGGCTGCATGGAATAGTGCGGCCACCGGGGCCTTAGACCGGGTTGCGCCTTTGCGGCCTCTCTGGTGGCAACGAACCGCCCTGGCTCCCTGGTTCAACGAGGAGCTAAGGGCAATGAAACGCCACAAGAGACGCCTAGAGAGCAGATGGAGATCCTCTCACTCCGAATCTGACCAAACACAGGTAAGAACCTACTGAAGGACTTACCTTGTGGCATTAAGAGCGGCCAAACGTCGATATTGTGCCACTCTTATTGCGTCCGCAGAGAACCGCCCTGCCGCCCTGTTTCGGGTGACTCGC
The DNA here is from genome assembly GCF_964273705.1 of Natrix helvetica. Taxonomy (NCBI): domain Eukaryota; kingdom Metazoa; phylum Chordata; class Lepidosauria; order Squamata; family Natricidae; genus Natrix; species Natrix helvetica. The sequence continues at coordinate 117,103,079 of NC_138552.1, read as the reverse complement.
TCCCTCTTGTCACAGAGGCAGCGGGAGCCCCCTTTGCAGGGCAGGGCAGAGGAATTTGGGGAATATCTGCAGGATAAAATCGCTCAAATCCAGAAGGAATGGGCCCCCTTCAGTGTTCCAGGGGGGACGTCCGAGGCGAGTCTTGAGAGACCATGCTGGGAGGAGTTTGACTCTGTTGCCACCGAGGATTTGGACAGGTTGCATGGGCGACTGCGAGCCACCACATGTTTATTGGACCCGTGTCCCTCCTGGCTTGTGCTGGCATCCTGGGAGGTCACACGAGGCTGGCTATTGGGACTTGTGAACGCTTCATTGAGTGAGGGGTTCCTGCCAGCCGCCTTGAAAGAGGCGGTTGTGAGGCCCTTGCTCAAGAAGCCTTCCCTGGACCCGATGGAGCTAGCAAATTATCATCCTGTCTCCAACCTTCCTTTTTTAACGAAGGTTGTAGAGAGTGTGGTGGCTCAGCAGTTCCCACGTCACCTGGAGGAATCCGAGTATCTAGACCCGCGCCAGTCTGGCTTCTGGCCCGGGCATAGCACGGAGACGGCCTTGGTCGCGTTGGTGGATGATCTCTGGAGGGCCAGAGATAGGGGTTGCTCCTCTATCCTGGTCCTATTAGATCTCTCAGCGGCTTTTGATACCATCGACCATGGTATTCTATTGCGCCGGCTGGGGGGGTTGGGGATAGGGGGCACCGTGATGTGGTGGTTCCGCTCCTACCTCTCTGACCGGACGCAATGTGTGTTGGCAGGGGAGCAGAGGTCGACCCTCAGGCCGCTCACTTGTGGGGTGCCGCAGGGGTCGGTCCTCTCACCTCTCCTGTTCAACACATACATGAAGCCGCTGGGCGAGATCATCCGTGGTTTTGGGGTGGGATACCATCTGTACGCTGATGATACACAGCTGAACATTTCCACCCCAAACCACCCCAACGAGGCCATCGAAGTGATGTCCCGGTGTTTGGAAGCCGTACGGGTCTGGATGGGAGACAACAGACTCAGACTCAACCCCTCCAAGACGGAGTGGCTGTGGCTACCGATCTCCCGGTTCAACCAGTGCATCCCATCGCTGGCCATTGGGGGCGAGCAACTGGCCCCCATGGAGTGGGTGCACAATTTGGGCGTCCTCCTTGACACCTGGCTGTCTATGGATGACCATGTGGCAGCCGTGGCGAGGGGGGCGTTCCACCAGGTTCACCTGGTGCGCCAATTGCGCCCCCTATTGGACCGGGATGCCCTCCACACAGTCACTCACGCGCTGGTGACGTCTCGCCTGGACTACTGTAACGCTCTCTACATGGGGCTCCCCTTGAGATGCACCCGGAGACTGCAACTGGTCCAGAAAGCGGCCACGCGGGCAATCATGGGGAGAATGAGGTTCTCCCATATAACACCTCTCCTGCGCGAGCTGCACTGGCTCCCTGTGGTCTACCGGGTGCGCTTCAAGGTGTTAGTTACCATCTTCAAAGCGCTCCATGGCACAGGACCTAGCTATCTGCGGGATCGCATTCTGCCCCATACATCCCTGCGACCAATTCGCTCTCACAGAGAGGGACTCCTCCGGGTGCCGTTCACCAGGCAGTGTCAGAGGGTGGCACCCAGGAATAGGGCCTTCTCTGTGATGGGCCCAGCCCTCTGGAATGACCTCCCCCCAGATATCAGGACAACGACCGATCTCCACTCCTTCCGCATGAAACTCAAGACCCACCTGTTCCAACTAGCTGGCCTGGCTTAACTAGAACCCTCTAACCTCCCTGGCAATTTTAATATTTTAATATTTTAATCGTAAATTTTGGGGTTTTTAACTGTTTTAATTGTTTTAATTTATTGTTATTTATTTGATAGTGGCTTCCATTTATTGATGTCACCTCCTCCATGCCACACTTGTATTTTGATTTAATTGTAGGTTGCCCCGAGTCCCTTTGCGGAAAGGGGGCGACTGATAAATCGAAACAAATAAATAAAATAAATAAATAAATTTAGTGAGATTGCCCTACCCATCACCAAACTCCTAAAAATGGGAGGGAGAACCATGGCCCAGCGAACCATTGAACTGGACTTTAAAGTGACAAAAACCATTTGAAATGCTGAAAAGACTGTTTGCCATGGAGCCAATCCTCAAAAACCCAAACCCAGAGCATCCATTCATTGTCCAAGCAGATGCCAGTGACATGGCAGTGGTCGCAGTCCTTCTTCAAAATAATTCTGACAGAAATCTACAGCCCTGTGCCTATACCTCCAAAAAATTGACATAGATTGAAAGGAGGTGGGCAATATGGGAGAAAGAAGCATATGCCTTTCAATGGGCCCTATTAACTTGGCGGCACTTCCTCGATGGCAGCCAAGTCCCTTTGAAGTATGGACCGATCACAAAAACATGGAGGCACTTAGGACCCCACAGAAACTTTCCCCTAAGCAGGTCCGGTGGGCACAATACTTCAATCATTTCAATTTCACATTGAACAATATTCTTGGGGAAAAGAATCTACAAGCCAATGCATTGTCACGAAAGCCCCAATACAACAGCAAAAGGGAGGTGGTGGTCTACACCATGCTTCCCACTCCTAGCCAGCCTGTCAAGACTCCACCCAAAGACAAGCACAACAGCAGAAGGCTGAAGATGATGAAGCCCTAACATAAAAGTTAAAAAATGAACTGCCTCATGACTCTCACGGTACAAAGACAATGCAGGATTGCCAACCCTCAGAGATGGGCTAGCATGGAAAGGATCTAAACTATACATCCCCAACAGCCTGCACCTCCAAGTACTCCAAAGGAGCCATGGCTCCATGCAGATGGGACACTTCAGCTATCTAAAGACCCTACACCTGGTAAGAAGGCAATTTTGGTGGCCAAAGATGGAGAGACATTGAGGACTATGTCAAATGCTGTGCCACCTGTGCAGCTATGAAAAAGAGACCAGGGAGGCCCCCAGGGCTCCTCCAACAGCTGGCAGATCCCTCCCGCCCATGGAAGGAAATCGCTATGGACTTCATCATGGAAATCTCTGTAAGTGGGGAGAACACAGTCATTTGGACCATGATAGACCTGTTCTCCAAACATAGCTTGCTCAGGTCTCCCATTAGCGCATAAACTAGCCAAACTATTTGTAAAACACATCTATAGGCTACATAGGTTTCCCTGCAGAATTATTTCTGACAGGGAAGTCCAATTCACAATTCTGGAGGGAGTTCATAAAGCCCATCAGGTCCTTGAAAGGGCTCAGTTCAGTGTTCCATCTGAGCGCTAACGGGGCCACGGAACATATGAATACGATGGTGGAACGTGTTAACATGTTATGTAAACTATCAATAAACCAATTGGTCAGAGCTACTGCCTTTTGCCAAGATAGCATACAACAATGCAGTGCATAGCAGCATCAGTTTAACCCCTATCCAGATCACCAGTGGCATGGAATTTGTCCTCATGCCTAAACTCTCCAGGGAACCCCCCTCCTCCAAGTTCCTAATCAAATGGGTGGACTCTTTAAAGAAAGGCTGGGAAAACACAAAGCGGCAAAACCCATAAAGCACAAGGTTCTATCTTAAGCCCTGTACGCTTCAATATTTTCATAAATGACTTAGATGTGGGAATAGAAGGGAAATTACCAAATTTGCAGATGATACTAAGCTGGCAGGAATAGCTAACACCCTAGAAGATAGGCTCAATATCCAGATGGACCTTGACAGATTTGAACACTGGGCCCTATCTAACAAAATGAAATTTCATTGTAGAGAAAAGTAAAGTCCCACACTTAAGTAAGAAAAACCAAAAGTACACATTTAAACTGGGTGAAACCAGGTTTAATAGCAGTGACTGTGAGATGGATCTAGGAGTCTTAGTGGATAACCAGCTAAATATGAGCCAGCAGTGTGCAGCAGTAGCCAAAAAAGCCAACACAATCCTAAATTGCATTAACAGAGGGATACAATCAAGATCAAGTGAGGTACTAATACCATTCTATAAAGCCCTAGTAAGACCACACCTAGAGTACTGCATCCAGTTTTGGTCACCACACTATAAAAAAGATGTTGAGACTCTAGAAAAAGTGCAGAGAAGAGCAACCAGGATGATTAGTGGACTGGAGAGAAAAACATATGAAGAACAGTTATAGGAACTGGGCATGGCTAGTCTAGTGAAAAGAAGGACCAGGGGAGACATGATAGCAGAGTTCCAATATTTGAGGGACTGCCACAAAGGGGAAGGGGTCAAGTTATATCCAAAACACCTGAAGGCCAGACAAGGAATAATGGACAGAAACTGACCAAGGAGAGATTCAACCTGGAAATAAAGAGGAACTTTCTGACAGTGAGGGCAATCAACCAATGGAACAACTTGCCTTTGGAAGTTGTGGGGGCTCCATCACTTGAGACTTTCAAGAAGAGATTGGACTGCTATTTGTCAGAAATGGTGTAGGGTCTCCTGCTTGAGCAGGGGTGAGGGGGTTGGACTAGTTGACCTTTAAGGTTCCTTCCAACTCTGTTAATCTGTTTTTAAAAAGCCTTTTCATATTGGAAGCAAAGTGTACTACTCAACAAAGTACTTAAGGCTAAAACTCTCCTGCAAGAAACTAGGACCAAAATTCATAGGGCCTTTACCAATAATGAAAGTAATCAAGCCAGTTACAGTGCAGCTGAAACCTCCGTGTCTGCTAGGGAAAGTGCGTCTGGTCTTTCACAGCTGTTTGCTAAAGCTGCAGTAGTATCCCAGCTGAGACCTGTAGACTGGCCAGCCCCCAAGCCAATTGTAGTCCAAGGTGAGACACACTACGAACTAAAGAAAATCCTAGATTCTAGGCTATAAAAGGGGAGACTGCAGTACTTACTACAGTGGAAGGGATATCCACTCTCTGAAGCTACTTGGGTAAAAAGCTGGGATATGAAAGCAGACAGGTTAGTCAAACAATTTCACAAGCAGCATTCTCAGAAGCTCAAGGGACCTCCAGGAGAAGGAAGAGGTGGCTACCCAATTTCTAATTAACCCCATTTGTTTTCTTTTCTCTCCTAGGAGCTACTCATCAACTAACAGGGGCCGATTGTCAATCCGCCATTTTGGAGGCTTCAGGGTTACCACACAGCAGGTGGAGGAGGGAAATAGTAGGCTGGGGTTTTGTAGCCAAAACAATAAAGTTTTCCTGTGGGAACCAAGGACATTCTCATAGGTGGTTGGTTAGAGGAGGAGCCAAGCAACCAGCCAGCACCTGGATTGGATAGCGTGACCAGTGACTTGGGAGGAAAGGAAAAACTTTTAATTAGGTGAAAGCTGTGGGAAATCTCAGAGTTGGCTTTTACCAGTTTGTGCCAATATGATGTATCCAATAAACTGTTCTTTGAGGAGCTTGGAGTTTTATTTTCTATGGGTGCATTACTTGGAACTGACACTGACACAAGGTCCACGGGCCAAATCCTGCCCACAATGTGGTTAGATCTGGCCCACATGGCTGCTCTGAAAACAGCGAGTGGCTGGCCCAAGCCACCTTGGCCCTGGCCTACCCTACTGTGGGTGCATGCATAGGAGGCGGGGTTGAGGTGGCGGGGGTGGACACTTGCTTCTCAAGGAGAGTCTCATGGACCAGATCTAAGGCTGACTGCGTTCTGGCCCAGATGGCCACCACGAAGTTGTAGATCAGTGTTACGCCTGCTTCCCTTTTACCAGGACTACCCCCGCCATCACAGGGGAAAGCCACAGTCACCAGTGGCATGATCACAGCAGCACTGACAAACTCTCTCCCTCACCTCATCCCTTCCTGGCTAGAAGGAAGAAAGGAGATGGGAATGAGAAGGAAGAAGGCAGAGAAGGAAGGAAGAGGAGGGAAGGAAGGAAGAAAAGGAGGAGGGAGGGGAGGAGGGAGATTGGAATGAAGGAGGGAGGGTCTGAGGGACATGTTGCCTTCACACTTGGCCACATGCTGCCCTTTCACCACCCCCTTGTCCTCCCCTCCTCGCCTCTCAGTGGTATTCCATTCTATCACTGAGGATGCTTTGGTTACAAAGCTGGGTCTCCTTGCATGGAGAGGGAGTAGGTCTTCCTCTGACCAACACAGAAATAAACAAGGAGAAATTTTAATCATCTTAACAAACTGCTGAAATAAGCAAATCACAGCTGATGAAGATATTGCCTTCATCTAACTACAACTGATAACTACTAGAATGATCTAAAACAGAAATTAATGTATTTGAACTCTTCTTCTATGTGATGTTTGAAAAGCACATACACTTCAGGTTCATTGGATCTTTTTTCATAACTGTAAACAATGATGTGGTGTTGTTTTATTTAAATAGTAAAATTTAAAAAAAAATGTTTTGGATTATTCTCCCATCAATCTAAACTCACATCACTCAACTTTTTGTATATGAGTTCTTATCAGTATTCTGATTCAGACTTGCAATACTGTATAACATAGTTCAAAATGGCCATTGAGGCCATCAAGTCCTGCTCTCCTCTCCCTCAAAGGCAAAGAAACTGTGGCAGAGAGGAGACAGATCTTTGCAAGATAAGTGAGTCTGGTGTGGCAGGATGGGAGGGGGGAAGCATGACGTATCTCAGTGGGTCAAAAAGGCCTTGGATGCCCTGTTCCATCACTAGACCCCCATGGCCTTCCCCACTCTGAGATACCTTGTGTACTTAACGACCTGCACATTTGATTAGTGAATGCATGGTCAAAAGCAGGGAGTGATCACGTTCAAGTTTCGTGATTGACTCTTATGAATCCTCCCGTTACAAATCTAATTGGCAGGCTCCATTACATTTTTAACTCGAGAATTGCCTGTACACAGAAAAGAGATGCTATTAGAATCTAAATGGGTGGCATATCAGGGTCTACTGGTATTTGAAGAAGAGGAAATTAAGATAAGAACAAGAGAACAATTATTAAATGAAGGATTTATTTGTAATTGGTTTAATTATTATAGATTTTTAAAAAAAGATTTAAACATGATTTTAAAAAGTTTATGTTTTTTCAAGAGTTAAATCTGAATTTATCTTCTGGAAATGGCCACCTGATTGCTAAAGTTTATCAAATGTTACTTCAAATGAATCTGTAAAATGAATATGTTAAAGATTGTATGAAAAATAGGGGAAAATGTGGTACAATATAATGCTAGATCAATGGGAGAATATATTGACCATGGTTTGAAATTCACTTTGAGTTACAGTCTGAAAGAATTTTTTTATAAAATGATGTACCATTGGAAAATGGAAAACATTTTGGGACAGAGTTACATGGTGACTACTGTGAGGATTGTATATGCTAAGCATTGGAAAGAAAAGCAGATTCACTGAATTAGCAGAAATGGCAAAATTAACTGCTTTGATTAGGGACAATAGATTAGACATGTTTATGAGATTGGAAGCCATTTGTGGACTTTCTATGTGTTAAAAACAATATAGTTAACAGAGGGATCTGAGGATTAGTTTTACCCTTGGGATAACCTGTTGACTTTTTTTTACATATATATTTTGAACAGATATTGGGTCAATTCAATTATTAAACAAATAGATTGTCACATCAGGGATATTTGCTTATATAATATAGCATTCATTAACTGGGGTGGACTATCCTAATAGTTCTGCCTCCCTGAGGAGTGATACAACTCTAGAGAAACTCATTCCCACCACACTGATTTGAACATGATAGGACAAAAGATAGATCCACCAATTCCAGATCACATAGGTACCGCTCTGACAAGAACACCAATTGGGTGTGTATCCACTATTCAGCACTGTATGACTTGGGACAGGCCCATGGAAGTCATGGTTTCCATGAAATCCTGAGAGACTGTATGTCTGACACAGACAAGCATCCAGGGATGGCACATTGAAGTCCCCAGAACTATAAGCCTGGGCAACTCAATTACTAGCCCTGTTAAGCCCAACCTAAGAAAAAGGATCTCACAACTGGGCACTTATGGAGCAATGCTCATGGAGGCTACCAGAGATTCTCTGATGACAACAGCCACATCCCTCACTGGCTCTGAAGTTCAGGCTGCTGCCATATTGATTAACCTGCTAGGGATATTTCTGAAACAGGAAGACCTCCCAGCCAGGTTTCAGTGATACAAGCCAGATCAGCCTTCTCTGTAAGAATCAAATCAACAATAAGGCAAACCTTATTACAAGCTGATCTGGCTTTTAAAAGCAGCAGCCTAAAACACAGATTCTCACAGATAAGCTGACTAGATAAATGAGTTGTGTGAAAGGAAGCAGAACACAAGGCTAGTAACTAAAGTTGTATTCACCATGAGTGGCATCCCTCTTGCCTCTGAATTCCTGTTAGTCAATCCCACTGAAATACACTACCCTACCCTATCTTCAACACTAGACATTTCATCCCCCATTTTATACATTCTTTTCTTAATCTAAAAGGGGAATCTCTTCCAACCAGCAAAGAGTTAGGGGTAAAATGAGCTCAATAGGCATCATAGCACTTGTACTGAATACCTTCAAGCCACCACCCCCCACACACACTTTTCTCACATCCAACACCCCATTATCCCCCAATACACTCACTCTATATGCATTCAGTTCACAGTGTCCTGCCCAATCATTCTCACCCACCAAGCAAGGAGTGACTCCTCCCCCTCCAGCTCTTACCCAGGAGAGAGAGAGAAAAAAAACAATCACCTGACTCTCACACAATGTCACACCCCCCTCTCAGACACACTTCCAGGTTGTTGTTTGTTTGCCTCTGGGCTTTTGAAAGTTTTGGTAATTGTTGTTTTCATTGATATTTATCATTTTTTCCCAAATCCATTTCCTGCTTCTTTATATAAATTGGAATAAAAGTTTGAAAAGGACTTCTGGATAGGCTCAATATCTGTTAATATCACCCTATTGAATTTCCCCTATTATTTTCTTTTCTCTTTCTTTTCTCAATGGCTTATCATCTTCTCAACCATCTTCATAAAAAAGGGAGATTTGTAATTGGTCAAAACTTGGGATAGCTTCTTGAAGCTTTTTAAAGCAAGTAGAACACACACATCATTGGTCAAGACAACAATTATCACCACTTTTACCCAGTTGCTGTCACTTCACCAGAGTCAATGAATAGCTAAGAAGGAGGCTTAGCTGGGGCCCCAAACCCCAGCTCATGGATTGGTACTGGTCCGTGGATTGGTACAGGTCTGAGGCCCATTGGGAACCTGGCCACACAACCAGTGGGTCAGTGCACAAAACTTCATTTCCACATGTGCAGGATTAGGTTGAGCGCGCAAACCCATCTCCTTTACTCCCTGCTGCTGCTGCTGGTGATCTGTGCAGCCACTGGTCTAATGAACTGATATTTATTATTAACTGGCTAATCAGAATATTTAGTATTGTTGGCTTACTGTTTTGCTAAGAATGTATTAGAACTTAGGATGCTAAAAGATCATATAATGAAGATATTTGCACTTTTAGAAAATGCTACTTATGTTTCAATTCCATAAATAACTCTTTCCATCTCTGTCTCTCTTAATATATTAATTGATTAGATATCATCTTTGACTTATATTCTTCAATAAAAGAATCTAATATTAGTTTTCCAAATAATGCTAATCTAATATCATTATATGGCTCAATCTGGGGCTGATTTGCTATTGCCGTCCACTACTTCCTAATACTTATAATAGATATCTAATAAGAAGAGTTTTTAATAGTGTTTAAACTAAGGTAGTGGCCCTTTAACTCCATTTCATTTGAACTTTCCTGAGGCTGGTGATTGGAGTTGCTGGCTACAAGGGGGGAGTCAGAGACACAAAGAGGACTAAGGTAGTGGCCCACGCACCTAACAGAATGATATATCTATAAACCAAAAAAACAATAATACATTCTGGATTAGTTCACTTGAGATTGTGATTTTATTTTATTTCAAAATGACCGGCTTAGTTCAATGTAATAGCTGTTTTGCACCTATCTTTTGCAGTACTCTTTTCACATTTGGATACTGTCCCCTTTGTAAACAAATTACTAGTCTACATAGACAGATTACCTATCTAGAATCTCTAATCTGTGGTCTCCAAACAGAAATTAGATGGACAATTCAGCCATTCCACTCTATGGAGATGCCACGCTATCAGCCCCCTCTACCACAAAGATCCTGCAGGAGAAGAGCAGTCTGGACAACCGTGGGATCTGGCAGGGTGAGAGCTGTGAACCACAAACACAAAGCTTTTGCTGTGACCCAGCATAACAGATGTAGCACCCTTGCTGACCTTAATGGGGACATTAAAGAGGCAGGTCAAGGTAGTTGTGATAATGATGACGCAAATAAGCAGGGGATCATGGTCCAAAATGAAGAAATTTCTTTGGAAAGGTGAAATGGGGAACAGGTATCACACATCAGTCGCATAATTTATTTAATTTATTTATTTATTTATTTTTCAAGATTTATAGACCGCCCCCTCTCCCCGAAGGGACTCGGGGTGGTGTACAGGCGTCTCATTAAAAACAGATACAAAAGATAAATACCCTATAACCTTAAAAACGAATTAAACCTAATACAGCTGTACAGAATGGTAAAAGTTAAAATCAACTAAAAAGCATACCCCTAAAAATTTAAAAATGCAGGCTTGAGGGACTAAAATTGGGAGTTAGGCCAGGCCGGCTAAATTGAACAGGTGAGTTTTATGCTTCTTACGGAAGGAGTGGAGGTCGGTGGTAGTTCTGATATCCGGGGGGAGGTCATTCCAGAGGGTCGGGCCCATCACAGAGAAGGCCCTACTCCTGGGCGTCGCCCGCTGGCATTGCCTAGTGGATGGCACCCGGAGAAGTCCCTCTCTGTGAGAGCAAATTGGCCGAAGGGATGTATGGGGCAGGATACGATCCCGCAAATAACTAGGTCCTGTGCCATGGAGCGCTTTAAAGATGATAACCAACACCTTGAAATGCACCCGGAAAGCCACATGATGTCTGCAGCTGGTCCAATGAAAAACTGTACAAAAGAGATGGTTTGCACCCATCCAAGAAAGGGACTGAGTTACTTAGCATTAAATTCACAGATTTTCTGGATAAACATTTAATCTGAACAGCGGGGACAGAGAATTACTTGATACAGAACATTTCTGTCCCCAGCAATCTAAAATTCATAGGGTTATCAGTGCATGTAACATAGATGTTTATGGGGGTAAGATCACTCCTGCTGTCAAGCAAAATCAAACATTTAATAGTGAGTGCCATACCATGTGCATGAATCATACAAGTGGCAAGAAAATAGGGGCAGTCAGGCATAACACAATGTCAGCATTCCAAATATCATCCACCATTAAATCAGAGTCCAAGCCAGAGCTTTCCTCAAAGTTCCAATTTAATATACTGTATGAGACATGTTGGCACATCTGTGCAAAACCCGAATCTGAAAACTTCCTGAGGTTTCCATCCAGTTGAAAGTTCATGATCTTGCCCCAAACTCACAAGTCCATCACATGGTCCTATCTTCCACTCCCACACTGGCATTTCCATCCATCTAGTTCCGGTCAGGCGTAGAGGTGCGGAGACAAAGAATGACCTTGGGCTTCTAGAAAGGAATGTTTTATTTTGACAACAACACATTCTACAATTCTACTCCTTACTATTCCCCCTCCCAATTACCCCATTAAAGAAACAGCATAGTAAAATGAGAGAGAGTGTGTGGCAGGCCAAAAATCCTAAAAGGAATATGACTGCAGGCCTGACAAATAGGTTATGTAGACAGTAAACACAGGGTCAATCAAAATGGACCCAAATGTCTATACACCAATGCACAGAATATGAGGAATAAATAGGGTGAATTAGAAATTCAAGTAAATGAGGGCAGATACGATATTGTTGCCATTACATCAACTGGGGAAAAAACTCTGCACCAAGTGGAAGATCCAACAGGTTCCTAACGAACCTAACAGACAACTTTGTTTCCCAAAAAGTAGAGAAGGGAACAAGGGGATTGATCATATTAGACTTAATTCTCACTATCAGAGAGGAAATGATAGAAGGTGTTGAAGCCACAGGAACCATGGGGACAAGTGACCATGCAATATTGGAATTCAACATTATGCAAACAGAAGTAGTAGAATAAAGTCAAACTAGAGTCATAGACTTTAAGAGAGCTGATGTCAGCCTCTGTTTCGCATTTGCTTTTGGCTGCCATTGAAATGGGGGGGGGGCTGGTATTTGGGAGGGGAAGCTTTTGTACAGAAGAGATTGTAAAGTGGGAGTATTGGTCAAACCGTCTACTGCGCATGCTGAAGATTAGCGGTTGGTGTCGGTCAAGATCAACCATCTGCATACCTTCCTGATGATGCTCCTTGAAGATGGAACTCACATGACACCTAAGGGATTTGCAGATTGGACAGTGGGATGAGGGTTGCCAGGGGGAGAGGGTTGGTCCCATATTGATATGTATGATTTCACGCACTTATGCCTCAGATCTTGCTTTGCTTAGCCACTATCTTTTCATAACCAGTAAAAGTACTCTTAATTCTGAAAAATGGAGTTAAGAGTTTCTTTCTTGGTTACTGAGGGAGGCCAGCTTGACATTAAGCAAGATCTCACTTTTGCACTCATTCTGGAGCTAACAACTTCCGAGGGGAGTGTAAATAAAACCAAAACCTTCAAAGGAATGTCTTACCCAGGCAGCGACCAAGAGGACGACATGGGGGCAGCTGCATCCTTGTGTCCCTTGGAGGCGGAGCAGATGGTGGATCTAAATTTGGAGGAACATCCCATTCGCCCCAGGTAGTCGTTGGGAGTGAGACAGAAGTATGACCTTGAGGAAATTCGGGCTGGATTTACCACAAGGCAACATCGTCGGCCAGCAGCTGCTTGGCAGGACGCCGATGAGGAGAACCTTATGATGTTCCAAGATATGAAACTCTTTCAAGAGGCTTGGGAAGGGCAATGGTTACGCGAGAGCGTTCCTGAAAGAGAAGTTGATCTCCCAGACCCAAAGGAGAGAACTGCAGAAGGTCTGTTCCGCCCAAGGGGGGCCCTGGGGGCAGACAGTGGAGCACATCAGGATGGGGAAGCTGCGAGAGCCCTTCCTAGAGGAGGAGGGGGCCCCCGCAGACGCCGGAGGGCAAAAGTTCCTCCACTTGGTGTGAAATTTGGAGGTGACACAAAGGAACTAGGATTTTTCCTGTCCAAGTCTGGAATTTCATGCAACAGTTCGGAGAGGATCTCCCCGCAAAAGAAGCCAAGGTAAGAGTGGTTACCATGGTGTTGGAGAATAAGGCAGTTGCATGGATGGTTGCCCTGCACAACGAAAACACTTTGATGACCCGCTCACGGAGCGGAAGGCCAGAACCAGAATGAAAACCTTTACCGAGGGGAAGAGCCCAGTGGCTGATTACATACAAGAGTTTCGTGAATTGTCCGTTTATATGAGGGGTTGGTCGGAAGAGGCTTTAATGGACAGCTTCATGGATGGTTTAAACAAAGATATATACCAAAACTGTGTAAACAGGGGTGGTGGTGTAACTTGCAATGCTGGTGCGAATTGGCAGCAGACGTAGAGATCAATCTAGCCAGAGACAAGTACCGCAAAGATAGTGAGAAAGAGAAAGCCACCCCTCCCAACCCCCTCAAAGCAACTCCAAAATGAGGGAAAAGTTGGTTTGCAAGCAAGCCCCGGTCTACCACCTGCTTCCGTTGTGGAAAGGAGGGGCACCGGGCAGCAAATTGCCACTCTAAAATTGGACCAAAGCCCTCTGCCAGGGTGGAGAGGAAGCCTGACAAGCAACCTGGGAAGAGAAGGGACACCGCCATGAAAAGGGGATGTATTGAACCTGCTAGGCCATATGTGGCTGCCTTTGTGTTGTTCAGTGAAAAGAAAGATGGCTCCTTTCATCTCTGTGTAAATTACAAGAATCTCAATTCGGTGTGCGTGGAAAATGTATACCCTGTCCCTCTGATGAAGGATACGTTGGCCCAATTGGGTAAAGGGAAGATCTTCACGAAATTGGACCTAAGAGAGTCTTACTACAGAGTCAGAATCAAACAGGGTGATGAATGGAAAACTGCTTTCAACTGCCCACTCGGGTGTTTTCAATTCAGAGTACTCCCTCCTCGCACCCGCAAACAATTACAAAGTTTTCTGGGATTTGCACATTTTTATCATCAATTTAACCCCTTGTTTGCCAGCATTGCTCTGCCCCTTACAAATCTCCTAAAGTCAAAAGGGGAGGACAAACCTAGATCAGGTAAGCCTTTGAATTGGACTATGGAGTGTCAAGCCGCTTTCGAGAAATTAAAGCGACTCTTTGCAGCTGAACCTGTTTTGAAACACCCAGATATGGAGGCACTGTTTATCATTCAAGCTGATGCCAGTGATGTGGTGGTGGGGGCAGTATTACTTCAAATGAACACTGATGGAAAATTGCAGCCATGCGCTTACATCTCTTGCAAACTGACAGAGACGGAGAGATGATAGGCTATATGGGAAAAGGAAGCTTTTGCAGTGAGATGGGCTTTAATGACCTGGCGACATTTTCTAGAAGGGGCAAAACACCCTTTACAAGTATGGACCGATCATAAAAAATTGAAAGCTTTGAAGACCCCCCGTAAACTATCTCCTAAACAGGTACGTTGGGCACAACATTTCAACCATTTCAACTTTACCCTCAAGTACATTCCAGGGGGAAAGAATCTCATGGCTGATGCTTCCCCAATTTGTCTCAGCTTCCCCAATACAACAGCTCTAAGCTGAGCGTAGTTCACCCAGTCATCCCAGCAAAAAGCCTAGCTGCTCCAGTGATTACTAGAAGCCAAGGCATTTCCAATTTAGAGGTCACAACAGACCTCATGTGCAAACTCAAGGAGAGCCTTGAGTCCGATGACTGGTTCAAACAACATTCAAACGAATGCACTGTGAAGGATGGACTGGCTTGGGTAGGAGCTAAGTTATATGTTCCTGCGGACCTGAAAACTGTTGTTCTTCAATGGGCCCACGATTCAATAATGGCAGGCCAGTTTGGATTTGTAAAGACTTTACATCTGGTTAAGAGACAATTTTGGTGGCCTTCACTGAAAAAAGACATTGAGTCCTACATAGCCAGCTGTCCCATTTGTGCTGCCGCAAAACGCCCACAGGGAAAACCCCAGGGCCTTCTCCAAAGTGTGGCCCGCCCTGAGGCCCCATGGAAGGAGATATCAATGGACTTTGTTGTCGAGTTGCTAGAGAGTTAAGGAAACACCATGATTTGGGTAATTACTGACCTGTTTTCCAAACAATAATAATAATAATAATAATAATAATAATAATAATAATAATAATAATAATAATAATAATAATAATAATAAATTTTTATTTGTTAGCCGCACCCTCTCCCGAAGGACTCAGGGCGGCGTACAATAAAAACACATAAAATATACAAATGAAGAATACATATACAGATAAAAATGAACACATACAATGCATGTACACATACACATATACATATACATGGAGGAGGTATCAAATATAAAAAATAGAATTTAAAATAGACAATTTTAAAACACCCTCGATTAAATTACAAGACTTTAAAAAACCCGTCAGGAGCGATAAGGTAAAACTATGGTTGAGCCAGGCCAGCTAATTGGAAGAGGTGGGTCTTTAGCTTTGCACGGAAGGAGCGGAGGTCAGAAGTAGTCCTGATATCAGGGGGGAGGTCATTCCACAGGGCTGGGCCCATCACAGAGAAGGCTCTGCTCCTAGGCGTCGCCCCCCGACATTGTTTGGTAGACGGCACCTGGAGAAGTCCCTCTCTGTGCGAGCGAATTGGTCGTAGGGATGTATGGGGCAGGATGCGATCACGCAGTTCATTTTGTACCCTGTTCCAAAATTCCATCAGCTAAATCGTTAGCTAAGTTGTTTATTTCACATGTATACCGCTTACATGGAGTACCTGAACGCATAATTTCGGATGGGGGGGGGGTCCAGTTCAACTCCCTTTTCTGGAAGGAGTTTATGAAGCTGATTGGCTCCGCCCAGGGCCTAAGCTCCGTCCACTATCATCAGACTAAGGGGCTTGTGAACGGACTAATTCTGTTTTGGAACAGTATCTCCGTTGTTTCGCCAATTATCAACAAGATGACTGGGCTGAACTGTTACCACATGCTGAGGTGGCATACAACAACTCGGCGCACAGCAGTACTGGCTTGACACCTTTTAGAGTTGTGTTTGGACAGGACTTTGTACCGATTCCTGAATTGCCTCGAGAGAAACCACAAATTTTGTCCCTCTCCGAGTGGAGTGACCAGATTCGCCAAATTTGGCCCATGACCCGCCAAGCATTGGAGGCTGCTCACTGGGCGCACAAGAAGAGGGTGAAATAAAGGGAGTACAAAGTCGGAGATCAAGTATTTCTGTCCACCAAGTTTCTACAAACCACCCAGCAATCAAAGAAACTGGGGCCGAAGTATGTCGGTCCTTTCCCTATTCTGAAAATCATTAATCCTGTCTCTGTACGATTGGAGTTACCAAAGCATCTTAAGTGGATTTACCCTGTATTTCATTTCAACCTGTTGAAATCTGAGCAGATTTCTTCTTTTCGTGCGCCCCTACCTCCACACCCTGCCCCTCTTCTTATTGAGGGGAGCAACATTTTGAGGTTAAGGAAATCTTGGATTCCAGGAAACATAGGAATCGAATTCAATATCTGGTGTCCTGGAAACATTTTTCCTCCTCCCAGTCTGAGTGGGTGGATAAATCTCATGTTAGGGCTCTTAGCTTCTTACAGAAGTTTTACGCTAAGTATCCTGATAGGTCTTGATCATATTTACATCACACATGTCTTATGTTGTTTTTTCTATTATTTTATTTTCTTGCAGGGATGACTTCTTTTCCTGAAGGAGGGCCGGATGTCAGCCTCTGTTTCGCATTTGCTTTCGGCTGCCATTGAAATGGGGGTGGGGTGGTATTTGGGAGGGGAAGCTTTTGTACATGAGAGATTGTAATGTGGGAGTATTGGTCAAACCGTCTACTGCGCATGCTGAGGATTAGCGGTTGGTGTCAGTCAAGGCCAACCGTCTGCATACCTTCCTGATGATGCTCCTTGAAGATGGAACTCACATGACACCTAAAGGATTTGCAGATTGGACAGTGGGATGAGGGTTGCCAGGGGGAGGGGATTGATCACATATTGATATATATGATTTCGCATGCTTATGCCTCAGATCTTGCTTTGCTTAGCTACTATCTTTTCATAACCAGTAAAAGTACTTTAATTCTGAAAAATGGAGTTAAGGGGTTTCTTTCTTGGTTACTGAGGGAGGCCGCTTGACAGCTAATTTCAATAAACTTAGAAAGACCTTGGGATGAATTCCATGGATGACAATCCTCAAAGGGAAAACAACTCAAAAAGCTTAGGAAATT
Organism: Natrix helvetica; assembly: GCF_964273705.1. Taxonomy (NCBI): domain Eukaryota; kingdom Metazoa; phylum Chordata; class Lepidosauria; order Squamata; family Natricidae; genus Natrix; species Natrix helvetica. Next base: position 117,085,778 of record NC_138552.1, on the reverse strand, counting down.
TTGAAAAATTAGATAATAATAGCTCAGTCTAGCATACCAACGAAGAAGAAAAATAACAGCTCCCAAAAGAAACCAGCATGGTTGCATAAAGAACCCTCTGACAAATTGAAAGACAAAAAAGATAAGTATAAAAAGTGGAAAGAGGGGGACAAAACTAAGGCAGAACATCAGCAAATAGTCAGAGCCTGTAAAGATGAAGTGAGGTGAGGAGAACAAGCCAGACGTTGCAATGACACAATGTGTGGTCTCGATAGTTTGAGACCGCCATTGATTCTTTTACTAGCTGCACGGTCCGTATGGACCTAAACCATCCCAGAGAGACGGTGACAGGGAGACAAATCCTTGCTGATCTCAGGGACACCGCAAAGTCCCTGATTGACCCAAGGGAAGTTCTCCAAGCCGGCAGGAAACAGACAGCCCCCAGGCTGACAAAGTCAGAGACAGCTCCTGAAAGAAGGCAGTGAAAGTGAATCCAGCTCACTTTCAAATTTTTTCCTTTGAGAATGATTGCCCAAAGAATTTTTTTAAAAAGATAAATTAGTCCTTTAAGCAAAAGAATAAAGTGGCAAAATTTATCTTTATTGGACTGCCTTAGAAAGTTTTTTTTCCTCTTCTATGTAACAGCGTTTTGTGGATTGAAGTGATTGGAATGCTTCCCGTTTCTCCTCTTAAGTGAATGAATTGATTTTTTCTCCTAATCTGCGCTACCTTTATTTTTTGGCTGATCTAAAACTTTTTTCATTTTAATAATCCTTCCTCTTACTGATTATTAAATTTTATTAAAGACATTTAGAGATTTTTGTTCTCCTTAAGCTTGATATGAATAAGAGAAAGTTGAATCTGCCATTCAGAAGCCAGAGCTTGGTTTTTTCTCTCTTTTTGAAACAAAGTATCCTTTGCTCTATTTTCTCTGAGTTTGTTGACATTGTAACTAGAGGGTTTGCAGCTTGTCTGTAGAGACTGATACCGGCTCAAGGACACGAACTGTTTTCTTGCAGGTGTCTTTGTGGAATATTTTGGACAAGGGAAGGGGGAAAAAAAAGATAGAACCCTCATTTTTTTTCTTGAAAAAATTAAAAGGATTTTATGTTTAAGCAAATTTAAAACAAAAATATTTTTATACATAAAAGAGATATTGAAGGCGAGAGTGGCAGTGGATTTTAAACTTTTTCTTTTCTTCTGGGAAATATGCATTCATATACAGATGAAGAAACCCTAAGCTACCAGGATTTTTTGGATGGAATTCTAAAGATATTGGAAGGATTTGAGAGGTTTGATAAGAAGTTAGATAGATTATTGTCTGGCTCAATAAAAGATGAAGGGACTGGAGCCTCAAAAATTAAAGAAGAGAGTGAAGATGTAGAAGATAAAGACAAGATAACAGATGAACCTAATAATGGGGCATCTATGAATGAAAGTGGAAAGGAGGGAACATGGAAAAGTGAATCTGATTATTATTACATACTTGAAGATCTGGAGCTCTACCACCACCACCCCTGTCAAGATATGGATTTGATGATGGAATTAAGAAGAGAAACAGCTTTAGAAAGACATCTGATAATTAAAGACATGCCAATTTTAATACCAATTCAAGGGCAACAAGACTATATGAGAGATCTTTCAAGCAAAAGAGTGCGGAGAGAAGTTTTTAAAAACTTTATAAAGAAGTTTATAAGACAATTGACAAAACAACTGGCTAAAGAGATAAGACAGTTTTGTTCCTGGAAAGACACAGGCTGATGATGAAGGTTGATAACTCAAAACTTAGTTAACCTTTGGTGATTAATAAGTAGGATTTCTTAGACACTTTTAGAATGTTTTCTTTAAAATGTTTATTTGTTAATTAATAACTCATTGTGATAATAATAATGAAGTAATAATCTCAATTAGTAAAAATAATTTGGATATAAACTGTAAATTGCGACCTGGGGAAAAGATTTATCAATTTCACTAATATATTTCTGTTCAGATTTTATTATAAAGATGTAATTTTTTTGGGGCACTTATAAACTTTACTAACAAACTTTTGCTTAGACTTTATTATAAAGATGTAATTTTTCGGTCGGTGGGGAGGAAATGTGATATAAATGACAAAAAATGTTCTTTCTGTTTTTTTTTCTTTAGATAACTATAATAACAATAAGAAAATGTTAATGGATAATGTTTAATGATTTTTATATGTCTTGGCATTGGTAAAAGCATTTAGATATAAGCCTTAAATAGTGAGTTGGAAAAAAAAGGGAATATGCTATAAAAGGGTAATTATTGGAGGTTTATAGGAATAGCTAATGAATGCCAGTAGATGGTTGTGTCTTCAAGTGCAAATGATTCTAGATAAAAGCATATTTAAATAATTGTAGCTAAATGAGAATGATGGTATATTGATGGTAAAATACATAAAGATCTTCGATTTTAAAATGTAAATTAAAAATATGAAGGTTGTATAGTAATGCACGAAATTTATTTGTAACCAATCAACATGCTTTCTACAAGATGTAATGAAGAATGTTTTTTTTTTGTATTTTTGTTTAATTAAAACAATAAAAAAAATCTAAAAAAATAAAGACGAAGTGAGGAAAGCTAAGGCTCACAATGAAGAAAGGCTTGCCACAAAAGTAAAAAATAACAAAAAAGCTTCTTCCAACATGTTGAAAACAAGAAAAAGGTTAAGGAAACAATTGGTCCATTGCTGGGAGAAAGTGGCAAGAAGGTGACAAACAACAGGGAGAAAGCAGAACTATTTAACTCATTTTTTTGCATCTGTCTTTACACAAAGGGATAAAACAGTCCAACCTATCAAAAACAGCACCACAAAAATCAGATTAGGAACGCACGTTGAAATAGGGAAGGAAATGATAAGTGACACCTGCCTACCCTAGAGTAGTTCAAATCACCAGGACCAGATGGATTACACAACATCGTTCTGAAGGAACTGGCAGACAAGATCTCAGAACCACTGAACTACATCTTTCAGAGATCATGGAGCACCGGGGAACTGCCAGAGGTCTGGAAAGAGCTGATGTGGTTCCCATCTTCAAAAAAGGAAAAAAGATAGATCCAGGAAACTACAGACCTATCAGCCTGATCTCAATACAGGGAAGATTCTGGAAAAGATAATCAAGCAACGAATTAGCAAACACCTAGAACTAAACAAAGTAATAGCCAAAAGCCAACATGGGTTTGTCAAAAACAGATCATGCCAGACTAATCTTATTTCATTCTTTGATAAAGTGACAAAATTAGTGAACCAGAGGAATGCCGTCGATATAGTTTACTTGGACTTCAGTAAGGCATTTGATAAGGTAGACCATAACCTACTACTAGATGAAGTAGAAAAATGTGGGTTAGACAGCATCACCACCAGATGGATTCATAACTGGCTGACCAACCACGCTCAACATGCAGTCCTCAATGAAACTGCATCTACATGGAGGGCAGTATGCAGTGGAGTACCCCAAGGCTCTATTTTAGCCCCAGTACTCTTCAACATCTTCATCAATGATTTCGATGAGGGAATAAATGAGGAAATCATCAAATTTGCAGATGACACCAAGCTGGCAAGAATAGCCAACACTCCAGAGGATAGGCTTAAGATACAGAAGGATCTTGACAAACTTGAACATTGGGCACTATCTAATGAAATGAAATTCAATGGTGAAAAGAGTAAGGTTCTACATTTAGGCAAGAAAAACAAAATTCACAGGTACAGTTTAGGTAGTACCTTGCTCAATAGTAGTAACTGTAAGAGGGATCTTGGAGTCCTAGTGGACAACCATTTAAATATGAGCCAGCAGTGTGCAGCAGCTGCCAGAAAAGCCAACACAGTTCTAGGCTACATAAACAGAGGGATAGAATCAAGATCACATGAAGTGTTAATACCACTTTATAATGCCTTGGTAAGGCCACACTTGGAATACTGCATTCAGTTTTGGTCGCCACAATGTAGAAAAGATGTGGAGACTCTAGAAAGAGTGCAGATAAGAGCAACAAAGATGATTAGGGGACTGGAGATTAAAACATATGAAGAATGGTTGCAGGAACTGGGTATGTCTAGTTTAATGAAAAGAAGGATTAGGGGAGACATGATATCAGTGTTCCAATGTCTCAGGGTTTGCCACAAAGAAGAGGGAGTCAAACTATTCTCCGGGACACCTGAGGGTACTGTGTTTCCCCGAAATTACGACATGTCCTGATAATAAGACCATGTCATATTTTTGCTGTGGGCAAAAATATACGCCTTCCCTCAATAATAAGCCCCCTGGACAACCCCGCCTCCAGCCAGGCATAGCGCCACTCACCAACCTAGTGATATTCCGAAGCCGCAGGAGCCGGGGGGAGGGGGGCAAAGGCACTCACATTGCTTGACGTCTTTGGGATACTGCTAGGTTGGTGGGTGGTGCTGTGCCCAGCTGGAGCGGGGGGGTTGCCCGACAGCTGCTCTCATGAGCAGCCCCCTGGCAATGCCCCTTTCCAGCTGGGCAGAGCACCACTCACTGATCCAGTAATATCCCAAAGGCACTAAGCCACGTGGCGTTCTGCCCGGCTGGAAAGAGAGGTTGCACGAGCACTTGTTTTGCCTCCAGCTCGCGTGCCTCCCAGCCTCACCATGCTAGCTCTCCCTGTAGAGCTGGGCCAAGGCCCCGCCACTGCTGCCCTGCTGCCGCTGCAGCCCTGCGGCCGCAGCAGCCCCACTGCTGCCGCTGCCATTCTCCAAGCATAACCAGCTTCCAAACTCCGGAGATCCACTGCCGAGTCTTCCGGCAGTGGCCACTCTGGGATTATGCTCTATGGCTGTGGGCTGGCTGTTGGAAGACTCTGGTGGGACAGAGAGTCTTCCCGCAGCCAGCCCACAACCATAGAGCATAGTCCCAGAGCGGCCGCTGCCGAAAGACTCGGCAGCGGATCTCCAAAGTTTGGAAGCCGGTTATGCTCCGAGCGTGGTGGTGGCAGTGGCAGCAGGGCTGTGGCGGCGCCGCCGCCCTGGCCCAGCCCTGCAGGGAGAGCTGGCCATGGTGAGGCTGGGAGGCACGTGAGCTGGAGGCAGAACAAGTGCTCGCACAACCTCTCTTTCCAGCTGGGCAGAGTGCCACACGGCTTAGCGCCTTTGGGATATTACTGGGTCTGTGAGTGGTGCTCTGACTGGATAGAAAGGGGGGTTGCTGGGCAGCTGCTTATGAGAATGGTTACCTCATGGCAGCTTTGTTGCACTGCTGCGACAGCGCAACACAGCCATTTGCCCCTGAGGCTGTGCCTGGCTCTTCGGGTGCCTGCTCGCAAGAGAGCAGCCACCCGGCAACCCCAAACCAATAAGCCCCCCCTGATAATAAGGCCCAAGCAAAATTGGGGGGGTCACAAGAAAATAAGACCCTGTCTTATTTTCGGGAAAACACGGTAGAACAAGAAGCAATGGGTGGAAACTAATCAAGGAAAGAAGCAATTTAGAACTGAAGAGAAATTTCCTGATAGTTAGAACAATTAATCAGTGGAACAGCTTGCCTCCAGAAATTGTGAATGCCCCAACACTGGAAGTCTTTAAGAAGATGTTGGATAGCTATTTGTCTGAAACGGTATAGGGTTTCCTGCCTATGCAGGGGGTTGGACAAGAAGACCTCCAAGGTCCCTTCCAACTCTACTATTGTATTGTATTGTAATATAATTGCTGGCAAGTGTACAACAATGCAGTAGATCAATACACATAGTGCTGGACTTCCAACAGTTCATTTATTGACCGTTCAAAGTTACAATGGCATTGAAAAAAGTGACTTATGACTGTTTTGCATACTTATGACCATTACAGCATCTGTATAGTCATGTGATTTACATTTGGATGTTTGACAACTGGTTCATATTTATGACTGTAGTCTTCCCGAGTCATGAAATCCCTTTTGCAACCATTAGACAAGCAAAGTCAATGGAGAAACTAGATTCACTTAACAACCGGGTTACTAATTTAACAACTGCAGTGATTCACTTAACAAACATGGCAAGAAAGGTCGTAAAGTGGGGCAAAACTCACTTAACAAATTTCTCCCTTAGCAACATACATTCTGGACTTAATTGTGGTCCTAGGTTGAGTACTACGTGTACATGGGAGGTGGAAATGACTAAAAACACTGTTGCTGAAAAGCAAGCAAGCATTTGAAGATTAATCTTTAATTGCCATATTTGACACTGAAATGCACAGAATTGTAATCACAACTTTATGTCACTTGCTTTTCAAGAATGAATATTTTTTAAAAGTTCTACAGTACTTTAGGATAGCATGACTAGTAGACTATTGATACATGAGATGAACAAAAATATTTTTATATAATCTTGAGAGGATAATTTATAGCAAATATTTTGTTTATAGTAAAATTTATCAGTACTTTGATTTTGTTTTATTTTTAAAGTTCTGTTATATTATTAATACAATGCATATAAATATTTTCCTTGTTCTTGATTTTATAAAATATTAATTAAAAACTAGGCATATAGCTAAATAATATTTTATTTCCAGTTTTATAGCTCAGTATTATTATTGTTTTTAAAAAGAAAATCATTCTTATATTTTGCTTTTGAAACTAAGGCAAGAGGTTATAGGAATTAGAAAAGGGCATTTCGGATTATTATGTGTTGGGTAACAGGATACCCAGACCTAATATAAACACATTCATTTTATATTGTAACTGTGCAACTCTTATTTTGTGTTATAAATTGCATTGCATTAGAATCAGAATTGAGCCAGAAGGGATCTTGGAGGTCATCTAGTCATAAGCCACAGCACCAACCTGAACCCAGGCGGTGCAAAGACTCAGGAAAAATGGAAGAGGAGAAGAAAGCTACGGAGAAAGCAGTAGATGATGGATCGCCTATCTATGTTGAGACCAAAGCGACATAGTGGTGGAAGCCGTGGAGGCTGCGGAGAGGGAATGCCAGCTGGGAGCCAAGCACAAAGAGCCCGCCCCTAGGCATCCCTCACAATTGGAACTAACTCTGCAAAATGAAGCCGTAGGATTTACCTCCCCTACGGAGTTGCTGTTGGAGCCACAGGGGGATGCGAGATCATCCTCGACCCACAAATGGAGGGGACCAAAGCAGACACTGACTGGGCACTCCAATGGATGGGGGATCCCAGCCACCTTCATGCAGTCAGTCTCTGACTGGCCTCCCAAACCAATTCAGACAGCTAAACATGAGTGGAATCAACCATTGCCTTAGCTCCGAACCATCCAGGTGGACTCTGGCCCAGCCAACGTTCACCTTCCCAGGTCAAGACTCTGTAACACAATGGAGTGGGGATTTATGCTCATTCCATACAATGGCAAGTAGATCAGCCCACATCCTTGCTGCTGGAATAAGACCAATGGCAGCGCCCCTCCACCCTGGTGTGCAGATGGCCCCAAAAACAGGATGAGGAAATCAAACCAGCCAGCAACAGATGGGGTGGGGGAATTCTCCCCCTAGCCAGTCACTGATGTTCGAGCTGCATGTTCAAGTCCCACTGGGGTGGGCTGTCCTCCCAAGCCATGGATGGGTACAATACCAATGGATGCCTGCCCCTCCTCAGCAGATGGCACCATTTCAGATAACTGTCTCAGGGCAACCCCAGGGACTGAATCCCCAACTGGTTGCAGCCCCAGCCCCAGCCACAATGCCCCAACAGGGAGAACCAGAAGACCCAGGAGCAGCAGCTGAGGCTCCCTCTTCCTCGCTGCCACTCATGCTGGCGCAAGACCAGTGTCAGGCATGAGGGCGATGATTCTTCCCCCTTTAACAAAGCAGCAGGGGGAAAAAGATTGGAAATATCATAGGGAGGGGAGCTCCCTCTTCCAAAGATGATTCCCTGCCAATGGCAAGACAGGGGAAAGTGCTTAAGGGACAGCTCCTCCAGGAACCTCAGCCAGCAGTGAGACAAATGAAGCTGCCTGGGAGCAGAGAGGCCAGAAAATTTACTAAACAAGCTGCAGAGATGAAAATCCTTTCCCCAGGAATCAGTGGAGGCCCAGCCAAAGGGCCCTTGCCAACCCCGGATGAAGGAAGCAGGGGGGATGACGACCCGATGGTAAGCACACCCATCTGCCCCTTTGCCATCAAAGCCAAACTCATAGTGCCCAAGACAGGGATAGAAGGGGAAGTTGAGCAATCATGGACACAGGCTGCACCAGATGCTTAATCAGCAGCTAGGCCTACGCACAAGACCCCTAGCCAACCCCATTCAGTTTGAGCAAGTAGATGAAATGCTAATTGGAAGGGCCCCTGCCAAGCTACTAACCGATTTGGTGAAGTTGCAGATGAGGCGCTACTATGAACTTCGCAGATTCATTGTAGTTCCAAAAGTACATGAGTCAATCATTTTGGGGCTTGCATGGCTGAACAAGTGGGCACTGACCATAAAGTGGGAGGACGGTGTTCAAAAATTGATCATAGGCTTTGGGCCACTACCACCTGAGAAGCCAGAGGGCCACCCGGGGACTATCAAACCAAATAAAGCTGATTGTCCAGAGCCTGCAGCCCCCACAGCAGACACAAAAACCCCAGGCATCCAACAAGTGCCAAAAGAATACTTGGACCTGGCAAGGGTTTTCAGTGAGGAAGATTGCAACTATCTCCCCCTACATTGGCCCACTGACTGTGCAATAGAGTCCATGCCTGGAGCCACCCTACCAAAGCTGAAAATGTACTCCATGAGTCCTAAAGAGATGGTAGAATTAAGTACATTGACATTAATTTGAAACGGGGCTTTATCCAACCAGCTAAGTTAGAAGTAGCAGCCCCCATGCTCTTCAAAGAGAAGAAATACAGGGGGGGGGGGGTTACGTCTCTGCATTGATCTGCATGGGATTAATGAGGAATGCATAAAGAACACCTACTCCTCATGAAGGATATGCTGGACCACTTGGTTAAAGACAAGGTGTTTACCAAACTGGACTTGAGAGAGGCGTATTACGACATATGTATCAGGGAGGCAGATGAATGGAAGACTGCCTTTAGCTGCTCCTTGGGCAGCTTCCAATTCAGAGTCATGCCATTTGGGCTACCAGGGGCCCCTGCAGTCTTCATACAATACATAAATGAGGTGCTACATGAGTACCTATACCAAAGGGTGCTCATTTACCCTGATGACATCCTCGTATTTCTGAGACCCTAGAAAAGCATGTGAAGCTGGTACAACAGGTCCTGGAAAAACCTCTAGCCGCCAAACTATACTCTAAATTATCAAAGTGTGAATTCCACAAAACCTCATGAGATTACCTTGGCTATTGCATCTCTAGCGAGGGGATAGAGATGGACCCAGGGAAAGTGAAAGCAGTGTTAGACTGGAAACCCCCAAGCACCCGCAAACAGCTACAAAGCTTTCTTGGATTTGCCAACTTCTATAGGGAATTCATCCCAGCTTTTGCAGATGTTGCCTTGCCATGGACTGAACTGTTAAAAACAGGCCCTTCCCCGACAAAGCCAAAGGCAAACCAACCTATTGGGTGGACAATGGACTGTCAAAAAGCATTTGAGAAATTAAAACGGCTGTTTCTTCTCTTTCTTCTTCTTCTGTACCTTGCCATCTGGGGTAGAGTTCCTGGTCATCTAGCTCCCCTTTCCATATTCCACTCCCTGCATTTCCAACCACACTCCACTCACCATAGATGTCAACAAATTTCTTGTCTTTGTGCTCATTTTTCTCTTCAATTTTTAGGACTCTAGTCTCCACGTTTTCCAATTGAGATTCTCCATCATATTTTGCTGTTATATGCTCTATGTTTTCCAGTTTCTCCTCAATTCTCTCTGATACTTCTATTTATTTATTTATTTATTTTACCGTGCTTCTAGACCGCCCCCTCTCCCAAAAGGGACTCGGGGCTGTGTACAGTCCATGTAAAAAATATACAAAATACAACAAATAGAATTGAATATGTACAGTAGGAATGGAGGAGGTTAAAATAAAATTAAAAGAACTGTACAGAGCCAGTATATAAATATAATTTTAAACCCTAAAACACATACAAATTAAATTAAAAACAATACCCCTAAAATAACCAGTTACAAATTAAAAACAATACCCCTAAAATAACCAGTTACTAGTACATTTACCAGGAGGGACAGTTGTAGTTATGCCAGGCCTGCTAATCGGAACAGGTGAGTCTTCAATTTTTGTTCTAGTAGTTTTTGAATTCCAAACATTATTTCTTGCAACATTAAAGTTTCTTTTTGATGTTGATATTGTGCCATTCTTTCAACTGATAAACACTGCCACTCTGGCTTTCAAAGCTTTCTATTAGATTATTCTATTAGATTAACCACAAATTCATTTATAATCTCTCACAATAAGACCTTGTTTTCACTTTTCTCCAGCTGGCAATAAGGTTCAAAAGAGCACCTGCATAAACACTCTGTGCTCTTCCTATCACTCTCTGTAAACAAGCTGCAAGGTCATAAAGTGCAAAATCGAAATGATCAAAGAGAGAAGTGAAAGTACAATGTTTACAAGGCTCAAACCTCCAGCCTCCAAGTGGCAATGTTGCTTCCTTTCCCCCTAATGTTACAAGCCTCTTTGTACTCCTTTTGTATCTTTTTTTGTATTCCAGGTTTAAAAGAAGTAAAATTCTTAAATGAGGCAAAATAGAAAAAGGGAAAAAAACTCATATAGAAATAAAAAAGGGTTTCAATCCATAGGTTACAAAAATATAAAAGTAGTAGAAGAAAAACTAATCCATTCACTTTAAAAAGCTTTGCGCAAATTCCATCCATAAAATAGCATTTAAAAAGAAAGATGATACACTGTCCAATGCAATCCAATGTAGCTTAGTTTTGCCACTTATTTCTTCTGTTCTCAAATTTAATTTAGCTTTAAGGGTATTTTTGGGCAGTTGCTTTTAAAACAGTAAAATTTCCTCACCAACTGTACACACTTTCTCTTTCCGTTTCCTTCCGTTCCCAAGCTGTCCCAACTTCAACAGCTTGTGGCTGCGCTTTTGTTGCTGGCTAGAAGAACTTCTCTTGGATCAATCAGGGACTTTGCGGGGTCCCTGAGATCAGAAAGACATATTCTTCCTGATCACCATCTCTGCAGGATGGTTTAGGTCCATATGGACCGTCCAGCAGCAAAAGTATCGACTGCAATCTCGGGACTTCGAGATCGCAGGTCGTGTTGTCATGACGTCAGCTCCTCCCTACAGTTATGTTTTTGATAGGTTAGGCTCTAGTTTCTTTTTGTGTGAAGACTGAAACAAAGAATGAGTTAAGTAGCTCTGCTTTCTCCCTACTACCACTTACCTCCTTGCTATCTTCTCTCTTTAACTGTTTGATTGACTTTTTTTACTTATATGTTAAAAGAAACTTTTTTTTTTTACTATCTTTGACTTTTGTTGCACGTCTTTATTTATTCCGAGCCTTTGCTTTCCTGACTTCATTTTTGTAGATTCTGGCTATCTGCTGATATTCTGCCTTAGTTGTGTGCTGCCTGCATGCTGGTTCATGTGCTGGTTTCATGTGCTGCCTGCATGCTATGGATGGGGCTTTGTTTGTTTGAGTGCCCCAGTTTCTGGCATGCTGCGGACCAATGCTAGTCCATGGACCAGGGATTTATCCCCTGCCCTAAATTATATGATATTGTAGTTTACTGCCTTTTGATGGCATAATTTGATGAGACAAATGGGGACACATGGCCTGAGGGGCACAGCCATGAGTCCCACTGCCTGGGGGGAAGGGCAGGAAGATCTGGGAGTGGCAGAACCACAGGGAAATTTCTCAGTTGCTGGTGCCACCTGATCTTCAAGGAGTCGAGATGCTGCTGAGGGGCTTTGGTCTCTTCTGGGCCAGGTCTCTACTCCCAGCAGCCTGGAACGCGGGGGTGGTGGTGGTTGCTCCCTTCCAGAGCCTCTTCCTGAGCTCGATCAGAGAGCCAGATGCTTCGATGGTGAGAATCACCCTCGGCCAAGGGCTTTTTCCATCCAGCAGTTGTGGGAGGGGGGCAGGCAGAAAAGCCACGCCCACCCCTACTAAGGGAGCTTCTTCAGCACAGGACTTGGAAAGCAAAACAGCTCACACTGTGGGGGGAATGGGACACAACTGTATGCAGGGTCCCTTGGCTGGCTTTTTAAGCCTCCCACCCACCTGGGGGGGGCAGAATAGGCCAGGCTGGCTGGTAACAGCTCCCCCCCAATGCAGAATGTGGGAAGAGTCTTCCCAGGACTTTGCTCTGAAAGCTGCCGGGGGAAGAAATGAAGGTAGGTGGCCGGGGCATCTGAGGGGCCCTGGAGACAGGTAGGGAGGCCTCACCAAATGGGTGGGGGAGAGAGAAACAGGGATTCCCGCTTCCTGCATGTGGGAAGGACAAACACTCTAAGCAGATTCAGCACATCCTCCCCAAATTGCCAACTAATATCCAGAGGGGAGAAGGGGCTCTCCCAACACCCTCAACCCTCCCAGTGCTTCCTTTAGGATCCACAATGAGGCTCCGCCACATGGGTGGGGCCTGGCGACAAGGACCCCATTGCAGCTGCCACTTGCCATCCCATTCCCCTGACCCTTCTCAGGGGTAGAAGCAGCAGGCTGCAAGGGTTCAGGCAGAGGACTCTGGCCACTCGTCTTCTGTCATCATCTTCTTCTCTCCAAAGACTTGCTGGGAAAGCACCTGCAGGAATTGGCTGTTGCCATGGTGATCTTGCTCGCCTCTGGTTTCCTGGGCAATGGCCCCTCCTGGTGCAGGATGCTGCTAACCCCAAAGTCCACCTCAGGGTTCTGGATGGTGGCGATGACTCAGTGGCCCACCAGCTCCGCAGCCCAGGACATGTGGGCTTCCTTGCCTCTCCAGAGGGTCCTGGCAGGGTCCAGCAGCTGGAAGGATAGGCCAGGTTCCACCTTGGTGGGCAGGTCGGGCTCCAGGGTTGCTTCAGCTAGGCACTGCCCAGGTGGCAGCAGGACAAGCAGAACACGGCGTTGGCTCAGGTAGCTTGGCATGACAGACCCGGCCCCGCCACCTGCCTCCTCCATGAACTAGTGGTCCAGCTTGGCTGCGGCCAGCGGCAAGGAGGCCAAAAATTATGTTAAATCAGTGGTGGGTTACGACCGGTACACCCTGGTATGGGCGTACCGGTGCCTGCCAGGAGCACCAGGTACCATTCCGGTATGGTGCTCTGGAGTGCCCACCCACCCACCCCACACTCCTTACCGGTATTTGAGGTTTTCAGGGCTTCCACGCATATGCATGGAGCATACAGTGCCTGCGCAACACTCAGCCAAGCAGCTGGATTATTGCGGAGTCATTGTGGAGCATCATGGGCAGTAAGCACGCATGCACAAGCTGTACGCATCCATGTGGTGGATGCCTGGCCCCGTTGTACCATACCGGTTGCAACAGGATACTGAACCCACCACTGTGTTCAATGTATACTTTATATGATTTATGTCTCCAGTATACTTGGTATAATGATTGTTACTCAAATACTAAATAGGAAGACATTTTCACCATTAAAATACTTGAAGATTACTAATCTACAATAACCTATAAAATAGGGAGACGACTTCCGGTCCCTGAAGGCGATGGACATTCGCGTCCGCTGCTCGTCTTCTCGGTGGGGTCCCTTTAAGCTTAGGGGGAGCACAGGGAGCCTTGGAGGGGCTCCCTGCCATAGGGTGGCTTGTTGGGACCCCATGGATTGGTGGCGGCCGCAGGGGGGGGGTCTCCAACTTCACCCCAGGAGCCAGGGAGCGTGGGGGGTGCGCAGCAGCGCGCCTTCGCTGAGCAGAGCCTGGAAGGAAACAACTAATCAGGCGTTACAGCTGAAATGTGGTGAGGTGGGAAGCTTCCCTCAATCTCCTTTTTAACTACTTAATTGATGAACAGCAGCCTTTCTTAAACTGTGGTTTCAATCTTTTTTTTTAAAACAAAGTTTTATTGGTTTTTTTAATTTTTACAAAGGGAAAAGGTAAGGGAAAAGTTACAAATTTTGGCAGCTGCGAAATACGGTAGATGCACACACCCTCCAAACTCATAGTATACATTTGCATAAAATTCAATATTAAGTAATAACATGTAGTCAGTGTGGTAAATTCAATTGGTAGTTTCGATCAGTTTATATCAGATGACTTTTCTTACTCATTTATGTGATCTGAGCTTTCTTGTTGTCGCCCCATCTCCCCCCGCTGGCAGAGCTCCGGCCCCTCCCGTGTCTTGTATGTCTGTAGAAGAATCATCTGTTTTTTCTAGGAGCAGTTTATTTTTCTCCATAAAGGCCTGCGCCTCTATGGGTGTATTAATCCTAACTCTTGTCTCCTCCCAGAATATTAACATACCTTCAGGCATCAACCATCTAAACCACACCCCCTTCTGGTATAATTTATTCGCCAATTGCGAATATTGTTTTCTTTTTTCCCTCACTTTCTTGGGGATCTGTTTCAGGATGGTTATCTCCTTATCTTTATATGTCAAGGCTTGCCCCCTTTGTGCATTCAGGATTTCATCTCTTGTACTTTTCCTAAGAAATTTAATGTGTACCTCCCTGGGAACATTGTGTGTTCTAGCATAAGCTGAGTTTACTCTATAAGCCAGGTCTATTTCCCACCCCATCTGTTGTTTCTCCTTCTGAATATACTCAGCCAAAATGTTTGTCATGATGTCCCTTATGTTTTCATCATCTGTCTCCATCACATTTTGGAATCTAAGATAAAAAGACATTCTCTCAAACTCTATTTTCATTTGTTGGGTGTCAAGTTCTTTGTTTCCCTTCTGCACACCCTCTATCCCCCCCCCCTCATCTCAGCCGCCCCATCCTCCAAAAGATCCAGTCTCTGTGAGTTCTTATTAGTTTTATCCTGGTTCTCTTTAATTTCTTCTTTCATCTCCTTCAGTTGTCTCTTTATTTCCTCTTGTCCCTGTAGAATTTGTTGAAACATTTGATGAAACTCCAAGTCTGTAGATTTAGGTTGCTTGAAGGCTGTTAACGTTGATTGTGTGCTAGGACTGGAGGCTGCAGATGTTGGGGCAGAGGCAGCAAATCCTGACTTTCCAGGAGGTGGTCTTTCAGATGCCATTGTCTATAAAATAAAGAGTCCAGACAGTATAAAGAAGGATCAGTCAGAAGAGTAGAACAGCCAAGAGAGTCCAGGAGACAGAGAGTCCAGGCAGAGGGGAATTTTCTGATCACCCTGGCAGATGAGCAAAAGTTTTTCACTCCAAGGAGTTGAAAGGCAAACAATCAACAAGAGAGTTATCCAAGTAGCACGGAGACAAAGACCGGAAGCCTGAAGTTTGGAAGGTGGAGTCAAGTTTCACATTTCATAAAGACAACAGAAGTGTGCCATCTTGCCCTGCCAGCTTCGGGTTTCGAGGCAACAAATAAAGTTTTCAAAGTTCAAAAATCCCAGAGCTTCCAGATCTCATTATTTTATAGGTTTAAGTCCAAAAATCCACTTAGTTAGGATGTGACATCTTTGGTTTGGCTCTCCCCCTCCTCCTTCCCTTGGGGCTGAGAGCTTGTTTCCAGCCGCTTGTCCGAGGGGGGGGGAAATCCCCCTCCCCTCCAGCCGCACCTCTTCAAGTCAAACCGAAAAAAAGGTTTGCACAACTGACGATTTTTTAAATTAGTACTGGGAATGAAGGGAGTCTACGCCTCACCACTCCGCCGCCGCATCCTTCAGTTTTCTTTTTTTTCCGAACAGCCTCTCAGCGAAGACGCCCACGCGTCCTCCGATCTGCTCCCCGGTGCCTTGGGTGAGGCGGGGGACCTCCCGCCAGCCGCCGCCGATCCAGGGATCCCCCGCAGTGCCACCCCTCTGGCAGGACGCCTCTGCGGGGCGTCCTGTGCCCCCCAAGAAGTGGGGAAGCCCACCTAGGAGCCGGAGCGAGCAACAAGTTGCCCGTCGCCGTCATCCGCCGGAACTGGAAGTCCCCTGTGGTTTCAATCTTTTGAAGTGTTAAGACTGGAGGGGGGGTTTCACCCCCCCTCGGAAAAGCGGCAATTGGAAAATCCCTCTCTCTCAGAAGAGAGAGAGAGAGAGTTAATATTTACTTTCTCTTCCTTTAAGCAATGGGAGGATGATTTCTTGCTACAATTGCAAAAGAGGATCGCTGAGTTGATTCTTTCAAACTATTTTATGGAAACTTTGGACGTTGCTTTCTGATCTCCTGTGAAGGTGGAGCCAAGATGGCCAACTTCCTCCTTCTTCTTGCACTTATGAATGAAGTTTCCCTTTTGAAAGAATTTCTGGCTTGGTACTATATCACACACTAGAGATCTCCAGGAGCCTCTCCTTGCACGTATCTCCCTTGGCTTTGGAACACTTGATTTATATCACCTGGCTTGGAGCTGTATAGAGACCAACACTCTCCTCTGGACTTGCTTGCCTTATGACTTCTCCCGGTTGTGTCTTTCCACATACGCCATTTCTTTGTGCAGACTTATAGCTATCTCTGAACTTAATATGGGTCCTAAAAAATTACCGCCTGGTAAGCCGTCTTCGGCCCCAACATCTTCTACGTCCAGCCCGGTCATCCAAAAGACACCATTGGCTTCATTTTTACAACCTAAAGTGACTGAAGAGAGCTCAAAGGAACTATCTGTTGATCAAATGTTTCAAACTATTATAAAGGGACAGGACGAACTGAAAAAAACAACTGGCAGATTTAAGTGATCAGCTCAGAGAAACGCAACAACAAACAACACAAAATAAACAGAGAATAGGTGTGCTGGAGGAGGGCGCGACTGGGCTGAAGGAAGATGTTAAGACAATCCAGAAGGGGAATGTAGAATTTGAAAATCATATGATAAAGGTGGGATTTGAGAGAATGTCTTTTTTTCTTAGATTTCAAAACTTGCCAGAAACAGAGAATGAAGATCTCAAGGAGATCATGACCACAATCTTAGCAGAATATATTAAAAGAGATAAACAACAGCTATGGTGGGATATTGATCTGATTTATAGGATTAATTCAGCATATGCTAGAACACACAACGTGCCAAGGGAAATACGTGTTAAATTTCTTAGAAAGACTACAAGAGATGAGGTCTTAGGAGCTCAAAGGGTGGGACCACTAAAATATAAAGACAAAGAAATAACCATTCTTAAACAAATCCCAAAGAAAGTAAGAGATAAGAGGAAGAAATATTCCTCTTTAGCAAAGAAATTATATAATAATGGAATCTGGTTCAGATGGTTATTGCCAGAAGGAATGCTGATTTTCTGGGAGGGCAGTAGAATTAGAATCAACACAGTTGTGGAGGTGGAGGCCTTCATTAAAAAACATAGTGCCCTCCTAGATGAAACAGAGGACAGTACACAAGATATGAAGGAGGGAGGGGCCGCGGCTCTGCAACACTCAGAAAACTCAGGTCACAAAAATGAGTTGAAACATTATTGCAATTGTTGTTATAATGTAATTCTTGGAAGTGATACAAAAGATGATTGAATATATTGATGATTGAATGTAAAAACAAAAAGCTGCCAATGTTTATTCAAATTTTGATGTTTTTTTTTCTTCTTTTTTGTAAAAGTTGTGAGATTTGGGGGGATTTCTACCTCCCGCATGATGTAGCTGTCAAAATTTTCTATACCTATTTACCCTTTTCCTTAAAACATTTGTAAAAACCAATAAAAATTTTACAATTAAAAAAAATAACCTATAAAATAGAACTGATAGATTATGTCAGATTATGTCAGCAAGATTATGTCGAACAGCAAGTTCAGTATTTGCATACCTACAAGGAATAAAGTTCCTAAATGTTCTTGTATATATGTTTATACTGTTTTAATTGTTAAAAATGTGCTATAAATTTTAGTAATAACAAAATTAAACTTTTCAATATCATCACTGTTATCCTTTTTTAACTTGTATACCTAAACAGTTCTCAAATAGTTAATCGAAGTGATGAAGCCATTAGGCTGTGAGTGTTACCAGCCAATTTGAATGCTAAAATATGTAGGAATTATTTCTTTCAACCATATGAAAAGAGCAGATTAAAAAGTAATGCTCTAGTACTCAGTATCTATTATGAACAATAACTTTTTTCTATCTATACTATATATCTATACTATATATAAGGAGCAACAATTAAACCACTTTGCCATTTAAATAAATTAAAATAAAATCAGCACAAAGGAATATCACTCTACTCTCTATTTCTTTCCCAATAACTGCAGTCAAAAAACCAACTAACATTTGGGCTTGCCAAAGAAATAACTTACATTCAGTATTCTAGCAAAGAGCATTCTTTACTAAGGTGGCATTTTAACTATTTCTTGTAGCATATTGTCTACTTACCATGATTATTCTTCAAATGTTTATGAAGATAATGCTTCATATGTTATTTTTCCCAGATAAATATTCATTTGTTGAACAAAAATGTTTTGTTCAGATAATTCTTAATCAGTTTTTTCTATGAAGTTACTTAACAAATGCCTGGCTTTCTAGATAACAGTCCTAGCAAAGAGGGATCGTTTTGTGTGAAAATGAATTATTCAGTTACAAGTAAAAATATTTTTAAAATGCAGACTAGAAAACATGGTCTAGCAACAGAAAAATCTTCTAGCTATAGAAGACTAGCTATATGCGTATCAATTCCTATGGATTTCAAACTAGTAGTTTATTAAGTTATTTGACTACATGCTTATCAGAGTGATAGTGCGCACAAAATAAATTTGTTAAACCCAAAGGAGTTTTACTTTTAGAAACTTTAGAAACTTAATAAATAGGTGACACTTATGATAAAAGCACTCTCACCTAGTCTACTCAGGGGAATAAATAAGTTACATATTTTACCTATTTTTCAAGATATCTACAATTAATTTAATCCATTAATAGTATACCTTTGTAGGCTAGCATAAGCAGACTAGTGAGATGATGTTCAAGCCAAGAATGCAAATATTAATTTATTCTGTAATTTGATTACTGATGTTAAGTATTCAGTGATTTATTAAACTCCCAAATCCATCCATTGTTTACAAATAACAATTACTGTGATAATCAGATTTTTTTCTTTTGTAGATTTACAACAAAATACTGAAGATCCTTTATGAACACAGAAAAGTCTGCAACTATGTATCAGGCCTTTTATTAACTTTCAATTATACTATCAAATTTCAAAGTTATAGAACAGCAAAAGAAACTAAAGAAACATATTTTTTGGAGTATAAGACGCACCAAGGTTTTGAAGAGGCAATTTGTTTAAAAAAAGTAGATAGGTAGATAAAGGGGGAGAGAGAGAGAGAGAGAGAAGTAGAGAGAGAAAAATACAGTAGGTAGGTAGGGAGAGAGAGAGAAAGTGTAGGTAGGTAAGTAAGTAGGTAGAGGGATAGAGAGAGAGAAATAGAAAGAGAGAGAGAGGGAGAGAAATACAGTAGGTAAGTAGAGAGAGAGAATAGGTAGGTAGGTAGAGGGATAGAGAGAGAGAAATAGAAAGAGAGAGAAATATAGTACATAGGTAGGGGGAGAGAGAGAAGGTAGGTAGGTAGGTAGATAGAGGAGAGAGAGAGAGAGAGAGAGAGAGGGAGGGAGGGAGGGAGGGAGAGAGAGAGAGAGAGAGAGAGAGAATACAGTAGGTAGGTAGGGAGAGAGAGAGAGTAGGTAGGTAGGTAGGTAGATGTTTCCAGGTGTATTTACTCATGTGCTGGAGAAGGAAATCACTGACAATCTGCAGCACCTAAGACTTTGTTTCTGCTGGCACAGCACTTGATCTATGTAATTCTCATCAATCAGTTAAAGAGCTTTCCAAAAGGAAAAAAAAGTTTTTGCACTCTGCAAACCTCCCTAAAATGTCCCATTTTTTGTGAAAATGGGCCCGTTTTTTCAAATAAAAGGCATGAATAGCCTTGGGGGGTGGGGGCTTGCAGAGTGCTTTTTTGGGGGGGCACAAAACAAGGAAAAAATGGCCCATTTTTCGTGAAAACAGGCCCATTTTTTGTTTTAAAAAATTGCATGCATAGCCTTATGGAGGCTTATAGAGTGCTGCTGGGGGTTGGAGGGGCAAAAACGGCCCATTTTTTGCTTATTTCTGTCCTCCCCAGCCCCCAGGAGTTCTCTGAAAGCCTCCATAAGGCTATGCATGGTCATTTTGGTAAAGGGACAGGGCTTCAGGAGGCAAAAAAATGCTGTATTCGGTGTATAAGATGCACCCAGATTTTCAGCCTCTTTTTTGAGGAAAAAAAGTGCATCTTATACTCCAAAAAATATGGTAAT
Source organism: Natrix helvetica (assembly GCF_964273705.1). NCBI lineage: Eukaryota > Metazoa > Chordata > Lepidosauria > Squamata > Natricidae > Natrix > Natrix helvetica. The sequence goes on along the minus strand of NC_138552.1, from coordinate 117,065,629 downwards.
TAAGAGGAGATGTGTTTTCCAAAAGGGTTACAATTACTTCCCTATGATCACTGGACCAAAATGTCAAAAAACAGAACACTAAGAGTATATAGCATTTGTTTCTAAAATTATCTCTACCAACTGAACTTTTCTGACCAGTTCTTGATCCAACATTACAGAGCACACCTGCAGTTTCACTATAGTTTAAAGCATTCTTGGTTGCCGTCAGGTTTTAAGGGACCACTCCAGGGATTGATTTCAGGATAAGCTGAGGTCACCCATCATAATTCCATCATGTCCTAGGCTTACCCATGACTTTCATTAATACTGCATCCACCTATGGGGAAATTTTGAAAATCTCATTAATATCAGGAAGCTAGGATGCTCTCTTCTGCCACTGTAAAGTTTATTAAGGAAGCAAATTCTTTGACAGTTGTAGTAAAGCTAGAGTTTTTGGGCTCCCATCTTTATACCTGAAATCACAGGTGTCAAACTCAATTGAGTCATGTGATGTCACGTGACGTATCATGACTTTTTTGCCTTTACAGAACCGGGGTAGGTGTATCCTGCATGTGATACATTCAGCCCACGGGCCACCAGTTTGACAAACCTGAAATCTTAGATTTAATGGTGACACTAAAAGCAGACACCATTTTGTTGTGTTCAGCATTTTAATCTAGTTTGTTAATGTATTGTAGCATATGAGTTAAAGGATACATTTTGTGGGGAAATGGCTCGGTTTACAGTCAGAATGCTTTTCAAGCCAAAGCTATTTGGGGCGAGTGTCAAAACTGTCATTCAATGAAGCAGTAAGATCTCTAAGAACAAATGTGATGTTGAGATAAATGTTATGGATTGCAGCTGCAAATTGAGATTAAGTGATCCAATTGATCCAGCCCATTAGAAGTTTGGATGGCCATTAAATGAAGCACTTGTGATTGCCTCAGTTATGACCCCCTGCTTTTTCTAGCTCAGTTGTTAAAATAATGCATGGTTGCTAAGCAGAGTATTTGCAGGAGGCCTCCCCCATTCCAAGGCACTTTATGTTCCACTTGCCATCACTCAGGGTCACTGCGGGCCTGGGATCCCACATCTTGCTCTTATTCTGTGACACCTATGGTTCTCTTACCTTTCAAAGATCTGTGACGCTCAGGTTAGGGAAATGGAGCAAGTCACTCCATTCCTGGACCAAGTTGCGCATTCCTGGAGTCAGCTGCCATTTTTGGAGTGGCTGCTTTCAGGATTGTACTTGGCCAGGAATGGAGTAGCTTGCTCTTATTTATTAATCAGAGATCTGGACCAGTGCATAGCTTTCAGGAGCTTACATTACGGAAGCAGTGCATTAGGGCACAATCCCAGAAATAGCTATCTTTTTCTGGGTGGCCATATTGAATTGTGGTTGCTCTGAAAATGGTGGGTGCTTCTGGGATCATGTGGCATGATCCTGGAAGAGGCCTGCTCTGTTTCCCTAATGAGAGCTGCGGAAAGCTCTACATTAGGAAAAGAGAAAGCCACTCTGTTCCTGGACCATATGCCACAATCCCAGAAGAAGCTGTCACTTTTGAAAGACAATTCAGTGTAGTGTCTCCCAAAATGGTGGCTGCCAGTGGGAGCTCTATTTGCTGTCAAAGCTCGAGACTCTCTCGGACTTAATAGAGAAGAATCGGCAGACAGGTTTCATCCATCCTTTATCCTACCCCCTAGCTACTCTCAGTCTTTCTGTTTAAAAAAAAATCAGGAGAGCTGCAATTCTGTTGCACCATCACCATGAAGAATTGGTACCCGCTCCTGTTGATTTATGAATTAATGGAGTGGCTAGAGTTGATGGAGTAATGTTTTATTAAGTTACATTTTGGAGATAAGCTGATAAGGACAAGACAAAGGAGGAAGTGACGTTTATGGACTGTAGACTGTAAAACTCTTAAAAGGTCAATAGCTCTTTTAGGATGGTTGGATGTCAAAACGTAGTAAAAGTGTGGAAAGTGTTTGGCAAAGACCCAAAATAGGCCTTAGACCTTAAGAGTTATGCCTGATTCAGTTGAAAAAATCCTTAGAAATGGAAGCGAGGAAAAAAGTCGCCTGAGAAATCATTGACTCAATCAGATAAATTTGATATTCTCTTACAAGGGTTAAGAGAAATGAAGAAAAATATAAAGGAGGATTTGAAGCAAATAAATGATAAAATGGATACTATGGATGTAAGAATAACAGATTTGGTGAAAATAAGTCAGGATAGGACACAAAATATTACAGAAGTGAAGACTCAGATTGGAGAACATGATAAGGTATTAAAAAGCCAGATGTCTATGATGCATCAGATGAAAAAGGATTTGATCAAAATACAGAACCGTCAGCACCACTCTAATCTACGGATTCATGGATATCCAGAGAAAAGTAAAGAAAGTGAAGCAAAGTTGATCCAAGAAGTATTGGACTGGGCTACCTCAATCTTCCCAGATGTCCCCTTTACAAGATATGAATTGATGTAATATATAGAGTCGGCCCAAAAAGGTTGGAAAGAAAATTGCCAAGAGACATTGTGCTAAGATTCTGGTCTTTTGCAAAAAAAGAACAATTGATGCATAAATTGCAAAATATGGTGATGATAGTGTTTGGTGGTCATCAGATACAATTTTTTCCAGATTTAAGTAGTGAGACTTTACAATGGAGAAAAGAGATGCATTAAGTTTGACAATTACTGAAGAAGAATAATATTAATTACAGCTGTGGTTATCCAATTTTTTGAGATTTCCATATGGGGGAAGATTTTATAGAGTTGAAACAAAGGAGGAGGAGATGGAGAAATTAAGGAAGCTTGGAATCATCAGTAAAGAAGAGTTCATGGATCAAATCCAGAAAATGAATGAGATGTCAAAATTCTCAAGAAGGGAGATGGAGAAGAAGAAAGATGATCTACAGGAGAAAGGGAGGTTGGATGAAGCAACAGGACTTACAATTTCACTATAGGGATAGTATATAAATATTTGTATATTAAGGGATATGTGTTATAACATATGTTTGGGTGTAGAAATAGGGTAAAGATGGTTAAGGGAGGTGGAGTGGGTGACCGAAGACCATATATGGATGGCTTCTCTTCTCTCCCCCAGAGGCCCTATGTGGTGGAGAAGAGGAAGATCTCCTGAGGAAGAGATACATTGGGCATTATATATATTTATGGGTGGTTATTTATGTTTTGGGTAATATGTATATTGCGTAGTTTTAGTTTTGTAAGATTTATGTTAGAGCACATATGGAGACCAAAGGGAATATGTAATATGAGGAATATATGGAGAAATCATTGAAGGTAGCTACATGGAATGTACATGGCTTGGGGAGGGAGAAATATAAATGAGCAAGAATTGAAAATGCAATTAACAAAGAGAAAATAGATATTGCATTTTTACAAGAAACACACCAAAAGAAAGGAGTGAATGAACTTAAGTTATACTGGGCTGATGTATATGAAAAGGCATTTGGTATATCAAAAGCAAGAGGGGTAGCAATCATTGTAGCTAAAAGATGTGAATTTATGATAAAAGTCATAAAAATGGATGAAATGGGAAGATTTCTTATAATTCAAGGCTTCATTTATGGACAAAGGTTACCTTAGCAAACCTGTATGTACCTAATATAAATCAAAGAGAGTTTTAAAATAGGGTATATAAAGAAATAGAAGAAGTCAAAAATGTTATGTGATAATGGCAGGTGATTATAATATGGTTTTGGATAGCAGAATTGACAAATCTAATCCAGTAAAAGCGGAAATAAAGTATAATAATACAGAATTAAGAAAACCCATTAATAGAAATAGACTGAAAGATGTTTGGAGAGAATTGTATGGCAATCCAAAGGGTTTACATATTTTTCTGGTAGACATAAAAAATTTACAAGAATAGATTACATATTTGTAACACCAGAAATATTATCTAAAATAATGAGAACAGAGATCAAAATAATTAAAATATCTCATCATATAATGGTAACTATTGTTATGGAAATGGATTGTGATTATAAACAGGCAAGTAGATGGTGAATGGATTTGAGAATTTTTTAAAAATAAAGAGTTTAGAAAAAATGGAAAGAGAATTCAAAGAAATATGGACTATAAATGAAGAGGGAGATAGTAATGCAGGTGTAATATGGGATGCAATGAAAGCAGTAGTGTGTTCAGAGATAAAATACTCATAATATAAAAAATAAAAAGAGAAATATATAAAATGGTTGGAGGAGAAAATTAGGGAACTAGAGAGTAAATATATACAAAGTAGAGAGAATAGGATTACATTAGAACTATCAGCTAAAAGTTGCAAAATATTGAGATAGAACAGGTTCAAATAAATCTAATGTGCTTAAACAGGAAATTTTATGAAAACAGTAATAAAAATTCTAGAATGCCACACAAGCTAAAAAGGCAAAAGGCCTGATTGGAGTAATAAAGAACGACAAAAGAGAAAGATGTAATATGATGAGAAAAAAATTGTTGATATTTCAGAAGTTCTTTGAAAAGCTATATAAGGGAAATGACATAAATATGAATGAAAGTCAGGCATATATAGAAAAGAATTTAAATTGTAAAATTCAAGAATATGATAAAGAAATAATGGAATCACAAATAGAAGAAAAGGAAATAGTGGAAGTTATTAATAAATTGAAAAGAGATAAGGCACCAGGGTTAGATGGACTAGGTGTAGAATATGATAACAATTTTAAAGGGCTATTGATGCTGAAGATGAAGATCATGTTTAATAAAATAATGGAAGGGGAAAATCTACCATGTTCCTGGAAGCAATCCTTGATAATACTGATAGCGAAACCAGGTAAAGATCATACAAACCCAGGATCATAGACCAATACTCCTTATTAGCTCCTCGAGGTGATCGCCGAGATGGCAGTTGAAACCCCCAGACTGTTGGTCATGGGGGACTTTAACTTGCCATCGGTAGGGGAGTCATCCGAGGAAGCTCGGGAGTTCATGGCCTCCATGACAGCCATGGACCTGACCCAAATAATTCAGGGCCCCACACATGAGGGAGGACACACACTGGATCTTATCTTTGTCTCTGGCCGGTGGAGGAGCGATCTGGGAGTAGGGGATTTAGCCATCACACCCCTGTCATGGTCAGATCACTCACTTCTCCGGCTCGACTTTCCAGCCGCTACTCCCCACCGCGGGGAGGCGGAACTGGAATGTCCAAGATGGTTCCACCCCAGGCGCCTGATGGAACCTGACAGATTCCAGACGGAGCTCGGGCTATTTCCCGTAGCCCTGACCCGCACCCGGTCGGAGGACCTAGTGGCTGCATGGAATAGTGCGGCCACTGGGGCCTTGGACCGGGTTGTGCCTTTGCGGCCTCTCTTGCATCAGCGAACCACCCAGGCTCCTTGGTTCACCGAGGAGTTGAGGGTGATGAAGCGCCACAAGAGACGCCTAGAGAGCAGATGGAGATCGTCACGCTCTGAATCTGACCGAACACAGGTGAGGGCTCATTTACGGACCTACCTAGTGGCGTTAAGAGTGGCCAAGAGTCAATACTGTACCACTCTTATTGCGTCCACAGATAACCACCCTGCCGCCCTGTTTGGGGTAACCCGCTCCCTCCTTCAACAGAGGCCGCGGGAAGCCCCTTTGCAGGGTAGAGCAGAAGAATTTGGGGAGTATCTGCAGGACAAAATCGCTCAGATTCGAAGCAAGTTGGTCCCTACTAGTGGTCTGGAGGGGACGTTGGAGGCGGGTCTTGAGGTTCCATTCTGGGAGGAGTTTGACTCTGTTACTTCCGACGATATGGACAGGTTGCATAGGCGACTGCGAGCCACCACATGTTTACTGGACCCGTGTCCCTCCTGGCTTGTACTGGCATCCTGGGAGGTCACACGAGGCTGGCTCCAGGAGTTAGTCAATGCTTCTTTGAGTGAGGGGTTCCTGCCGGCCATCCTAAAAGAGGCGGTGGTGAGGCCCCTCCTCAAGAAGCCTTCCCTGGACCCAGCTTTGTTAGCCAACTACCGTCCTGTCTCGAACCTTTGCTTCCTGGCGAAGGTTGTAGAGAGTGTGGTGGCACAACAGTTTCCACGCCACTTGGAGGAAACTGATTATCTGGACCCGCGCCAGTCCGGTTTCCGGCCCGGCCACAGCACGGAGACGGCATTGGTCGCGTTGGTGGATGATCTCTGGAGGGCCAGAGATGGGGGCTGCTCCTCCATCCTGGTCCTATTAGACCTCTCGGCGGCTTTTGATACCATCGACCATGGTATACTATTGCATCGACTGGAGGGGTTGGGGTGAGGGGCACTGTTTTGCGGTGGTTCTCCTCCTACCTCTCTGGCCGAGTGCAATTTGTATTGGCAGGGGGGCAGAGGTCGACCTCGAGGCCGCTCACTTGTGGGGTGCCACAAGGGTCGGTCCTCTCGCCTCTCCTGTTCAATGCATATATGAAGCCGCTGGGCAAGATCATTCGTGGGTTTGGGGTAGATTACCATCTGTACGCGGATGACACCCAGCTGTACATCTCTACCCCAAACCACCCCAACGATGCCGTCGAAGTGATGTCCCAGTGTCTGGAAGCTGTACGGATCTGGATGGGAAGTAACAGACTCAAGCTCAACCCGTCCAAGACTGAGTGGCTGTGGCTACCGGCGCCCCAGTTCAACCAGCTTACTCCATCACTGGCCATTGGGGGTGAACATCTGGCCCCCGTTGATCGGGCACGCAATTTGGGCGTCCTTCTAGATACCCGGCTGTCAATGGATGACCATGTGACAGCCGTGGCCAGGGGGGCGTTTCACCAGGTTCGCCTGGTGCGCCAATTGCGTCCCCTATTGAACCAGAGTGCCCTTCGCACAGTCACTCATGCGCTTGTGACGTCCCGGCTAGACTACTGCAACGCTCTCTACATGGGGCTCCCCTTGAAATGCACCTGAAGGCTGCAGTTGGTTCAGAATGCGGCCGCGTGGGTAGTTTCGGGAGTCCGTAGATACTCCCACGTAACACCTCTCCTGCGCGAGCTACACTGGCTACCTGTGGCGTTTCTGGTGCGTTTCAAGGTGTTGATTATCATCTTCAAAGCGCTCCATGGCACAGGACCTAGCTATTTGCGGGATCGTATCCTGCCCCATACATCCCTCCGGCTGATTCGCTCACACAGAGAGGGACTCCTCCGGGTGCCGTCCACTAGGCTGTGCCAGCGGGCGACGCCCAGGGGAAGGGCCTTCTCTGTGATGGGCCCGACCCTCTGGAATGACCTCCCTCCTGACATTAGAATGACTACGGACCTCCGCTCCTTCCGCCAAAAACTCAAAACCCACCTGTTTCATCTAGCCGGCCTGGCCTAATTCCAGCTTTCCCACCTCAGTTTGTATTGTTAAATTTTATGGTTTGGTTTTAAAGTTTAAGTTTTTAATTCTTATAAATTTGTACAGGGGATATTTAATTCAATTTTAGTATGTATATTATCGAGTGTATGGTTTTTAAATTTGTACCTGTACACCGCCCCGAGTCCCTTCGGGGAGAGGGGGCAGTCTAGAAGTTTAATAAAATAATAAATAATAAATAATATTAATCAGGGAGCTAAAATTTTTACAACAATATTGGCAAATAGATTGAATATATTTATAGAGAACTGTTGTGGCCCAGCAGGAGCCGTTGGAGTTGCCACCAGACTCAGACAGCGAGGGTCCCTATGAGTCGGCTCTGGAGGATGTGGAGTACCCTGGACAGGGTTCCGACTCTGAGCAGGGTGCAGAGAGGCTGGTTGGCCACCAGGAGGCGCCTGAGGCATGGAGCAGTGGTGAAAGCCAAAGGAAGGGGGCTCCTGATGTCATGCCTTGGAGCAGTGGGGAGGAGTCACGGGACAGTGAGTCAGACATCAGCAGTGAGTTATTAGATGCTCGTTACCGGCATGCTACCTGGCGTAAGGAGCAATTGAGCAGTTACAGGAGGTAATTGCTCTCAACTGCTGATAATTAGACTCCTGTCCAGACTATAAAGGGGCTGCTTGTGGAGATGCCCTTTGCAGGAATCAACTGATCATTAGAGTTGGAGACGCTCTCAGATCTGTGTCGTAGCTTGGCAGACTGGATTGCTGCCAAAGTGTTTACCTGGATTGCTGCCAATCTGTTCCCTGGACCTCAGCAGGCTGGAGTGCTGCCAAGGTGGTTATCTGGATCTTGGTAGCTGGATTGCTGCCAAAGGGTTCGCTGTAGCTGGATTGCTGCCCAAAGTGCTATCTTGACCTTGGCAGGCTGGATTGCTGCCAAGGTTGAACCTGTATGTCAATAAACATCTTGAAGAGACTTCATGTCAGAGTGACTTGGCTTACAAGAGGGGGGGTCAGAACAGAGAACTATATTTAAAATAATTAGTGTGGATTTATAAGAGGCCAATAAATGTTAGACATAGTAAGAAGGGTATTAAACATAGGTTATTATGCAACAAATCAAAAATTAAAGGCAGGTGTATTAGCATTAGATGTATTTAAGGTCTTTGATTGTGTGGAATGGCCTACATTGAAGATATTAATAGAGAAGTTAGGTTTTGGGGGAAAAAATTAAGCAAATGATAAATCAACTATATTCATAGGACAAAGTGAGTATAGCCATAAATGATGTTGTTACAGAGATAATAGCCTTAAGCCAGGGAATGAGACAGGGTTGCCCTTTATCCACAGCTTTATTTGCATGATTGATGGAGGTTTTGGCAAATGCAATTAGGGAAGACTCATTGATTGAAGGAATTGGTATACAGAAGAAAACTAAAATAAATTTATTTGCAATTGATACATTATTAATATTTCAAAATATTAATATTGGTCCCCAACACCAAGATGACCAAAACAGAAGGTAGGTGAGCAAGGCAGAGGGCGAGTGGGTGGCAAGCAGGCGGTGGCTCCAGGGTAAGGCTGGAGCTGGGGAATGGCGCATTCTCTGACCCGGCCAAAGTGGGCAGCAAGTGGGCGGAAGCTCCAGGGCAAGGCTGGAGCCGGCTGGAGGCGGCTGGAGGCTTAAGGAATGGCGTATCCCCTAACCCAAGGTGAAGAGCGAGTGGGGGTCATACTTACTTACCTTTGATGAGATGAGGAGAGCGGGTGAGGCCTGGAGGTGCCTGGCAAGGCACGTAGCTGGGCCACATGGTGATGCGAAGGCAATATTATATATGCCTTCCATCAGGCTGGGATGGATGGGGCAAGTGTTGGGTAGGCGGGGTGAGCAAGTAAGCATTGAGTAAGCATTGAGTGGGAGGGCGGGGCGATCGAGCAAGCAGATGGGGCAGGCAAGTGTTGAGCGGGCGGGTAGAGCAAGCGACTGGTGACCAGGCAACCAGGTGTGGGGTGGGGCCAGCTAGCGGTTGCTACCAGTTCAGTGACCCAGGCCAAATTTCCACTACCGGTTCACGCAAATCGGTGCAAACCAGCTGAATACCACCTCTTGTATATCAACAAATCTCGGTTGCTTTCAAATATTTCTGGAGGAAAGAAACCTATAACAACATCTAGTAGTCCCCAACTTATTGTATATGTGATTTCCATTCACTTTTTCCTGGTCTATATTGGAAATATTGTTTTCAAGCATTATGCCAGTTCAAATGCTGCTGACTGGTTGGCCTAATCTACCCCTTGTATTTGGTACAGCAAGTAGTAGCAGGAATACCCTCTGGAGCTGGAATGAAACTCTATCTCAAATGACAGGGGGAATGATAAAATGATTCACCAGTAAACTTGTTTTTATAAAAGCAATAAAAAGGATAGATCAGAAAGAAAAAAGCAATTCAAGCAAACAAGCAAATAATCAATTGAACTTTATAATTAGTATGGCCCCCTGTTGTGGCCCAGCAGGAGTCATTGGAGCTGCCACCAGACTCCAACAGCGAGGGTCCCTATGAGTCGGCTCTGGAGGATGTGGAGACCCTGGACAGGGTTCCGACTCTGAGCAGGAATCAGAGAGGCTGGTTGGCCACCAGGAGGCGCCTGAGGCACGGAGCAGTGGTGAAAGCCAAAGGGAGTGTGCTCCTGATGTCATGCCTTGGAGCAGCGGGGAGGAGACAAGGGACAGTGAGTCGGATGTCAGCAGTGAGTTGTTGTTGGATGCTCGTCACCATAGAGCTAATAGGCGTCAGGAACAGTTGCGCAGTTACAGGAGGTAATTGCACTCAGCTGATGGTAATTAGACACCTCTCCAGACTATAAAAGGACTGCTTGTGCACACGCCCTTTTGCAGAAGTCAACACATGAACTAATGTGGGAGAACAGTTGTTAGGGTTCTAAATACCATGCAGAAATAAATCATTGTCCAAGGCAAAACATCCTTAAAGGTCCAATTTATTTGACAGGCAAGTTAGCACCTCTATGGAAAAATTCCAACTCTGATTTACATCCTGGAATTCCACCCAGTTGAAAGTTCATGATCTATCCCCACACCCACAAATCCATCACATGTTCCAATCATCATCTTCCACGCTGGCATCTACACCCCTCTGGTTCCGGTCAGGTGTCGAGGTGCGGAGACAAAAGATGACATTGAGCTTCTAAAAGAATGTCAACAATACATTCTACAATCCTACTCCTTTCTATTCCCCCCTCCCAACTACTACACTAATGAAACAGCATAGAAAATTATAAGAAAGTGTGGCAGGCCAAAGATCCCAAAAAGAACATAACTACAGGCCTGACAACAGTCTTGTGAGCGTGGCAGGCTGGATTGCATCTAATTCTTATCAGTGCCAGGTTGTTGCTGAAGCTTATCTATGTTGGATTGCTGCCAAGGACCTGTCTGTCTGTAAATAAATTCTGTAACTTATCTTTGGCTTGGAGTGTGTGTTAGTGGGGGACGATGGGGGTCAGAACAGCGTTCTATTCAAGGACGCTGTCCACCGCCGAACGGAACTACTGCCAGCTGGACTGGGAAGCACTGGCCACAGTGGCAGGGGTCATGTGGTTCCACGAATACCTGTACGGCAGAGACTTCAACCTGGTGACAGACCACAAGCCGCTACTGGGACTACTGGCTACCGCCCGACCCCGGTGTCACTCTCCCCCCGCATGACCTGTTGGACGATCTTCCTGGCAGCATACTCATACCAGCTCATCCACCATCTGGGCACCATGTTGGGGCAGACGCACGCAGACGCACTGAGTCGATGTCCCCTACCGGAGCTGCTTGCCGATCTGACACCCGAGGCCGTGGTACTCCTGATTGACTGCCTAGACTCGGGACCCATCTCCTCCAGAGACGTCTCACACCATTCCAAATAAGATCCCATCATCAAGCAGATTTAGAACTGTGTGTGGAGGGGGTGGCCCAAGGGACCGGTGGAAACAGAACTCAACCCTTTCATCACAAAACGCGACCAATTGTCCGCCATCTGGGGTTATCTATTGTGGGGGGACCGGGTGGTCATCCCAAAACAGCTGTGAGTAGCTGTGCTGGAGGCTCTCCACACGGGTCCCCCTGGGATAGTAAGAATGAAGGCGTTGGCACGGAGCTATGTGTGGTGGCCCAATATGGACAGAGACATTCAGGAGTGGGTGGCCACATGCACACCATGCCAAGAGTCCAGGCCGGTTCCCCCAGAGGCACCCGCAAAGGAATGGGAGCGACCCCAAGCACCGTGGTCCAGAGTCCACATAGACTTTGCAGGGCCAGTGCACGGGCAAACCTTCTTCATAGCTGGGGACACGTTCTTGAAGTTGTTGGAGGTAGTCCTGATGACATCCACCACCACAGACACTGTCATCAGGGCACTACGGAGGCTGTTCACGACCCACGGGTTCCCCGACGTACTCATGTCTGATAATGGCCCACAGTTCATGGCCAAATCATTCAAAGAGCTCCTAGCGGCACAGGGAATCTTGCACGCCCTCGTCGCCCTGTTCCACCCGGTGTCCAATCGCCAGGTGGAATGGATGGTAAGGTCTACCAAGGAGGCCTTAAGCAGAATGGGCCCGGGCGACTGGAAAATGCGAATAGACGACTACCTCCTGGTCCAACACATCATGCCGAGCGCCACCACTGGCAGGAGCCCAGCGGAGCTACTCATGGGATGCTGACTCAGGTCCCACTTGGACCGGCTGCACCCCAACTACTCTTCCGACATGCCTCCTGACTTCACGGGAAAGATCCGGACATTTACCATAGGTGACCCGGTCTACGCCCACAATTACACAGGGGGGACTCTGTGGTTACCCGCAACCATCGTCGGAGTTTCAGGCCTGCGATCCTACTCCATCAGGCTCGAGGACAGACAACATTGGAGGAGGCACATCGACCAACTCCGGGGACGAGCGGAGAACTCCCCACTCCAGCAAACACCACCAACACCATCACAGGCCGAGCCACACCACCCACAGACCACTACGGAGGAACCCAGGGACTTATCTGACTCCGACGGGGCACGGGCGAGTCCACCGCCGACAGTGCCAGCCAAGGCCTCCGAAAGCTTCCAGGAGTTTCCACCCAACGAGTCCGGAGAAGCAACAGGTCCGACTGCCCACCACGGAGAAACCCCACCGTCTGAACTGTGCAGGTCCAGCACGTCGATCCAGAGGCCCGCCTACCTGCGTGACTACGTCACTCGTTAGGATGTTCCATCCTAGAGGGGAGGGGTGTTAGATACTCCCCCCTCTAGTTGTTGCAAGGACAATAGTAGTTTCCAGTCAGGTCCTCTCTTTTCAGGCGGGAACAGAGAGAGACCTGATTGGCTGAAGCGTTGGCCAGCTCCCCTTTACAAAGGGAGCTGCCAGACCTCTCACTCAGTGGATGCCTGTACTTGACCAAATAAAGAGCTGTTGTTATCTTAGCCTTTTGTGCCTTTCATTACCCAATCTAACAGAGCCCTTTAACTCCATTTCATTTGAACTTTCTTGAGGCTGGTGTTTGGAGCTGCGGCTACAAGGGGGGAGTCAGAGAGACAAAGAGGACTAAGGTAGTGACCCGCGCACCTAACGAAATAATATATCTATAAACCAAAATAGCAATAATACATTCTGGATTAGTGCTCTTGAGATTGTGATTTTATTTTATTTCAAAATGAATGGCTTAGTTCAATGTGATAGCTGTTTTGCACCTGTCTTTCGCAGTACTCTTTTCAAATTTGGATACTGTCCCCTTTGTAAACAAATTACTAATCTACATAGACAGATTACCTATCTAGAATCTGTAATCTGTGCTCTCCAAGCAGAAACTAGGTGTCTACTTCAGCCATTCCACTCTATGGAGATGCCATGCTATCAGCCCCCTCTGCCACAAAGATCTTGCAGGAGAAGAGCAGTCTGGACAACTGTGGGATCTGGCAGGGTGAGAGCTGTGTACCATAAACACAAAGCTTTTGCTGTGACCCAGCATAACAGATATAGCATCCTTGCTGACCTTAATGGGGACACTAAAGAGACAGGTCAAGGTAGTTGTGATAATGATGACTCAAATAAGCAGGGGATCATGGTCCAAAATGAAGAACTTTGTTTGGAAAGACAAAATGAGGACCCAGGTATCACACATCAGTCGTACAAGAAGATCAAGGTATATAAAAAGAGAAGTCACCTTCTGGTTGGTGATTCAATCGTAAGGGATGTAAATTTAGGAAAGGATATGGAGGTTTTAAAAAAGGTCAGGTGTCTGCCAGGTGCTACTGCCAGCAGAGACAAGAGACGTATTCTTAAGATAGTCAAGAATGCAAGTAAGGACTGTGACATTGATGCTATTATACATCTTGGCACAAATGATCTGTCCCAAAAAGATGTACTTTCTGTGAAGAATGATTTCCAGAGCTTGGGGTATGAACTTAGTAGTGTAGGTTGTAGGCTTATCTTTTCCAGAGAATTTACCAGTATATAAGGAACAAAAAGGGAATGGCCAGCATGTAGCAGAGGTTAATGTGTGGCTACAGGAGTGGTGTTATAGAGGAGGCTTTGGTTTTATTAGTCATGATGCCTGCAGCTGGTTCAATGAAAAACTGTACAAAAGAGATGGTTTGCACCCATCCAAGAAAGGGACTGAGATACTTGGCATTAAATTCACAGATTTTCTGGATAAACATTTAAACTGAACAGCAGGGACAGAGAATTAATTGATACAGAACGTTTCTGTCCCCAGCAATCTAAAACTCATAGGGTTATCAGAGCATGTAACATAGATGTTTGTGTGTGTAAGATTATCACTCCTGCTGTCAAGCAAAACCAAGCATTTAATAGTGAGTGCCATACCATGTGCATGAATCATACAAGTGGCAAGAAAATAGGGGCAGTCAGGCATAACACAGGTTATGTAGATAGAAACACAGGGTCAATCAAAATGGACTGAAATGTATATACACCAATGCACAGAGTATGAGGAATAAACAGGGTGAATTAGAAATTCAAGTAAATGAGGGCAGATACGATATTGTTGACATTACAGAAACTTGGTGGAATGAAACCCACAAATGGAACATACAGCTAGAAGGATTTAAATTATTTAAAAGAAAAAGACCAAATAAAAGAAGAGGTGGAATTGCACTGTATATGAGACATAACTACATCTCTACAGAAATAGAACACAACAATGATGAAAACTGAATGCATTTGGGTCAATATTAAAGGTTGGGGGGAAACAACATTGCCATAGGTCTATACTACAGATCACCCAACCAAGCAGAGGAAATAGATGAACTTTTTGCTAGTCAGCTAACTAAGGTGTGTAGGAAGCACACCACAATAGTAATGGAGGATTTTAACTACCCTGACATCAACTGTGAAACAAACTTTGCACCAAGTGGAAGATCCAACAGGTTCCTAACGAACCTAACAGACAGCTTTGTTTCTCAAAAAGTAGAGAAGGGAACAAGGGGATCGGCCATATTAGACTTAATTCTCACTAACAGAGAGGAAATGATAAGTGACACCTGCCTACCCTAGAGTAGTTCAAATCACCAGGACTGGACGGATTACACCCCAGGGTTCTGAAGGAACTGGCAGATGAGATCTCAGAACCACTGAACTATATCTTTCAGAGATCCTGGAGCACCGGGGAACTGCCAGGGGATTGGAAAAGAGCTGATGTGGTTCCCATCTTCAAAAAAGGAAAAAAATAGATCCAGGAAATTATAGACCTATCAGCCTGACCTCAATACCAGGAAAGATTCTGGAAAAGATAATCAAGCAACGAATTAGCGAACACCTAAAAGTAAACAAAGTAATAGCCAAAAGCCAACATGGGTTTGTCAAAAACAGATCATGCCAGACTAATCTTATTGTATTCTTTGACAGAGTGACAAAATTAATGGACCAGAGGAATGCCATCAATATAGTTTACCTAGACTTCAGTAAGGCATTTGATAAGGTAGACCATAACCTACTACTAGATAAAGTAGAAGAATGTAGGTTGGACAGCATCACCACCAGATGGATTCATAACTGGCTGACCAACTGCTATCAACGTGCAGTCCTCAATGGAACTGCATCTACATGGAGGGAAGTATGCAGTGGAGTACCCCAAGACTCTGTTTTAGGCCCAGTACTCTTCAACATCTTCATCAATGATTTGGATGAGGGAATAAATGGGGAACTCATCAAATTTGCAGATGACACCAAGCTGGCAGGAATAGCCCACACTCCAGAAGACAGGCTTAAGATACAGAAGGATCTTGACAAACTTGAACATTGGGCACTATATAATAAAATGAAATTCAATGGTAAAAAGAGTAAGGTTCTACATTTAGGCAAGAAAAACGAAATGCACAGGTACAGTAGAGGTGGTACCTGGTTCAATAGTAGTAACTGTGAGAGGGATCTTGGAGTCCTAGTGGACAACCATTTAAATATGATCCAGCAGTGTGCAGCAGCTGCCAAAAAAGCCAACACAGTTCTAGGCTACATAAACAGAGGGATAGAATGAAGATCACATGAAGTGTTAATACCATTTTATAATGCCTTGGTAAGGCCACACTTGGAATACTGCATTCAGTTTTGGTCACCACGATGTAGAAAAGATGTGGAGACTCTAAAAAGAGTGCAGAGAAGAGCAACAAAAATGATTAGGGGACTGGAGATTAAAACATATGAAGAATGGTTGCAGGAACTGGGTATGTCTAGTTTAATGAAAAGAAGGACTAGGGCAGACATGATAGCAGTGTTCCAATGTCTCAGGGAAGAGGGAGTCTTCTCCAAGGCACCTGAGGGTAGAACACGAAGCAATGGGTGGAAACTAATCAACTAATCTTGCAGCAACAATTAAGATACTATATCCAGTCTAAATAACATAAAAGGAATACATTTTCATACAAATACCCACACATCAATAACAAAGAATTCAGAAACATATAACAAAAAAAAACTAAAAAACTAAAAACTCCAATTTACTAGTTGCTCCCAGAAATATTTGGTTTTCTCACTGCTGTTACTGGGTCAATAAATTTCCTTTCCAATTGCAGCCTGCCTCAAATTTTTCCTTTGCCTGCATTTATCTCCCATCTTGGAACAGGACCGAGACCTGATTTAACCTCCAACAATTTGGCATTCCAGATGGGACTCCAAGCTAACCTGACCTGGCCATGGTAAACTTCCATTATTTCAGCAACAGATCTTTCCCAAACCTTGCCCAATCAGAGAAAGCATAGTAAAGGGAGTCTTGAGTCTTGCACTCAATGACTGCTTGGAAAGGAGGTAAGTATCTTCAAATTTTTATGTCTTGTGCTCAGGAGTGTGTGCAAATGTGTAAATATAAAAAGAAAACTATTCCAGGCATTGTGATACTGAAAAATGAAATAATTATCTTTTATGATGAAAATGAAGGACAAACGAGTGGTGATGAAGAGGAATGTAATGGAAGTTATGAAGAGGCCTTAGACCAAACACATGCCCTGTACTTCAAGGAAATGATAGAATACAATAAATTAGAAATAATAAATGTTAAATAATAAATAAATGCAGAGCATAAGATAATGTTAGTCTACGTGCCACTGCTGCCATTACCACAGCCACCTTCATAGATACTGGCTTTATCACTGTAGAAGACAAGAGACTTCAGGTTGACCACAATATAGTCAAGAGAGCCCAGGGAAAAAGATGAAGTGCCTAGAATTTGATGAAGGGCAAAATAGAATGCAAACAATTCAGACCAGCAATTCCCCAGTACCATAAAAGAAAACATTATTCTGTAAGCAGTGAGCCGGGTGGAAGATATATTTATCATTTCACTCCAGAGAAAGTTTCAAAGACAGGGAAATCTATTCAAGTGATTGCCGATAATCTGGTGTATTTCATGAAGAAGAAAGGCATTGACAAAAGCATGAAGGCCATTGGGGGAGATTCTATAAATGGTAATTCTGGCTGTGAAGGTGGTGCCATGCACTGGGTAGAAGTCAAGCTTGAATGGAAGTTGATCCGGTTGGTGTGTGCACTCTACACAAATGAGTACTGCTTAATCACAAAATTGGATGGGAAGAACTTGTCTAACAACAAACAGGCAGGTAAAATTGGCAACATACTAGACATTGCTACAAAACTTGACATTGATCCTTCATTCATCAGAATTTCAATTGGTGTGTCTCTCACTTCACTGGGTGACAGTGTTATAAAGGATCCCTCTACTGATCAAGTGTATGGATATAGGATCACACAGGCAATAAGGACAAGAGAACCTCCACAAATCTGGCTCTTCTGAAAATTGGCCCCATAAGCCCTATATGCTGGTTGACAACTGCAAATAGACTTTGGTGAATATGGGTTTCAAAACATGGCTTTAAAGGCAAAACTTTCCAAAATTTAAAAGTGATAGTGGAATATATTGATGGGGTGTACTATCCACAGTGGTGCAGTGGTAAGAGTGCAGGGTACTGCAGGCTCCTTCTCAGCTGCCAGCAATTTGGCAGTTCAAATCTCACCAGACTCAAGGTTGACTCAGCCTTTCATCCTTCTGAGTTCAGTAAAATAAGGATGCAGATTGTTGGGGACAATATGCTGACTCTGTAATAATAATAATAATAATAATAATAATAATAATAATAATAATAATAATAATAATAATAATAATAATAATAATAATAATAATAATAATAACAGAAAAATCATAGATCAGCTAATCAGAAGATATAGATTGGATACAAGAAACATCAATGAAGCTGTAGAGATTGTAAAACAGCAGATAACAGCAACAGCTAGAAAAATTGAAAGATATGAGGCACGAATCATCCAGTATAAACAAAATCAACAATTTCGATCAGACCAACGGCGTTTTTATCAAAGTCTTAATGTGAATGGTGGCACCAAAAGTCAAAAACCAGAAAAGCAGGCCACAGCTGAATTCTGGAAAGAATTGTGGGAAAATGCAAAGGACTACAATAAGGAAGCAAAGTGGATACATGACTTTGAGGAAAGCATTGGTAACAAACAAATGCAAGTATTAGAAATAACAACTGAGATGGTCAAAAATCGAGTAAAAAAAGTAAAGAATTGGACATCACCTGGAAATGATCAATTACATGGTTTCTGGCTCAAATATCTGACCAGTTTACATGCAATGTTGGCCAGGCAACTGAATGAAATTTTACAAAATGGTCAAATTGATGAATGGTTGACAACTGGAAAAACATACTTGATTCAGAAAGATGCAACTAAAGGAACAATACCTGAAAACTACAGACCAATAACATGCTTGCCAACAACCTTTAAATTACTCACAGGCATTATTGCAGATAACATTATGGATTATTTGGAAACAAACAACATCTTGCCAGTAGAGCAGAAAGGCAACAAAAGAAGGAGTAGGGGCACAAAAGATCAGCTCCTAATTGATAAAATGATATTAGAAAATTGTAAGAAAAGAAAAACGAACTTGAATATGGTCTGGATTGATTATAAAAAAGCATTTGACTCATTGCCACATAGTTGGATCATAAAATGCTTAGAAACAACTGGCATTAGTAAAAATATTACATCCTTCACTGAAAAGGCGATGAAACAATGGAGAACTGAGTTGGCAGTAGGGAATGAGAACTATGGAATGGTTAATATCAAGCGAGGAATTTTCCAGGGTGATTCACTTTCACCTCTTCTCTTCATCATTGCGATGATCCCACTATCAGTAATCTTAAAAAAAATGAAATTAGGCTACCAAACAGCCAAAGAAGCTGAAAAAATTTCACATTTATTATATATGGATGATTTGAAACTCTATGGAAAGTCAGAAATAGAAATCCAATCACTGACAAACACTGTCCGAGTATTCAGCACCGATATTTCAATGCAGTTTGGCATGGAAAAATGTGCCACTGTATCCATAAAAAGGGGCAAAATCACTACATGTGAGGGAATTGAAATGCCCAATGGCCAACTAATTAAATGCAACGAAAATGAAGCCTACAAATACTTAGGCATTTTGCAGTTGGATAACATCAAACATGGACAAGTAAAAAATATTGTCAGGAGAGAGTACACCAAGAGAGTTAGGAAAATTTTGAAATCTAAATTAAATGGTGGAAATACAATCAAGGCCATAAATACCTGGGCAATACCAGTTATAAGATACACAGCTGGTATAGTTAAGTGGACACAAGCTGATTTGGACATTTTGGACCGAAAAACAAGGAAACTAATGACAATGCACTACAGTTTACATCCACGTGGTGACACTGATAGACTATACCTGCCCCGAAAATCAGGTGGCAGAGGATTATTACAAGTGAAGCAAATAGTTGAAGAAGAAAAACATGCACTAGCTGATTATTTAAAAGAAAGTCAAGAACATCTATTAATCGAAGTAAAGAACAAAAATCTACTGAAGGCCCAACAGACGAAACAAGAATACAGAAAAGATGTGATAAAATCAAGAATGGAGAGTTGGCAGAACAAAGCCTTACATGGTCAATTTCTGGAAAAAATAAAAGATAAAGTGGACAGTGAAAAAACTTGGTTATGGTTAACAGCAGGTACATTAAAGAAAGAAACAGAGTCACTAATCCTGGCTGCGCAAGAACAAGCTATCCGAACAAATGCCATTAAGGCCAAAATCGAAAAATCCTCTGATGATGCCAAATGCAGACTCTGCACAGAAGTTGATGAAACTGTTGACCACATACTCAGCTGCTGTAAAAAAATCGCGCAGACTGATTATAAATTGCGGCACAATTCAGTAGCACAAATGATCCACTGGAATTTGTGCAAAAATTATAATATTAAAACAACAACAAACTGGTGGGAACATAAGCCTGAAAAAGTCACCGAAAATCAGATGGTCAAGATCCTGTGGGATTTTCGTATACAAACAGACAAAGTACTAGCACATAACACACCAGACATCACACTGGTTGAGAAAAAGAAGGTTACAATCATAGACATCGCAATACCAGGTGATAGCAGAGTTGAGGAGAAGGAACATGAAAAAGTCGCGAAATACCAGGACTTAAAAATTGAAATCCAACGATTATGGCACAAACCAGCAGTGGTAATTCCAGTGGTAATCGGCACACTGGGTGCTATTCCAAAAGCACTGGAATTACATTTAAAACAGTTAAAACTTGACAAAATCACCATCAGTCAAATGCAAAAAGCTGCACTGCTTGGATCTGCACGTATATTACGAAAATACGTTACGACGTCCTAGGCCCCTGGGTGAGGCCCGACTAGTAATCAATGCCAAATCCGGCAAATCAACTGGCCGCTGTGATACAATCGTATAATAATAATAATAATAATAATAATAATAATAATAATAATAATAATAATAATAATAATAATAATAATAATAATAATAATAATAATAATAATAATAATAATAATAAATTTAATTTGTTAGCCGCTCCCTCTCCACAAGGGACTCGGGGCGGCGTACAATAAAAGCACACATATATATACATATACACATACACATACACACATACACATACCCGGAGGAGGTAACAGTCATTAAATACATACAATAATAGTAATAAAATTAGCATTAAAATACCCCAATTTAAAAATTACGAATTTAAAAAGACTGTCAGGAGGAATAGGATGGAACTACGGCTGAGCCAGGCCAGATAATTGAAAAAGGTGGGTCTTGTAAACTGCTTAGAGAGGGCTGTAAAGCACTGTGTAGTGGTATAAAAGTCTAAGTGCTATTGCTACAAACATGACAAAAATATAAATAAATAAACAAGAAACATATACCCATATACCCGCATATATTATATGACACAGACAACAGTAGTTCAGATGTATAAATGTACATGGTGCGAAAAACGAATCTTGCAGGTTTACCAGGGAACAAAACTTACAGAATCGGGTAGTGCTGCTACTTCAAAACCTCTTCTCAGAGGGGAGCCACAGAAACAGACTGTAAAGTGGGTGTGTGGGGTCTAACTGAACTGTTGAAAATGAGGGGGGGTGTCCCAAAATCATGACTGAGCCAACCGCTGGCCTGGTCTCTAAACTGCCAGTATGCTTTTGAGAAGCCAAAGTACATCCCGGGGAGTGGGAACCTGTTTGCGGACGCCTTGTCCAGGAAGCCCCAATTCAACAGCCATCAAGAAGAGATAATTCATGCCATTGTCCCTCCTACTCAACTGGTGGCTCAAGCCATCACCAGGGGCGAAGTCGGATGCCAAAGCGACCCCAAGGGTGACCAGTGCTTCCAGCAGACCCATGGTTCAGGGACAACAGAGACACCTTGACCCTAACAGATGGATTAGTCTGGAAAGGCACCAAGCTATATGTCCCTGCCAATTTGAGATTTCAAATCCTGCAGCGTAGCCACAACTCCAAGCTAGCCAGGCACTTCGGATTCCTGAAAACCCTGCACCTAGCTAGGAGGCAGTTCTGGTTGCCAAAGATGAAGGTAGACATAGAAGACTATGCACCACCATGAAGAAGAGACCCAGGAAGCCCCTCGGGATCCTCCAGTATGTGGCAGACCCAAACCAGCTTTGGGAGGAAATTGCCATTGATTTTATAGTTGAACTCCCAGAGAGCGGTGGGAACACAGCCATTGGACTGTGATTGATTTATTCTCAAAGCAAGCCCACTTCACTGCCTGCCCAGGGCTAGCCTCAGCTAGGAAATTAGCTAGGATGTTCATAAAGCAGATATACAAGCTACATGGAGTGCCCTGCAGAGTCATTTCCAAAAGAGGGGTACAATTCACTGTGAAATTCTGGAGGGAATTCCTAAGGGCTATAGGATCCACACAGGGTCTTAGCTCGGCTTTTCATCTGAGTACTAATGGGGCATCTGAACAAGTGAATGCAATGATAGAGCAGTATTTAAAGTGTTATGTGGACTATCAGCAATCCAATCGGGCAGACTTGCTGCATTTCACTGAGGTAGCCTACAACAATGCAGTGCACAGTAGAACATAACCCCTTTCAGGCCACTAGCAGCATGGAGTTCATCCCCATGCCTGAATTACCCTGAGAGCCACCCTCATCCATGTTCCTGAGTGAATGGATGGAATAACTAAGGCAGGAATGGGAGACTATGAAGCGAGTGTTAGTGAAAGCAGCAAAGTCATACAAAGCACAAGCCAACAGATGCTGTTCCCCCCAGCCTCCCATCTGGATTGGAGACAAAGTATACTTCTCAACAAAGTATCTAAAACTAAAGCTGCCAAATAAGAAGCTTGGACCTAAGTTCATAGGGCCATTTCCAATAGTGAAAGTGATTAACCCAGTAACTGTTCATCTTAGACTCCCACGTCTGCTTGGGAAGGTGCATGCAGTCTTTCACAGCAGCTTGTTAAAACCGGCAGTCAGCTCTCAGCTGAGACCGTAGATCAGGACTTCCCAAAACCAATTGTACTACCAGGGGAGACCCACTATGAAGTTAAGAAAATATTGGACTCCCAATTGCATCACAGTACTTGAAATACATGGTCCATTGGAAGGGGTACCCCTTGTCCGAAACCATTTGGGTTAAGAGTTGGGGTGTAAAAACTGATAGACCGGTGAAGCAATTCAATGATAGGCATCCCGATAAGATGAAGGAACTTCCTATGGAGGGGGGAGAGGAGGTTGAATGGAATGTCACTAACCCCCTTTCAAATTTCTCATTGCAGGATGTCTTCCTCAATTGAGGGGGTGGAAGCCTGTCAGACCTGGAGCCATTTCCCCTTGACCTCTTCAGGGCTGCCACAGTGAAGGCCAGTTGAGCTGAGGAAATGGGAGGTGGAGGTAGAGATAGCGAGGGGATTGTAACCAAAATAAAATTCTTCTCTGAGAACCAAGGACATTCCCACCAGATGCAGAAAGGTGTGAGACCAGTTGAACTTTGAACTGTGACCTGATAGGACTATGTGATGGGATGCATGGGCAGGGGGACGAAAATATACTTTTAATTAAGGGGAAAACCCGAGGGGAATCAGAGTCGGGTTTCCCCAGATTTGCCAATATGACATACCTAATAAATATACACTTTGAGGAATATGTCTGCCTTGGAGTTGTGATTCTGTTGGGGATGTTACTTGGAACCTGACAGATCATTTAAATTGTCCAATTTTAAAATTTTCAGTGTTGAGTGGGCTTAAGTGCAAGGTTCATTCTTAACCTGTAATGGAATGCTCTGTAATTGTCCCTTTCTTCCCTTCCTTCTTGTGGATTTTATTTATCTCTTCCTTCTCTGCCTTTATATGTACCATACTTGTTATTGTCTACTTGCCTTTGATTTTTTTTTTGCTTTGTGTCCTGTGTTGTCTTTTTATCCTCTCTTCCTATTTGCTTTTCTCCTGCCACTACTGGGTATTCAGCTCTCCCTACCACTACTGGGTATTTAGCTCTCCCTGCTTTTCGGAGTTTGACTTGGTTGCCATCAAGGATTTGGACAGAATGCGTGGACGACTGCGACCTACCACATGTTTACTGGACCCGTGCCCCTCCTGGCTTGTACTGGCATTCTGGGAGGTTACACGTGACTGGCTCCTGGGCCTAGTGAACGCTTCGTTGGGTGAGGGGTCTCTTCCGGCCGCCTTGAAAGAGGCCGTGGTGAGACCCTTGCTCAAGAAGCCTTCCCTGGACCCTACGGAGCTGGCCAATTATTGTCCTGTCTCCAATCTTCCCTTTTTGGCGAAGGTTGTAGAGAGTGTGGTGGCTTATCAGTTTCCACGACATCTGGAGGAAAATGATTATCTAGACCCGCGCCAGTCCGGCTTTCGCCCTGGGCACAGCACAGAGACGGCCTTGGTAGCGTTGGTGGATGATCTCTGGAGGGCCAGAGATAGGGGTTGTTCCTCTATCCTGGTCCTATTAGACCTCTCGGCGGCTTTTGATACCATCGACCATGGTATCCTGTTGCACCGGCTGGAGGGGTTGGGGGTTCGGGGCACCGTTTTGCGGTGGTTCGGCTCCTACCTTTCCGGCCGGATGCAACGTGTGTTGGCAGGGGAGCAGAGGTCGACCCTAAGCCCCCTTACTTGTGGGGTGCCACAGGGGTCGGTCCTCTCGCCACTCCTGTTCAACACATACATGAAGCCGCTGGGTGAGATCATTCGTGGCTTCGGGGTGGGATATCATCTGTACGCTGATGATACTCAGCTGTACATTTCCACCCCAAACCACCCCAACGAGGCCGTCGAAGTGATGTCCCGGTGTGTGGAAGCCGTACGGGTCTGGATGGATGACAACCGACTCAAGCTCAACCCCTCCAAGACGGAGTGGCTGTGGGTTCCGGCCCCCCGGTTCAACCAGTTAATTCCATCTCTGGCCATCGGGGGCGTACAACTTGCCCCCATGGAGCGGGCGCGCAATTTGGGCGTCCTCCTGGATGCCCGGCTGTCCATGGATGACCATGTGACAGCCGTGGCAAGGGGGGCGTTCCACCAGGTTCGCCTGGTGCGCCAATTGCGCCCCCTATTGGACCGGAACGCCTTGCGCACAGTCACTCATGCGCTGGTGACGTCTCGCCTGGACTACTGTAACGCTCTCTACATGGGGCTTCCCTTGAAATGCACTCGGAGACTACAGTTGGTCCAGAATGCGGCCGCGCGGGTAATTATGGGGAGTACAAGGTACTCCCATGTGACACCTCTCCTGCGCGAGCTGCACTGGCTTCCTGTGGTCTATCGGGTGCGTTTCAAGGTCCTGATAATGATCTTTAAAGCGCTCCATGGCTCAGGACCTAGCTACTTGCGGGATCGTATCTTGCCCCATACATCCCTGCGACCCATTCGCTCGCACAGAGAGGGACTTCTCCAGGTGCCGTCCACCAGACAGTGCCGAGGGGCGGCGCCTAGGAGCAGAGCCTTCTCTATGGCGGGCCCAGCCCTGTGGAATTACCTCCCTCCGGATATTAGGACTACCTCTGACCTCCGCTCCTTCCGTGTAAAGCTCAAGACCCACCTATTCCAAGTAGCTGGCCTGGCTCAACCATAGTTTGATCATATCGCTCCTGACGGGTTTTTAATTTTGTAATTTTATTTAGGGGATTTTAAATTGCGATTTTAATTGTTTCCATTCATTTGTCTACCTCCTCCACGTACACGTATACATCTATATTTTTGTGTATGTATTGTCCATTTTTGTATTTTATGTGTTTTTTATTGTACGCCGCCCCGAGTCCTTCGGGAGAGGGTGCGGCTAACAAATAAAAAAATTTATTATTATTATTATTATTATTATTATTATTATTATTATTATTATTATTATTATTATTATTTAATTAATTCATGGCGTCGGGGACCCCCTCGTCTGTTGGTCTGCCACGCTGTTCTTTTGCCATTCGCAGTCACTGATCTGCTGTGCTGCAATTCTCCATCACCACCATCAGCCTACGGTTCCACTGTTGCTCTTCCATCACTTTCCAGGTTCTGGTTCGCTGTGCTTCCCCTTGCTGCTGGATCTCCTTTCTGTTGCACTACCACTCTTTGCTCCTCAGCTACCTGGCTCCCGTTTGCTGGTCTGTTGTGCCAGTGTGCTGTTTTCCCAGCAAACAGGGCTGCCTGGATGGCCTATAGTAAGACCGCCTGTCCTCTCAGCAGCTGCCTCTCCTCCTTGCTGTACTGTCTCACCTCTTTCTCTACATTAAATGCCATTTGTTGGATAGGGCCCAGTGTTCAGATCTGTCAAGATCCATCTGGATCCTATCATCTCAGGTGATTCCTGCCAGCTTAATGATATCTTCAAATTTGATGAGTTCCCCTGCTATTCCTTCATCTAAGTCATTTATGAAGATATTGAAGAGTACTGGGCCTAAGGTAGAACCTTGGGGTACTCCCACTTCTCTCCATGTAGATGTAGTATTGTTAAGAACTACTTGTTGAGTGTGATTTGTCAGCCAGTTATGAATCCATCTAGTGGTGATGCTGTCTATCACACATTTTTCTAGCTTACCAAGAAGTAGGTTGTGGTCTATGTTGTCAAATGCCTTACTGAAATCCAAGTATATTATGTCCATAGCTTTTCCCTGGTCCACTAATTTAGTGACTTTGTCAAAGAATGAGATAAGATTTGTTTTTGAGAAACTGTGTTGGCTTATGGTTATAACTTTATTTGTTTCCAGTATTTGTAGAGCTGTTTTTTGAAATTATTATATTGTATCATATTATATGCATCTATACAATGATATAAATGATAAGTATGTGTAAAAGATAGAGCAAAGTTACATTGAGGTTTATTATTTTCTAATTTGTTTTTAAGAAGGAGTAGGAAATAGAGGATAATTTTTTTTTATAATTAACTATATTTATTATTCTAAAGGTGAAAAAAAAACTACCAAACATCAGCTAAGCAGCTTTACTGAGTTTATCCTAGTAGCACAGAAATTAAAAGAAAAAATAATTGTCTAAATATGTTTGATAAAAAAAAATTGTCAAATGTCAGAAATCTTAATTTTTAGGATTTATTGTCTTAAGCATTGGACTAGCAAGTTAAATAACTGTCTAATTAGTTCAACTGCTCCTCATCAGGAGAGATTGATGTTAAAATGTCTCTCTATATCAGAAGGCAATGTCGAACCATCTCCTTAATATCAAAAAATGTGAATTGCTAACTACTAAATAGCTAAATGACAATAGCTGTTAGTAATCACTTATTGAATAATGAAGCTGACATCTGATAAAGGTTTCAATTCTGAGGGAAAATGATTTATAGTATTTCACTCTACTGACAATGTTATTTGTATGACGAATGATTAGACAGGAACCAGTTAATCTCCCTGAACCTCAAGCTCAGATGTGGCAGCTTCTGCCAGAGCATCCAAATAAACAGCTAACAATACAGCAATGATGTTGTGAGCGATTAAATACTGGTATTTTATCAAGGTTGATCCCTAGATCAATTTATACAATGGATTTTCTGATGGAAGGAGGGAGAATGTAGAAAGAAAAAGAATATCATAAAAACTATGCTGCAGCTTGCTGCATTTTGCTAAGGTCATGTTCCTTATAGTTCTAAAATGAAATCATTAATTCTACCAGGCATTAATGATCTTGCAATGTTCAGTATAATTTATAGATTTTCTTAATGGCAAAACCAGAACTGCAGCAACATATAGATTTACCAACATTTTTCTTATGTTGCATTGCAACATTTTCTGCTTATGTGCACAAACCTTATTTCAATCAGGATGAGGGAAGATTATAGCTTCATATGAAACATTATAAAATCTGAAAGAAGAAATCAATGTAGCTTCATATTTTCAGACATGAAGACCCAGAAAGTAAAAACAACTACAAGTTTTGTCTTCTGAAAAGATTGGAAAAAGAAAACACTGATTATGATGTATTTCCTATTTTGAATGATATCTCAAATGACCAATATACAAAATAAATTATATTACATTTTCTCAGTGAATGAAAAAAAAACATGTATAGATACATTTATCTCAGTATAGACAACTCCAGTTTTTAGAAATATTTCAACTTCAGATCAGAGAATAAATTTTATTCAACAATTATGATGGACCAGGTCTAAGCTGCAATATATATAAAATAGCCTCCTTCCTTCCTTCTTACCTTCCCTTCCTTTTCACTCATCTATTCTGCTGTCTCCAGATATTGCAAAGTCAGATATATATATTTTTGCCTTAATGATTGTTTAGTCTGGGGTGTTAATGGTAGGTGCATGTCTGTCTGAATTCTAAAGTCCCAGAGCACTTTAGCTTCTTCATTTTCTATTACTTTGTCTATTTTGTGGTTCCACCAGTTCTTGCTTGCAGGCAAATGGTATTTCTTGCAGATCTTCTAATGCATCATTGTGGCCACTGTGTCATGTTGTTGTTTATAATCTAACTAGATGTTTTTTAGGTTTTTTGCAGAGGCAGCATTTGCTGCCTTCTCAATTCTTACTTTGTATTCATTTTTTCTTAAGGTTTGGTCTTGTGCAGCCAGAATTATCCCCTCTCTTTCTTCAACATTCCTGCTCTTAGCTATTGCCAGGTCTTGCTTTGTGTTTTTTTTTTAATGTACTGGCCATATAAGACTTTACTTTGTCATGTCTTTTTTCTGTTCTTCATTTGGTATTTCATTTGGTGTCTTCAGTACTCAGTAGGACTGTGTGGTATATTCATTTCAGTGCATCTTCTTCACTATTCTCAGATATTCTTTCAAGGCTCCCTTTTCATGTGGCAAGAAATCAATCCATGCTACATTCACATTGGTTTTTCTTCTCTTGCAGTTTTCCAAAAACATCTTGTCAATTAGGAGCTAATCCTTTTTTATCTGCTATTGGGCAATTTCCTTTCTGCTCAGGTGGAAAGAGCTTGTTTTCAACTAGATGATGTTGGACTGCATGAGATACCACACCAGTCAGTAATTTGAATATTGTTGGCAAGCAGATGTATCAGGATCCTGGTGCTGCCTCTTTTGCTGTATCTTTCATTATCAGGTAGGTTTTACCAAATGTTAACCAATCTTCAACTTCATCTCCTTGCAGTACTGTATGCTGTTAAACTGCTTGACATTGAGCGGATATACATCAGTCAGATATTTCAGCCAAAACTCTTGCAGTTCATCTTCATCTGGTGCTGACGAATTCTTGATCTTCCTTGCCCCTTTCTCCACTATTTCTGCTGTTATTACAAATTAATTCATTTGTTTCTTTTTAAAAAAATCTTATTCACCTCCTTTATCCAAACTGCATTCTTGTTGTATTCTTTTGGGTTGTATCATAGTTGCACCCAGAACTGCATATTGCTTCTTTTTCAGGTGTTGGCGGATTCATTACAGTCTCTTCATTGATGGATTGGTAGAAAATTTTCTGATTCAACTGAATTGCATATTGTGCCTATAGTGTGCAATTAAAACTTTCTGTCTACTTATTGATCTTCTTGCATAGCTGTTACTGCTTTATTATTTTCAGTGCTTCCTTAATCGTTCTTATTTGTAGGTTAATATCTGATATTTCTTGATCAGATATTATTTGGTCTTCTTGTTCTTCAATTTCTTTTCTTTCATCTGTTGTAGTTTGCTTGCATCTGAACTTAGCATTCTGGTCTTATTTTCCAGGCTGATATTCAGTTTTGTTTGGCTTTTTCCCTTCCTTATTGATATTGCATCCAAGATATTTAATTATAATTGCAGCCATGAGGTATATTGGTTCTTGTGGGCCTGGTTAGCACCCCAAAAACCCTCCCCTCTCTTTTAATTAACTTTTAATACCAAATTTTAACTATCCTTGCCTATATTTTAATTTTTTATATTCACTTTTTATGTTTTTAACATTTTTTTATACTGCTCAGAGTCCCTCTCCCTCTGTGAGAGAGATTGGTAGTTTCTAAATTAGATAGATAGATAATTTTATTTCACATTATAAATCAACATTGTTCTGCTAGCCTCTGTTCTGTTGTTTCTAATTCTGGATGTTCTTCTTTCCAGAATTGGTGCATTCTTTTCAGATATGTTCTTCTAATTGGACTTGGTCTGTAATAACAGATAATTATTTCTTTGTTTTCAATCTTCATATATTTGTGGTGGGTAAACAACTTTTATTCTAGTATTCCTACAGCTTTTGTCCATGGTTGCTCAGCCAACAATCCTGAGTTGTGTAAGCCATTTGCCAGCAGATGTCCAGGAACTCCAATACCTAGCATGGTCCTTGTTGGCCTGAGGGATAACCAATTTGGTATGAGTTTCTGTAAATTATGTTTCACCATATTGTTTATGGAAGAGAAATTCTTCATCTGGCTGAACTTGTTGAGCATAGCTGAACCACTGGTATAGTTCACAAATCTATCTACAACAGGATAAAGACTGATGTTTATGGATCATAACCAAACATTTTGGTTCTAGTGTGAGTTGATAGAGATATCTTTTAAGGAAACCTGAGAGACAGTGTCTGGCACAAAGTTGCATGTAATGAAGCACAAGGTCAGGAGCATTGAGCAAGTAAAGTTAGCTTTGGGATGAATATTAATACTGATATGATCATAAGATGCTAGCAGCAATCAGAAGAAACATCATGGAGAACACATCTGAAATATCATATTTAGGTTGTTGAACAATGACTAATTCTCATTCTGAGTTACAATGTAAGCCATTTGTGAGATCTGCACAAATAAAACCATTTGAATCCATACTGGGCTTAAAGTTAATTCCATTAATACCTTCCATTTGGTGACCACTGCATTGTCTAATGTCATGCATCTGACACAATTCTTGAGATAGTCAGATCTGTTGGTGTCATTAGTTATAACTTGGCTTATGAGACTGCCTTATCAATGATTACATACATCTTTAATACTTACATTTTTGTGGATGGAATTTTTTTTTCTTAAAGGAGGCAGTGGTGTTACTGTATTTGGATCTCCAATTTTAACAGCTATTGTCTGAAGACCAATTCTGTATATTCAGCCAAGTTGATGGAAAAGCTTTGTGGTGGTTCTTGCAAAGATTCCAAAGGGCAGGAGGAGGAGGGAAAAGGGCTATAAGATTTCTTCCTCCTCATTCCCCCCCCCCCCCCCATTTTTTGGAAGGGCCTCATGAGTTGAGTTCTGGAACATGAGCCTTCTCCAACATTAGGACTCCCCCATCTGATGGGAGTCACAACACAGCAAACAATATAAAGCAAAAGAGGTTTTTACATGCACTTTTAGCTGGCATTCCTTTGCAGAAGTTACTTACAAGTAGCTATTGTAAGTGTGACATCTTCCCTCTGCTTTTTCCATTTGCCTGCCTGCACAGCAGCAGGGGAAAGAACAGAAGTAACCAATTAGAAAATTGAGTTATTTTCAACTGGCAAAACATTGTAAGCTAAAACTGTTAGATATCTACAATAGCAACTATGGTTTCCACCAAGGTCCTCTGTTCCGGCAGGAAGAGAGGTTTGATTCTATTGGTTGAGAGGTCTGACAGCTCCCTAGAACAGGGCTGCTATAGACCCATGCTTTGCTGGATTGTTCACACTTGTTATCGTTAATAAAGAACTGTTGCACTGTTAGCCTGTGTCTGCCTATCCATTGCCCGATCTAACAAAAACATTATTCATTATATACATGAAATTTTCTGCTATGTTATTCCATTTTATTTTATAATGTTTTCTATCAGACCAGCTGAATGCATGCATGCATTCATTCATTTATATCATTTATTATATGAGTAAAAAGCAGGCATCCTCAAACTAAAGCCCATGGGCCAGATATGGCCCACCAATGCAAAGTATCTGGCCCGTGGAGTGGTGGAATGAAAAGCAGCTGCCAGGTTGTAAAGTAGTGCTTTAAAAACCTTTAAAAGTCTTTTAAAATGATTTAAAAATGATTTAAAAACAGTCTTTCAGATATTTTTCACAGCCATGTGATCCAGGGTGAGTAGGAGATGGGGTGATGCTGGCTTGCAAAGCAGTTGTCAGCTTGTCAAGTAGTGTGTTAAAAGTCATTAAAAGTCTTTAAAAATCTTTAAAAACACTTTAAAAATAGCCTTTCAGATGTTTTTTACAGTCATGTGATCCAGAGCCAGTGGGTGAGTAGGAGAGGGGGTGGTGCCAGCTTGCAAAGCAACTGTCAGCAAAGTAGTGTGTTAAAAGTCTTTTAAAGTCTTTAAAATGCTTTAAAAAACGCTTTAAAAACAGCTTTTCAGATGTTTTTCACAGTCATGTGATCCAGGGCCAGTTGGTGACTAGGGAAGGGGCTGCTTTTAAAGTAGCCCTTTAAAAGTGGGTGGGTGGGTGTGGGACATATCTCTATGTCTCCTAACTTTTTCAAAATCAGCTGAAGTTGGCTAATACTAATTCAAATGCAACTGCAGTATAATGCCTGAAGGAGAATTCAGTCACTGCTTTGATTCTACCCATATATAAAGAACATCCACCAAATCGGTTGCTGAACAATTTTGGTAGATATTCAAGTGTGTATATACACATGCACAAGTGTGGCAAAAAGCAAATCAGTTTGTTAATTCTCCTCCAGGTTTAAAAGATATTTGGCTCTGTTATCCCAAATAAGCAGGTCCACATTTCTCATTGAATTAGTAGTATATTTATGTTTGTTAAAATTGTTCTTCATTTTAAATATTGTATTATTTCATTTTGCACTACAAATGAAGATATGTGCAGTGTTCATAGAAATGTGTTCATGTTTTTTTCAAATTATAGTCCAGCCCCCAACAGTCTGAGGGACCATTATCCCTCTTTAATTCACCATTGGAGGTTGGGTATGCTTCCAATGTCTCTCAATGGGGTTTTTTAGTTGCAGTCTTAATTGGTGCAGTTCTCAGTCTGGTTTATAGTGTGGTCATCTGAAACATATGATCAGGAGTTGCTTTGAAGAATCCTTGTTTTATTCTTTTTTTAATAGTTTATTTTAAGGAGCCTTAAGCTGCTGTTGTAATGAATTTAGGCAAGTGGCAAGAAAGCTTGCCCCCTTTTTCCCTTGGGGGGGGGGTCTTAAGTAAATAGATTCTTTGGGTTGAGCAAGTACAGCAAGGACAAAGGCAAAGTGGACTGCTAACATGGCCACACCCACCCAGTCACATGACCACCTAGTGACACCCACCCAGCCAGTCCAGCCCCCCAACAGTGTGAGGACTATGAATCGGCCCCCTGTTCAAAAAGTTTGAGGACCCCTGGTATAAAGTGTGTTTCTTCAATGCACTATTCCTAAGTAACTACTTAGGGAAAAGAAAGAGATTGACTATGTTGGCCAGCATTCTCTCTGTCAAGCTGTCACTGGCACAATCTCTGGTTCATGGAATGTGGTCTCTCCCAATCTCATGTTTGCTATTTCCTGCACTGAGTAGATTTAGCCCTCCTGGCAGCTCCTCTACTTCAGTCTTTTCTTTGGGTTGCATCCTCCTCTGCTTCAGATGACTTGTTCTGAGCATCCCAGGAATAATAATAAAGCTTCAGTAGTGCAAAACTACCTGGCCCATCTAAGAATCTCTAGCAGTCTATTCTTCTTCCAAGTATTTCCCTTGTTCTTTCACAAGTCCTTAGCTTTCCATAAGTCCCTCATTTCCAGCTCAGCAATTTTACAGAAAAAAATATTTTTCCCACTCTCAGCTTCTACTTAATTATATTATCAGATAACAAGAACATGATTTGTTCGGATCCCTGAACAACTACATGACAACATACTATAGAAACGTGGAACCACAGTAGACTATCACAGAATGGCTCCTATACAAATATTCTACATTAATGAATGTAACATGATGTTTCAAAAACTTTCTCAGCAATCATCAGTCTCTCAGCTTTACCTGTATTTTAATTTTTAACTAAATAAAAATATTTAAATATATAGATATAGGGATGCATAAAATTGGTTTCTAAACAGAAATGCCGCACATATTTATATTTTTAAATATAAAACTGGTGAATGGCTGCATTCCATTTGATAAAATAAAAAGAATAAATTCCAAGGGCAGACTGCATTGTAGGAGGAGCAATTATATTAGCTTGCATGCTAGTAAACAGCCTTGTATATTATTTCAGAAATGATGTGAACAGTCAAACCTGATGAACATTTTGTGTTAACACCAATGGTATTCATTCAACATTTTAAATGTAAATACCAGCCAGAAAAAAGTTGTGTCTCCATGACTTATAGCTTTATTTAATGCCTCATAAGTGATCATCTTTCACAGAAAAATTTATCCTGTTCTCAGAATCTTTAACTTATTCTAAAGTTTACTAAGTCATTCTAGCAGGAGTAAGAAGTACAGATAAAGGGAAAATTTAATATGCCATCCATAACCATTCTCCTAGCCAAATAAATGCAATACACACACACACACACACACACACACACACACACACACAATATTTCAATCCAATTATTACTGAATAAAACTAAAGCTAAAACTTTAAATTTAAATTTAAACTATCAACATTTCTGAAATATTATTTCCATTATTATGGAAATATCTTATGAAATATTATAGGAATATGTTAAACATTATTAAACATTATATCATTTGATTTAAATTAGGTAGAAACAAAGAAAGGTTCAAAAATTGACTAGGAGTTTAGATACTTTAAATGACAAATATGTCCATTTTTTTTACCTGAAACCCTCTCCAAAGCAGTTTGGCTATTAAGCAAAATCTAAAGGAAGATAATCAATTCCAACTAAAAAGCACTTATCCTGGAATGACTATGCGTAAGACACTTCAAACTGTTGGCTAGCTGCCAAAACCAGACAACTGCTATCAATGTTTCTGACTATCACAAGAGCACAAGGGGCCATGCATAATTGACTAGAAGATGGGCTAAAACTGTGCCCAATCAGTATGTGATCAAAAATCCGTGGAATATTCAGCACCACTTGATTACACGGAGGCACATCCTTTCACTCTCCTCATGAAATCTCTTCAAGGTCCAGAGTACTGTAATAAGATCATTACTGTCAAGCGATACGAATCATAGGGAATGAGTCTTGGGATAGAAAGTCATACTTCACAAGCTTCTCTGGCCTTTTTTATTTTATTTTACTGTATTCTGAGGCAGAAAGATGATGAGGTGACAGATAATGAGCACATCACTGTGTGGCAACTAAAAAAGTACCTTTAAGGGGGGACCCCAAATTTGTTAAAAAACACCCTTCAATCTCATTTTACTTTATTAATAAAAAATAATAGTTTCAAATTGTGCTCACAATATCAATTGATTTCTTGAAATTAATCTGATAAAACTGTTGTTAAAGTATACATACTTTATTACCTACTTGCAAAAACATAGTTTTTGATTCACAAAAAATTAATTATTCCGAGAATGGAAAAGAGAGTACTGAACAGAAGACATTGTTGAGGCTATTTCATTTCCTTATATGTACTGTGCATTTAACCATTATGCTAAATATGTAGTACAAAAGATGGAAGGATGGAAAGAATAGACTAATAAACCCTATTATTAAACCTGGTTATCCCAAACATGATAGAAAGTGCTGCTGTTGATTTCAATGTGACAAAAAAGCAATTTAAAATAACAATTATTCATCACTAATAATATAATGATTTTGCCTGAGATAGGCAAAATGATTGGGGGCATGAAATAAATACCAAAATAGTTTTTACAAAATATTTTTGCCCTCTAGGATCAAAATTATAGCTGTTTCTTCTCCATTAAGTTCTTCCCCCAATATAAGGTTTTGTTTTTAAAGTTCTATAACAAGCAACAATACATAATAATACTTTATTTACAGTCACAGACCAAAACACGAACAGTACAAAGAGACACAGCAGCCAGTCACCAAAAGCCCAACTAAGGGAGGTTACAGCTCTCTCCTCTAATGGTCACAGCTCTCAAGAAAAACCTGGAAACCTGAGAGGTGATGTACGAGGAGACATCCCCAAGGCAATGCACAAAAAAATCACGGCCATCAGGACCAGAAGGGACGATTTCAGGAAGAGACAGTAACCTAGATCTGTCCGCGCTATACATAGGGCAAAATAGAAGGACATGCTCCGCTGTCTCAACCTCGGCTCTGTCACAAGGGCACAGCCGCTTATTAATCGGGAGCCTCTTGTAGCGACCATCCAGAAGTGCTGAGGGCAAGACATTGAAGCGAGCTAGGGAAAATGCTCTTCTATACTTGGGAATGGTTAGGGTATAAAAATAGGAAGCCATCCTCAATCCATAGTTATTAACTTGGTTGAGAGTCAGGGGGGAGCAAGTTTTATTGGCTCTGGCTCGTAGATATTGTAAATCAATGTCCACGAGCCGTTGGACTATTCTACATTGGGCATCCTTGAGGTCGTAGTTTCCCAAGGCATCCTCCGTGAAACCTAGCAGATGAAGTTTCTTCAGCAACTCTTTCTCCCATCGAGAAATATGGGAGTCCGTGAACACCAGGGAGAGGTAGCTGCCAGGAACTGCCAGAAAGAGCACCCGAAACCACCATTTAAAGGTGTTTATCCAGGCCATACATTCCACTGATCGAATGCCTAGTTCCAGGTATATCGGGGCAAAACCAACACAAGGGGGAAGACCCAGAAGTTTTCTAAGGAAAGCAGCCTGGGTTCTTTCAATGCAATCCTTGAAGCCCAGTATCCATATGGGAATGCCGTAAAGAGTTTGGGCCAGCGTTTTGGCATTGTAAATACGTAGGGCAGAAGGAATGAACTGGCCACCCTGGGTATAAAAGAATCTTAAAATCTGCTGGTGACTACAGGAGGCCACGTTCAGCACCTGGGTTCGATGTCTAGTCCAGGCACCGGTGTTCTGAAATTGAATACCTAGATACTTAAAATGTAAAACCTGCTTAACAGCATTGCCACTGATATCCCATTTATACAATTTCCAGGCTCTAGTAAACACTAGTACTTTTGATTTATCATAGTTAATAGCCAAATGGTTTTCAGCACAGTAAGACCCAAATGCAGAAAGTAATCTTTTCAGTCCTGGCCTTGACAATGAAAGGAGAACCGCATCATCAGCGTAAAGAAGAAGCGGGATCTTTGTAGTTGTCAGCTTCGGGGCGTGGGACTCGATCTGTCCGATGTAACCAGCCAGGTCAGATAAAAATATATTAAATAGAAGAGGAGCCAGAACACATCCCTGCCTTACTCCATTCTTAATCAGGATAGGATTGGAAAGTTCTCCCTGCAGACCACACCTGACCTGGCTGGAGGTCTGATTGTACAAGGACCTAATTAAGAACAGCAAACATCTGTCAATAGAACTTTTAAGCAGTTTTGACCACAACAAACCCCTAGGGACTGAGTCAAATGCTGACTTTAGGTCGATGAAAGCAGTGAAGAGTTTGCCACCTGGTATAGTGGTATATTTGTCGACCAGGTGCGCTAGGGCAAAGCAGTGATCTAGTGTGGCACAGCCCGCTTTAAACCCAATTTGTTCAGCACCAATGATATTGGATTCCTCAACCCAAGTGAGGAGTCTGCGATGGAGGTATTTGGCATACAATTTCCCAATAATGGAGAACAGGCTTATGGGGCGATAGTCAGCTGGGTTGTTTCTATTTCCTTGTTTAAAAACTGGGACAATAATTGCTAAGCTCCAGGAGGAAGGTACTCTGCCAGAGGAATTAATATATGTAAAGAGTCTTGCCAAAAGAGGAATCCACCATTCAGGGTTGGATTTTAGCAGATCAGGGGGAATAGCATCAGGGCCAGGAGCTTTGCCTGACTTGAGTTCGGAGATAAACTCGGTGATCTCAGCATGGGTCACAGGTTGCCAGTCAGGGGCTACAGGAGACAGCTGTGGGTCAGGCACGGTTGAACTTGCTGATGCCTGGTAAATTGCCAAGAAATGGTTTTCCCAGTCTCTGTTAGAGATGCAGCATAGAGGGAGTTCCCGATGGCCCGGCAAAGAGCTGGCAGCAATTTGCCAAAATAATTGGGTGTCCTTCTGCTGGATAGAGAGGAGAAGTAAATCCCACTTCTCTCTCTCTTTAGCTTTCTTTTTCTTAGCAATTAATCCTTTGTACTCCCGCTTCAAGCGGTAGTAGTCCTCTGGTAGGCGTTGGTCCCCTCGGTTGCGGTAGAGCAGGTAAACCCGTTTAATCTGGTTCCTGAGCATCAGGCAATCTTTGTCAAACCAAGTATTACTTCGTGATTGATATAGACCACTCGGCCCACAGACGGCTCCAAGTTCCCTTTGGACACTGTTAATTAGTGATTCGAAGGCCAAGACTATCTCCGAGCCACTGCTTGCTAGTACCTGATTGTACAAGTTGAGACACTCCGGAGATGATAAAAAGGAGTGAAACTTTTTTCCAATATTGGGAGACCATTTGATCCTCCTTGTGTACGAGGCCACATAGGGGTCTAATATCTGAGGGCCCCTCGGGAGATGTATATTTGAAAAAAGCTCAATGATTGTAACCAGGGGGTAGTGATCGCTCTGCGTAAGGCAATCCACATAAAAAGCACGGACTGCCTCTCTTAAGGGTCGAGATAACAGTACAAAATCAATAACACTACTCCCACATAAGGAACTAAAAGTAAATTCGCCAGCCAGATCACCTAGGGTACTCCCATTAAGAATGATCTTGTTGTGTTGGGCTGCTAGAAGGGCTAACTGGATGCCAGCAAAATTTGTTAATTCGTCCTTAGAATGTCTGGCTGAAGTCAGATGGCCTATGGCCTGGAGGGTTTCTTGGGGGTAGAGTGCCTCTATCGCTGGAGGGACTTGAATTCCCAGATGGGCGTTAAAGTCACCCCCTATTAGGATGTACATTGCTGGGAATATAGTTTCCATACAGGTAATATAGTTCTCCAGCGTGCCCCATTGAGCCTTGATATTGGCTTGCTTCCTCGCTGGGGGAAGATAAACATTGAATACTAACAGTTTACTACGTCCTTTCTTAATTAAAAACGCCATAGCTAAAGAGCCACAGGAGGGTAGTTCCACTGTCTCCACTTTCAAAGAAGTAGAGACCAAACAAGCTAGCCTACCTTTAGGCCTCCCTGCCATAGATTGTCTAATAGCGGCCAATGAAATGGCCGTAAACCCTGAAAAGGATATCTTATCACAAGCCCAGGTCTCCTGAAGCAGGATCACATCGAATGAGTGGATATAGTTGGCAAATTCTGCAGTGCCGCAACAATACTTTTCAGTTACTTTACAATATTTCTGCTCTAAAGTGGAAAAATCCAGTTTTCCAGAAATTCAAATTCTGAACAGTTTAATTTAAAAGGTTACAAACCAGTCAAGTAAAACCAATTTTATGTGATTTCTATTGGCTGCTTGTACTCAGAATGCAATGATTTTTCTGATAT
The DNA here is from genome assembly GCF_964273705.1 of Natrix helvetica. Taxonomy (NCBI): domain Eukaryota; kingdom Metazoa; phylum Chordata; class Lepidosauria; order Squamata; family Natricidae; genus Natrix; species Natrix helvetica. Next base: position 117,026,620 of record NC_138552.1, on the reverse strand, counting down.
TTTACTACAAGTTTACCACAAACAACTAGTACACTATTTTTTTAAAGAATTAAACCAGAGCAGTGTTTACTAAAAATAAATGAGATATCAACAAGAAAACTTTATAATATGCTTAGAGATTTTTTGTGAGAACTACCATGAGAATCATTATTTCAATGTTTGCAAACTATACTTCTGTCTCAGTTTATTTAGTGGGTTAAAATAACAGATGCATTTCTCCTCCCTTGTCTTCTATTCTTCATCATCAATTTACTAATCTTTCATTGGCAAACCTTTTATGCCATATAGTTAGTAACAAATGACTCTGAAGATTTCCTAAGGTGAGTTCATATTAAATTGTATTATTTTCTATTCTACTGTTCCCAGAGTGAAAAATCAGTATATGGTATACTGCAAATAAATCAAAGGTACGCTGCATTTTATGAAGTGTACTTAAAAATGATAATATAAACAAAAACTGTACTACCTCATGAAACCATCTTATAATTGGCCTTTTAAATGAGAGCTTTTAAATGAGAATTCTTTATTGGCCAAGTGTGATTAGACATACAAGGAATTTGTTTCCAATGCATATGTTCTCAGTCTACATACAGTGTAGCAGTGGTGGGTTCTGGATCCCGTTGCAATCAGTACGGTTGAAATGGGGCCTGGCATACTCCACATGAACACGTGCAGCATGCGCGCATGCTTCCTACCTTCCAGCGATGCCTCCGTGAGCCTCTGTGATGCTCCAGCTGCTCAGCAGAACATCAGGCAGGCGCTGTACATGTCATGCGGGGAAGCGCTGAAGACTTTAAAGACAGGTAAGGAGCACAGGCAAGCAGGTGGGCCCTCCAGAGCACCATACCGAAATGGTACCTGGTGCTCCAGGCAGGCACCAGTATGCCCGTACCAGGGCGTAGTGCCTGCAACCCACCACTGCAGTGTACATACAAACATAAGCTCTCAGTGTACATACAAATAATAAAGTGATAAATCATAAGATGCAAACAATGAAGTGATAGATCATAAGATACCAATAGAAGAAGGTAATAGGAAAGAGGAGGATAATAGCAATACCGCCTTATGTCATCGATAAATATCTTTAGGCATAAGATAATGCTGTGGTATTAGGTGAATTCTTTCTGGTACCGTTTTAAGACTCTTCACATTTAAAAAATGAATTGGAAAATATGTTTTGGACTTTTGCAAGGTATCAGCATGTCCCTTCATGTTTTTGCAATTTTAAAAATAGCACAGAACCACCACCACCCAAAAAAAATCTGGCTGCTTTAACAGACAACAAAATAATAAGTGTCACAGTTGCAATGCAATAAGATATTCATTTCTTTGTTTCATTGATTGATTTCTAAGCCACTACAGTTACATACTCTCAAACATAAAGATAACATTACAGAATACCAAGCACATTATAGATAATCACATTTAAAAAGAGTGATAAGATGGACATGTTAGTGACTTATAATAAGTTCAGATACAAAATAAAAGGTAAACACAGAAAGTCTAGAAAAAGGACTATAGTTTCTAAAATAAAAGTGAAACTAAGCAAGACTAGCTCAGAAAAAGCAAGATTACACCTAATTGGTTAAACTATTCTTCTGAAGAGAAGAACAGAATAAAAATCAAACAAATAAAATAATAAGGTATTTCAGCCAAATTCCAAGCATTTGGTTTTTACGGTGACCATATTCTTGTTTTTTTAAAACCTTTCTGCAGTAAGCCCCATTAAACTATTTTAAATTATACTACTAGCATGACTGAAATGCCTTTAATAAAGAGTACTATGACAGCCATTATAAGAGAGCCTTTCTCTGCTGTTGATCTCCAAAGAATCATCTGCCAAACTATATAATACATTTCATTAGTTCTAATGAATAAAAACAAGATCTACTTTCATAAGTCACAAATACGTGCTGTAACCAGGTTCCTGTATGTTCTAAAGCACCTCTTCCAAATCCTGTCTGAAGAACTGCAGAGAACTACTTCTTATGCCATAACTCAACTTAAGCACAGTACACCACATAAAGATAAAAATGGAGTCTGGGGACTTACGCTTTGAATATATAAAGTTAGTCTTTGGACTGTTTTGCTCTTAGAAAATACTGTAACCATTACTTTGTACAGGGATCCTCAAACTACAGCCCACAGGTTGCATACAGCCCACTGAAGCCATTAATCTGGTCCGCACAGGACCACAAGGCTGCCCCGCTCACCCACCAGCCCCTACCCTTTGGCCAAGTGCAGAACTTACCTTCGCAAGCCTCGTGGGCTGGAACTGGAAGGCAAGGACAACATTTTTGGCCTGCAGAGTGCTACTGGAGATGGGAGAGTTAAAAAATTGGGCACATGCATGCCTTGGGGGGCCAAAACCAGGCCCATTTTAGTCCGTCTTTGGCCTCCAGAGTGCTTCTGGAGGTGGGGAAGGTGAAAAACAGGGCACGTAGATACCCCAGGAGGCCAAAAACAGGCCCATTTTTGTCTCCCGCACCTCCAGAAGATAGAGAGAGAGAAAGAGAGATAGATAGACAGACACAGAGAGAGAGAGAGAGACAGAGAGTGAAAGAGAGAGAGATAGAGAGAGAAATAGAGAGAAATAGAGAGAGGTACAGAGATAAGAGGGATGGAAGGAAAGAGAGAGACAAGAAACACAGAGAGAGAGAGAGACAGAGAGATAAACAGAGAGAGAGAAAGACAGAGAGGAAGAGATAGACAGAGAGAGGGAAAGGAAGAGAGAAAGACAAGAGACACAGAGACAGAGACTTGTTAATTGTAAGCTCCTTGGGCTGAGAAGAATTGCTGCAAAACTGAAGTGAACCACTAAACTCCTAAACAACTGAAAAAAAATGATCTAGTAAAAAGAAAAGTCAACCAAAAGAGCAATATGCAAACAAAATCAAATAAAACATGCACAGGAACAAAACAAATTAAAGTTTAATTTGTGTGCATTGTTTAATGGACTACTAAATTGGCCAAGCCCACCCAGTTACATGACCTCCTAACAATGGAGGGTTTCAAAAAAAATTGGAACCTCTTCTGTAGGTGTGGCCTGCTTTGTGGGAGTGGCTTGCCAACCATGCGACTGAGTGGGAGTGGCTTGCCAGCCATGTGACTGGTTGGGAGTGGCTTGGCAGTCATGTGACCGGGTGTGACTTCAAAAGGGAATTATTAATTATTGTATGCTATTGTGGAAAGATACTATTCAACTTTTGAAGATGACAAGCACATCTATCATTACCAGTGACGTGCGGTGATGTTTATGACTGGTGAGGCTGGTGACGTCATCAAACCGCGTGGTTTCTCCGAACGCACGCGCGCAGCCCAAACAGAGAAGTTTCTTTTCTCAGAAATGTCAGAAAGAGGCAGGCAGGCTGCCGCAGCTCCACTTAAAAAATATTTCTGAGAAGAGAAACTTCTCCTTTCTCCTCCTTCCCCCCCCCCTTCTAGCATTGACATTGTTACCTAGGCATTTTTTGCATCTGGCGAGCCCACGATCCTTGTAAGGGGAATGGGAAAATGTGTGCAAGCGGCTCCTCAGCAGCACACACCCTCAGATTAGCGCAGCTGTGATTCCCTTTCTCTGCACACGTGGTTCCATTCCTCTCTTTCCTAAATCAACATGAAGGGGACCGTGGCTACGCTGATTGAGGCTGGAGCTGAGGAGCCACCTGAACGCGTGGTCCCATTCCCCTTGGAAGGATCGTGGGCCCGCCAGATGCAAAAAATGCCTAGGTAACATCATCAGTGCTAGAAGGGAATGGGCAGGGAGAAGGAAGAGAAAGGAGAAGTTTCTCTTCTCAGAAATGTCAGAAAGAGGCAGGCAGGCTGCCGCAGCTCCACTGAAAAGACATTTCTGAGAAGAGAAACTTCTCCGTTCTCCTCCTTTCCCGCCCCCCCGCCTCTAGCACTGATGTTGTTACCTAGGCATTTTTTGCATCTGGCGAGCACACAATCCTTGCAAGGGGAATGGGAAAATGTGTGCAAGCAGCTCCTCAGCAGCGCACAGCCTCAGATTAGCGCAGCTGTGATTCCCTTTCCCTGCACACGTGGTTCCATTCCTCTCCTTCCTAAATCAACAAGAAGGGGACCGCGGCTACGCTGATTGAGGCTGGAGCTGAGGAGCCGCCTGAACGCGTGGTCCCATTCCCCTTGCAAGGATCGTGGGCTCGCCAGATGCAAAAAATGCCTAGGTAACATCATCAGTGCTAGAAGGGAATGGACAGGGAGAAGGAGGAGAAAGGAGAAGTTTCTTTTCTCAGAAATGTCAGAAAGAGGCAGGCAGGCTGCCGCAGCTCCACTTAAAAAACATTTCTGAGAAGAGAAACTTCTCCTTTCTCCTCCTTTCCCCCCCCTTCTAGCACTGAAGTTGTTACCTAGGCATTTTTTGCATCTGGCGAACCCACGATCCTTGCAAGGGGAATGGGAAAATGTGTGCAAGCGGCTCCTCAGCAGCGCACAGCCTCAGATTAGCGCAGCTGTGATTCCCTTTCCCTGCACACGTGGTTCCATTCCTCTCCTTCCTAAATCAACATGAAGGGGACCGCGGCTACGCTGATTGAGGCTGGAGCTGAGGAGCCGCCTGAACGCATGGTCCCATTCCCCTTGCAAGGATCGTGGGCTCGCCAGATGCAAAAAATGCCTAGGTAACATCATCAGTGCTAGAAGGGAATGGGCAGGGAGAAGGAGGAGAAAGGAGAAGTTTCTTTTCTCAGAAATGTCAGAAAGAGGCAGGCAGGCTGCCGCAGCTCCACTTAAAAAACATTTCTGAGAAGAGAAACTTCTCCTTTCTCCTCCTTTCCCACCCCACCCCCCGCCTCTAGTACTGACGTTGTTACCTAGGCATTTTTTGCATCTGGCGAGCCCACGATCCTTGCAAGGGGAATGGGAAAATGTGTGCAAGCGGCTCCTCAGCAGCGCACAGCCTCAGATTAGCGCAGCTGTGATTCCCTTTCCCTGCACACGTGGTTCCATTCCTCTCCTTCCTAAATCAACAAGAAGGGGACCGCGGCTACGCTGATTGAGGCTGGAGCTGAGGAGCCGCCTGAACGCGTGGTCCCATTCCCCTTGCAAGGATCGTGGGCTCGCCAGATGCAAAAAATGCCTAGGTAACATCATCAGTGCTAGAAGGGAATGGGCAGGGAGAAGGAGGAGAAAGGAGAAGTTTCTTTTCTCAGAAATGTCAGAAAGAGGCAGGCAGGCTGCCGCAGCTCCACTTAAAAAACATTTCTGAGAAGAGAAACTTCTCCTTTCTCCTCCTTTCCCGCCCCCCCCCCGCCTCTAGCACTGACGTTGTTACCTAGGCATTTTTTGCATCTGGCGAGCCCACGATCCTTGCAAGGGGAATGGGAAAATGTGTGCAAGCGGCTCCTCAGCAGCGCACAGCCTCAGATTAGTGCAGCTGTGATTCCCTTTCCCTGCACACGTGGTTCCATTCCTCTCCTTCCTAAATCAATATGAAGGGGACCGCGGCTACGCTGATTGAGGCTGGAGCTGAGGAGCCGCCTGAAGCGTGGTCCCATTCCCCTTGCAAGGATTGTGGGCTCGCCAGATGCAAAAAATGCCTAGGTAACATCATCAGTGCTAGAAGGGAATGGGCAGGGAGAAGGAGGAGAAAGGAGAAGTTTCTTTTCTCAGAAATGTCAGAAAGAGGCAGGCAGGCTGCCGCAGCTAAACTTAAAAAACATTTCTGAGAAGAGAAACTTCTCCTTTCTCCTCCTTTCCCCCCCCCCCCCGCCTCTAGCACTGACGTTGTTACCTAGGCATTTTTTGCATCTGGCGAGCCCACGATCCTTGCAAGGGGAATGGGAAAATGTGTGCAAGCGGCTCCTCAGCAGCGCACAGCCTCAGATTAGCGCAGCTGTGATTCCCTTTCCCTGCACACGTGGTTCCATTCCTCTCCTTCCTAAATCAACAAGAAGGGGACCGCGGCTACGCTGATTGAGGCTGGAGCTGAGGAGCCGCCTGAAGCGTGGTCCCATTCCCCTTGCAAGGATCGTGGGCTCGCCAGATGCAAAAAATGCCTAGGTAACATCATCAGTGCTAGAAGGGAATGGGCAGGGAGAAGGAGGAGAAAGGAGAAGTTTCTTTTCTCAGAAATGTCAGAAAGAGGCAGGCAAGCTGCCGCAGCTCCACTTAAAAAACATTTCTGAGAAGAGAAACTTCTCCTTTCTCCTCCTTTCCCGCCCCCCCCGCCTCTAGCACTGACGTTGTTACCTAGGCATTTTTTGCATCTGGCGAGCCCACGATCCTTGCAAGGGGAATGGGAAAATGTGTGCAAGTGGCTCCTCAGCAGCGCACAGCCTCAGATTAGCGCAGCTGTGATTCCCTTTCCCTGCACACGTGGTTCCATTCCTCTCCTTCCTAAATCAACATGAAGGGGACCGCGGCTACGCTGATTGAGGCTGGAGCTGAGGAGCCGCCTGAACGCGTGGTCCCATTCCCCTTGCAAGGATCGTGGGCTCGCCAGATGCAAAAAATGCCTAGGTAACATCATCAGTGCTAGAAGGGAATGGGCAGGGAGAAGGAGGAGAAAGGAGAAGTTTCTCTTCTCAGAAATGTCAGAAAGAGGCAGGCAGGCTGCCGCAGCTCCACTTAAAAGACATTTCTGAGAAGAGAAACTTCTCCTTTCTCCTCCTTTCCCCCCCCCCTTCTAGCACTGAAGTTGTTACCTAGGCATTTTTTGCATCTGGCGAACCCACGATCCTTGCAAGGGGAATGGGAAAATGTGTGCAAGCGGCTCTTCAGCAGCGCACAGCCTCAGATTAGCGCAGCTGTGATCCCTTTCCCTGCACACGTGGTTCCATTCCTCTCCTTCCTAAATCAACATGAAGGGGACCGCGGCTGCGCTGATTGAGGCTGGAGCTGAGGAGCCTCCTGCACACGTGGTCCCATTTCCCTTGCAAGGATCCCGGGCTCGCCCGAGGCAAAAAAAGGCGAGATCGGCATACTTGGGGCTGCTGCTGAGATGTCCAGGGAGGCTAAACCAAGCCGCGCGCCTCTCCCAGCCACTTGCACGGCTTCCCGGAGTAATTTTTTTTTATTTTCATGATGAGAGCGGTGAGGCTCCGCCTCCCCTGCCTCCCCTGACTGCACGTCACTGATCATTACAAAAATAGGAAAGAAAGTATCATCAACCCCAGCATCTGCAACATTGTCTCCATTGAGTCAGTGTTTAATAGACAGCATGCTCAGCATGGAGAAATCAAGTTCCATGCAGAGCATGCAGAATATGCAGGCAATGCTGCTTGGGATTCAGGAAACCATGACAAAGACTCAGGAGTCTATATTGAGAAACCATGAGGAGATGAAAAATGAGATGGGAGAGATGAAAGGAGATATTCGAAAGATGAATGATAAAATAGAGAACATCCAACAAACAATAACTAAGAATGAATAGAGAATGTGGAACTAAGAGTTGAACAAACAGAAAAGAAGATGGAAGCAATTGAATAAAAACTCACCCAGGCCAATAGGAATCTAGAAGAGACAATTGTCTTTCTAGAAATGGAAAAGGCAGCATTCTTCCTGAGGTTCCAAAACATAGTGGAGGACAAAGATGACCTAGGTATAGTTATGATAGACCTGCTAGCAGCAGCCCTACAGAACAATAAGCAAGACATACAAAAAGACATTGATGAAGTTTATAGAATTCATACAAATTATGCAAGAAGACACAAATTGCCAAGAGAGTACATGTGAAGTTCACTTAAAAAACAATAAGAGACAAAGTATATAAAAGAATGAGAGAGGAATGTGGGGGGGAGGGAAATTCAAATTCTAAAACAGATGCGACCAATCCGCTCGCACAGAGAGGGCCTCCTCCAGGTGCCGTCCACTAGACAGTGTCGGGGGCGGCGCCTAGGAGTAGAGCCTTCTCTGTGGCGGGCCCAGCCCTGTGGAATGACCTCCCTCCGGATATTAGGAATACCTCTGACCTCTGCTCCTTTCGTATTAAGCTTAAGACCCACCTATTCCAAGTAGCTGGCCTGGCTCAACTTTGATCTAACCATATCGCTCCTGACGGGTTTTTAATTGGGTATTTTAATTATATTTAATTATTTAGGGTTTTTTTAATCACTGTATTCTAATTGTTTTTTATTCATCAGCCGACCTCCTCCTTGTGTATGTCTCGGTATATGTCTCTGTTATATGTTTGTTTTGTCCACATATTTATTTCATATGTTTCATTGTACGCCGCCCCGAGTCCTTCGGGAGAGGGTGCGGCTAAGAAATAAATATTTATTTATTTATTATTTATTTATTATGCCTATGAGAGTCAGGGAACAGAGGAGACAATATCAATTTCTGACCATGCAGTTGATTAAATATAATGTGATGTTCAGATGATTGATACCGGAAGGAATCCTGATCTCATGATAAGATAAAAAAGTTAGGATTGACAAACTTGACAAAATACATGAATTTTTTGAACAGCATTTCACGATGGATGAAGATCAGGAGAGTAGGGAGGAAATAGAACTTAAGAGTCAAGAGGGACAACAACCAGATGAAAAAGAGGTAGAGCAAGGAGAAAGAATGAGGGTGGAAAATGACCAAGTGGAACAAGAAGGTGCAAGAACAAAGACACACAGAGAGGTGAGAACAACTAGAAGAGCAAGATATAAAAATAAAGATGGATGAGGAAGTTAGGATGTTATCAATCAATATTACTGGACTGAACTCACCTACAGAAAGAAAACAAACACTGACAAAATTGCAGAGATTGAATTTAGATATAGTCTGTCTCCAAGAAGTCCATATCAAGGAACAACATGGTAATCTTCTATAATACCCTAAAATTGGGAAGCTATATGTATCTTTAGCACATCAAAAGAAGAGAGGAATAGCACTGTACATCAAAGAACAGTTAAACCCTAAACAAATATATGCAGACAACGAAGGAAGAATATTAATGATGGAGATAACAACAAACCAGAGACAAACACTTTTTATTGCAATATATGCCCCAAACAATGATCAAGAAAAAAAATATAGGAGACTTCATTAAAAAAATAGAAACAGAATATCAAAATATATGTTTAATAGGGGACTTCAACACAGTGGTAGATGCCATTAAAGACTACAGAAGTAGCAAAAGAAATAAGAAAAAATGAAGAACACTTTCAAACACATTTTTTGAGATGACACGAGAATTAAATTTACAACATGCATGGAGAGAATTAAATTTAAAGACCAATCAATACACATTGTACTCAAATACACACCCATCATGGTCAAGAATAGATATGGTATGGATGACCCTGGGATTGAGGGTAGACATTCAAGAGGTAGACATAATAACAAATACTTGGACAGACCACAACCCGATAAGAATGATTTGGAGAGGTCAGAAAAAGAAACAGAGATGGACAATGAATCAAAACATTCTAAAAGGTAAGGAATATGTACAAATGGTGGAAAAAGAAATGAAATTCTTTTTCAAGGAAAATAGGAAAGAAGAAACATCATTGCAAAACTTGTGGGATATGGCATATATCTGTGGTCTAACAATAACTTACATGGCAAGGAGAAATAAGAAAAAGAAACAACAATAAAATATACTACAAGATGAACTCAAAAAACTGGAATTAGACCTACAGAAAGAAATCCCCCCAATAAGATAAAAGAAAAAAGGGGCTTAATAAAACACAGATTAAATTTAATAGAACAAGAGGAAATGGCTCAAAAAGTTAAAATGGCAAAACAGAATGTTTTTGAATGTGCAAATAAGCCAGGGAGATGGTCAGTATACAAGCTAAAAAAAGAAAAAGAGATGAAAATAGTACATTAATTGCAGGATGAGAAGGGAATCCTTCATCATCAGAATGAAGATAAAAAGAACATAACACAGGAATTATTTAGGAATCTATATAGCCAAGATAATATACCAGAAGATATCATTAAACAATATCTAGAAAAAGCCAGTCTAACCAAATTATTGGACACAATGATTTGAGAACGATGTTAAATGAAAGAATAACAACAATGGAAATATCTGAGGCAGTTAAGAAACAAAAAACCAACAAAACTCCTGGCCCAGATGGACTCCTCGCAGAACTATATAAAAACATACAAGAAGTGCTAGAACCATTATTGTTGGAGGTATATATTGATGCACTATCAGAGGCCAATCTACCTAAATGCTGGTCAGAAGCATATATTACACAGACCATCAACAGATAAAAATTATAGGCAATATGTTTATTAAATGTTGATTTCAAAATATTCACCTCCATAATTTCAGAAAGATTAAAAAGATTTTTAAATGAATTTATACATCCGGACCAAAATGGCTTCTTACTGAAAAGACAGTGAAAAATAATATGAGAACTATTATGAATGTCCTAGAGTATTATGAAGTACATTCGGGAAAACAATTAGCATTGATATTTTTAGATGCACAAAAAGCATTCGACAATTTGAACTGGCAATTTATGATATCACAACTAGAAAATATTAACTTTGGAGAGAAATTCGTAAGGATGGTCCAAACAATATACATCAATCAAATGGCAAAGATGATAATAAATGGAGAAGCAATGGAAAAAATCAATATAAATAAGTGTGTAAGGCAAGGTTGCCCTTTATCACCTCTGCTATTTATTCTAACCCTAGAAGTGTTACTTAGACAGATCAGACAAGACCAAGAAATAATGGGTCTGAAAATAAAAAAGGAACAGTATAAAGTGCAAGCATTTGCAGATGATTTGGTATTTATTTTGGAAGAAGCATTGGAAACAGGACCCAAATTAGTTAAGAAAATAGAAGAGTTTGGTATAGTGGCAGGACTCAAAATAAATAAAGACAAAAGGCCAAGATAATAACAAAAAATCTCACAAAAAAGCAGAATAATGAACTGAAAGGAAAAATGGGCATGCAGATTACTAAAAAAAAATCAAATATTTTGGAATCTGGCTGACTGCAAGATGCTCATCAATTAAAGAAGACATTTACAACAAAACAATACAGCAAATAAAGATAGACCTAGACAAAGGGAAAAAACTACGACTCTCATTAACTGGAAGAATAGCCATAACCAAAATGAATATCTTTCCAAGTAATCCTGATAAATCTAAGAAACAAATTTTTGAGGATTTAATCAAATTAATAACAAAATTTATCTGGCTAGGGAAAAAAACATGAATCAAATTGAAAGTGTTACAGGATAGTAGAAATAAAGGAGGATTTGGGCTGCCAGATTGGGAGCCATATTACCAAACTGCAGCTCTCACATGGATTAATGTGGTGGATTAATCTAAAGAACCAAAAGTGGATTAATCTAAGGAGCAAAAGGATCTTGGCAATAGAAGGACAGGATTTACAATTGGGATGGCATGTATTCATATGGGACGGAAAAAGTAAAACACAAAGTTATTTCCAACACATCAAATTAGAAATGCTCTCTTATTAACATGGGAAAAAATCAAACAGAACCATTACAGCAAAATACCAGTCTGGTTATCAACAATGGAAGCATTAATATACCCGAATGTGCTAGAGTTTGATAAAATTGAAAGGTATAAAGATATATTTGATGAGCAAGGGAAGCTAAAAACAAAACAGGAATTAAAAAATCAGAGAATTGATTTGGACTGGTGGTCTTATATGCGAATCCAGATGAGATATAAGAAGGATGCAGAAAACTATGGGTTTTATAAAGAACCACAACAATTGTACAAAATAATACAGGGGATGGATGAAAAAATGATTTAAAAATTATATAATTATCTATTGAGGTTTAAAATGGAAGAAGAAACTGTAAAAGATACTATGATAATTTGGGCAAAAAATTTCAGCTACACCATAGAGTTAGACAAGGGAGAAATTGGGGGTGGGAGTTGGGGTGGACTATAAGTTTACAATGTCAGCAGCATATAGAGAAAACACATATAAAATGTTCTATAGATAGCATCTACCACAACCAAGACTAGCAAAACAATTTCCAAACAGATCAACAGAATGCTGGAGATGCAAACAGATACAGGGAACATACTGTCAGGCCTGTAGTTCTGTTCCTTTTAGGATCTTTGGCCTGCCACACTTTTTATTAATTTCTTATGCTGTTTCATTAGTGTAGTAGTTGGGAGGGGGGAATAGAAAGGAGTAGGATTGTGGAATGTATTATTATGGATTTTCTTAGAAGCTCAAGGTCGTCTTTTGTCTGCGCACCTCGACACCTGGCCGGAAGCAGAGGGGTGTACATGCCAGCGTGGAAGATGAAGATTGGACCATGTGATGAATTATGGGGTGTGGGGATAGATGATGAACTTTCAACTGGGTGAACCCACAGGATGTACATTAGAGTTGAAATTTCATAGCATAATGCCAACATGTCTGTCTTATTAAATTGGAGTTTTAAGGATAACTTTGCTTTGGACAATGATTTAATTCTGCATGATATTTGGAACGCTGACATTATTTCAACTCTCTCATAAAAAAATTTTTTTTTTTACTTTCATAGGGGTACTGAATCCCAGTTCTGACCCAATCCTCGGCAGGACGAAATTTCAGTGAAGATGGAGGAAGGAAAGAATGCAGCAGAGAAGGCTAAGGATAACAGATCACTTATTTTTGTTGAAACTATCTATGCACCTTCTAAAGAAATAGTTCAACTTGCAGAGGCGAGGGAAAGGGAACTTCAGCTGGGCGCCTGGCGAAAGGAACCGAAACCAAGATTTTCCTCACAGACGGAATTAGACCTGCGAGATGAAGCTTTGGGATTTATTGCTTCTCAGGAATGCCTGCTAGAAGGAGAGGGGGCCCCCAAGGGAACTCCGACAGACGACTGGAGGATGGGGAGAAGAGCAAATGAATGGAGGTCTCAGCTGCTCTCACGCAGCCATTCTTTGATGGGCCTTCAAGACCAATTCCGACGCCTAAATGTGAGTGAAAAAAAAAAAACCTGGGGCCCCCAGAACCACCTGGGTGGACCCTAGCAAAGCCCACATTATCCTTTCCCAGCAGAGAAACTGCTGTGCAGTGGAGTGGAGACCTTGATTCTTTCCACACAGCCACCAGCGAATCAGCACACCCCCCCTCCTAGAGTGCAACAAAGTTGGGAAGTAAAAACAAACCAGCCGAAAGGGGCCTGGAGCACTTTCACCTCCCCCCCCTCTGCAAAGTGATGGCTCTGACCCCATGAATCAAGCCAATCCAGGTTGGGCTTTCTTCCCGGGTCATGGATGGGCTCAATGCCAGTGGACGCCTGCCCCTTCCCAACTAATGGCGCCACCCCAAATAGCTGCCCAGAGGCAGAGCCAGGGACTGGGACCACCACAGGGTCCAGTCCCCCCCCCACCAATGCCTCAGCAGGCTTTTGCCCAACCGATGGGTGTGGCCCAACAAAGGGGCTTACCACCCCAAGCAGCAGGCCAACAGGTTGCTCCGGTTCAACCACCAGCACCCCCTCCTCAACACCCCCAAGGTTCCGTGCAACCTACGATGGAAGCCGAGACAAGCTAGCTTACTTTATGAATCGAGTAATGGCGTACGTTGACCAAGTAGGCCCACAATACCTGACGGATCGAGAACTGATCCAAGAAATAGCAGAGGGGATGAATGAAGGAGAGGCTGCACAATAGATAGCGGAACTCCATGAAGAAGCAGCTCCTGAGTTAGATGATGTAACGGGGTTCATCCAACTGATGCGGGCCCAATTTTACAATGTGGCCCAACAGGTAGATGCTGAAGACCAGATCCAGGAATTACGACAGGGGAGTCGGCCGGTCAAAGAATTAGTTTGGGAATTCCGGAGAATAGCTGGAAGACTACGATACTGGCCAGAAAGACTATTGGTCTATATGTTCAAAAAGGCCTTAGATCCCAAACTGAAAGAAGCTTGTGCCGTAAGGGGGACCCCAGATCGTCTCCAAGAATGGTACACCACTGCAATCATACTGGACCATGAGATTAACACCTATCCAAAGCCAGGTACCAGAACCCCTGAAAAAAAACCGTTAGCCCACCGAACGCAGAGGCAGCAAACTGAAAAGCTCCCGCCAACCCCTCGTTCCTGGGGCCCCAAAATAAAGTGCTACCATTGTGGTCAGCTTGGGCACCGGGCATCTACATGCCGGGCTCCAGCCCCAGTTCCACAACCATGCCAACCACCTGCCAGCACAATCAAGAAAACCCCCAGAAAACCACCAGAAAAAAGTCGTCTGGCACAACAGCCAGCAGAGGCAGAGAGCAAAGCCACTGAAAATGCCCCGACCACCTCAGAGGAGGAAGAGGAAGGAAACCTGGAAGACGACCCAATGGTGAGTTCACCTATCCGCCCCTTCCAGATAAAAGCCAAACTCCAAATACCAAAAACGGGGGTAGAAGGGGAAGTTGGGGTGATTATAGATACCGGCTGCACCCGATGCTTAATCAGCATGTCAATAGTGGAGCAACTAGGTATACGCACCAGACCCCTAAAACATCCCATTCCGTTTGAGCAAGTGTATGGAACCCTAATTGGGGGAGCTCCGGCTACAAAGATCACTGAGTTAGTAAAGCTGGTGATAGGCCGCCACGATGAGTTCCTTAGATTCATCATGGCCCCTGGAATGAAGGAGTCAATTATCCTAGAGCTTGCATGGTTGGATAAGTGGGAACCTACTATAAAGTGGGAGGATGGCGTTAGAAAGGTGACTATTGGACTTGGGCCGTTACCACCGATGGAACCAAAAGGCCACCCAGGAACGTTGGAACCTAACAGCCCAACCCATCCAGAACCTGCAGCAACCGCAGCAGACACTAAACCTCCGGGAATCCAACGAGTCCCAAAGATCTATTGGGATCTGGCGGAGGTGTTCAGTGAGGAAGACGGAAACTACCTTCCACCTCATCGCGCCACAGATTGTGCAATAGAGTTCAAACCTGGGGTAACCTTACCAAAGCCCAAAATGTACTCTATGATGCCTAAAGGGATGATAGAATTGAGGAAGTACATCGACACCAATTTGAAAAGAGGGTTTATTGAACCAGCAAAATCGAAAGTAGCGGCCCCAGTGCTGTTCAGAGAAAAGAAAGATGGGGGAGTTCGCCTCTGTATGGACTTCATCGTCGAGCTTCCAGATAGCAGTGGTAATAAAGTAATCTGGACAGTTATTGATTTGTTGTCCGGAAGCAGAGGGGTGTACATGCCAGTGTGGAAGATAAAGATTGGACCATGTGATGAATTATGGGGTGTGGGGATAGATGATGAACTTTCAACTGGGTGAACCCACAGGATGTACATTAGAGTTGAAATTTCATAGCATAATGCCAACATGTCTGTCTTATTAAATTGGAGTTTTAAGGATAACTTTGCTTTGGACAATGATTTAATTCTGCATGTTATTTGGAACGCTGACACATACTATGACATGTGGTGGACCTGTTCCTCAGAAAAAAAATATTGGATAAGGATTAAAAAATGGTTAGAGGAAATGGTAAAACAGCAAATAGAGTTAAAACTGGAAGTATTCCTTTTGGGCATATTATCAGGGAAATATAACAAAAAAAATCCAATTATTTAATAATACATGTAATAATGGCAGCTAGAATAGTATATGCTCAAAACTGGAAAAGGAAATATACCCTCTGGGGAAATGGCAATAAAGAAGTTATTAAACTGTGCTGAGATGGATAGGTTAACTATGGAAATCAAAGACAAAGGAGAAAAATACATACAGACCTCTTGTCAACAGAATTAGACCATCGATTAGAGAAATACAAGTGTGGCCAGAGGATGCATCAGAGCAACTTGTTTTAGGAGCACTGATTGGGCACTATTTGAGGAGGACAATACTGATACTTACACTTCAACAGTACTGTTTTATAGCAAAAGCTGCATTAATGTTGTCACTACCACCAGACAAGTACGGGTGTTCTCTAACAACAAGCTCTGGATAAATAGAGAAGTGCATCTTTTATTAAGAGCTAGAAATGCTGCTTTCCACTCTGGTGCTGCACTACAGTATAGCGAGGTGAGAGCTAAATTGAAAAAGGGCACCAGGGATGCTAAAGCTACATACGGTTGGAGGATAGAACATCTTTTTGAGAACTCGGACTCTCATCGGGTATGGCAAGGTCTGCGACAAATCACGGGGCAGAGCAATAAAAATAGTTTGTCCAGCAGTAATGACTCTTTGGTGGAACAACTAAATCAATTCTTCAGCCATTTTGAGGTGGAAACAGCATCTACTACTGATAGTACACTACTAACACCTACCATCAATAGACAACCACTTCTACTGCAGATCTTTGATGTGAGATACGCTTTCCAGAATGTTAACATCCGGGAGGCAGCTGGGCCTGATAGAATCATGGGACGAGTTGTTAGGGACTGCGCTGAAGAGCTAGCTGGAGTGTTCACGGATATTTTCAATCTATCCCTGTTGCAGTGTTCTATCTCTACCTGCCTGAAGACATCCATTATAATACCAGTCCCTAAGCAGACAGTAGTGGTAACTCTTAATGATTATAGACCAATAGCTTTAATATCTGTTGTCATGAAATATTTTAAGAGACTAGGGTTGAACTATATTAAGGCTGGTCTTCCATCTACTTCCATACCAATTTGCATATAGGAGTAAACAGATCAACTCATGATGCTATGTCTCTTGTTGTCCATACTATATTGAATCATTTGAAAGAACAGGGAACATATGTAAGGTTGCTATTTGTGGATTATGGTGCTGCCTACCATTATACCCAATAGATTGTTTCTTAAAATGTCCAATTTGGGCATAAATCAGAGGATTTGTTTGTGGATAAAGGATTTTCTGATAGATAGGCCATAGTCAGTAAGGATAGGATCTCACCATTCTTCTATTCTGATATTAAGCACAGAAGCCCCCCAGGGTTGAGTGCTAAGCCCCTTCCTTTATTCTTTGTGTACACATGACTGTACCCCATTGTATAATACCAATGCAATTATTAAATTTGAAGATGACACGACAGTGGTGGGGTTCATTAATAAGAACAATGAGCCTGCTTATAGGAAGGAAGTTCAACGGCTGACATTGTGGTGTAAAGAAAATAATGTTACACTTAACACCAAAAAAACTAAAGAACTTATAATTGACTTCAGGAGGAAGAGAGATGTACATTTACCTTGTACATAAATGGTGAGGAGGTGGAGAGGGTTGGTAGTTTTAAATGTCTGGGCATTTATATCTCGGAGGACCTCTCATGGTCCATGAATGCTAACATGCTTGTTAAGAAGGCACAGAAGAGGCTGTACTTCCTGAGAATGCTAAGGAAGATAAATCTATCTCAGCATCTACTTCTGTCCTACTATCGCAGCACTATTAATAGTGTCCTGACATACGGCATTCTTGCATGGTATGGGAGCAGCTCTGCAGTGGACAAAAAAGCTCTACAGAGAATCATTAAAACTGCCCAGAATATCACCGGGCTCCAGCTACCAGCCCTGGATGATATCTTCACATCTCACTGTTTGAAGAAGTTGCATAACATTCTCAGAGACTCTTCCCATCCTGCTTACAATCTTTTTAGATTGTTGCCTTCTGGAGAAGATACAGAACAATTAAAACTAGGACCACATGTCTTCTGAATAGCTTTTATCCCAGAGCTATAATTGCACTCAACAATGAACTAAAAGGCCACCAACAGTGACCTATTGGACAGCACTTCTTGGTATGTTGTGTGGATAATTGGGTGGTTTAGGGGTGGGGAATTTTGGGGTGTGTATGTGTGTGAGTGTTTGGGGATTGTTCTCTGTGTTGGGCCTGGTCTCTGGGTGTTATGTGAATTTCATTGCATATGTAAACTGTGTATATACATACAATGACAATAAAGTAAAGTAAAAAGAATACAATTTAATTTGGGATGTATTGTATAATTGGCTTGACAGGAGATGCAAAGATTAGAAAACTAATAATGAAAGATGATTAAGGAATTAGAAATTGGAAATAATTGTAAATATAATGTAAGATGAAGAATATTTATTGTATATAATAGTATACAATGATAAGATGTTACTAAATGTAAAAATAGATTTAGAATAATAACTATATAATGTATATATAATGGTATATATAACAAAATTGTGGATATAAACTGGTATAGAGTTGTTGCAAAGATGAAATTGTGATGTAAAATGAAGAAAATTGTATAATAAAAATATTTTTTAAATAGAATTGAAAGCATGAGATAGAAATAGAATCAAATGTCTGAACAGATCACAATCCAGTAAAAGTTATATGGAAAGGACAAAAGAGAAAATTGAGATGGACATTAACCAAGCAATATTGCAAGACTAGGAATATATACAAACTATGGAAAAAGAACTGGACTTTTTTTTAAAAAAAAAGAGAAGAGGGAAAAAGAGACCTCCCTGAAATTGTATGGGACACCACTAAAGTGTATACTTGGGGATTAGCCATAACTTACATGGGAAAGAAAAATAAAAAGAAGAAACAAAATAAAAAATATTAGAAGAAGAACATAAAAAAATAGAATTTGAATTACAAAAAGATCTACAAAAAAGAATTTGAAAAATCAAATGGACTTAATAAAACATACATTGAATTTATTGGAAAAAGAACTGGCACAAAAAATCAGAAGTGTGAAACAGAACTTTTTTTTGTAAATGTGAATAAACCTGAAGATGGCTGGCATATAAACTGAAAAAAGAGAAGGAAAAAAAACTGATACACTGATTAACAGATGAGAAAGGGACTCTTTATTACCAAAATGAGGATTAAAAAATAATAATTCAAGAGTATTGTGGAAAACTGTATGACCCAAAGAAAACTCCAGAAAATAGAGTAAAACAATATTTGGGGCAATCTGAACTTCCTAAAGTACCCAAAACCGTTAAGGCTATGTTGAATGAAAGTATAACTATGATGGAATTGACAGAATCAATTAAGAGACAAAAGAATAATAAAACGCCAGGGCCAGATGGGTTACCAACTGAATTTTATAAACATTTACAAGATGCATTAGGACCAGTTATGTTGGAAGTTTATAATGAAGTTCTGCTAGAAGCGAAATTATCAAATTCATGGGTGGAAGCAAATATAACTCAGATTTAATGCAGATAAAGAATTATAGGCCAATATCCTTATTGAATGTGGACTTTAAAATACATGCTTCAATAATAGCAGAGAGACTAATGAATGAATTTATACATGTAGATAAGAATGGATTTTTGTCAAAGAGGTAGATTAAAAACAATGATTGTTTTTAAACACATTGAAGTATTATGCACAGGTACAGTATAGGTGGTACCGTGCTCAATAGTAGTAACTGTGAGAGGGATCTTGGAGTTCTAGTGGACAACCATTTAAATATGAGCCAGCAGTGTGCAGCAGCTGCCAAAAAAGCCAACACAGTTCTAGGCTGCATCAACAGAGGGATAGAATCAAGATCACGTGAAGTGTTAATACCACTTTATAATGCCTTGGTAAGGCCACACTTGGAATACTGCATTCAGTTCTGGTCGCCACGATGTAAAAAAGATGTGGAGACTCTAGAAAGAGTGCAGAGAAGAGCAACAAAGATGATTAGGGGACTGGAGACTAAAACATATGAAGAACGGTTGCAGGAACTAGGTATGTCTAGCTTAAGAGAAAGAAGGACTAGGGGAGACATGATAGCAGTGTTCCAATATCTCAGGGGTTGCCACAAAAAAGAGGGAGTCAAGCTATTCTCCAAGGCACCTGAGGACAGAACAAGAAGCAATAGGTGGAAACTAATCAAGGAGAGAAGCAACTTAGAACTGAGGAGAAACTTCCTGACAGTTAGAACAATTAATGAGTGGAACAGCTTGCCTCCAGAAGTTGTGAATGCCCCAACACTGGAAGTCTTTAAGAAGATGTTGGATAGCCATTTGTCTGGAACGGTATAGGGTTTCCTGCCTAGGCAGGGGGTTGGACTAGAAGACCTCCAAGGTCCCTTCCAACTCTACTATTGTATTGTATTGTATTGTATTATGGAACATATCCTGGAAAAGAAATGGTGTTGATCTTTATAGATGCACAGAAAGCATTTGATAACATTAATTGGCAATTTATGTTATTACAATTAAAATTCATGGATTTTGGAGAGAAATGTATTAATATGATCAAAGCAATATATAATCAACAAACAGCTAAGGTGATGGTAAATGGGGACATGACAGAGAATTTTGATATTAAAAAAGCAGAAGACAGGGATCAAAATCAGATCTGGAGAAATGAAAAAACTTGCCATTGTCATTGACAGGAAAAGTATCTACTATAAAAATGAATATTATATTTACTTCAAACAATTCCATTTCTTTTGAAGAATTAAATAAAAAAACACCAAGATACATTTGGCTGCGGAAAAAACAAGAATAAGCCTGAAAATGTTGCAAGATTCCAAAAAGGGAGGGGGGGCTTTGGGTTGTCAGATTGGAATTGTATTATCAGGCCCCGGTACTTACATGGGTGAAAGAATGGATTAATTTGAGGCATAAAAGACTATTAATTTTAGAGGATATAAATCCTTTATTTATATAAGGATATAAATAATGAATACTATTATAAGTGTTAATAATATGTTTGTTAAATCATAGGACAAGGTTATAGTGAGAGGAAGGCAATGCAGAAGGGAGAATAATAAAAGCTAAGAAGGAAAGCCGATAGAGAAAGCTGTAAAATTATTGTATATTGTTATTTATGTTCTGTGTTTTGTTTTGTCTTATTGTGTTTTTTTCTTTGCTGTGTCTTCCCTATTGTTTTTAAAGATCAAAACATTTAATAAAAAATATTAAAAAAAAAACATTTTCAGCTTTGGTAGGGTAGCCCCAGGTATGAGCTCTATCGCACAATCAGTGGGCCGATAAGGGGGGAGATAATTACAATCTTCCTCACTGAAGATCCCTGCCAAGTCCCAGTACTCTTTTGGCACTTGCTTGATGCCTGTGGGTTTTGTGTCTGCTGCAGGGGCTCCAGGCTCTGGGCGGTCTGCTTTATTGGGTTCGTCCCTGGGTGGCCCTCTGGCTTCACGGGTGGTAGTGGCCCAAAGCTTATAATCAATTTCCAAATGCTGTCCTCCCACTTTATAGTAGGTGTCCACTTGTCCAGCCATGCAAGCCCCAAGATAATTGATTCATGCAACTTTGGAGCCATGATGAATCTGAGGAATTCATAGTGGCGCCTTATCTGCAACTTTACCAAGTCGGTAATTAGTTTGGCTGGGGCCCCTCCAATTAGCATCCCATCCACCTGCTCAAACCAAACGAGATTGGCTAGGGGTCTTGTGCATACGCCTAGCTGCTCCACGATAGACCTGCTGATTAAGCATTGGGTGCAGCTGGTGACCAGTATTGCCTCAACTTTCTCTTCTGCCCCCGTCTCGGGCACTGGGAGCTTGGCTTTGATGGCAAAAGGGCAGATGGGTGCGTTTACCATTGGGTCATCATCCCCACCACTTCCTTCATCTGGGCTTGACAAGGGCCCTTCAGCTGGACCTCCACTGATCCCTGGGGAAAGGGTTTGTTTGTCCAAGTCTTGCTTTGCAAAGTTAGTGGCTGGTCTCCTCCCAGTGAGCTTCATCTGCCTTTCTGCTGGCTGAGATTCCTGGAGAAGCTGTCCCTTCAGAACTTTCCCATGTCTTGCTATTGGCAGGGAATCATCTTTGTAAGGGGGAGCCCTTCCCCCTCTGAGCTTTCCAAGCTTTTTTCCCCTACTGCTTTTTGAAGGGAGGCAGAGCCCCCGCGCCTGATGCTGGGTTTGTGCTGGAGAAGTTGGGGCAGGGAGAAGAGCAGCTCAGCTGCTGTTCCCAGATGTCCAGCTGCTGTTCTCAGGTCTTCTGGTTCTCCCTGTTGGGGCATTGCAGTGGGAGCTGAAACTGGTTGAGGGTTCAGTCCCTGGGGTCCCTCCACCACGGCTTTGGAAGGCATATAGATGGTCTAGGCATAGATAGGTGATCCATCATCTGCTGCTTTCCCCGTGGCTTTCTCCTCCTCCTCCATCTTCACTGAGGTTTTGCACTGCCCAAGTTTGGGTTAGTGCTGGGACTCAGAACCCCGAACAGTGCCCCAATTTTCAGGGTGGCGAAGTATTTTAAGGGAGATTCGGGTTAATGTCAGGGTTCAAAATAGCATTCAACATTAAATCAGAGTCCAAGGCAAAGTATTGCTCAAAGTTTCAATTTATTAAGAGAACCATGTTGACACATCTGGGAAAAGCCAAATCTGAAAGCTTCCTGGTTTTCCACATCCAGTTGAAAGTTCATGATCTTGCCCCACATTCACAAGTCCATCACATGGTCCAATCCAGGGACGTGCGGTCAGGGGAGGCAGGGGAGGCAGAGCCTCACCGCATCATGAAAAAAAAAGGGAAAAGGCGCTGAGGAGCCTTGGGGAATGGGACTGCCTGAGCTGCGGTCCCCTTCAGGTTGACTCAGGAAGGCGGGGAATGGGACCACGTGTGCAGGACAGAGGGAGGTGCAGGAGGCTCCTCTAGCCTCAGCCTCCCTCCTGCACACGTGGTCCCATTCCCCACCTTCTGTTGGGTTCTGACGCCGGAGCTCATGTTCCAGGGCGAATGCGCATGCGCGAGCGGCTCCCTTCCTCGCACTGAGCAATGGCAGGTTTATGGGAAGTTGCTCGCAAAAGCAGAAAGTTTTCGGACCGTCGACTACCGTCTCCCTGCCAGCTCGCTCGCAAAACAACCCTGGAAAGTCGTGGCCGGCGCCTTGTTAAGAATTCCCCACCTTCCTGATGACATCACCAGCCTCACCAGCCATAAACCTCACCGCACGTCACTGGTCCAATCCTACACTGTCATACTGGCAGTTCCACCCATCCAGTTCCGGTCAGGTGCAGAGGTGTAGAGACAAAGGATGATCTTGGCATTCTAGAAATAAATTTTATTTTGGGTACATAGCATTTAACTCCATACCACCTCCCTCCCATTTTCCCACCATTGAAACAGCATAGTAAAATAATAGAAAATGTGGCAGGCCAAAGATCCAAAATGGATGTGGCTGCAGGCCTGACAGAAAATTTGCATAAAATGTTTTACAGATGGAATTTTTCACCAACAAGATTGGCAAAAATGTTTAAAGACAGGTCTGCTAAATGTTGGAAGTGTAACCAAACACCTGGTTCATATTATCATATGTGGTAGACATGCCCAAAAGCAAAGAAATATTGAATGAAAATACATACTTGGTTGAAAAAAATGATAAAGCAGCATATAGATTTAAAACCAGATATTTTTTTTTGTTGGGCATCCTGCAGTAAAAATATAACAAAAGGGATATATATTTGATTTTACATGTACTAACTGCAGCCAGAATGGTATTTGCAAAAAAATGGAAAAGCGAAGAGATCCCGATAGATGAGAGTATAATTTTAAAAATATGGACAGCTTAACGCTTACAATTAAGGAATAAAAAGAACTAAATATTTCTTTTCTTTTTTTAAACAAAGTTTTATTGTTTTTTTTAACATTTTACAAGGGAAAAGGGTAAGGGAAAGGTTACAAATTTTGGCAGTTGCGGTGTGCGGTAGGTGCCCCCCCTCCATACTCATAGTATACATTTACACAAAGTTCATTACTAAGTAGTAACATATAGTCAGCATATAAATTCAGTTAGTAATTTCGATCAGTTTATATCATGTGGATTTTCTTGCTCATTTTTGTGATCTGAGCTTTCTCGGTATTGCCCCATCTCCCCCCGCCGACAGAGCTCCGGCCCCTCCCGTGTCCTGCATGTCTGTTGAAAGATCATCTGGTTTTTCTAGGAGTGCTTTGTTTTTCTCCATAAAGGCCTGCGCCTCTGTGGGTGTATTAATTCTAACTCTTGTCTCCTCCCAGAATATTAACATACCTTCAGGCATCAACCATCTGAACCACACCCCCTTCTGGTATAATTTATTTGCTAATTGCGAATAACTTTTTCTTTTTTCCCTCACTTTCTTGGGGATCTGTTTCAGAATGGTTATCTCCCTATCTTGGTATGTCAAGGCTTGGCCCCTTTGTGCACTCAGAATTTCATCTCTTGTACTTTTTCTGAGAAATTTAATGTGTACCTCCCTGGGTACACTGTGTGTTCTAGCGTAGGCTGAGTTCACTCTATAAACCAGGTCTATTTCCCACCCCATCTGTTGTTTCTCTTTCTGGATGTATTCAGCCAAAATACTTGTCATGATGTCCCTTATATTTTCATCATCTGCCTCCATCACGTTTTGGAATCTAAGATAAAAAGACATTCTCTCAAACTCTATTTTCATCTGTTGGGTGTCAAGTTCTTTCTGCACCCCTTCCATCCCCTCCCTCATCTCAGCCATCCCACCCTCCAAAAGATCCAGTCTCTGTGAGTTCTTATTAATTTGGGCCTGGTTCTCTTTAATTTCTTCTTTCATCTCCTTCAGTTGTTTCTTTATTTCCTCTTGTCCCTGTAGAAGTTGCTGGAACATTTGTGAAAACTCCATCTCTGTGGTTTTAGGTTGCATCAAAGCTGTTATCGTTGATTGTGTACCAGGACTGGAGGTTGCAGATGTCGGGGCAGAGGCAGCAAAGCCAGGCTTTCCAGGAGGTGCCTTTTGGGTGACATTGTTTATGAAGTAAAGAGTTCAGTCAGTGTAGAGAATGATCAGTCAGAGAGGCAGAACAGCCAGGAGAGTCCAGGAGACAGAAGGTCCAGGCAGAAGAGAGTTTTTTTGCCTAATCACCCTGGCAATAGAGCAAAGTTTTTCACTCCAGGGAGTTCAAAGGAAAGCAATCAACAAGAGATTTGTCTGAGTAGCACGGAGACAAAGACCGGAAGCCTGAAGTTTTAAAGGTGGAGTCAGGTTTCACAGTTCATAAAGACAATGGAAGTGTGCCATCTTGCCCTGCCAGCTTCGGGTTTAGAGGCAAAAAACAAAGTTTTCAAAGTTCAAAGTTCCCAAAGTTTCCAGATCATCATTAAGTTATGGGATTAAATCCGAAAATTCACTTAGTAAGGGCGTGACATCATTGGTTGGCTCTCCCCCTCCTCCTTCTCCTGGGGCTGAGAGCAGAATTGTTTCCAGCCGCCTGTCCGAGCGGGGGGAATCCCCCTCCCTCCAGCCGCGCCTCTCCAAATCAAGCCGAAAGGAAAAAAACTTAAACTGCTGACAGTTTCTTCAATTTGGTAAGGGGAATGGAGGGAAGTTTACGCCTCACCGCACCACAGCCGCATCCTTCTGCTCTCTTTTTCTCCGCACAGCCTCACAGCGAAGACGCCGGAGCGTCTCCCCATCGTGCTCCCCAGTGCCTGGAGCGATGCGGGGGGGGGGGCCGCCAGCCGCTGCCGATCCAGGGATCCCCCGTGGTGCCGCCCCTCCAGCAGGAGCCTCTACAGGGCGTCCTATGCCCCCCAAGGAGTGGGGAAGCCCACCGGGGAAGCGCGGGGTGAGCAAAACTTGCCCGTCGCCGTCAGCCACCGGAAGCGGAAGTCCAGAACTAAATATTTCTTGACATGGGTCTTAATTTACCAATGGTTACATTAAAAAAAAACAGAAGTTAGAAATATGGGGATACAAATGTTAGAAAGGAGATTTGTTAAAGCAAAGTAAAATATTATCATTATTATAGAATTAATATTATTATGATGAATATTATTGTAAACATTTTGATTGTGATTTCCTAAAAATAATTGTACCCAGACAACACATTGTTTGATTGAAATTGAATTTTTATGTGTTATAAACAAGCAAATAAATAAACAAATTAAAAATTGGGGGGGATTCATTTTAAAAAAATCTAACACATATACACATAATATTCTCCCTAGTTGAATGCTGATTAACATAATGTAACATTGTTAATTTCCTACTACTCACAAAACATGCCAAAATAATGTTAAACTACTAAATCTGTTTACAGATTGTTAGTATTTATCTTCCACTTCATGGATTACTGCCTTGTTATGGCGAAGGGGTTTGCATAGCTCAATGAAGCCATGAGCTATGCTGTGCAGAGCCACCCAAGATGGACTGGTCATAGCAGAGAGCTCTGACAAAATGTGATCCATTGGAGAAGGAATTGGCAATCCAATCTTTGCCATGAAAACTCCATGGAAAAGACAAAAAGATATGACACCAGAAGATGAGTCCCTCAGGTCAGAAGGTGTCCAATATGTTACTGGGGAAGAACAGTAGTATATTGTTAGTATATAATACTAGTAGTGCCAGAAAGAGTGAAGCGGATGGGTCAAAGCCAAAAGGATGCTCAGCTGTATATGTATCTGGTGGTGAAAGGAAAGTCCAATGCTATAAAGATCTATACTCCTTAGGAACCTGGAATCTATGATCCATGAATCAAGGCAAGCTGCATATGGTCAAACAAGAGATAATAAGACTGAACATCAACATCTTAGGAATCAGCGAACTAAAATGGACAGGAATGGCTGAATTTAATTCAGATGACCATCAGGTATACTGCTTTGGGCAAGAATCCCTCAGAAGAAATGGAGTAGCCTTCTTGGTCAATAAAAGAGTAGGAAAAGCAATACTGGGATACAATCCCCAAAATGACAGAATGATCTCAGTTCGAATCCAAGGTAAACCATTCAACATCACAGTAATCCAAGTCTATGCCCAACCACTGGTACTGAAGAGGATAAAATTGACCAGTTTTGTGAAGCCCCACAGCATCTTATAGAATTAACACCAAAAATTGACAGAGAAATTGACAAGCTCATGAGCCAGGGAATCCTAGAACCAGTCGACCATGCATGCTGGGAGACCCCTATTGTGACCTCAGTCAAGCCTGATGGGTCAGTCCGCATCTGCGTGGACTATACATGTACAATTAATAACACGCTACAACAAAGCGTATATCCTGTACCCATTGTACTGCATCTATTGTATTCGTTAGGCCCAGGAAAACTTTTTGCGAAATTGGACATGGTGCAGGCATACCAACAATTGCCTGTAGATGGTGCTACAGCAGAGGCTCAAACCATTGCGATGCACAGGCCTGCAATTCGGTGTTAGTATCGCCCCTGGACTGTTCCAAAGCATCATGGAATGGCTTTTGCTGGGGATAACAGGAGTCATCCCCTATTTTGATGATATCTTGGTATTGGCTGCAAACGAGGCGCAACTTTTAAAATGAGTAAGAATGGTTTTGGCCAGAATTAGAGAAAAAGGCCTCCGGCTCAAAAAAGAAAAATGCAAAATTAATGTACCAAGGGTCGAATTCCTTGGGTACATGATCGATGGCTCTGGGATTCACCCGACATCACAAAAAATAAAAGCAATTCAGGACACCCCCACACTCAAACTGAGCTGCAGGCGTTCCTCGGGCTCCTTAATTTCTACAGCGTCTTTCTTAAACAGAAAGCCACCATTGCTGAACCTTTACACCATCTCCTGGCCAAGAACGCAAAGTGGTCCTGGGGCAGAGCCGAGGCTACCGCATTTGCCGCGATCAAATAACTCCCTTCTAGTCCAGTACAGCCAAATCCTGCTGTTGGTGTTAACCTGCAACACATCTCCATTTGGCATCGGCGCTGTCCTCAACCACTGCATGCCCAATGGCACAGAAGCCCCTACTGCCTTTTACTCTAGGACCTTGTCCGCTGCTGAATGGAACTACAGCCAGATGGACCATGAGGCTTTGGCTGCAGTGGCGGGAGTAAAAATGTTCCACGTTGCTTGGGTTACTGGCTGGGGACCAACCTACTCCAGTGTCATTATCACCTCGCATGACCAGGTAGACTGTTTTCCTGGCTGTCTACTCCTACAGACTAATCCACCGACCTGGTTCCATGTTGGGACATGCCAATGCATTGAGCTGTTACCCCCTACCAGAATTTCTTGCTGACCCCACTCCTGAGACACCGGTCTTGCTCATTGACTGCCTGGACATTGGCAAAGGACTCCACCATCAAACAAATTTTGAACTGGATGTGGAGGGGGTGGCCCAAGGGGCCTGTTGGGGCTGATTTTAAAATGTACTTTACAAAACGCGATTATTTGTCGGTAATTAATGGCTGTTTACTATGGGGTGACCAGGTGGTTGTTCCAAACAAACTGCATTGCAGTATTGGAGGCTTTACACGTGGGGCATCCTGGAATTGTCAGGATGAAGTATTTGGCTAGGAGTTATGTGTGGTGGCCTAACATGGACAGGGAGATAGAGGAATGGGTGGCTACCTGCACACAGGGCCAGGAATCCAGATCAGCTTCCCCAGAGCACCCGCTAAAGTGTGGGAGCAACCTCAAGCACCCTGGTCTAGGGTGCACATTGACTTTGCTGGCCCAGTTCATGGCCAAATTTTCTTCGTTGTTGTAGATGCTTACTCAAAGTGTTTAGAGGTAGTCCTGATGACCTCCACCATGACAGAAGCGGTCATCAAGGTGCTACGGAGACTTTTCTCCATGCAAGGCCTTCCCGACATCATGGTCTCTGACAATGGGCCCCAATTCACGGCCATACAATTCGAGACCTTCTTAGCAAGTCAGGGAATCAGGCATGCCCTGGTCGCGCCATTCCATCTGGCTTCCAGTGGTCAGGTGGAGAGAATGGTGTGATCTGCAAAAGAGGCCCTTGCTAGGATGGGCCTGGGGGATTGGAAACACGGGTGGATCACTACTTGTTAATCCAACACATCACGGCAATTGCCACTACAGGGAGAAGCCCCTCCGAGCTTCTCATGGGTCGCCGGCTAAGGTCCCACTTAAACCGGCTACACCCAAACTATTCTGCCACATCACCCCCTGACTCCACAAGCAAGGTTCGGAATATTAGCATAGGGGACTCGGTATACGCCCACAACTATACTGGTGGGCACTCTGTGGGTTCCAGCCACAGTGATAGGCATTACTGATCCTCGCTCTTATCTGTTAGAGCTTGAGGATGGTAGAAATTGGAGAAGGCATGTTGACCAACTCCGTGGCCGCCTCTCCAGCTCCACATTTAGATCACCAGAGGTAACTCCTGCATAGGTTAGCCAAAGCCCTACCCAAACAGACCAAACACTCACTCCTTCTACAGCCAGCTCAAGCCCGAGGGTACCGGGGAACTTATCTGATTTTGTTGCAGGCCCACAGCGAGCTCCAAATGAGCCAGTCCCAGAAGCTCCAGCCGCGGCCTGGGAAAAGTTCCAGGAGGTTCCACCAAGCAAAGCTGGGGAGCAAACAGTCTGTCCGACCTGCCCAAAGAAACTATTCCAAATGAACTGTGCAGGTCAGGTAGAATAAAACAAAAACCCGCCTACCTGTGTGATTATGTGACCAATAGAAATATCCTATCTAAGAGGGGAGGGGTGTTAGATATTCACCCTGTCTACTATGGTTTCCACCAAGGTCCTCTGTTCTGGTGGGAACAGAGGTTTAAGCCTATTGGTTGAGAGGTCTGACAGCTCCCTATAAAAGGGCTGCTGTCAGATCAAACACTGCTGGATTGTTCACACTTGTTCCTGTCATTGCGTTAATTGGTTTGCTAGCTGTGCTGAAATTTATTGTGCATGCTTCAGTTCTTATCTGACAAATGATTTAGTGCGCATGCCTTCACATTCCTTAACTTTCTCTTCTGATCTTCCGTTCGCCTGCTGAAGGTGGCAGGCACATAGCTCTTGCCAAAATGTAGTTAATTGAGTTAGCACTTTTGTATTTGTATTTTATTTTATATTAAAGTGTTTTTATTAGAACATGTTTTGGGTTTATTTTTGCTTATTCGGAGGTATACTTCACGAGAAAGCCACGATCCATGCTTCGTTAATTCAGGGCGGAACCTCTCCCCTAACAAATGGTAGCAGAGGATGGTTGTCTGATTTATGGCTTTTTCCCTTGTTAGCTACTTCCAAGAGATAAGTATATAGGCTAATTAGACAAGATGATTATCAACTGAGGAACGATTAAATCACTCCTAACATGCCGAAGAAAAAGAAAACACATTCCGATGGCTCCCTCCCCTCTGATGGAGAAGCGAAAAGCATTTTACGCTGGCTTCCAAGCTTTCTAATGCCGATAGCTTCAGCAACCAGACTGGATGGAGAATCTGCTGTGGGACAGATCTCACCCAGATCTCAACAAGATGGGACTGCTCTAGAAGATGAAGTATCCAGACCGAGGCCAGTGATACTCTCTTCTGATTATGCATGCTCCCAAAATCTTATTGAGTTTGAAACACTCGACGCTTGGCCAAAGCTCTCACGGCTGCAGGAATTTTACTCCCACATACAAGGAGATATGTATAATTCTCCCTAAACCTCTGAGCAAGATATGGAAAGCTATCATAATCAAATAGAATTCTTTGAAAATGAGCTATTTCAATCCAAAAGGGCTTATTCCATGCTCAAGTCAGAGAAGAGAGATTCCCATTCTTTTCAAATATCTGAAAATGCCATCTTGCCTTCTTCTCCAAACCTAAGACACACCCCTTGGAGGATATTGTGTTAGGCAAATCAGAACATAGATGTGTGCACACGTCACAATTGTCACGTGACTTCTTTTGTTCTCCAATGGCCCATGCCACGAAGGCAGAAATATTACAGCCAAGAGATGTGGCTCCAGCGCCATTTCCTGGCAGAAATAATTTACTACAGAGAGCAGATTACTCAGATATTCAGGCTGCCAGGCCACAAATGTTTTCTCAGGCCCAATTTTCAGCACCTCCTGATGGTGCACATGCCTTCCCATATGGAACACAACAGTACTTAATGCAGCAAAGGCAGATACCTGCCACCCAAGCAAGCCATGCTTTTACTCCTGATCATGCACCTGCCCCAGCTGTTAGATTACAGCAACCCCAGGTGCAACAGCAGCAAGCTTTTCAAATGCACATCCCTCAACAAGCTTTTTTTGCTCCTCCATTGATTGCTGAGTCCAGATTAAAAATGTCAGGACAAAATTATAAAGCCTGGGTCAGTGAGATTTCAATTTTGCTTCGCAGAGAAGGTACCCATTGTATGGTGTTTAATCCTCCTGCCCAGCCATGGACTCCTGCAATAAGAGACTTAGAAACTAAGGCTTGCACAACATTATTAATGTCCATGGAAACTGAACTGCAGGTTACTTTTTTGCCTAATGCAACAGCCCAACAAATTTGGGCCCATCTGGAAGATTGCTACAGGCCCATTTCAATTGGATCTTCATGTTTGCTCATGTCTGAGTTCCATGGTTCGAAATTGAAACCTGGTGAACGAATTGGTGGACATTTCACCAAACTGAAAGGAATGAGAAGTGAATTGAGAGAAAGAGGCCACGTTATTGATGATGTCCAAATGATCAGCATTATCATTAACTCATTGAATTATGAATGGAGAGATGCCATTGCAAAGATTAACCATGTGCCTATTGCTCAACACACTGTTAATAATTTTTGCAGACTTTTAATTGAAGAGGATGACTTATGTTAGCCACACCGCATTTACGAGGGCCACCAGCATCAAGAGCTCCAGCTAGACGTCTCTTCCGAGGAAGAGCCTACGCTCCAAGGATGCCAAAATGCTACATCTGTAACCGTATGGGACATGACACCCGGGATTGTCCCCAACGAGTTCCAGCTCCCGTCACATACCAGCCCAGAGGAACAGACTCCAGAGGCAGAGGTAGAGGCGGAAGAGAAGGTTGTTCTGGTCCAAGGCATGATCCACAAGCTCCACTTGCCACATTGGCCTTAACCAATGATCCACAACCTGATCCAGAGTACGACAGATGTCTTTTGTGGATTTTGGACAGTGGAGCAGCTTTACACGTTACTTACCGAAAGGAACTTTTCACAGAGATGCACGAGCCTGAATCTGAATTTCAAGAACTGTACTCCTTCTCCAACCACCCTTGTAAGGTCATGGGAAAAGGAACTGTTTACGTTGAAGAGCTCAATACACTCATCCCTGATGTTTATTACATACCTTCAGCAACCAGTAATTTGCTTAGTCAAAGTCACTTGTCTACAGAGTTAAAGTTCCAGGTTCATCACCTCGAGAAAGCAAGTTACATAGTTAAAGATGGAGATATTGTTGCTCAAACCATGCTGATTGGTGGTGTTTATTACTTAAAACCAAAGCCTAAACCGCAAGCAAAGCAAGTATGCAAACTCCAAAAAGGGAAAGCACAGGCCCAGAGAGTGTTGGTTCAGAGAGAGATCCTGTTGCTACTCCAAAAGCTCCTAAAGCCAACAAACAGAAAATAAGGAAGCAGGTTGCTCAGAGCAAGCCTGAGGTTCCTCATGCAACTGTTAATGTTGAAAATTCACTAACTGATAAACCTTTGCATTCCAGGTGTATCCACAAGTGGCATAGAAGATTGGGGCATGCCAGTTTCTGTGTTCTTAGAAAAATGCCGGAGTTCGCAAAAGGTTTGGATCTAAAGGGGTGTAAGGTGTTTTTGGATTGTGCAGTTTGCAGGAAAGCTAAATCCAAAGCAGCTGCCATTCCCAAACATGCTACACGCCTGTCAACACGCATTTTTGATTTGGTACACACTGACATAGTAGGTCCCCTTCCACCAACAATTGGTGGTAAAAAGTATTTTCTAACAATTGTTGATAATCATTCTAGATATGGATTTGTATATCCTATGAAAGAGAAATCTGAGACCTTTCAGATCTTTAAAGACTTTGCAGCTTTTGTTTCTACCCAATATCAAGTTCGCATCGCCAGAATCCAGAGTGACCGTGGTGCAGAATTCATGTCTCAGCGTTTCCAGGACTGGATGCGCAAGAATGGAATTCTTCATCAGACATCCACTCCATATACACCGGCTCATAACGGAGTCGCAGAACAAAGACAAAGGGTTCTACAAACCATGATGCGTTGTCTCCTAGAAGATGCCAATCTCAGTAACATATACTGGGGTGAAGCTATCAAATATGCAAATTACATTGTCAACCGTACTTGGAGCAGTGTAATAAATCAAACTCCTTTCTTCATGATGTATGGCTACAAGCCTCATCTCAAGAACCTCCATATTTTTGGTTCATACGCTATGGTGAACATTCCCTTAGCTCAAAGAAGAAAAGGAGGTCCAGCAGCAAAGAGACTGAGATTTATGGGTATTGATGATAATTCAAAATGGAGCAAATTTGTTGACCCTAAACATGTAATTGTAATTTCACAATCTGCTAATTTTGAGGAAGATGTTGACTGGTCCAGCATTCACTCTAATGATCCTGGAGTTTATTTTCCTAGAGATGATGTTGCAGATGCCATGCAGCCTGATGACCAAGATTCACAGGCAGATATTCCTTCTACCAGTTCTTCACAACCTGATGTTCCGTCTTCGCAAGCCGCAGATGCTGATGCTAGCGACGAAAGTGAGGACGAGGACGAAGAAGCAGAAGAAGAATGGACTGTTGTTCTGAGACGTTCCAAGAGGGTCACAAAAGGAATCCCTCCACAACGATATTCGTGGCAACTGACAAAAACACCCTTGCCTTTGATTTGCAATGTTACACTTCCTCCTGATACATTTACACAAATCAAGCAGCTTCCTGATTGGGAGCAAGACAAATGGTATGAAGCAATGCAGGATGAAATGGACAGTTTAAAGAAACTTAATGTATTCATACCTGCAAAACCTCCAGCAAACAAAAAAGTCATTGGCACTCGATGGGTCTACAAAATCAAGAAGAAACCGAATGGTGAGTCATTGTACAAAGCCAGACTTGAAGCTCAGGGTTTCGCTCAGCGTTATCCTGAGGACTACACAAACACTTACTCACCAACAGTCAGAACTGAGAGTATAAAAATTGGTTTAACCACTGCAACTATTCTTGGTCTAGAAGTTTTCCAGTTTGATGTGGACACGGCTTATCTGCATGCTGACCTAGATGAAGAGATCTACGTGAAAGGACCTCCAGGATTCCGACAGCAAGAAGGGGATACCTGGTTCCTGAACAAAAGTCTTTATGGTCTGAAACAGTCAGGTTTAATGTGGTACTTATGTCTTACTGACAAACTAAATTCAATGGGCTTTATTAAGTCCAAAACTGATGAATGTGTGTTCACAAAAAGATCTAAAAATGCATATGAGATAATTCTTGTTTATGTTGATGATATTGTTTATCTTGGTCCAAATAAGAAAATGAGTGAGATTTTTGCTAAAAGTTTGCAGAGATACTTCACATTGAAATCTTTAGGTCATATTAGCACTTACTTAGGTGTTCAGATTGACAAAACACAGAAGGGGTTTAGTCTTTCAAAAGAAGAGAAAATTGACCACATTTTGCATCATTGCAACATGAAAGATGCTAACACAACAAAGACACCCATGCAAACAGATTTTCACAACTTAACACATGAACCAAGTCCTGAGTTCGAAGATCAAACACTTTATCATTCCGTCATTGGGTCACTGTTATACATTAGTAGTTGGATCAGACCCGACATTGCACTTAGTGTTAATCTCTTATCACGACACGTAGGTAAGGCAAAACAATTTCATTGGACATGCATTAAGAAGTTATTAAAATACTTGAAACACACTAAACACATGAAGTTATTGCTAGAACCGATTGTGCAGAATTATGTTGTTATGCAGATTCTGATTGGGCAAGTGATAAGAAATCACGCAAAAGTACTTCAGGTTACATGATGTTCCTGAATGGATGTCCTGTTTACTGGCAAGTGAGAAACAGAGTTTTGTTTCTTGTTCATCTACTGAAGCTGAATATGCTTGTGTTTCAGATGCATGTAATTCTCTAACATGGTTTGATGCTTTGATCGCAGATATCTGGACACGTCCGATTTGACCAATCACCGTGATGGAAGATAATGAATCGGTGGTTTATATTTCTGAGTCACACTTCACAGGTTCTAGGTCCAGACACATTGACATTCGTTATCAAAACACAAAGCAATTAGTTAAACAAGGTTTTGTTAAATTGCAATATGTATCTACACATGATCAAATTGCTGACATGCTCAACAAACCACTTCCAGCAGCTCAACATGTGTATCTGCGAAAGAAGATGTGCCTTATTTTATTTATTTATTTATTATTTATTTTATTTGATTTCTAGACCGCCCCCTCTCCCCGAAGGGACTCGGGGCGGTGTACAGGTACCGAATTAAAAAACCTTACAAATAATCATAAATATAGTTAAAAACGAATTAAACTTTAAACCCCTGTACAAATTTATAAAATTAAAAACTAAGCCTAAGACCAAAATTTAAAAATACAGGCTGGGGTGGTAGAGCTGGAATTAGGCCAAGCCGGCTAGATTAAATAGGTGGGTTTTGAGCTTCTTACGGAAGGAGCGGAGGTCCGTGGTTGTTCTAATATCAGCGGGAAGGTCATTCCAGAGGGTCGGGCCCATCACAGAGAAGGCCCTTCCCCTGGGCGTCGCCCGCTGGCACAGCCTAGTGGACAGCACCTGGAGGAGTCCCTTTCTGTGTGAGCGAATCGGCCGAAGGGATGTATTTGATGATTTGATGACATCAGCTCAACTAGCAAAAGAAGGGGTGTCACTGCGTTAATTGGTTTGCTAGCTGTGCTGAAATTCATTCTGCATGCTTCAGTTCTTATCTGACAAATGATTTAGTGCGCATGCCTTCACATTCCTTAACTTTTTCTTCTGATCTTCCATTCGCCTGCCGAAGGTGGCAGGCACATAGCTCTTGCCAAAATGTAGTTAATGGAGTTAGCACTTTTGTATTTTTATTTTCTTTTATATTAAAGTGTTTTTATTAGAACTTGTTTCGGGTTTATTTTTGCTTATTCGGAGGTATACTTCAGGAGAAAGCCACGAGTCACGCTTCGTTAATTCAGGGCGGAACCTCCCCCCTAACAGTTCCTTCTTAATAAAGAGCTGTTGTTACGATAAGCCTGTGTCTGCCTTCTCAATATCCAATCTAACACTTATCATCATGGGGGATTGGAATGCTAAAGTAGAAAGCCAAAAGATAACTGGAATAATAGGCAAGTTTGGCCTTAAAGTACAAAATGAAGCAGGGCACAGGCTGATAGAATTTTGTCAAGAGAATATGATGGTCATAACAACCACTCTTTTCCCACAACCCAAGAGACAACTCTACACATGGACATCACCAGACAGTCAACACAGAAATCAGACTGACTATGTGCTCTGCAGCCAAAGATGGAGAAGCTCTATACAGTCAGTAAAAACAAGACCAGGAGCTGACTGTGGCTCAGATCGTGAGCTTCTCATTGCAAAATTTAAGCTTAAATTGAAGAAAGTAGGGAAAAGCACTAGGCCAATCAGGTATGAACTAAATCATATCCCTGATGAATATAGCAGAGGTGGCAAATAGATTTAAGGAATTAGATCTGATAGACAGAGTGCCTGAAGAACTATGGATGGAGGTTCACAACATTGTACAAGAGGTAGCAACTAAAACCACCCCAAAGAAAAAGAAATGCAAGAAAGCAAAATGGCTGTCTGAGGAAGCTTTGAAAATAGGCCAGACCCTGAAAGGCCAGATCCTGAAGATGAAACTCAAATACTTTGGCCACCTAATGAGAAGGGAGGACTCACTGGAGAAGTCCCTAATTCTGGGAAAGATTGAGGGCAAAAGAAGAAGGGGACGACAGAGAATGAGGTTGCTGGATGGAGTCACTGAAGCAGTAGATTTGAGCTTAAATGGACTCCAGAGGATGGTAAAGGACAGGAAGGTCTGGAGGAACGTTGTCCATGGGGTGGCGATGGGTTGGACACAACTTCGCAACTAACAACAAGTATTCATCTTAAAGTTTATTAATAACAGATTAGTTAACAGGAAAACCA
This sequence comes from Natrix helvetica, assembly GCF_964273705.1. Taxonomy (NCBI): domain Eukaryota; kingdom Metazoa; phylum Chordata; class Lepidosauria; order Squamata; family Natricidae; genus Natrix; species Natrix helvetica. The sequence goes on along the minus strand of NC_138552.1, from coordinate 116,989,988 downwards.
ACAATAATTATAGCATATTATATGAAAGTATAAAAGAAATATAAATCATTAATAATAATAAAAATGAAATTTGAAAACCCTCTGTAAACAAATAGTTACTGCTATTAACTTTACCATAGCTTCAAACCCAAATCATCCCAAATATTAATCTTAATTGGTCTTGGATCACATATTCACATTTGTTTCTTATCAATCACTGTATTGATTGCATACAATAAGTCCATTCTCCAAAGTCAATCTGTCTCCTCCCCAAAGAAAGATCATCCCCCAATAAGTCTATTTCCCCCAATAAGTCAATTTTCCATTCTTTCAAACATCTTAAAATTCTTAATGCCCAGAGTTGTCTGATATTACATAAAAGCAGCTTCCAGAATGTGTATGAAGTCAACTGTTATTTTTAAGTCTCTGTTTCTTTGAATATGAGTCTTTATGAGTTCATTGCTAGAAAAATAATCAGCTAAAGGTTGCATGTTGCTAGACAGTCTCCCCCCCCCCCCAGCTGCATTCTCTTTGTAATCTGATATGTTGTTGCTCAATTAAGTAGATAAGTACACCAGGGAATAAGGAGAAAGAACAGAAAGGGTATTTTCAACTATTTTGATCCAAGGACTTTTTGCAGGTTAATAAAATGCAGATTCCCTGCAATGAATAATCAATAGTACATAATTCAAATATAAACACTTTCACCATTCAAACACAGGTGCCATGTTTCCACATGGAAAAGCAGAGGTTGGTAAAACCAGCTATATAAATCAAAGACAGATAGCAGAAAAAGAGAGATAAAATCCAGCAGATGATTGAAATAAATCAACATTCAGCCAGCTAATTAACATTTAAAGATAAAAAACAAAAACTGGTTCAAAAAGTGAAGATAAAAGTCCCAGAAAATGCTTATGAAATGTATTGCTGGTAGGAAAAAATGTAAAAAAGATCATTGACTTTCCAGCTGCTCCCACGAAGAGTTGCAATCTTCAAGATTCCCACAGCTGTCCAAAAGTTGTCTTGGGTCATTCTTAAATGCTTCCAGGGAGCAAGACTGCCAAAGAGCAGTCTGTGTCTGGCAGCAAACACATCTGATTGCAAAAGAAGAAAAGTATCTTACCCTTCAGCAGCCAGCTTGGGGAGGAATCTATGATGTAATAAAGGTAAAGGTTCCCCTTGAACATATGTGCTAGTCGTTCCCGTCTCTAGGAGGCAGTGCTCATCTCTGTTTCAAAGCCTAAGAGCCAGCGCTGTCCAAAGATGTCTCCGTGGTCAGGGGGTCAGCATGACTAAATGCCGAAGGCACATGGAACACTGTTACCTTCCAACCAAGGTGGTCCCTATTTTTCTACTTGCATTTTTACATTCTTACAAACTGCTAGGTTGGCAGAAGCTGGGACAAGTAATGGGAGCTCACTCCATTACGAGGCACTAGGGATTTGAGCTGCTGAACTGCTGACCTTTCTGATCAACAAGGTCAACGTCTTAGCCACTGAGCCACCACATCCCTTTTATGATATAATATCTTCCCTTAATAGTTATTTATGTAATTTAATTTTGTAGTATTTAAACTGGTTTTTACATTTAACTGTCTCTTTAAGAACATTTGGAAAGTTTATTTATTTATTTGTTTTCCTATGTTAAACTTTTTTTAGTCTATATTAGGAAACTGGAATTATTTTATGTTCATTAAATGTTCACAGTGGAGATATGGACTGTATATTTTAAGATATGATGTTACTTGGAATGTAGTGCATTGAGGCTTGCCTTCTTAAAAAAAAGAAGTGGTCCCTTATTGTTTTTCATGACTTTTAAATGGGATTTTTTCAGTGGTGGGATTCAAATTTTTTTTGCTACCGTTTTTTTTGCTACCGGTTCTGTGGGCATGGCTTGGTGTGTGTGGCAGGGGAAGGATACTGTAAAATCTCCATTTCCACCCCACTCCAGGGGAAGGATACTGTAAAATCTCCATTCCTTCCGCACTCCAGGGGAAGGTTATTGCAAAATCCCCATTCCCTCCCGATCAGTTGGGACTCGGGAAGCAGAGAATAGATGGCAGTGGGACCAGTCAGAGGTGGTATTTTCCAGTTCTTGAAGTACTCAAAATTTCTGCTACCGGTTCTCCAGAACTGGTCAGAACCTGCTGAATACCACCTCTGGATTTTTTGGTTAAGAAGCAAGATGTGGAACCTTGAGTTATATATGTATTAATTAATGTTAAAATCTTAGAGCTTTGTTTAAATCTTTTGCTGGTAACTACATTGAGACAAATGTTACTTATTTGATTTGCTTATTGTTAAGAAACGGGTTATGGGATTGTCATGCCTCCAGCATACAGTTGACTGTATATGTATATATTATTATTATTCTGTAATATGTGTTGAGCCCCATCTAGTGGTCAAACACAAACCTTTCATTGTTTAGAAAGTTGGTTTTAGTAGTACTTTAACCCTACAGAGTACCCATTCTTTCATCATCCCACATTCTGGAAATATAAAAAAGGTGCAACCAGAGAAGCCAGCCTCCATTTTCCAGCCCATTTCAAGGAAACAGTAGCATCTAGAAGAATTCAGCCTAATCCATAATGCATATTCTTCAGAGGACAAAATCCATGTCCCACATGCATAGCATTGCTCTTTCACCGCATCCTGTTCTTTAATAAACTGTCAAAATCCATGCACACAGCTTGGCTTATTTAAGGATAGGAAGGTTTAGCTGTATGTCAATCTACACACAGGGTAATGTGTTTTGACGATGAACAGGGATGAAAAGTTTTATATTTGTTAGCTAAGAGAAGGTAAAGAAATTAAGGAATTGTTTATATTTACCATAAAGAGAATTTAGAGTCATTTTCTTAAGGTAAGCAGGTTTTTCTCTTTATACATTTATTTTTTGCAATTCTCCCCCCACCCCTTATTTTCTATTATCTTTTATTCCTTTATTCAAACTTTTAATAAAATTACTTGGAAATAAAGTTATTCACAGGAGTTTTTAATAAGGAACCCATTGGAGTTATCTATATATAATTTACATCTATAGGTAAACTGCAAGTAACATCAAGTCTTCAAACCACTGGGCCAACTGGGTCAGTTTTTCAGTGTTGAAAATGAGTCACTAAGCATCACAATGTCATGCAGAATCCATTTCTTTCTTTTTTTTTAGTTTGTAATCCATTGTTTATAGCATATTATAATGAATCCATTTCTATTGTTCATCTGTCAATTCCTATATAACACAGGCATGTGGTTCAACAGAATGTGTAGAACTGAACTTATTAAAGTTTGCCTCTGAATATTATATGTAAACATTTTTTCAAGAACATAACTTTAGGACATTGCAAAAACATACATTTTAATGAATAGTTTTAAGCCTCTCTCACCTTATGGAATACACACAGCCAACAAATTAGATAAGAACTAGATGCAGTTTAATCTTAAATATATTTGCAATGCAGTATTAATATGCATATTAATTCTATTTGCATAAGCAGAATCTTTTAATTCACTGTCTTTCCAGGATCTTTGTTGCCCTAGCCAGGTTCTAAACTACCCAAGGCAAAGATCTTTACAACTTTGAGTCAAGGCAGCAAACTGCCTGCACCCCTTTATGCTCAGATGATTTGATCATTCTAGACATATCTTTGCTTTGTGTGTGTGAGAGAGCAAGAGACAAAAGGAAATTGATGAAGAAAAGAAGAAGGTGGTGGTGGCAATAATGTTCACCCTGTTTGGGCAAGAATGCTTTCTAATGAAACCATGCTAATACAGACAGGCCACATGTAGGGCAGTATTTTACCAAACACTGTTGTTTCCTGGCTTGATAACATGGTTCCACAGTTTGCCATTGCCTTTTTCAAGTATTTGTTTGTTTTTCACATTTTTGAACTGTCTATCTCCTTCACAGAGGAACTTTGAGTGGTATATAATAAAAGTAGCTCAGGTTTTAATTTTTACAGGTGATCTTCGCTTAGTCACCACTCATTCAGTGACTTAACCAATTTCATTGTATATATGATGTACAATGATAATAAAGGCTATAACAATATAATAGTATATAATAATAATAGGGCTGAATGAATGGTAGTTACAACTGGCCCTCATACTTTTTTCAATCACAGTGTACCCAAGGTCATGTAATTGCAATTTGCAACCATCACCAAAGGTTAGCATGTGTGAGATAGTGGACTGGATTGCACAATTTGTTTAGACATAAATTATGCCTTAGAAGTCAAAATGGCTGGGTTTACACAACATCATAATCCAAAACAAAATAAACCACATTAAGCTGTGCATTTCATATAAAATCAGCCATTGCTGTCCCCAAAAATATTTATATTAACTGGAATTAGTCAAATAACTATGTAATGAATCTAGAGTTATCTTGTCCAATCCCTAGTCCAGAGTAGGATCTACAAGATTTTCAGTAAGGAATGACTTACCATGAATTGCAAGAGCCTATTTGTTAGATCTGGGCAACGAGAGACAGACTGCGGACACGAAGTGACTTAACAGCTCTTTATTAGTAATAGTTGTGATCCAGCTTGCTCTGTGGTCGGAGGGTTCCCCTTTTATAGGGATCGGGTACGCCCCTCGACCAATCAGAACGATACCTGTTTCCCGCTGTAGCAGCGGACCAGAGGGGAGACTTACTACGATATATGCTAATATCTAACACCCCTCCCCTCCTAGATGGAACGTTGCGGTAGGTAACATAGTCTTTTAGGTATGTTGGTGTTTGTCTTGCTTGGGAGGAGCGTCGTAGTTCGGGTTGGTTAGAAGTGGTTGCAGGATCGGGTGCTTTTCCTGTTTCACGTCCGGGAGGTTTTGTGCCCTCGTTGCTAAGGCGTTCTGGAGTCTGCTCGGTTGCGTTGTCTGGGGTTTGCTCTGCTTCGTGCGTGTTTTCTTGTTCCAAGCTTGGTTTGCAGGTGTCGTAGTTTTCTATGGTGGGGCTCTCGCGTGGCTGACTTTCTGTAGGCAGGGAAATCTCGTCTTCATTTCGAAGGTCTGAGTGTGCTAGGCGACCCCGAAGTTGATCGATGTGCCTTTTCCAGTTCCGCCCATCTTCTAGTTCCAGCAAATATGATCGTGGACCCGTGATGCCAATGACCTTTGCCGGCATCCACAATGTTCCCCCTGCATAGTTGTGGGCGTATACTGAATCCCCTATGCTGAAAGACCGAATTTTGCTTGTGGAGTCTGGGGGAGCTGTGGCAGAGTAATTTGGGTGAAGACGGTCCAGGTGAGACCGTAGACGGCGGCCCATGAGTAGTTCAGCGGGACTCCTACCCGTCGTTGCGCTTGGGGTAATATGCTGAATTAGGAGGTAATGGTCAATGCGTGTTTGCCAATCACCTGGACCCATCCTAGCGAGGGCCTCTTTTGCGAATCGCACCATTCTCTCCGCCTGTCCGTTTGATGCCGGATGGAATGGCGCGACGAGGGCATGCCGAATTCCCTGACCTGCTAAAAACGTTTCGAAATGCATGGCCGTGAATTGGGGCCCGTTATCGGAGACTAGGAGGTCGGGCAGGCCATGAGTGGCGAAAAGTCACCGTAGAACCTTAATGACAGCCTCTGCCGTGGTTGAAGTCATTAGGACTACATCTAGCCATTTTGAGTATGCATCCACAACTATAAGGAAAGTCTGACCTTGGAATGGCCCTGCGAAGTCGATGTGTATTCGCGACCAGGGTGCTTTAGGTTTCTCCCATTCTGTGGCGGGTGCTTCCGGGGGTGCTGGTCTCGATTCCTGGCATGGGTCGCAAGTGGCCACCCACTCCTCTATTTCTTTGTCCATGTTTGGCCACCAAACGTAACTTCTTGCTAACGCCTTCATTCTAACAATCCCCGGATGACCCACATGTAAAGCATCTAATACATTCCTACGTAAAACATACGGAATAACAACTCGATCCCCCCACAATAAACAACCTTGTAACACTGAGAGTTCGTCCCATTTTGACCAAAACATTTTGAATTCCGGGCCCACGTTTCCTTTCGGCCACCCCCTCCAAACCCAAGTTTGAACTTGCTTTATTACATTGTCTTTAGAGGAGAACCTTGCAACGTCGTATGAAGAAACCGGTCCAGAGTCCAAACAGTCAATGAGCAATACCGGTACTTCTGGAGTGGGGTCTGGCAGAATGTCAGGTAATGGGCAACGGCTGAGTGCGTCTGCATGTCCGAGAGTGGAGCCCGGTCGATGAATCAATTTGTATGAATACGCAGCCAGGAAAACAGTCCACCTGGTCATGCGTGGAGAAAGGGAGACCGGGGTGGGGCGGTTTCCCGCCAAAAGTCCCAACAACGGTTTGTGATCTGTAATTAGTTCAAAATCGCAGCCGTAGAGGTATTCGTGGAAACGCTTTACTCCAGCTACAGCAGCCAGCGCTTCCCTGTCCATTTGGCTGTAGTTCCTTTCGGCCGATGAAAGAGTTCTGGAGTAGAAGGCGATGGGTGCTTCTTTTCCGTCGGGCATCCTGTGGCTGAGGACTGCTCCAACTCCGAAGGGTGATGCGTCGCAGGTCAATACCAGCGGTAGGGTCTGGCTGTATTGAACAAGCAGTGAGTCAGTGGTGAGCAGGCGCTTTACCCCGGCGAAAGCTGCAGCTTCGGATCGTCCCCATTTCCATGGTGCGTTCCTCTGGAGTAGACGGTGCAGTGGCTCAGCAACGGTCGCCTTCTGCCTCAGAAAAACGCTGTAGAAGTTAAGTAATCCGAGGAAGGCCTGCAACTCGATCTGATTTCGTGGTGTGGGGGCGTCCTGGATCGCCTTAATTTTCTTTGAAGTGGGGTGTATTCCCTGACCATCGATTCTATAACCCAGGAATTCTACGCTAGGCACGTTAATTTGGCATTTTTCCTTTTTAAGGCGGAGACCCTTTTCTCTGATTCTGGCCAAAACAGTTCTGATTCTTTTATTTAATTGCTCCTCGTTTGCAGCGGACACCAAGATGTCGTCAAAATAGGGGACGACTCCCGGTATCCCTTGCAAAAGTCGTTCCATGACGCTCTGGAACAATCCTGGGGCAATGCTCACGCCGAATTGTAGCCGGTTGCATTTGAATGCTCCTCTATGCGTCACTATAGTTTGGGCCTCCGCTGTGGCGCTATCAACTGGCAGTTGCTGGTAAGCTTGTGCCATGTCTAACTTAGCAAATACCTTTCCTGGCCCCAACGAGTGCAATAAGTGCTGTACTACAGGCACAGGATATGCGCTCTGTTGTAGCGCGACATTAATTGTGCATTTATAGTCCGCGCAGATGCGGACTGATCCGTCTGGTTTGACTGGGGTCACGATGGGTGTTTCCCAGCGCGCGTGATCCACCGGCTCAAGGATTCCTTGCTCCACTAACTTATCTATTTCCTTATCTATTTTTGGGCGGAGTGCAAAAGGCACTCGTCTCGGTTTAAGTCAGATTGGCGCCACTTTGGGGTCTAAATTGAATGATATCGGTTTACCCACATACTTACCAAGACCAGGGCTGAACACATCCTCGAACTCCTTAAAAATCTGTTCAGCGCTGCTGTTTCTCACGGCGTTGATTCCGGTGACTTCTAACCCCAGGGCTTCAAACCAATCAAGCCCCAGGAGGTTCTGTAATGGCGCGCTGGCGATGGTCATGGGCAGCTGGGCTTCGATGTCCTTGAAATGGATTTGGAATGTGCCTTGGCCCACGATGGGGACTTGGTTCCCCTGGTAGTCTCATAGCAGGACGTCTGGAGCACGTAGTTGGCTCTTTCTGAGGCTAGGGATAGCCTGTTTCATGGATGCCCATGAAATAATCGTCAGGGACAATCCTGTGTCAACTTCCAGCTCGCAAGGTGAGCCCTCCAAAAGGACTGTGACTCTCAGCCTTTTTGGCCGCTTAGGGCGGACCTGATGTATTGTGGTGAGATACGTTCGCAACTCCTCTCTCTGGGTCAACTCTATCTCATCGTCTACATCCTGAAAATACTCTCGTTGAGCGTCTTGATAGAACGCTCTTTCAGCTCTTTGTGTGTATTCTCTCTGGGGATACTCTCGCTCAGCTCCTTGTGAGTAATCTCTCTGGGGATACGCTCGCTCAGCTCTTTGGAAATTTTCTCTCTGGGTAAACACTTGTGGATTTCTCTCTGGGCGCCCTTTTTGATTTCGCCAAGCCCCTGGGTTGGGCTTCTGTTGGCGGTACATGGGTGGCTGCCGTGAGGCAGGGACTCCGCTCCGGCACACTCGTGCGATGTGCCCAAGTTTGTTGCATTGCGAACAAACAACGTTCCTGAACCTACAAGTAGACCTGGGGTGATTCCCTCCGCAACTTGCGCAGGGCGGCAAACGGAATCCGGGTCTCCCCCCAGGCCTCAAGTGACTGCTCTGCATCATGTGACTGTCCTCGAACTCGGGATTCTCGTAGTCGGGGCTTGTGTCCTCGTAGTGTACTCTGGTTTGCCTTGGTGCTGGCTGTTTTACGTTGGCCCCTCGTTGTATGGTCACCGATGATTTCTCTGCTGACTCTGACGCTCTTGCTTCGTTTAGCGCTATCTGTAGGGTTAAATTCGGGTTTGCCAACAGCTTCTTCTGTAGTGAAATGTCTCTTAACCCACAGATGAGCTGCGCTAAGATGTGCTCGTCCAGATCCCTGAACTCGCAGTGAGTTGCTGCTTTTCGCAGGGCTGCAACATATTGATTGATGGATTCTCCCGCCTTCTGGTTCCTCGTGTTGAATTCCTTGCGGCAGACATGGCGGGAAGGTTTTGGGCGTAATGAGTTTGCAGGGCTTGTTGCAACGCCGTCCACGATACTGCCTGTATTGGAGTAGGCGCGGTGAGGTCTCTGGCCGTATTGAAGACTTCCTTTCCGCAGTAGCCGAGGAAGATGTTTTTCTTTCTTGCGTCGGTGATCCCCGTGTATTCGTTCGCTTCGAGGAAACACTCGAAACGAATCATGAAGGCTTCCCATTCGTCGTTTGCTGGGTTGAAAGGAGCGGGGGGAGCATGCATCGCCATCTTCTCTGTTTGAATTTGCCGCGCTGCGGTGATCTGAGATGGCTGCCGGAATTTCTGCCGAATTCCTGGGCTGGATCAAATCCGGAGATTTCTGGAGGTAGCGTTCTTCGTCCTGTCTGCCTCTTGATCCCACCTTCATCGCCAATGTTAGATCTGGGGAACGAGAGACAGACTGCGGACACGAAGTGACTTAACAGCTCTTTATTAGTAATAGTTGTGATCCAGCTTGCTCTGTGGTCGGAGGGTTCCCCTTTTATAGGGATCGGGTACGCCCCTCGACCAATCAGAACGATACCTGTTTCCCGCTGTAGCAGCGGACCAGAGGGGAGACTTACTACGATATATGCTAATATCTAACACTATTGTAATTAAGAACTGGTTAAGAGCTCATATATTCATGATACTTAGCCTGAAATAAATGCCCTGCTACTTTTAACCTATTCACCCTCACCCTGTTTAAGCAATAGAGGATAAATCCTTTATTCTGGATGGATTTCTGCAAAATTCCTAGTAACAAAGTTCCTAGACATCTTTCATTATTTTCCTCTATTTTTATTTCTTAAATATGTCCTTTTTGTCTACACCATTTTAGAGCATTTTGCATGTATCCACACTTGTTATTTTAGATTTCTTCCATTTTCTTCCTTAATGAAATTGCTTGTAATTATGACTTTAGTATCTCATTTACAATGAGATTACATAATTATAAAAGCAATTATGACATTAGTATCTCATTTATCATAATTTAACATCCTTCTTGGACAATTTTCACCTTCTTGTTTTCAAGCTACTATATCCCCCTATTCCCCTCAGAGTTCATAGAAATTCTTCTTCAATCTATATGCAGGTCTGATTCTCCTCTGTTCCTCTTCCTTTGGAGGAACCAATTAAAAAATAAGGAAATCATTTTCCTTACCATTCTTTAGCTCAAATCTTTGTGCCCTTCATGGTTGCTAAATATCTTCAAGGCACATGACTCCTACTTATTAGGATAAAAATCTGCAAATCTGAAAACATGTTTACATCTTTTTGGGAACTTATTAATAGGAGCACTTTTTCACATTGCCTGAAAGACCACCCCACCCGCCTGTGCATGTGACCATGACCCCCGCATGTGTGCCCCGCTCCCCCACACATACACGGCAGAGATCCGAAAACCAGCTGGCTGGTGGGAGGCATCCATCAGTGGAGCTGAGCTGGGCAATGGCTCATGTGCCCGCAGAGAAGGCTCTGTGTTCCACCTGTGTCACACGTGCCATAGGTTCACCATCACGGATCTAGTCCAACTCTAGTATCTAGGTTCAGGAATCCCTGATCACCTCATGCTTGGACTATTGCAATGCACTCCACATAGTGTTAGGGTTCTAAATACCATGCAGAAATAAATCATTGTCCAAGGCAAAACATCCTTTAAGGTGCAATTTATTCAGCAGGCATGTTAGTACGGCTATGGAAATTTCAACTCTAAATAACATCCTCTAAGTTCAACCAGTTGAAAGTTCATGATCTCTCCCCACACCCACAAATCCATCACATGTTCCAATCATATTCTTCCACGCTGGCATGTACACCCATCTTCTTCCGGCCAGGTGTCGAGATGCGAAGACAAAAGATGACCTTGGCTTCTACAAAAGAATGTCAACAATCCATTCTACAATCCTACTCCTTTCTATTCCCCCCTCCCAACTACTACACTATTGAAACAGCATAGAAAATTATAAGAAAGTGTGGCAGGCCAAAGATCCTAAACAGAACATAACTACAGGCCTGACAGGCGGCCTCTCCTCAAAAGAAAAACGTTTCCTGCAAAGAGAATAACATAAAAGTTAACATAACAAAATTAACCACCTCTTCTCCACCCAGGGGAACCCTTTGACTTCTCGGGAAACTTCCCATTGAATTGTTTTACTAACTTCTCCACTTTTAGGTTCCCACTGTTCACCCAATTAACTTCAGACCAAGGGTAACCCTTCCAATGCACTAAGTACTGTAAGCAACCCCTATTCAGCCTGAAATCTACAATTTTTTCCACCTCAGATTGGGTTTCCCCTTCCATCACTAAAGGAGGAGATTGAGCTTGGGTGGATGCTCTTCTGTTAGACCCAATTACTGGTTTCAACAAGCTACAATGAAATTCTGGGTCAATTTCCCCTAGACTTCTGGGTAGACTGAGTTGAACTGTAACTGAGTTAACTATCTTCACTATTGGGAATGGACCTAGAAATTTTGGACCCAATTCCTTGCTAAGCATTTCTAATCTTATGTATTTGGTAAATACAAAAACATTGTCCCCCACACGGTAGGGATTTAGGAGTGAGTGACGTTGATCATCTTGCTTCTGGTAGGCTTCTGCCGCAACTGCTAGAGCCTTCTTCATATTCTCCCATCCTTTCTTTAGCATGTCCATCCATTCACTCAAAGACATGAAAGAAGGAGGTTCTCTAGGTAACTCAGGCATTGCAACAACTTCCATGCCACTGGTAATCTGGAAACCCGCTAATCCTCTGCTGCTGTGGACCGCATCGTTGTACGCCACTTCGGCGAAGGGTAGCAAGTCCGACCAGTTGTCTCGCTGATAGTCCACAAAACACCGGATGTATTGTTCCACCACCGCATTGGCTCCCTCTGCTGCGCTGTTCATGCTGGGATGAACCTCTGAGCTCAATTCTTGTGTGGACCCAATGGATCTCAGGACCTCTCTCCAGAACTTGGTTGTGAACTGGACTCCGCGGTCTGAAATGATTCTCTTGGGTACTCCGTGCAGGTGATAAATGTGTTTCACAAACATTTTCGCTAATTCGTTTGCGGATGGCAATCCTGAGCAAGCAATGAAGTGTGCCTGCTTAGAAAACAAATCAATAACTGTCCAAATTACTTTATGCCCACTGCTATCTGGGAGTTCCACGATGAAGTCCATTGCGACCTCTTCCCATGGCCGTTTAGGGCTCTCTGCTGCAGGTGCTGTAGGTTCTAGGCTCTTGGATTCAATCATCCACGGCTGGCCTTTTTCCTCCTCCGAGGCCTCCCCTTTGGTAGGACTCTTCGTCACCTGAAGTTGGGGGTCCTCTTCCAGAGGTCGGTTGGGCATTTCCCCCTCCGAGGCCTCCCCCTTAGTTGGACTCTTTGTCACCTTCAGTTGGGGATCCTCCTCCGGAGATTGTTTGCCCTTTTCCTCTTCCGAGGCCTCCCCCTTGGTAGGACACTTCGTCACCTTAAGTTGGAGATCCTCTTCCAGAGGCTGTTGGCCCAGATGACTTTTCTGTGCGGGCATCTGGGGCCCTCTCTTAACCACCGTGGCAATTGGTACACACGTTTGTTCTTCGGCAATTCCCTCCTCCGAGGCCTCCCCCTTGGTAGGACTCTTTGTCACCTTAAGCTGGGGATCCTCTTCCAGAGGTCGTTTGCCCAGATGACTTTTCTGTGCGGGCATCTGGGGCCCTCTCTTTACCACCATGGCGACTGGTACACCCATTTGTTCTTCGGCAATTCCCTCCTCTGAGGCCTCCCCCTTGGTAGGACTCTTCGTCACCATAAGTTGGGGATCCTCTTCCAGAGGTCGTTTAGGCTTTCCCCCCACCGAGGCCTCCCCCTTAGTTGGACTCTTTGTCACCTTAAGTTGGGGATCCTCCTCCGGAGAATGTCTGCCCTTTTCCTCTTCCGAGGCCTCCCTCTTGGTAGGACACTTCCTCACCTTAAGTTGGGGATCCTCTTCCAGAGGTTGTTGGCCCAGATGACTCTTCTGTGGTGGCATCTGGGACCCTCTCTTTACCGCCGTGGTGGTTGGTGCGCACGTTTGTGGCATTGGCGCTGGAGCCAAGCACTCTGACGCTCTGTGGCCAAGTTGACAACAATGGTGGCATTTAATTGGGCCCCACGAGGAATGGAACCTAGTTACATCTCTAAACTCAGGAACCGTTTCATCACACTGCCTTGCTCTCCAACTTGCAGCTGCCCCCTTGGTAAACCCTTCTTCCATGGTGGAGATTGCTTCTCTGTAGGAAGGTGGAGTAAGAACCTTTTGGGGCATTGCAGATGCACCTTGTCCCGCTTCCCATCTTGCAGGCCTGGCTTTGGTAATCCCTTCTTCCATGTTGGTGATTGCTACTCTGTAGGAAGGTGGGGTAAGAACCACTTGGGGCCTTGCAGGCGCACATTTTCCCGCCATCCACAATGCAGGCCTCTGTTTGGTAATCCCTTCTTCCATGGAGATTTCTTCTCTGTAGGAAGGTCTGGTAAGAACCCTTTTTGGCCTTGCAGGGGAGACTGGAACCGGTGGGGAGGTCAATCCCTCGGTTGGCCACTGCCCAGCTTTCTGCCATGGTGCCATCTGCTGAGGGAGGGCAGGTGCCCGCTGGCATCCCTCCCATCCATGACCTGGGGTTAAGACCCATCCCGGGGTTGCCTGCTTCACAGGTTGCAGCTCAACCAATGATGGCTGGCTAAGGGGTTTTACGTGCCAAAGACCCTCCTGCTGGCTTGGAGGAGTTATGGGCCAAGTAGGTGCCCTTTGCTGGCTTGGATGAGTTATGGGCCAAGTAGGTGCCCTCTGCTGGCTTGGAGCATTTCCCCATGCTGATGGCAAAGGAGTTGGTAAGTAGCATCTCTTCCATCCAAGTCCTGGGAGGAAAGCCCAATTTACTGCCCAATTTGCTTCATTTACTGGTTGCAGCCCCATTTGTGGTGGCTTGCAAGTGACAGATGCTGGAAAAATTACTTCTTCCTGTCTCCTTTGAAATTCCCATTTTGAAAGGGAATCTTTCTCCCAGCTAATTGCAGGGTGACAAGCCATTTCATTTATTGCCGTCTGGAAGGAGCCCAAACCTCTGTTCTAGGTTTTTTTTTTCCAAGCCTTGTTTCCAAGCTGGGGGGAAGGAGGGGGAGCATGCACTCACAGTTTGCTGAAGAAGTTTTCTGAGATTTCCTTCATCTTGTCGCGTCCCCTCCTGCATTCCTCCAGATGCAATTAAACTGGAAACAGCATTCCATTGCCTTTGAAGTTCCGCACTCAGCTTCTTATCACCAAAAGCTTCTCATTAATTCTTCACTGATATTTACGCTGTCCCGGTCAGCATTGGGAATGCCGAGACCCCATCACCAGATCTTCCATCACCAGCCCTTCCCCCTTGATAGGGGGAGGGAGCTAGTGAAATATTTTTAAAGTAGAGAGTTGAAATAATGTTAGGGTTCTAAATACCATGCAGAAATAAATCATTGTCCAAGGCAAAACATCCTTTAAGGTGCAATTTATTCCGCAGGCATGTTAGTACGGCTATGGAAATTTCAACTCTAAATTACATCCTCTAAGTTCAACCAGTTGAAAGTTCATGATCTCTCCCCACACCCACAAATCCATCACATGTTCCAATCATATTCTTCCACGCTGGCATGTACACCCATCTTCTTCCGGCCAGGTGTCGAGATGCGAAGACAAAAGATGACCTTGGCTTCTACAAAAGAATGTCAACAATCCATTCTACAATCCTACTCCTTTCTATTCCCCCCTCCCAACTACTACACTATTGAAACAGCATAGAAAATTATAAGAAAGTGTGGCAGGCCAAAGATCCTAAAAAGAACATAACTACAGGCCTGACACATAGGCTATCTTTGAAGAGTTTTCAAAGCTACTGCTGGCACAGAATTCAATTGTGTGGACAGTTCTTGGGGCCCCTAGGGTGACCTATGTTGCATTGCTGTTCTGGGAGCTGGACTGATTGCCAGTTTGCTTCCAGTATTGGTATTGATTCTTACCTTTAAAACCCTTCATAGCATGGGTCCAGGTTATCTGAGGAACTGTCTCACCCCAATGGGATTGGCCTACCCCATCGACCTCAACAGAAGAGTCATGTTGCAGACCCTATCGGTCAATGAATTCTGACTGGCAGGGTCTAGAGCCAAGGGTCCTCTCCTCTGGAAGATTATGCCCTCTGAAGTAAGAGCCACATCCACCTTTTTGGCCTTCTGAAATGGCCTAAATACCTGGCACTGGAAATCCTGCTTTCTAGCTAATATAAATCACACATCAGAGCTGATCGTCGGAAAAACCAGTTCACATTTTACTACCAGTTTGGGCGAACCGGTCCAAACCGGAAGCATTTTGCCCCTGGCCAGATTGCTAAGGTGGAAAGGTTGGAGACTGCTGTCTATAGCATCCCTCCACATTGACATAATTGTTTCTTTAGATCTTGACTCAAAATATGCTAAGACTGGATCCTCATGCTTACATAATTTGTGGATCTCTATACACATGTACTTCCTTCAAAATAATGGCATTCTCCTTACCTTTAGTTTGAGATATTCATCTAAAGAAGTAATACCTTTGATTTCTAATTATTTCTGTTTGTTCCCCATACTCCATTCATTTTTATAGTGAGACAAGAAACTTTGCATCATAAAACATAATCTATTCCTTTCTGTATTCTACATGTTCATGTTCATTGAGTCTCTGCACCCAGCATTCTCAGTTTTGTTCCAAGTATTAGACATCAAATATTTTCTGGGCTCTCTTCTCCCTCCCTTTAAGATTTTCTCTACATTAGGTTTGCAAAATGCCCACCAAGCATATTGTCCCAATTATCACAAAGCAGAACATATCTCTTGCCAAATCTTTGTCCTCGCAAAAAAGTGTCGCATGATCAAATAATTTATAAAAGTCCTTCTTGGCATTACCTGAAATGCTTTCAGTGTTCTCTTTTTTTTCTTGGGACACATTCTTCAACAAGAATGAAGAAAGAATCCCTGTGCTCTGAGCTTCTCCACTCTCTTGCCCCTCCCAGTAATATTTCTGAATTTCTACCATAATCTTCAGACTTGCATCTGGATGTATTATTTTGTTTCACATGGAAAGGAAGAAATGCTAAGCTTTTTCTTAATTCTTTTATATAGCAGGATCTTTCTTCTCTGGAAGAAGAGTATACTATGTCAAAAGAGTATACTATGTCAAAAGAATGCTACTTTCAGCTAAAAGCAGTACGCCTTTGAAAAATTGACCACCTCTTACAGAATAAAGCCCCTGACAACTCCTTTCTTTTGCTCTTTTAATTTCCCCAAATCTCTGATTCTCCAAAGATTTATATCAGCCTTTTTAATATTCTGTCCGCTCTTATATTTCTCTGTTCATCAATCATCCATAGCCAAAAGAAGTGTAAGGGGGAAAAAGAATGAGATCTGATTGATTTTATGAATTTTTCTTGCATTATTGCCAGAAGCCAATTCTTACTTTCTGCAAGCAATAAATGGAGAGAAGATTTGGCTCATGATGGCATATGTGTTTGGCATACAGAAGATGAAATCATTTTAAACTGAAATTGCATAATAGTTCTGGATATATGCCCAAGACGTTTGAGAACTGTTATGACAGCATGTAGACAGTACTAGTACAGATGGGCTAACACTCATTACAATATATTACAGAGGACCTGTACTTTGTTCAAGAAAGCAGGTTAATGTTTCATTGGAGGCATTTGATTATCCTGTGTTGGCTTTGTCCCTGCAATGCAATGATTTAGTTTTGCATAAATCAATGTAGGTGTTTTTATCCTTTCCTTTGGGGGGGAGGACCTTCAAACACATTCTTTTGATATTAATTCAAATGCTCTTATATTCATGTAAATAAAGATGTATCCGAATTTAAGATGAAGAATAAATATCAAAAAGATACAAATAAAAATCCCATGGAATGCCCAAATTCTCAACTTGTTTAGCTTGGATTTACCAAAGTTAGACCTTGTAGCGATAACCCTTCTTCATCTCTCCCCCCCTCTCTCCCTCTCTTCCTCTTTGTATTATTGTATCTCTCTCTACCAGAAACCACAATCCCAAAAGTGGCCAGGACTACTTCAAAAATTATATCAATTATAATTGGATTGTTATGAACTTATAGAAATAATTGATTCTGCATCCACCCTACCAGAAACTTAAAAGAGCATGCATACATTCAAACAATTCCCTCCCTTCTTTCAGCAGAAGCAGCAAAGCGGGGTGGGGGGGGGGGAGGATGGGGAAATGATAAGGGTAAATGGTTGCTGCAGACAGACAAAAAGAAATAGAAAATGCAGAACATAACTTGATAAAAATGCAGTAAGAAAAGAGAGAACCAAAGAGGAGGAAAAATCTGTTTAGAGCAGGAGTTGCCAACCTTTCAGACCTTCAGACTAAATTCATAATTTTAAATCCCGCAGCCCACTATTTTTTTTAATATAAATAGCATTTAGTGTAATATAAAAAATACAAATAATTTTTTTGCAGACCACCAAAATTTTCTCGTGGACCACCAATAGTGATAAAGTATCATCAGTATACAGATGATACCCAAATTACATATATTTATCCCTAGTGAATTAAGCAATGCTGTGGACCTCTAATTCCAGTATCTTGAGGCTGTGAGGGTCTGGCTGGGGAATAACAAACTTGCTGTACCCTACCAAGACTGAGTAGCTCTAGATTTTGGGTCCACAAATTCAAGGACTGTTTTGCTAAACAATTAATATATCAGAGGTGGGTTTCTGCTGGCATTACTACCGGTTCGGTGCCTGAAAAAAATTGTGCATATGTGCTCACTTTGCTCACCCACACACCAGATGCACACTATGCATGTGTGTGCATTTGCACTTAAAAAGGTCTGCTCATGCGCACACCATTAAAAAAAGAAAAAAATACATTTTTCAATGCAAATTGCTCTGTGTATGTGCAGAACAAAGAATAAAGATGGCGGCACCCAGGATAGAACCGGTATGGTCACATGTCCAGCCGAATTACTACCTATTTGGCTGAACCAGTCCGAACCGGTAGGAACCCACCTCTGTAATATATGTAGGAAACACACTACTATAGTAATGGGGGATTTCAATCCCCATGACATCAGTTGGAAGACTAATTCTGCACCAAGTGAGAAATTAAATAGGTTCCTAACCAACCTAGCTGACAAATTTGTTGTCCAAAAGGTAGAGGAAGAAACTAGAGGGAAAACCATACTGGACCTATATCTTACAAATAGAAAAGAAGTGATATAGCGAGTTGAAACTGCAGGACCCTTGGGTGAGAGTGACCATGTGTTACTAGAATTCAACATAACGCAAACACAAGCTATAGAACATAATGATACTGGAGGGCAGGGCCAGCTGTTGGGTTGAGCAGGTGTGCGAACAGGTAGCTCTGCAGCACACAGCCACTTTCCAGCTGTCTAGTGGGCTTTTGTAGCCAAAAAGGGGGTCTTGGAGAGACACCCCAAAAGTGGAAGTTCTGCTGAATGCGTACAGACAGCAGAGGGTGGAGGTTCAAAGCATGAAGCAGAAGAAATCCCTTCGAGATCAAATGGGGAGAAGATGACCAGCAATGGCCGACCTGAAGGGCTGACAGTATCAGCCTCTGCTTCACTTGCTTGCTATCGGCTGACATAGAAATGAGTAGGGTATTTGGGATGGGAATTATATGGTACTAGAGGAGATATGGAAAAGGGAGTTTTCTTCTCACCATCATCTGTGCATGCTGGTGGCCGGTGTTTGGGCCTGGTCAAGGTCAACCATCTTGCATACCAACCTGATGATGCCTTTTGAAGATGATTGATACAAATTTTATGGTTGTTTCCAATAGTGACCTAAATTTGTGATGCTTAACCCCGATATACCTACATATAAGAGATAATTGTTTATGTTTTATAACTGCCTCATATAAGAGATAATTGTTTATGTTTTATAACTGTCTATATATGAATAGAAGTTAAATTTGGACATAATAACAATAAAATAAGTTAATAAAAAAAAGAAAAACAACAGTTAGAATATCCCAAAGTAGGGATTGCATACACCTCATTAACACAGAAAAAAAGAGGAGTAGTCCTATATATTAAAGAGGCAATTTCGGTCAAACAAATGTATAAGGTTGATGAAGGAAGGATCTTCATAGTTGAGATAGAAATAAACCAGAATAAAATTCTATTAGTAGAGATTTATGCTCCAAATGGAGAACAAGAGCAATTTTACAGGAAATTACATAACATTATTTGTGATATATCGCACAATAACATCTGTATCCTGGGAGATTACAGCACAATAATTGATTTAAAAAATTAGATTACAAAAGCAACAAAAAAGAAAAAGGGGAACAGAAGAGTGTTACCCCAAACCTTCCTCAAAATGGTGGAGGAATTGAAAATAAAAGATATTTGGAGAGAGAGAAATCAGGGTATAAATCAATATACATATTAGCCAAACAGACATCAATCATGGTCCAGAATTGATATAGTCTGGACATCAACAGAATTGCAATAAGAGATGAAGGAAGTTGAAATTGACACAAATTTTTGGGTGGATCACAATCCCATGAAAATAAGTTTGATAGGGAAAAAGAGGACGACATGATGGACACTGAAAAGATTGATTTTAAAAGATGAGAAATTTAAATTAATGGCTAATCAATTGCATCTTTTCTGTAAAGAAAACAAAAAAGAAGATACATCTCTACAAAATTTATGGGATACGGCAAAGGCATACATGAGTTGCTATATCTTATATGGCAAAAGAAAATAAATTTAAAAAGCAAAGACAGAACTCTTTGGAAAAAGAATACAAAAGCCTGGAGGAGAAACTACAAGATAAGCTGCAAGAGAGAAATATAAAATAACAAATGGACTTAATTAGACATAAATTGAATCTACTTGAAAAAAAGGGCCTGGCACAACAGATAAAAAAGATAAACCAAAATATATTTTTTTTCAAAAAAATTTATTGGTTTTTTAAAACATTTATAAGGAAAAGGGTAGGTGGAATGGTGTACAAATTTTGGCAGTTGCAAGTGTGGCAGACGCCCCCTCCCTCCAAACTCATAAGATACATCTAAGTATAAAACATTAATACATGATCATATAAAATCAGCATATTAATTCTAGTAAAAAAAAAATTCAATCAGCTTATATATTATGATATATAGTCTAGATATAATTTCATTATTACTTTCGGTCTGTTTATAACAATGTGATTTTCTTATTCATTTTTGTGATCTGAGCTTTCTTGGTGTTGCCCCTTCTCCCCCCGCTGGCAGAGCTCTGGCCCCTCCCGTGTCCTGTGTAACCGTTGAAGAGTCTTCTGTTTTTTCTAGGTTCGCTTTGTTTTTTTCCATAAAGGCCTGAGCCTCTATGGGTGTATTGATTCTAATTCTTGTCTCTTCCCAGAATATCAGCATCCCTTCAGGCATCAACCATCTAAACCACACCCCTTTCTGGTATAATTTATTCGCCAATTGCGAATAATTTTTCCTTTTGTCCCTAATTTTTTTTGGGATCTGCTTCAAGATGGTTATCTCCCTATCGTGATATGTCAATGCTTGCCCCCTTTGTACACCCAGAATTGTGTCTCTTGTGCTTTTCCTAAGGAATTTAATATGGACCTCCCTGGGTACATTGTGTGTTCTTGCATATGCTGAATTCACTCTATAGACCAGATCTATCTCCCATTCCATCTGTTGTTTATCTTTGTGTATGTATTCAGCTAAAATATTAGTCATAATGTCCCTTATATTTTCCCCATCTGCTTCTATGACATTTTGAAATCTAAGATAAAAGGACATTCTCTCAAACTCTGTTTTCATTTGTTGGATATCAAGTTCTTTGTTACCCTTCTGCAGAGCCTCCACCCCCCCCTCGCCTCCGCCACCCCACCCTCCACAAGGTCCAGTCTCTGTGAGTTCTTATAAATTTGGACTTGATTCTGTTTAATTTCTTCCTTCATTTCCTTTAATTGTTTCTTAATTTCTTCCTGGCCCTGTATGAGTTGCTGAAGCATTTGTTGCAAATCCATCTCTGTACTCTTAGGTTGCATCAGTTCTGTAATCTTTGACTGTGTGGCAGGACTGGATGTTGCAGATGTCGGTGCAGAGGTGGCAAAGCCAGGTTTTCCAGGTGGTGGTCTTTTTGGAGACATAGTTTGTAAAACAGAGAGATCAGTCAATGTAGAGACTGGACAGCTGGAGAAGTAGAGCAGGCAGATGAGTCCAGGAGGCAGAAGATCCAAGCAGATGGGAATTTCTTTAATCAGTCTAGCAATAGAGAAAAATTTTCTCTCCAGAGGGTTCAGGAAATAGCAATCCACAAGAGATTCTTCTGGGTGACACGGAGACAAAGACCGGAAGCCTGAGTTTTAAAGGTGGAGTCAGGTTTCATAGTTCATAAAGATAACGGAAGTGTGCCATCTTGCCCTGCCAGCTTTGGGCTCAGAGGCATAAGAAAGTTTTAAAAGTTCAGAAAAGTTCTCAGGTCATCCATAAATTCTGGGGCTAAATCCAATGAAAGTCACTTTTACAGGGGTGAGGCATCATTAGTTGGCTCTCCCCCCTCCTCCTTCCCCTGGGGGCGAAAGCAAAATTTTCTCAAGCCGCTTGTCCAAGGGGGGGGGGGAAATCCCCCTCCCTCTAGCCGCACCTCCAGCAAAAATCCGAAAGTTAAACTTTTAAGGTTGCTGAAAAGTCCATCAGTTCAAAAGAAGGGGAATGGAGAAAGGAAGCACCTCACCATACCGCCGCTGCTTCCTTCAATTCTGCGTTGTCCGATCAGCATGAAGCGAGACGCTGGCGCGCCCTCCGAAACTGCTCCCCGGTGCCTGGAGCAAAGCGGAGAAGCCCCCACCAGCCGCCACCGATGCCAGGGCCCTCCGCGAGCCGCTCCTTCGGCAGGACACCTCTCCGGGGCATCCTGTGCCCCCCCAGAAGCGGGGGAAGCCCACCGGGAGAGCGGGAGCGGGCAAAGGACTTGCCCGTTGCCGTAGCCGCCGGAACCGGAAGTCAAACCAAAATATTTTTGAGAACTCTAACAAGCCAGGGAGATGGCTAGCATACAAATTGAAAAAAACAAACAGAGAAGAGATGAATTAACAAATTACAAGATGATGAGGGAAATATATGTTACCAAAACAAGGAGAAGAAAAAGATAGCCCAGAAATTTTATGAGAAACTATATAAAGAAATTGACTGCCAGGCAGAAGGGAAAATACTACAATGTCTTGAGAAAGTAGAATTGCCAAAAATCCCGGAAGAAATCAAAAATATGCGAAACAAAGAAATAAGGATGAAGGAACAAATGAAACGTGATCCAAAAACAAAAAAAGAATAAGACACCAGGTCCTGATGGACTATCGATAGAAATATACAAAGAAGTGCAAGGTAGTCTAGGAGAAACCCTACTTGAAGTTGTTCAAGAAGGTGCAGTGTTGGAAGAAGTGAAGATACCACGATCATGGGTGGAGGCAAACATTGCGCTGATACCAAAAGAGAATTTGGACAGGATGCTAATTAAGAACTATATGCCTATATCCTTGCTAAATACAGACTACAAGATATTCAAATTATTAATAGCTTAATGTATAAAAAGATTCCTAAATGAGTTTATACACACTGACCAAAATGGTTTTCTACCAAAATGAAAAATGAAAAATAAGATAAGAAGAATAATATTAGATGTCCTAGAATATTATGAGATACATAGTGGAACACAGGTGGCATTGTTATTTTTAGATGCACAAAATGCATTTGGCAATGTTAATTGGAAATTTATGTTACAGCAATTAAAATACATGGAATTTGGTGATAAATTTTTAAACATGTCTCGGGGGATATACTCTAACCAATAAGCTAAAGTAATAGTGAATGGAGAGGTAACAAAAAAGTTTAAAATACCAAAAGGTATGAGGCAAGGGTGTCCTCTATCCCAGTGTTTTTCAACCACTGTTCCGCGGCACACTAGAGATGTTGCCTGGTGTGCCATGGGAAAAATTGAAAAGTAATAATAAAAGTAAGGGCTCGCCTCTTGCACACGGGCGTTCCGATCAGATCCGCTTGGCGGGGATGAGAAGCGAGGAGGCAGAAAAAGAAACGGAGGCTAAGGAGCTTCCCCCCGCCTCCTCCCAGCAAAAATCTAACCGGGGAGCCGGGCGGGCAGTAGCAAATTAGCCGATCACGCCGCATGATCAGCTAATTTGCTACTGCCCGCCGGCTCCCTGATAAGATTTTTGCGGGGGGGGGGGGAGAAGCTCCTTGCCTCCGTCTCTTTTTCTCCCTCCTCGCTTCTTGGGGCTCCACCAATGGGGGAGCAAGGCCCGCCCAGCGCCAGGCTTTGGGCTAACACAGAGGTCTGCAAAGGTGGCTGTTTTAAGACTGGTGGACTTCAATTCTCAGAATTCTGGGAGTTGAAGTCCACCAGTCTTAAGAGCCAATTTTGCAGATCCCTGCCTGGGCTAATATGATTGATGCCCTTGGTGGACTTCAATTCTCAGAATTCTGGGAGTTGAAGTCCACCAGTCTTAAGAGCCAATTTTGCAGATCCCTGCCTGGGCTAATATGATTGATGCCCTTGGTGGACTTCAATTCTCAGAATTCTGGGAGTTGAAGTCCACCAGTCTTAAGAGCCAATTTTGCCCAGGTTGCACACTGAATAAAGTATTTTATAATTTTTCATATTTCTGTTTACTTACTATTTCATAATAAAGTAATTATTAAATACTTTCTTTGTGTTTATTTGATTCCTATTCAAGAGAATTACTTTATATATAGTCAATATAGGCACAGAGTTAAATTTTTTAACATTTTCTAATGGTGGTGTGCCTCGTGATTTTTTTCATGAAACAAGTGTGCCTTTGCCCAAAAAAGGTTGAAAAACACTGCTCTATCCCCATTGCTATTTATATTGTCTTTAGAAGTGTTAACAAGGATAATACGGAAAGAAACTCAAATTAAAAGTGTGAAAATTAGGAAAGAAGTCTACAAATTGCAAAACTTAGTTTTTATTCTTGAAGAACCACTAAAGTCGGGTTTGAGGCTAATGGAGGTACTAGAAGACTATGGGAATGTAGCTGGTTTGAAAATTAATAAAGATAAAACCAAAATGATAAAAATATGACGGAGAAGCAGAAGGAGGAATTGGCCAAGGGAATAAATATTCAGATTGAGAAAAAAATAAAATATTTAGAAATGTATATAATGGCAAGTGGTACATCAATCAAAGGGGATAACTATGTTAACAAATTATATAAAGGAGGATTTGGAGAGGTGGAGAAATTTGAGACTCTCCTTCATGGAAAGAATAGTAATGATCAAAATGAACATTCTACTGAAATTATTATTTTTGTTCCAAGATATTCCCATAAAATTAGATTAAAAGTATTTTGGAAAATTGAATAAAATGACATCAGAATACATTTGGCAACGGAAGAAACCAAGTATTAAATTTAAACTTCTGCAAGATGTAAAAGAAAGAGGAAGATTTGGGAATTATATTACCAAGCAACAACGCTTACCTGGGTAAAAGAATGGATAGATTTAAAAAATAACAGACTGCTAATACTAGAGGGCCACGATTTACATTTAGGATGGTACACATTCCTGTGGTACAGGAAACAGGTAGCACATCAATATTTTCAGAGACACTTTATAAGGCAGGTGTTATTACAAACATAGAATAAATTCAAGAGGAAAATTTATAGCAAGGTTCCGATTTGGCTTTCAAGATTAGAAGTGGTAGTACACCCAAATTTTATTAACCAGGGAAAACAGGTCATCTATAAAGATACAATTGAAAATGGCAAGAACTATGGGAAAGGAATAGGAAAATAATATTGTCAATACCGTATGAAGAAAATTTATATAACATGTTTTATAGGTGGCATCTCCCACCTGCGAGAATAGCCAAAATGTTTAGAAATTTAGTGCCAAATTGTTGGAAATGTGATTATGAATCAGGCACGTACTACCATATGTGGTGGTCATGCCAAAAAACAAAAGAATATTGGCAAAAAATTCAAAGGTGGCTGATAGAGGTAACCAATGAGGAAATAGAATTCAAACCAGAACTATTTCTTTTGGGAATCATAAATGATAAACATCTACTTAACAATACATATTATTACGGCAGCAAGAATGGTCTTTGCCCAAAACTGGAAAACAGGGAAATTCCACAAGAGGAAGTAATTAGGAAAATTCTGATTTCTGCTGAAATGGATAAATTGGCATGGGAATTGAAGAATAAAGATGAATCAGAATATTATAAGATCTGGGATAAATTTTATCGATGGGTGGGACAAAAAAGGAAAGACCCAAAATAAGCAATTACTAAGATTTATCGAATGGAGATTAGAATTATGCACAAAACTATAATAGTGATAAAAACAAAGCAACATGGTTGGAAATACGATATTTTTATATTTGTAAATACTGAATAGACCAATTGTAAATAAGCATGGTGATTATAATGTATAACTTTATATCTTAGTATGTTTTCCAGGATGGTTACATGATTTAATTTGTGTTCAATAAAAAACTTTATTTAAAAAAAACATAATGATACCAGAGTCTTAGATTTTAATAGAGCTGATATAAATAAACTCAGAAGGAACTTGGGAAAGATTCCTTGGATGAAAATCCTAAAGGGTAAAACAACTCAAGAATCTTGGAAAACTCTGAAAAATATGATCATAAAAGTCCAGACCAGCACAATACCAATGAGAAAGAAAAACAAGAAATCCAAGAAGAAACCAGCATGGCTGCACAAAGATTTCTCTGACAAATTGAAAGACAAAAAGAACAAGTACAAAAAATGGAAAGAGGGACACACAACTAAGACAGAATACCTGCACGTAGCCAGAGTCTGCAAAGACGAAGTCAGGAAAGCAAAGGCTCAGAATAAACAAAGACTTGCAACAAAAGTCAAAGATAATAAAAAAGTTTCTTCCAACATATAAATAACAAGAAAAAATCAAGGAAACAGTCAGTCCACTAAAGAGAAAAGACAGCAAGGAAATAACAGGCAACAGAGAGAAGGCAAAGTTGCTTCACTCATTCTTTGCATCGGTCTTCATGCAAAAAGAAATTATAGCCCACCTACCAAAAACATAACTGTAAAAGACAGGCAAGAAATAACAGTTAAAATAAGCAAAGAAAATAGTAAGAGAACACCTGTCTGATCTTGATGAATACAAATAACCAGGACTTCAATGGATTACATCTCAGAGTTCTAAAGGAACTGGCAGATGTCATCTCAGAACTACTGCACCACATCTTTCAAAAAACCTGGAGCACCAGGGAACTACCAGATGACCGGAAAAGAGCTGATGTGGTTTCTGTTAGATTCGGGCAACGAGAGAACAGACTGCGGACACGTAGTGACTTATCAGCTCTTTATTAGTGGTAGTAGTGATCCAGCTTCCTCTGTGGTCGGAGGGTTCCCCTTTTATAGGAATCGGGTACGCCTCTCGACCAATCAGAACGATACCTGTTTCCCGCCGTAGCGGCGGACCAGAGAGGAGACTTGCTACGATATATGTTAATATCTAACACCCCTCCCCTCTTAGACGGCGCATTCCGGTTGGTTACATAGTCCTTGAGATACGTTGGTGTTTGCCTTACACGGGTAGAACGTCGCAGTTCCGGTTGATCTGGAGTGGTTTCAGGATCGGTTGCTTTCTCCGCTTCGCGTTCGGGGGTCTGCAGACTTTCGTTGCTTTGGCGTTGTTCGGTTTCTCTTTCGACCTCTTGTTCTACCCTGGGTTCGTAGGTGTCGTGGTTCTCTGTGTTGGGGCTCTCGAGTGGCTGACTCTGTGCTGGCAGGTAGTTTCCATCGTCAGCCCGCAGGTCTGAGTGAGCCAGGCGACCCCATAGTTGATCGATGTGCCTTTTCCAATTCCGCCCATCTTCCAGCTCTAACAGATACGATCGTGGACCCGTGATGCCAATGACTCTTGCCGGCATCCACAATGTTCCCCCTGTATAGTTGTGGGCGTATACTGAGTCCCCTATGCTGAAACTCCGAATTTTGCTTGTAGAGTCTGGGGGCGCTGTGGCAGAGTAGTTTGGGTGCAGACGGTCCAGGTGAGACCGTAGATGGCGGCCCATGAGTAGTTTAGCGGGGCTCCTACCCATCGTTGCGCTGGGGGTGATATGCTGAATTAAGAGGTAATGGTCTATGCGTGTCTGCCAATCACCTGGACCCATCCTAGCGAGGGCCTCTTTTGCGGATCGCACCATTCTCTCCGCCTGTCCGTTCGATGCCGGATGGAATGGCGCGACGAGGACATGCCGAATTCCCTGACCTGCTAAAAACGTTTCAAATTGTATGGCCATGAATTGGGGCCTGTTATCGGAGACCAGGAGGTCGGGCAGGCCATGAGTGGCGAAAAGTCGTCGTAGAACCTTAATGACTGCTTCTGCCGTGGTTGAAGTCATTAGGACTACTTCCAGCCATTTGGAGTATGTATCCACAATTATAAGGAAAGTCTGACCTTGGACTGGCCCTGCGAAATCGATGTGTATTCGCGACCACGGTGCTTTAGGTTTCTCCCATTCCGTGGCTGGCGCTTCCGGGGGTGCTGGTCTCGATTCTTGGCATGGATCACAAGTGGCCACCCATTCCTCTATTTCTTTGTCCATGTTGGGCCACCAAACATAACTTCTTGCTAATGCCTTCATTCTAACGATCCCCGGATGCCCCACATGTAATGCTTCTAATACATTTCTACGTAACGCATAAGGAATAACAACTCGATCCCCCCACAATAAACAACCTTGCAACACAGAAAGTTCATCTCGTTTCCCCCAAAATAGCTTGAATTCCGGGCCCACGTTCCCCTTCGGCCACCCCCTCCAAACCCATGTTTGAACTTGCTTTATTATATTGTCCTTAGAAGAGAACCTGGCAACGTCGCAGGAAGAGACCGGTCCTGAGTCCAAACAGTCAATCAACAATACCGGTACCTCGGGAGTGGGGTCTGGCAAGAGATCCGGAAGTGGGCAATGGCTGAGTGCGTCTGCATGTCCTAGAGTGGAGCCCGGTCGATGAATTAACTTGTATGAGTACGCGGCCAGGAAAACAGTCCACCTGGTCATGCGTGGAGAAAGGGAGACTGGTGTGGGGCGGTTTCCCGCCAAAAGTCCCAACAGCGGTTTATGATCTGTAATCAGTTCAAAATCGCGGCCGTAGAGGTATTCGTGGAAACGTTTTACTCCAGCAACAGCAGCTAACGCTTCCCTGTCCATCTGGCTGTAATTCCTCTCGGCCGAAGAAAGAGTCCTGGAGTAAAAGGCGATGGGTGCTTCGTTCCCGTTTGGCATCCTGTGGCTGAGGACTGCGCCAACGCCGAATGGGGATGCGTCGCAGGTCAATACCAGTGGTAGCGTCTGGCTGTATTGCACTAGCAGCGAGTCGGTGGTGAGCAGGCGCTTTACTGCGGCAAAAGCTGCTGCTTCGGATCGTCCCCATCTCCATGTTGCATTCCTTTGGAGTAGTCAATGAAGCGGTTCAGCAACGGTCGCCTTCTGTCTCAGAAAAATGCTGTAGAAGTTAAGTAGTCTGAGGAAGGCCTGCAACTCGGTCTGATTTCGTGGTGTGGGGGCATCCTGGATCGCCTTAATTTTCTTTGAAGTGGGGTGTATTCCCTGACAATCGATTCTATATCCCAGGAATTCTACACTAGGCCCGTTAATTTGGCATTTCTCCTTTTTGAGGCGGAGACCCTTTTCTCTGATTCTGGCCAAAACAGTCCTGACTCTCTTTAATAGCTGCTCCTCATTTGCAGCGGACACCAAGATGTCATCGAAATAGGGGATGACTCCCGGTATCCCTTGCAAAAGCCGTTCCATGATGCTCTGGAACAAACCTGGAGCAATACTCACACCGAATTGTAGCCGATTGCATTTGAATGCTCCTCTGTGCGTCACTATAGTTTGGGCCTCCGCCGTGGTGCTGTCCACGGGCAACTGCTGGTAAGCTTGTGCCATGTCTAACTTAGCAAATATTTTTCCTGGCCCCAACGAGTGCAATAAGTGTTGTACTACGGGCACAGGATATGCGCTTTGTTGTAGCGCGACATTAATTGTGCATTTATAGTCCGCGCAGATGCGGACTGACCCGTCTGGTTTGACTGGGGTCACAATGGGAGTTTCCCAGCGCGCGTGATCCACCGGCTCAAGGATCCCTTGCTCTACTAACTTATCTATCTCTTTATCTATTTTTGGGCGGAGTGCAAAGGGCACTCATCTCGGTTTAAGTCGGATTGGCGCCACTTTGGGGTCTAAATTGAATGAAATTGGTTTGCCCACATACTTACCAAGACCGGGGCTGAACACATCCTCGAACTCCTTAAAAATCTGTTCAGCGCTGCTGTTCTCCACGGCGTTGATTCCGGTGACTTCTAATCCCAAAGCTTCAAACCAATCAAGTCCTAGAAGGTTCTGTAGCGGTGCGCTGGCGATGGTCACGGGCAGCTGGGCTCTGATGTCCTTGAAACGAATCTGGAACGTGCCTTGGCCCACGATGGGGACTCGGTTCCCCTGGTAGTCTCGTAGCAGGATGTCTGGTGCGCGTAGTTGGCTCTTTTTGAGGCTAGGGATAGCCTTTTTCATGGAAGCCCATGAAATGATCGTCAGGGATGATCCTGTGTCAACTTCTAGCTCGCAAGGAGAGCCCTCCAAGAGGACTGTGAGTTTCAGCTTCTTAGGCCGCTTGGTGCGGACCTGGCTTATTGTGGTGAGATGCGTTCGCAATTCCTCTCTCTGGGTCAACTCTATCTCAGCATCTGTATCCTGAAAATACTCTCGTTGAGCGTCTTGGTAGAACGCTCTCTCAGCTCTTTGTGTATACTCTCTCTGGGGAAACACCCTTTCAGCTCTTTGGGGGTTGTCTCTCTGGGTCAACACTTGTGGATTTCTCTCTGGGCGCCCTTTTTGATTTCGCCAAGCCCCTGAGTTGGGCTTCTGTTGGCAGTATGTAAACGGCTGCCGTGAGGCAGGGACTTCGCTCCGACACACTCGTGTGATGTGCCCAAGTTTGTTGCAGTGTGAACAAACAACGTTCCTGAACCATCAGGTAGACCGGGGGTGATTCCCTCCGCAGCTTGCGCAGGGCGGCAAACGGAATCCGGGTCTCCCCCCAGGCCTCATGTGACTGCTCCGCATCAGGTGACTGTCCTCGAACTCAGGATCCTCGTCGGGGTATGTGTCCTCGTAGTGGACTCTGGTGTGTCTGGGTGCTGGCTGGCTCACGTTGAATCCGCATTGTATGGTTTCCGACGATCTTTCCGCTGACTCTGATGCTCTTGCTTCGTTTAGTGCTATTTGTAGGGTTAAATTTGGGTTTGCCAACAGCCTTTTTGTAGCGAGATATCCCTTAACCCACAAACAAATCTTGCCAGGATGTGCTCGTCCAGATCCCTGAACTCGCAGTGAGTTGCTGCTTTCCGTAGGGCTGCAACATATTGGTTGATTGATTCTCCTGCCTTCTGGTTCCGCATGTTGAATTCCTGGCGGCAAACGTGACGGGAAGGTTTTGGCGCGTAATGAGTCTGTAGGGTCTGTTGCAACGCCGTCCATGATACCGCTTGTATTGGAGTAGGCGCGGTGAGGTCTCTGGCCGTGTTGAAAACTTCTCGCCCACAGTAGCCGAGGAAAATGTTTTTCTTTCGGGCATCTGTTATCCCCGTGTATTCTTTCGCTTCGAGAAAACACTCGAAACGAATCATGAAGGCCTCCCATTCGTCGTTCGTTGGGTCGAATGGAGCGGGTGGAGTGTGCATCGCCATCTTCTTTCCGTTTGAATTTGCCGCGCTGCGGTGTCCTGAGATGGCTGCCGGAATTTCTGCCGAATTCCTGGGCTGGATCGAATCCTGGGATTC
Organism: Natrix helvetica; assembly: GCF_964273705.1. NCBI lineage: Eukaryota > Metazoa > Chordata > Lepidosauria > Squamata > Natricidae > Natrix > Natrix helvetica. Next base: position 116,959,381 of record NC_138552.1, on the reverse strand, counting down.
TGTAGTAGCTCTCAGCGTCCTGTCTGCCTCTCGATCCCACCTTCGTCGCCAATGTTAGATTCGGGCAACGAGAGAACAGACTGCAGACACGTAGTGACTTATCAGCTCTTTATTAGTGGTAGTAGTGATCCAGCTTGCTCTGTGGTCGGAGGGTTCCCCTTTTATAGGAATCGGGTACGCCTCTCGACCAATCAGAACGATACCTGTTTCCCGCCGTAGCGGCGGACCAGAGAGGAGACTTGCTATGATATGTGTTAATATCTAACAGTTTCCATCTTCAAAAATGGAAAAAATCCAGACCCAGGAAACTACAGACCAATCAGCCCAATATCAATACCAGGGAAGATACTGGAAAAGATAATAAAAAAACTGATCTGCCAATATCTAGAAACAAGTGAAGTAATAAGTAGCAGTCAGCATGTGTTTTTAAAAAACAGATCATGCCAAACCAATCTTATTTCATTCTCCAACCAGGGATACATGATAACAGTGTTCCAATATTTGAGGGGCTGCCACAGAGAGGAAGGGGTTGAGCTATTTTCCAAGGGAACTGCAGGCCAGACAAGGAATGTTAGATGGAAACTGGTCAAGGAGAGATTCAATCGACAAATAAGGAGAAATTTTCTGACAGTGAGAATAATCAACCAATGGAACAGCTTGCCTTTGGAAGTTGTGGGAGCTTCATCACTGGAGGCTTTCAAGAAGATATTGGACTGCCATTTGTCAGAAATGGTGTAGGGTCTCCTGTTTGGGCAGGGGTTGGACTAGATGATCTACAAGGTCTCTTCCAACTCTGTTAATCAGTAATCTTGGTGCTGGATGGGGTTACATTGGTGTTGCAGGCAGACCTGGTGCATAACTTCAGAGCAGGGGGCAGCCATGGTAGGAAGGTCTTTGCACAGCTTCTTGGATTGGCAGGCCCTGCTCACAGTCGCTCATGCCACTCATTGCCTCCAGATTGGACTATTGCAATGCACGATGAGGCTGTCCTTGAAAAACATCTGTCAACTTCAGCTGATACAAAATGCATTGGAACCGGAAATTATGTGTGCTCCCAGAACAATGCATGTTACATCTCTGTTCCAAATGGGTTGCCATTTTGCTTCTGAATTCAATCCATAGAGCTGCCTCTGACCTTTAAAGCCTTTTATGACAGGGGACTAGGCTGAGGTACCTTCTCTCCCCTCTCCTCAGCCTGTCCCTTTAGATCTGCCAGAAAAACCCTTTCTGCTGGTAGCATCAGCTAAAAATCTACATTTGGTGGGTCCCACAATACAATACAATAGCAGAGTTAGAAGGGACCTTGGAGGTCTTCTAGTCCAACCCCCTGCCTAGGCAGGAAACCCTATACCATTTCAGACAAATGGCTATCCAACACCTTCTTAAAGACTTCCAGTGTTGAGGCATTCACAACTTCTGGAGGCAAGCTGTTCCACAGATTAAAGACGTGCTTCTTCTGCTGTGGCATCTACCTTCTCCCTGAAATTTGATTAGCTCCATTCCTTTTGGTATTGCAGATTGTTCTCAAGATCTGGTTATATGTTCTGGTTCTGGGACATGCCCTAGAATGCTCATTACTGACATGGCTATTTTATTATGTCTTCATCTATGGTTATATTCATTTTTATAATACTTATTGTTAATGTTCATGTGATTTTCATATATTTTTTTCTATCTGTGGATTTTATATGTAATTTTGCCTGCTTGTTGTGTGTCACACAGAGTGGTCTTAACTGAAATGTGTAGCTATATGAATTTTATAAATTAATAAAGCATGAAAACTAAACAATGATAATACTTAGTACAACATATATCAGATTCCCTTCTACTCTCTTTTGTAATTGCCAGATTAAGAAGAAGAGATATTTATTTGTATCCTGCCTTTCTCCTCCTACATTCCTCCTCCTATTTTCTTATAACAACCCTGTGAGGGGTTGGGCTGAGAGAGCATGACTGGCAGAGTCACCCACCTGGCTTTCATGGCTAAGTTGAACTCACTATTTCTTGCTTTCAATTTATCATTTTCTTAACCATTTCTTATTGTTAAAATATCTTTTTCTAATCTTAGTTTGAGTAACATTACAATCAGGTAATATGCTTTATATGCAAGCCTGGGCTACAGACTTAAGTATGCACAAAAACTATAAGCCAGGATATTGATAGTTTTCTCATATATAAAAAGCAAAACTCTTTGTTTGCCAGATTTTACTCTTCTTAGAAATTTTATTTCTGCTGAAATATGACAAATCTATTTCTTTAAACTTGCCTGATAGTTTAGTTCAAAATTAGCAACCATGACCCACTGTGTCAGTTCTTTCCACATATAATGTAGATTTACAGTGTTTCCCCTTCTGACACAACCCTGAGGACAGCCCAGTGCTTTGTCCTCTTCTTCCTCCTCCTACTCAGCTGACCCATGGAATTGCCTACCACTTTACTGGGAGGAAGGGGAACCAAGGCAACTGTGGAGTACAAGGAAAACTGAGTCCCTACTTTCCATTCTTGCTCCAGGGAGGCTTACCTGTTAATTGACAGCAGTCATGGGTCTTTAAGTTAGCCAATTTGAATTACCTTGCTTCAATAATTGGCCTATAATTTTACATTGTGCCCAAGTGAATGTTACAAACAGACACAAGAGTTTTAGTAATATTTAGATTAATTTGAATCTATACACAAAGCAAGAATAACCATATTAATTGCACATCAATCCTTTAAAACCAAAACTGATATTTTAAACAAAACAGATATTAATAATATAAATTTTAATTTCTGGAAAACTTACAGATACTCCGCTTTAGCAATTAAATCAAAAAATAAATATTTTAAAACTGAATTGCAGTAATCAAATATTTACCACTTGCTACTAGTTAAAATGCTGGCAGTCTCAGAGAGAAGAAAAGATTTTAATCCTTTTATTAATTCCTTAATTGCTATGGTTTGTTAATGATTGTGATATTCTGTGTAGCCTAATAGTTTAATTTGAATGACATAAATTTTTAAAAATGTGTTTTGTCTAATCATTCATGTTTACTTACAAAATGGCTTACATTTTACAAATTCTGCAAGGGATATGTAAACCTATAAGCACAACTGTTATCACTTCAGTGACCAGAGACTGATATATCATAACTTTATAAGGCATATTCTGTATTTCCACAAATATTTTCCTTTTTTAATATAATTATCTTTTGACATTTGACATTTTATATAATTTAACCAGCACACACACACACTCCTCATCTTAACCTATTGGTCAATATCTTTTATCAATATTGAAAAAAGAACAGTTAATTATCAGGATATGGGAAAAGAGCCTTATTATCTTTTCAGCATAAAACTGTTTCTAGAAAACTGAAAAGACAATGTTCCTACTGGATATTTTTACATATACACACATATCATAGGCGCCTACTTAAGCCAACCCTTCTTTTTTTCAACATTATCTAATGTAGAGCTGAAAAATGAACTTGCTGCCATCAGTCTTGATGATATGCAATGCTTTGGAGATAATAGCATACTGTTCTTGGGTCAAATAGCTCTAAAGCAAAGAGAGCCTGAAGTGTTCACTCCCTTCCTCATCTGGAAAAAATGTGAATCAGGAATATAGAACTAAGGTTTCGTTGTGTCTTTATTAACACCTTGAATTCTAGTTTCCAGTATTTATTGAATATAGGCTATTTTGCATTTATCTACTTTAAAATATCCAAAATACACTTATCTGCACTATTTCCCCATCTCTGCTTACTCAGCTTGCTTGACAAGGTATTTCTCCTTAAACTGAAAAGAAGCATTTTCAGACTACAAATGAGTTCTAGCTTCAACTCACTGCATACAATTTTATATTCCTGACTGAATACAAATAACATATTTTATTTGGCATCAAGTACTGTTAAGTTAGAACAGATGTCCACTGCTGCATAACAGATTAAAAATAAAGAAGTGGTTCATTATTCTGTAAACTAACTAGCTTTGACAGAAGTACAATTCGTAAGAAGTGTTCTGCAACCATTCTGTATATTCAATGGCAGCCGCTCGTTCTTCCCAATCAGGCATTATTGTTTGATACACACATTCAAAAATATATAACGTTCTTAGAAGGAATAACAACAATCTGCACAATATCTGAGATTCAATAATTTAAATATGAATTAAAGAAACAATTTCACTTGTCACAGAAAGGTGACAAGCATAGCTAGAGGGAGAATAAAATAACATTCAGTTCACATAAATATCAAACAGCTTCTTGAGACTGATGGACCAGGAATACATTCTTAACCATCATTCTGTCAGGCAAGCCTAAGGACACTCATAACTTATTTTACAATCATTTAGTTTCAGTTCAAGTGGAAAACGTGACAACTTACCCCTGCAAGAAGATATTATATCAAGCCATACAATTAACTTTCCTATGATTATCTGCCCAGCCCACCATTAGCTCAGCAGCTTCCAATGACAGCTACAGGCAGCTTTACTAATGATGATCAGTTTCAGAATTTATAGCTACCTATCACTTATCATATATAAAAGCATATATAACTTTTACATACAGTATATTATAAGCAAAGATATATTACACACACACATGTAAATAGGTTAAATTGATTAGTGTCTATATTCCTCAATTCACATGAATTTATAACCATTAAAATGTGGTGAATACTGGTAATTAAAGTTAAATCTTTTCTGAGATAAGTTCAACTCCAGGCAAGTTCATGAAGAAGTTTTTGGCAGTCATAAGAAAACTACAAACATAATTTTAACTTCCTAGCCTGGAAGTCTCTTATCCAAATAGTAGTCAGATCCAACTCTATTTAGCTTTTCAAGATAAACTAGTGGAATATGGCATGTAATTACTAGGTTTGAGATAGCCAAAGCAATATGAACTAAATAATAGTTAGATAGCAAATACACTGTTTAGGGGCAACCTTACTAACATACCATGCATGATGTATAATGGAAAGTGACAAAATTGACTCAACTGTAATGTTACTATATAAAAGGTTTATTATAAATTACATCATAGCAACTATGTAGATGTTTTCTTTCCTGCAGAAAGGAATTCCAGGAGAACTTAGAATATTATTTCATTACAAAATAATAAAACTTTGAACAATTCTATTTTAATTTATACAAAGATATTTATGCTTCTATACATAAAAAGTTATCTATAGATAATATCTCTTAGAATGAAATTAAATAGTATCAAAATAGGTTAATATTCCAATCAAATATTAAAAGTTTAATATCTCAATAAAATAGTATAGTTGCAATATTAAAGTATTATTAAAATTACTTTTTAAAGTTTACAATATGTCCAGTATCACTGAGGTCTCCTGCATTCCACTGTTTACATTCATACAACTGAAGCATTTTGCTGGAGGGTAATTTAGGCCTAAAACCAATCCCTTGCTTACTGCAGGAATCTAACCTAATGCATAATATCCAATAAACAGAAGACTGTCATTTTTCTGGGCACTGTTTCCACTATAAAGCTCTTATTTTCCCTAACATTCAAATGGAATTTGCCCTCCTGTAACTAAAATCATTATGCCTTGAACTAGAATGAGAGTGACCATATCTTGGTATTCTTTTACATCATGTTTTCAGGTCCTTATACAGTGATATTATATTTTGTCTCAGTCATCTTTTCTTTTTTTCTTTTTTATTATTATTTTAAAACACAAATAATACAAATAGTATATATACATTTGAATACCAAAAAAGAAAGAAAAAGGAAAAAAAACCTGCATATTACAATGCACCCCCACTCTCTGGAGACCTTCCCCCCCCTATATTTCTTCATCTATAACAACTAAAAGATATACAATATATTCCTACTATGCCCTTATCCCCTCCAAAACAACATATATTCTTGAGTAGGTTTATTTCATTTGCCTTCTTCCAACATTGATTTTATAAAATCTCCCATATTTCATTATAATTATTTGCTTTAATCGTTCCTTTTTAAAATTTCATTTCTGTTGTTAATTTATCATTTGTTGTCATACTACAAATTTCATTATACCACTCATTTCTTTGAATATCCCAATTTCGTCCCCAATATTTAGCCATCACTAATCTAGCTGCCATTATCAAATTTACAATCAATTCCTTTTTTGTTTCATTTATATCCCATTTTCACACCAGCAACAGTAATGCAATCTTCAGTGACATATCTAAATTTACATTCAACAGTGCTCTAATTTTTCTAAACACCATGTTTTTGTGCACTATCACAATCCCACCACATATGTTTATATATTCTAACCTCTTTCTTGCACCTCCAACAAATATTTGTATATTTACCATCTATTTGATTTAATTTACCTGGTATCACTGCCATATTACTTTATATCCATTTTCCTTAACTCTAACTGATATGTTCTTTTTTTTAAAAAAATTATTGTTTTAATTAAACAAAAACACAAAAAAGGAATCATCCTTCATTACATCTTGTAGAAAGCGTGTCGATTGGTTACAAATAAATTTCATGCGTTTCTTCCACAATCATTACTTATACTTCATTCATATTGAATTGTACATTTGTAATCAACAATCTTTATGTATTTTACTATCAATGTACCACAATTTTCATTTAACTATAATAATTTAAACATGCTTTTATCTGAAATCATTGGTATTTAAAGACATAACCACCTACTGACATTCATTAGCAATTTCAATAAACCTCAGAGCTTGTATCCAATTTGCTTTTACCAATACCAACACATGTATATATCATTAAACATTATCCATTAACATTTCCTTGTTATTGTTGTTGTAAGTTTAAAATTATTTACTGTTTATATCACATCTCCTTTCATCAGACCCAAAAGAAATTACACATTTATAACAAGATCTAACCAAAAATTTGTTAATAAAATTTATAAGTCTTTTTCCCAGGTCCCAATTTGCAATTTATATTGAAGTTGTTTTTACTAGTTAAGGTTATCATTTCATTGTTGTCAACATAGTTAATTACTTGTTAACGAATAAACTTTTAATAACAATCTAAAACAATCTACAAAATACTAAAATTCCTACTTATTAATCACCAAAAATTAACTAAATTTTTAATCATCAACTTGTATTTTTCCAGTAACAAAACAGTCTTATCTCTTTTGCCAGTTGTTGTGTCAATTCTCTTTTTAACACCTTTATAAAGTTTTTATAAAGTTTTCTCTGCACTTTGTTGCTTAAAAGATCTCTCAGATAATCTCGTTCCCCTTGAACAAGTATTGAAATTAGCTTATCTCTGGTTATCAGATGTGTTTCTGAAAAGGTTTCTCTTCTTAACTTCATCATCATCAGCCTTTTTTTCCCTCCTATATGTTGAAAACAGGGATAGAGCTCCAGATTGTCAAATTCACTTTTCCATATTCCCTTCTTTCCACTTTCATCCATGTTTGCTCCATTAATAAGTTCATCTGTTGTCTTATCTTTATCTTCTATATCTTCATTCTCTTCTTTAATTTTTGAGGCTCCAACCCCCTCATCTTTTGCTGTGAGAAACAATAGACTATCCAATTTCTTCTCAAATCTCCCAAATCCTTCCAATATATTTTGAATTCCAGCCAAGATATTTTGAAAACTTAAGGATTCCTCATCTGCATATTGATCCATATTTCCAGGAAAAAAAGAGAGGAAAAGAAAAAGAGAAAAGAAGTCTAAAATCCATTGCCACTCTGGCCTTCCAAGCCTCTTTTATATACATAAATATATTTATTTTAAATTGACTTAAGCACAAGTTCTTTTATACTCTTCAAAGAAGAAGGGTTTTGTCTTTTTCTTTTCTTTTCCTTCCCTTGCCAAGTTATTTCACAAAAGGCACCTGCAACAATTCGTGCCCTTGGCTTTTTATCAGTTTCTGTAAGCAAGTTGCAAGCCCTTCAGTTACAAAGTCAGTGAGATCAAAGAAGAGAAAACAAAAGATACATTGTTTCTAAAAAACAGACTCTGGCTTCCGAGTGGCAGATTTGACTTTCTCATACTTGTCTCAAGCTTATGAAAAACAAAGGTCTTTAAATGTCTTTAATGGAATTTAATAACAAGCAGTAGGAAGAATTGTTAAAATAAAAAAAAGAGTTTTAATTCAAGCCAAAAATAAAGTAGCAAAGAGTAGGAGAAAAAAAATCAATCTGTTCACTTAAGAAGAGAAACAGGAAACGTTACAGTCACTTCAATCCACAAAAACATTGTTACAAAGAAAAAAAAACTTTCCAAGACAGTCCAATAAAAATAAATCTCACCGCTTTATTCTTTTACTTAAGGGACTAATTTATCTTAAAAAAAAGTTTTGGGGGGCAATCTTGCTCAAAGAAAAAACCTCACCAGATGGACTCATTTTCACTTCCTTCTTTCCAGAGCCGTCTCCAACTTCATCGACCTGGGGCTGTCTGTTTGCTGCTGGCTTGGAGCGCTTCCCTTGGGTCAATCAGGGACTTTGCAATATTCCTGAGACCAGCAAGGCTTTGTCTCCCTGTTCACTGTCTCTACGGGACAGTTTAGGTCCGAATGGACCATCCAGCGGGAAAAGTATCAACGGCAGTTTTGGACTGTCGAGACTGTATGTTGTTTCATCATGATGTGGCTCCTCCTTCTCTAACTGACATATTCTTATATACTCTTCTATTCCAAATATTTTTCCAATCATTATCATTTATTTCTCCCAAATTTGATTCGCAAATAAATTTTAAACCTTTTGCCTGTTCTTCTAATTCAGTTAATAAATCTATATATTTTCCCAATTCTTCCTTTCCCTATATCAGTGATGGCGAACCCTTTTCTTACAACATGCCAAAAATTTGCATGCGCTATCACGCTTGTGTGCCCATTAAATCTTCCCACCCACCTGCACATGCACATGCGCACGCCACCCATATACCCCCAGTCATGTCCGTGCAACATCTCCCCAGGCTCCGGAGACTTTCCTGATGCCTGGGGAGGGCAAAAACGGGCTCCCCTGGTCTCCCAGAGGCCCTCCAGAAGCCGGAAACAGATTATTTCTGAAATTCTGGTTGGGCCATTGGGGCCATTTTTTGCTCTCCCCAGGCTTCAGGAAGGCCTCCAGAGGCTGGGCAGGGTGAAAAACGGCCCCAAAGGGCCAACCAGAAGTTGGTTCCTGAACTTCTGATTGGGTCGTTGGGGCCATTTTTCGCCCTCCCCAGCCTCCGGAAGGCCAAAACCCAGCTGGCCAGCACATGCATGCACGCTGGAGTTGAGGGCTGGCATGCCAGCAAATATGGATCCGCGTGCCACCTGTGGCACACGTGCCATAGGTTCTCCAGCATGGCTTTATATAGTAACCTATGTTTAATACCCTTCTTACTATGTCTGACATTCGTTGGCCTCTTATAAATCCACACTACGGTAGTTACTTTTAATATAATTCTCTATAAATACTGTATATTCAATCTATTTGCCAATATTGCTGTAAAAATCTTAGGGTCCTGATTAATAAGGGATGCTGGCCATGTATTGGTCTATATGATCCTGGGTTTGTATGATCTTTACCTGGTTTTGCTATCAGTATTATCAAAGATTGCTTCCAAGAACATGGAATATTTTTCCCTTCCATTATTTTATTAAACATTACCTTCATCTTCAGCACCAATAGCCCTTTGAAATTGTTATAATATTCTACACCTAATCCATCTAACCCTGATGCCTTACCTATTTTCAATTTATTAATAACTCCCACTATTTCCTTTTCTTATATTTGTGATCCAAGACGGAGTGGCTGTGGGTACCAGCTCCCCGGTTCAGCCAATTAATTCCATCATTGGCCATTGGGGGCATTCAACTTGCCCCCGTGGAGCGGGCGCGCAATTTGGGCGTCCTCCTGGATGCCCGGCTGTCCATGGATGACCATGTGACAGCCGTGGCAAGGGGGGCGTTCCACCAGGTTCGTCTGGTGCGCCAATTGCGCCCCCTACTGGACCGGGACGCCTTACGCACAGTCACTCATGCGCTGGTGACGTCTCGCTTGGACTACTGTAACGCTCTCTACATGGGGCTTCCCTTGAAATGCACCCGGAGGCTACAGTTGGTCCAGAACGCAGCCGCGCGGGTAATTATGGGGAGTACTACGCTCCCATGTGACACCGTTCCTGCGCGAGCTGCACTGGTTTCCTGTGGTCTATCGGGTGCGTTTCAAGGTTTTGATAATAATCTTTAAAGCGCTCCATGGCTCAGGACCTAGTTACTTGCGGGATCGTATTCTGCCCCATACATCCCTGCGACCAATCCGCTCGCACAGAGAGGGCCTCCTCCAGGTGCCGTCCACTAGACAGTGTCGGGGGGCGGCGCCTAGGAGTAGAGCCTTCTCTGTGGCGGGCCCAGCCCTGTGGAATGACCTCCCTCCGGATATTAGGAATACCTCTGACCTCCGCTCCTTTCGTATTAAGCTTAAGACCCACCTATTCCAAGCAGCTGGCCTGGCTTAACTTTGATTTAACCATATCGCTCCTGACAGGTTTTTATTGGGTATTTTAATTATATTTTATTTAATTATCTAGGGGTTTTTAAATACTGTATTTTAATTGTTTTATTTGTCAGCCGACCTCCTCCTTGTGTATGTCTCGGTATATGCCTCTGTTATATGTTTGTTTTGTCCACATATTTATTTCATATGTTTCGTTGTACGCCGCCCCGAGTCCTTCGGGAGAGGGTGCGGCTAAGAAATAAATATTTATTATTATTATTATTATTATTATTATTATTATTATTATTATTATTATTCCATTATTTCTTTATCGTTTTCTTGAATTTTTTATTTTTAATTCTTTTCTATATATACCTGACTTTATGACTTTATTTATGTCATTTCCTTTATATAGCTTTTCAAAGAACTTCTGAAATATCAACAATTTTTCTCTCATCATAGTATATCTTTCCCCCTTGTCGTTCTTTATTACTCCAATCAGGCCTTTTGCCTTTTTAGCTTTTGTGGCTCTAGCCAGCATTCTAGAATTTTTATTACTGTTTTTATAACATTCCCTATTTAAGTATATTAGATTTCTCTGAACCTGTTCTATCTCAATATTTTGCAACTCTTTTATCTTAGCTGATAGTTCTAACATAATCCTATTCTCTCTACTTTCTATATATTTACTCTCTAATTCCCTAATTTCCTCCTCCAAACACTTTATACCTTATACTCTTTTTGGTTTTTTTATATTATAAGAGTATTTTATCCCTAAACCCCGCACTACTGCTTTCATTGCATCCCATATTACATCTGTATTACTATCTCCCTCTTCATTTATAGTCCATATTTCTTTTAATTCCCTTTCCATTTTTTCTAAAAGCTCTTTATTTTAAAAAATTCTTAAATCCATTCTCCATCTACTTGTCTGTTTATAATCACAATCTATTTCCATATCCATTGCATGCTCAGATATTTTAATTATTTTTATCTCTGCTCTCATTATTTTAGATAATATTTCCAGTGTTACAAATATATAGTCTATTCTTGTAAAAAAAATGTCTTCCAGAAAAATATGCATAATTCTTTTGATTACCATGTGGTTCTCTTCAGACATCTTTCAGTCTATTTCTATTAATACATTTTCTTAAATCTGCTTTATTGTGCGCCTCCTTTCTTTCTCCAGCACCTCGCTTGTTCTGGTGGCACCCCAGTGATAGCAGCTGAGAGAGGGAAGGAGATGCATGATAAAGCAGCCCCCACCACCAAGCGCAAAGGGGAGAACATTCGCCCTCGGCTATCGTGCACTTCCTTTCTTTCTCCACCCACCCCAACAAGCCAAGGAGTTACTGGCCACAAGCCACTCACCCACGTTCAAACCAATCCATCTCCTCTCTCCCCACATGGGCTCTCTGAAGGGGGAGGGAAGGCCTCTCCCAAGACCCGCTTCCCTTACTTCGCACCGCTGCCACCCATGCCAGACAGTCCCGGCCGCTTGCCCGCTGCCCCATCCCCACCCCGATCCCAGGCAGTCGGATGCTCCTGCTCCTCTATATTTTGTGTCATATCCTGACTTTGTTTCACCAAATCTGTTATTCTTATAGCCATATTGTCCATTTTATCATTTATTTGGTTCAAATCGTCCTATTTTTCTTCATTTCTCTTAACTGTTGTAAGAGAATATCAAATTTGCCTGATTGAGTCAGTTATTTCTCAAGCATTTTTTTCCTCACTTCCATTTCTAAACACTTGAGGGGAGGAGGGAAGTCAAGTCTTAAAAGTTTTATGAAATTTTCCTATCATTCTGCTGCATATAAGAATCTTGGGATGCCAACTCCCATCACCCCAATTAGTTAGTTGGAGATGATGGGATCTGAGAAATTCCCCAGCTACTTGATTGCAGCAGAGCTTGTCTTTGTATCTTGTGCAGTGGCAGGAAGCCGGGCATTGCTGGGGCTCCTGAAGCAACCCAGTTGTCTTCGCCCTTTTCGAGCATGGTCAGTGAAGAAAGCAGCTGCCCAAGTAATGGCGTGGTGGCTGACAATCTCAGAGCACTGCAGCTTGAGCCCAGCTCAACTGTGTCCGCATCCACACACACAGTATCACATCATGCACCCTATTTTGAAAATGTGGCCTTTGATGTTCAAGGCAAGTCCCTGAAATTTGCCATGCTGGACGCTGCCTGGACTGCAAGTCAGTCTCTCTTGAGAAGCCAGTCAGTCACTCTTGCTTCCTTCCCTGCCCTGCTGCCCCATGTGCCCAAGCCAGCCAGTCGCTCCTGCCCTTCCACCTGCACCTGCTGCTGCTCTTCTGGGGCTTTGTTTCCTCCCCCCTCACTTCAGACTCACACCAAATTAGGTGGAGAGAGGTGGATGGTAAAGAAGAGGAGGCAGCCAGGTGCATGAGGATTCCCAACCTTTCTTTTTCTCCCTCTGGCATTGAACCCGGCCAACTTGCTTGCCCCCCAACCACACTTTCTTACCCTTTTCATTTAGCTGGTCAGGGAGAAGATGACCAAGAGCAGGCATGATTGCAAGGGGTGGGGGGGATGAACTTGCCCAGTGCAGCATTCCTGAATGGGAAGGGGCGGCCTGCCATCTCGAGCAGAGAGGGATCCTTTCCCTCAACCTGAACTCACTGGCAGGCCTTTCTCCCATTTTAAAAGAAGCAAAAACCAGAGAACGATATCCTGATCATAAGGTGACCAACTTTTTTACAATGAAAAGGAGGACAAATAAATTGGAAAAAATATATCGTAAATAAAAGAAATATTTTATTAATTGCAACAATAATACACTAAAATATGATATATGCATAATAAAAACATTTGCAACATTTTATATTGTAATTATGCTTACATGCCTGTTAATTATTATTTAAATGAGTACTTTTCCATTGAATTAATATTTTTTGTCAATGTATCATCTTCTAACAATATATTGGAAATATCTGAACAAGAAATATCCTTCATATTGAATTTTACGGCAAGTGCTGCAGCTAGAGTATCAACATTCAATTTCGATTTCTCACTTGTCGAAAAATCATTGGCAATTGAAAAAAAACTCTTTCAACTGCTGCATTAGTTCCAGGGCAGCACAACGTAAATTGAACAAGTATAAATAAATGTTCACATGGAATATGTTCATTTTTGAAATGGCTGAAAATATCCACCCATCTTTTATCAATTTCAACATGTTGATTTTCCCATTGTATTAATTTTTCAGAATTTGAATATACATTCAGTCTTCTAATTTCTTCAAAGAGACAGTTGTCGTCTATTTTAATGTCTAGCATTTCTTTAGATAAAAATTCAACACAAGATTCAATATGTTCAATATGCTTGCGATGAAGTAAAAAAAACACCATTAAAAACTGTTTAATAAAATACGTCACATAACGCGCAACAGATTAGCCTTCAAATATCAAAAAGGAGGACATGTAGGAGGACACTTTTCGAGGGAGGACAGAACTTACAAAAGAAGGACTGTCCTCCCTAAAGGAGGACGGTTGGTCACCTTACTGATCACCCTTGAGGATCACATTGTTATCAGTGCATGGAAGGTGGGGTGGAGGTGGGAGGCAGGAGGAGACAAAAGCTTTCCTTGTCAGGATTTCTTGGAACAAAAGTAAAGGCAACAAAAGAAATCTTAAGAGAGGAAGAGCAGCAAGGATCTTCTTCTCTTAACCTTCCTGGGTTGCCCAGTATTTTCCCGGAGCCTTGCTTTAAAGGCACCAGGATGGGCAAGTTCACTTCCACCCCTTGCAGGCTTGCCAGCTCTTGCTCCTCTTCTCCCTGACCTAACTGTGGACCTTTTCCTCCTTCGATGCTTTGAACCCGAGAAACTGAATAGAAAGGCAGGTTCCCTTCCTTCCCGGAGAAAGAAAGTGTTTCGGATACTCTACAGGTGGCTTCCTCTCTCTGGATTGCCAGGGCTCTGGCTATACTGGGAGTTCAGGCGGGCTTCATTCCATTACCTTCGTGCCCAAGGGGAAGCAAAGCATCCAGGATACTTTCACTTCTGACCAGTCCAACAGAAGCACCTATTTAGTTTAAGTACTGGATGCAAGGGCCAAGCAGAATGTGGAGAGGGGGTTTCTAGCAGGGCATGGGAGAGAGAGAGAGGTTCGTTGGGCTCCTTCCACCTCGCATGGAGCAGGAGTCGTAGTAGCTGGTGTTGGTTCTTTGACTGCAGAAACTCCCTCATTGTCAGGGGAAGATATTTCACCCTCAATTACATGAGGCTTTTGATCGTGGCTTTTCCAAACAGGCATATCTTCAAGGTGCGAAAAATAAAATAAAATCCCGGAAACATATTTTAATGAGAAACAAAACTTTTAATACAAAAATAATAAAATAAAGAAATAAACAAATCTATCTAATTGTTACATTTTGGCAAGAGCAGTTTGTCTATCAGCTTCCTGGAAGACGGACAAAGATCAAAAGGAAAGAGAAGTCTCTGGAATGTGTGATGAGCAGGCACAGTACATCATTGCTGATAAGACCTTATGACCTGCGCAGTAACTCTTTCAGTTCAGCTAGCAAACATTTAATGTAGTGACACCCCTTTTTTTGCTAGTTGGGCTGACGTCATCAAATCATCAATTAAGGCACATCCTCTTTCGCAGATACTCGTGTTGACCTGCGGCAAGTGGTTTGTTAAGCATGTCAGCAATCTGATCATGTGTAGAAACATATTGCAATTTAACAAAACCTTGCTTAACTAATTGCTTTGTGTTTTGATAACGAATGTCAATGTGTCTGGACCTAGAACCTGTGAAATGTGACTCAGAAATATAAACCACAGATACATTATCTTCCATCACGGTGATTGGTCGAATCGGACGTGTCCAGATATCTGTGATCAAAGCATCAAACCACGTTAGAGAATTACAAGCATCTGAAACACAAGCATATTCAGCTTCAGTAGATGAACATGAAACAAAACTCTGTTTTCTCACTTGCCAGTAAACAGGACATCCATTCAAGAACATCATGTAACCAGAAGTGCTTTTGCGTGATTTCTTATCACTTGCCCAGTCAGCGTTGGCATAGCAAATTAACTTTGGTTGATCAGTGTGTGTTGGTTCTAGCAATAACTTCATGTGTTTCGCATGTTTCAGGTATTTCAACAACTTCTTAATGCATGCCCAATGAAATTGTGTTGCCTTACCTACGTGTTGTGATAAAAGATTAACACTAAGTGCAATGTCGGGTCTGGTCCAACTACTAATGTATAATAGTGAACCAATGACTGAACGATAAAGTGTTTGATCCTTGAACTCAGGACTTGATTCATGTGTTAAGTTGTGAAAATCTGTTTGCATGGGTGTCTTTGTTGTGTTAGCATCTTTCATGTTGCAATGATGCAGAATGTGGTCAATTTTCTCTTCTTGTGAAAGACTAAACCCCTTCTGTGTCTTTTCAATCTGAACACCCAAATAAGTGCTAATGTGTCCTAAAGATTTCAGTGTGAAGTATCTCTGCAAACTTTTAGCAAAAATCTCACTCATTTTCTTATTTGGACCAATGTAAACAATATCATCAACATAAACAAGAATTATCTTATATGCATTGTTAGATCTTTTTGTGAACACGCATTCATCAGTTTCGGACTTAATAAAGCCCATTGAATTTAGTTTGTCAGTAAGACATAAGTACCACATTAAACCTGACTGTTTCAGACCATAAAGACTTTTGTTCAGGAACCAGGTATCCCCTTCTTGCTTTCGGAATCCTGGAGGGCTTTTCACGTAGATCTCTTCATCTAGGTCTGCATGTAGATAAGCTGTGTCCACATCAAATTGGAAAACTTCTAAACCAAGAATAGTTGCAGTGGTTAAAGCAATTTTTACACTCTCAGTTCTGACTGTTGGTGAGTAAGTGTTTGTGTAGTCCTCAGGATAACGTTGAGCGAAACCCTGAGCTACAAGTCTGGCTTTGTATAAAGACTCACCATTTGGTTTCTTCTTGATTCTGTAGACCCATAGAGTGCCAATGACTTTCTTGTTTGCTGGAGGTTTTGCAATTGTGAATACATTAAGTTTCTTTAAACTGTCCATTTCATCCTGCATTGCATCATACCATTTGTCTTGCTCTGAATCAGGAAGCTGTTTGATTTGTGTGAATGTCTCAGGAGGAAGAGTAACGTTGCAAATCAAAGGCAATGGTGTTTTTGTCAGTTGCCATGAATATCGTTGTGGAGGGATTCCTTTTGTGACCCTCTTGGAACGTCTCGGAACAACAGTCCAGTCTTCTTCTTCTTCTTTGTCCTCATCCTCACGTTCGTCGTTAGCATCAGCATCCGCGGCTTGCGAAGACGGAACATCAGGTTGTGAAGAACTGGTAGAAGGCATATATGCCTGTGAATTGTCATCAGGCTGCGTGGCATCTGGAACATCATCTCTAGGAAAATAAACTCCAGGATCATTGGAATGAATCCTGGACCAGTCAATGTCTTCCTCAAAATTAGCAGATTGTGAAATGATAATCACATGTTTAGGATCAATAAATTTGCACCATTTTGAGTTATCATCAATACCCATAAATCTCAGTCTCTTTGCTACTGGACCTCCCTTTCTTCTTTGACTTAAGGGAGTGTTCACCATAGCGTATGAACCAAAAATGTGAAGGTTCTTGAGATCAGGCTTGTAGCCATACAGCATGTAGAAAGGAGTTTGATTTATTACACTGCTCCAAGTACGGTTGACAATGTAATTTGCATATTTGATTGCTTCACCCCAGTATATGCTACCGAGATTGGCATCCTCTAGAAGACAACACATCATGGTTTGTAGAACTCCTTGTCTTCTTTCTACAACTCCGTTATGAGCCGGTGTATATGGAGCGGATGTCTGATGAAGAATTCCATTCTTACGCATCCAGTCCTGGAAACGCTGAGACATGAATTCTGCACCACGGTCACTCTGGATTCTGGCGATGCGAACTTGGTATTGTGTAGAAACAAAAACTGCAAAGTCTTTAAAGATCTGAAAGGTCTCAGATTTCTCCCTCATAGGATATACAAATCCATATCTAGAATGATTATCTACAATTGTTAGGAAATACTTTCTACCACCAAATGATGGTGGGAAAGGACCCACTATGTCAGTGTGTACCAAATCAAAAATGTGTGTTGACAGGCGTGTAGCGTGTTTGGGAATTGCAGCTGCCTTGGATTTAGCTTTCCTGCAAACTGCACAATCCAAAAACACCTTACACCCCTTTAGATCCAAACCTTTTGCAAAATCCGGCATTTTTCTAAGAACACGGAACTGGCATGCCCCAATCTTCTGTGCCACTTGTGGATACACCTGGAATGCAAAGGTTTACCAGTTAGTGAATTCTCAACATTAACAGTTGCATGAGGAACCTCAGGCTTGCTCTGAGCAACCTGCTTCCTTATTTTCTGTTTGTTGGCTTTAGGAGCTTTTGGAGTAGCAACAGGATCTCTCTCTGAACCAACACTCTCTGGGCCTGTGCTTTCCCTTTTTGGAGTTTGCATACTTGCCTGTGCTTGCCCTTTAGGCTTTGGCTTTAAGTAATAAACACCACCAATCAGTATGGTTTCAGCAACAATATCTCCATCTTTAACTATGTAACTTGCTTTTTCGAGGTGGTGAACCTGGAACTTTAACTCTCTAGACAAGTGACTTTGACTAAGCAAATTACTGGTTGCTGAAGGTATGTAATAAACATCAGGGATGAATGTATCGAGCTCTTCAATGTAAACAGTTCCTTTTCCCATGACCTTGCAAGTGTGGTTGGAGAAGGAGTACAGTTCTCTGTACTTGGGCTCTGGCTCTCCCATCTCTGTGAAAAGTTCCTTTCTGTGGGTAACGTGTAGCTGCTCCACTATCTAAAGTCCATAAAAGACGTCTGTCGTACTTTGGATCAGGTTGTGGAACGTTGGTTATGGCCAATGTTGCAAGTGGAGCTTGTGGATCACGCCTTGGACCACGGCGACCTTGTCTTCCACCTCTACCACTGCCTCTGGAGTCTGTTCCTCTGGGCTGGTATGTGACGGGAGCTGGAACTCGTTGGGGACAATCCCGGGTGTCATATCCCACACGGTTACAGGTGTAGCATTTTGGCATCCTTGGAAGGGACGTCTAGCTGGAGCCTTTGATGCTGGGGGTCGTCACAGATGTGGCGTAGCTAATTTGATAGCTTCCTCCTCCACTAAAAGTCTACAAACGTGGTTAACCGTGCGTTGGGCAATAGGCACATAGTTAATCTTTGCAATGGCATCTTTCCATTCATAATTCAATGAGTTAATGATGATGCTAATCATTTGGATATCATCGATTACATGGCCACTTTCTCTCAATTCACTTCTCATTCTTTTCAGTTTGGTCAAATGTCCACCAATTCGTTCACCAGGTTTCAACTTCGAACCATGGAACTCAGACATGAGCAAACATGAAGATTCAATTGAAATGGGCCTGTAGAAATCTTCCAAAGTAGCCCAAATTTGTTGGGCTGTTGCATCAGGTGGAAACGTAACCTGCAGTTCAGTTTCCATCGACATGAACAAAGTTGTACATGCCCTAGACTCTAGGTCTCTCATTGCAGGAGTCCATGGCTGGGCAGGAGGATTAAAAACCATACAGTGTGTGCCTTCTCTGCGAAGCAAGAGTGCAATTTCACTGACCCAGGCTTTATAATTCTCTCCTGACTCCTTTAATTTTGACTCACCAGTCAAAGGAGTGACAGAAAACGCCTGCTTCAAAGGGATATGCATTTGAACAACTTGCTGTGCAGGTTGAAAAGGTGGTTGTTGAACCAGGGGGTGCTGTAATTGCACCATTGGCCTTTGTGTGGCAACATTAAATTGGCTTGCTTGCATTTGCCTTTGGCTTTGCCTTGTTCCATCTAGGGGTGCTGAAGACTTAACCTTTGGAGGCAAAGCTTGGACATCTGGACGACTTATAGATAGATCTATCCAGGTTCGGTGCAATTCCTTTAATTGTTGCTCT
This sequence comes from Natrix helvetica, assembly GCF_964273705.1. Lineage (NCBI taxonomy): Eukaryota > Metazoa > Chordata > Lepidosauria > Squamata > Natricidae > Natrix > Natrix helvetica. The sequence continues at coordinate 116,939,979 of NC_138552.1, read as the reverse complement.
AATAAATTTTCTCCGCCAGCAGATGGCAGTGCAGTTTCACTTCTTGGCTGCACCAGGCCTTTGTACGTGGCAGAAGAAGTAGAACAAAGGAGATCACCTGACCTCGGTGACGTGTACATATCTCTCTGTTCTGATTCGCCTAAGGCAATGTCCTCTAGGGGGTGTGTCTTAGGTTGTTTAGAAGAAAACAAGATGGCGTCCTCAGACATTTTGGGAGTGGGGAAACCCCTCCTACTTGCCTCCAATCTTTCAAAATATTTTCTAGCTTCTCGGGCTTGTTTTTCAAAATGCTCTATCTGGTCACGATAGCTTTTCATTTCTTCCGTAGGGCCTAAGAAGGATTCATACGTTTTACTTTCTGCGTGGGGGTGTTTTTCCTCTGCCGGCAGTTGCCACGAGGGCTTTGTCCAGACATCAATTGTTTCATAATCTCCAAAAGTTTGGGAGTGAAGTTGCTCTGGTAACGTGGAACGTTTTGGCTTTGCCCTCAGCATGTTATAATCTCTTGGAGATATTTGGGAACTTGCATAATCAGAAGGGAGATTTACTGACCTCAGTCCGTAGATTTCACCTCCTGCAGCTCCTTCCCCCACAGTTGGCCCGGCTGCTGAAGAAATCTGTTGCTTTGGAAGCAAGCTTGAAAGGTCTTGCATCTCTGTGTCTGAGGGAATGGATCCCTCCGAGCGTGTTTCATGTCTCTGTTTTTTCTTTTTCTTCCTTGGCATGGTTAGAATTCTTTCTAATTAGCCTGGTCGCTTATCTCTTAAAGATAGCTTGGAAGGAAACAGCCATAAATTATAACCATTCTCCTGCTACCATAATTGTCAGGGGAAGATATTTCACCCTGAATTACATGAGGCTTTAGATCGCGGCTTTTCCAAACAGGCATATCTTCAAGGTGCGAAAAATAAAATAAAATCCCAGAAACATATTCTAATGAGAAACAAAACTTTTAATACAAAAATAATAAAATAAAGAAATCAACAAATCTATCTAATTGTTACATTTTGGCAAGAGCAGTTTGTCTACCAGCTTCCTGGCAGACGGACAAAGATCAAAAGGGAAGAAGTCTCTGGAATGTGTGATGAGCAGGCGCAGTACATCATTGTTGATAAGACCTTATGACCTGCGCAGTAACTCTTTCAGTTCAGCTAGCAAACATTTAACGCAGTGACACTCGTGAAGACAGAGGCAGGGATTTGTTTTCTCTACTGAGGCCAAAGTGAAAGCACAAAAGCCAGCCTGGAACTGACAAATTTCCCTGCCTTTTCTTGCTCTTTCTGGGCCTGGCAAAAGTGGGGATTGATTTTTTTCTTTTGCCCTTTTGCCATAGGAAACTCAAAACTTTATTTCGGGTGGGGGGAGCACAAAGTGGGGAAGTTTGAGTAAATTAAGAAACTGAAAGTGACTGGCCAGACCAGGGATGAAGGGGCAGCACCAGTTCTCCTCCAGTATCCCGGCCAGAAGCTGCAGCATGAGAACCGCCCTCAACCCTGCAGGTTGGTGCTCCTGCCCCTCACCCTGCTGCTGCTGCTCTTCTGGGGCCAGCCAGGCATTTTGGACCATGGACGTATGTTGGTGTCATGGGCTGGAGGGCTGGGGCCACGCAAGACGCCCGCTTGGGTGGGGAGGGAGGGAAGCCCCGGCCTGCCCATCCTGGCTGATAGCTCTCTCTCCTAGGAAGCGACCACTGGGATTCCCTCTTCATGTATTTGGTCTTCTGGTCGAGCTGGTCTTCATGCATGCATGCCAGAAACCAGACTATGTGGCTGGTGTGCATGTGCATGCCGGAAACCAGAAGATCATCTTCCTGGCATGCACATGAGCACCGGGCAGCTTCTATTTCAATTTTTTGCTGCTCCTGTGCATGTGAAGACCAGCTGGCTGGTGCACCTGAACCAGGAAGAGCAACAGGCAATGGCTCCACATGCCCAGAGAGATGGCTCTGCATGCCACTTCTGGCACGCATGCTATAGGTTCTCCATTACAGATATACACCTTTGGCCAGTCATTCTTTTTTTCTTTTATGTTGACCCATATGCATTCTAGGAGGTTTTCATCTTTGGTTTCATGCAATTCTGTAGCAATGTAGTGGTCCCTTACATACAGTGCAACTCCACCTCCTCTTTTATGGGGTCTGGGTTTTTTGAAGAGTTTGAAGAGTTTTCCACCAGTGTGTTTTGCCTCTCTGCTCACCTCACTTCAACAAGCCTCCAGGCTCTTGGGTAGGCCTCTCTGGTGCATCTGGTGCATTCTCTCGGCAGGCCAAGTTCCCTGTGGATCATTTTCCTCCTATTTCTCCAGTTTTTCCTCTCCTTTTCTTTTCTCCACTTATTTTTCTTTCTCTATGATTTATTCTATAATTTGTCTTTCCCTCTCCACCCCTCCTCCTATCATTTATCTTACTTTAATACCAACTCTTCTCTTCTTTTAACTCCTTGTGATATAACTAGGCTTCATCCATTGCCACCATCTTGAATAATCAGAAGCCAACATGGGTTTCTCAAAAACAGATCATGCCAAATAAATCTTATTTCATTCTTTGACAAAGTGACTAAATTAGTGGACCGGTGCAATGTTGTGACTATAATATACTTGGATTTCAGTAAGGTATTTGACAAAGTAAACCACAATCTACTTCTTGGTAAGCTAGAAAAATGTACAATAGGCAGCATCACAACCAGATGGATTTGTAATTGGCTGACAATCCACATGCAAAGTGTAGTCCTTAATGGAACTACATCTACATAAAGGGAAGTAAGCAATGGGGTACCCCAAGGTACTTTCTTAGGATCAGCACTTTCAATAAATTCATAACCAATTTAGATGATGGAATAGAAGGGTAAATCATCAAATTTGGAGATGACACCAAGCTAGCAGGAATTGCCAACACCCCAAACAATCAACTTTTGCCTTCAAAAGTTGTGGATATTCCATCACCAGAGGCTTTTAAGAAGAGATAGGATAGCCATTTGTCTGAAATGGTATAGGCTCTCCTGATTGAGCAGTGGGTTGGACTAGAACAAGGGTTCTAAACTCGATTTCATTGAGGACCACATCAGGGTTGTGTTTGAGGTTGGGGGGCTGGAGTGGGCATGGTCAAGATGGGTGTGACCAGCTCAATGTCACTCATATTAGGGGCGCTTATAGTGGCTCAAGCATTTTGCCAGAGAAAACAGGCTTGTGAGCTCCATTTTTGGCTGTGACAGGCTCCTGCAACCCTCTGCCAGCAAAAAGGGAGCTTGTTTTCATTGGCAGAGACACTGCAGGCCGCTCCTTCATTGTTTCCAGGGTGGCCAGATCTAAGCACCCCGTGGGCCAGATCTAAGCACCCCGCAGGCCAGATCCAGCCTCCCGGGCCTTGAGTTTGACACCCCTGGACTAGAAGATTTCCATGACCCTTCCAAGTCTGATAATGTTCTATGTTCTATCTAAGGGTTATATTGGCTATTCCACATAGTTCTATTTTACCAAGAAATAGGCTGAAGTCTAAGTATCAAGTGAAGTCTAAGTATACTATATCCCCAGCATTTCCTTGATCTATTAATTTAGTCATTTTGTCAAAAAAGGAAATTTGTTTGGAGTGATCTGCTTTTAACAAACCCATGCTAGCTTTTATTAATCACCTTGTTCCTTTGTAGGTGCTCACAAATCTGCTGATTGGTCTGTAATTTCCTGGATGTACTTTTTCTTCTTTTTTGAAGATTGGGACGTGACAAGGTGCTGAATAGAACAAGAGATGACCCGATAATTTATAACCAACGACAACTAACAGTTCTAAAACAGGTATCGAGGAGAATTAGAGAATTAAGAAGGCCCTATCAATTTTTAACATCTGTCCTGAACAAATTTGAAATTAACTTTAGATGGCTGATGCCGGAGGGTGTACTGGTAACTTGGAGAGATAGAAGATTTAGAATAGACACGATAGAACAAGCAGAAGATTTTTACAATACCCTTGTTGGGCAGGAGGATGAGAAAGACGAAGGAGAACAGGCAGGAGCAAGGAGGCAAGGACCCAGGACACAGATAAGAAGAGAAAAGGAACCAGTGGAGACACGAAAGGAGAAAGATGTCGTTCTAGACGAAAAAGGGGAAGAACCAAAGGAAGTGAGAGAAATAAGGGCAACAAGAAGCACACGACCCAAATACACATAGAAGTATGTCGGGAGAAATCAAGATTCTATCATTGAATATTAATGGTCTAAACTTACCCCAGAAGAGGAAAACAATATTTAATAAATTAAAACATTTGAACTATGATATAATTGCAATGCAAGAGGTCCATATGACTAAAGGACAGATCCAGATCTTAGAATGTCCTAGAGTGGGTAAACTTTACGCGGCACTAGCTGACCAAAAGAAAAGAGGAATAGCACTATATGTCAAAGACACAATCCAGACTAAACTAATTTATCATGATGAGGAAGGGAGAATACTAATCGTAGAAATAATGTTAAACCAAAAAAAGGTGTCACTGGTTGTAATATATGCACCTAATGAAGGCCAGGAAAATTTCTATCATAGACTACATAGCATTATTCGAGAGATGGGAAACGAAAATGTTTGTTAACTGGGTGATTTCAATGCTATAGTTGACCCGAAACGGGACTATAAAAGTGGAAAGAAGAGAAAAGGAGCTAGGAGAACTTTGCCAACGTCATTCTTCCAAATGGCTGAAGAACTTAATATGTATGATGTATGGCAAGAAAGATGTCCAGAGGGAAAGCAATATACCCTCTACTCGAATAGACATGAATCCTGGTCAAGGATAGATATGGTCTGGCTGCCGATGGAGTTAATTTCAGAAGTGAAGGAGATAGATATAGAACCCAATCTATGGGCTGACCACAATCCCATGAGGATTATTTGGGAAAAAAACAAAAGGGCAGTTATCGTTGGTTACTCAATAGATCAATTCTAAAAGACCAGGAATATATTAAAAGAGTCAACCAAGAATTAAGATTCTTCTTCAAAGAAAATGGGCGAGGAGATACATCTATACAAAACTTATGGGATACAACTAAGGCATTAATAAGAGGGATCATAATATCAGCCACAGCCAGGAAGAAAAAAACTGAGAATCTAAAAATAAGAGAGCTGAAAGAAAGGTATAGAAATTTAGAGAGTGAACTGCAAAAGAAACCGCAGAACAGAAGTATAAAAGGAAATTTGGAACTGATTTAACATGAATTGGCTATATTTGAAAAAGCAAAATTAGCACAATCTATAAAAAAAGCAAAACAAAACTTCTTTGAGAATGCAAATAAACTGGGGCGGTGGCTATCCTATAGGTTGAGGAAGCAAAGCAAGAGAATTGGATCAATAAACTACAAGATGAAAAAGGCGAGATCTGCTACCAACTAGAGGAAAAGAAAAGGATTACCCAAGAGTTCTATGAACAATTATATAGAGAAAACCGAGACCATACAAAGGAAGGAATATTACAGTATTTGGAAAAGTCAGATCTGCCAAAGGTACCAGAGGAGATTAAGGACATGTTCAATGAAGACATTAAAACATCAGAGATAATCGAGGCCATACAAAGACAAAAGAATAATAAAGCTGCAGGGCCGGATGGGTTGCCAGCGGAAATATATAAAGAATTCCAGGATATACTTGTCCCAACATTGTTGGAAGTCTATAACGCTGTGTTGAAAGAGGCGAAGACACCGTTATCATGGACGGAGGCTAATATTGTATTATTACCTAAGGCAGACACAGACCAGGTGTTTATACAAAACTACAAACCAATCTCACTGCTAAATGCAGATTACAAAATCTTTGCCTCAATAATAGCAGAAAGGTTGAAAAAATTTCTTACATCATTCATCCATACAGATCAAAATGGATTCCTCCCCAGAAGACAAATTAAAAACAATATGAGAATTATGTTGAACATTCTTGAATATTATGAAGTGCACAATGAAAAACAGGTTGCACTAATCTTCCTCGATGCCCAAAAGGCATTTGATAATGTCAACTGGGAATTTTTGCACCAGCAATTAGAATACATGGATTGTGGGGATAAATTTATAAACATGATCAGAGCAATTTATACAAACCAAAAAGCCAAAGTAATAATCAATGGTGAATTAACACAAAGTATAGTAATCCAGAAAGGTACAAGACAAGGTTGCCCCTTATCCCCCCTGTTGTTTATACTAACCCTAGAAGTACTAGCCAGGAATATACGTAAAGAGGTACAGATAAAGGGACTAGAAATCAAAAAGGAGCAATTTAAGTTACAGGTCTTTGCGGACGATCTAGTGTTTGTGCTAGAAGATCCTATAAAGTCTGGTACAAAACTCATTGAGGAATTGACAGAGTATGGGAAAATAGCGGGTCTAAAGATAAATATGACAAAGACCAAAATGCTGACTAAATATATGACATCAAAAGCAAAAGAGGAGTTAACGAAGAAATTGGGTATCCAAATTGTCAAAAAAGTTAAATATCTTGGTATACATTTATCTGCAAGGTGTGTGACCATCAAAGAAGATAATTATACTAATTTGATTAATAAAACTAAGAAGGATCTAGAAAGATGGAAAAACCTACAACTGTCCCTGATGGGCAGGATCGCAGTTATAAAAATGAATATATTACCAAAATTTCTTTTCCTATTTCAGAATATTCCCATTAAATTAGAAAAAGGTGTCTTCAAGGATTTGAATCAATTGGTTTCAAAATTTATTTGGCAGGGAAGAAAACCAAGAATAAAACTTAAGGCTATGCAAGACACTAAGGAAAAGGGAGGATTTGGCGTACCAGATTGGGAACTCTATTATACCGTGGCCATATTAACATGGCTAATGGAATGGATAATGCTGAGAAATAAAAGATTACTCAAATTGGAAGGCCATGGCCTCCAAGCAGGCTGGCATGCCTTCCTCTGGTATGAAAAAGGATCTGCACACAAATATTTTAGTAGACATTACATCAGACAATCTCTGTTAATAATATGGAACAAAATTAAACATGACCACTATACCAAAATACCTATTTGGCTTTATCTACGATGGAAGCATACATACAACCAAATTTAATCAACATGGAAAATATAGTCACATATAAAGAGTTATTGAACAGGCAGGGGGAGATCAAAACCAGATCAGAATTGACATCACAAGGAGTACAAGTAGAATGGTGGTCTTATTTACAGATACAATCAAGGTATGCACAGGATAGGAAGAACGAAGGTATTGCCAAAGACTACACAATATTAGATAAACTGTTGATACAGACAGAAAACAGACTGATCAAAGTGCTGTATAGATTCTTGTTGGAATATAAACTAGAGGAGGAACATGTCAAAGAAACCATGGTCGCCTGGGCGAAAAATTTCGGTTACAATGTGGAATTGGCTAAGTGGGAAAAACTTTGGATACTTAATCAGAAACTAACATTGGCTACGGCGTATAAAGAAAATCTTTATAAGATGTTCTACAGATGGCATCTCCCTCCAGCACGGCTTTCCAAAATGTTCAAAAATCTGGCCCCAAATTGTTGGAAGTGTAAAAAAACACCAGGCACTTTCTATCATATGTGGTGGACGTGCAATGAGGCAAAAAATATTGGAAAATGATTCAATCATGCTTAGAACAAATGGTGGGAGAACAAATTATGTTTAAACCAGAAACTTTTCTCCTAGGCATAATACCGGAGGGGTTTAAGAAAGATACACTTTATTTAATTATATATATACTAACTGCAGCGCGCATAACCTATGCACAGTATTGGAAAAAAGAAAATACACCATCAGAGCTTGATACAATCAGAAAAGTGTTGGCCTATGCAGAAGCAGATAGGCTCACTCTTGAACTTAAAAATAAAGGGGAATCAGAATATTTTGAAGTGTGGAACAGATTTTATGATTGGTATAAGACAAGATGACAAGACTGGAACAAATGTATATATTGTGATTGAACAGAAGGACAGACAATGTATTAAGTAGATTAACTGTTAATGGTTGAAACTAGCTGTACATAATGTGAATGTATGACCACTCCGACTCCTCGGTATTGCATTGTTTTAAATGTAAAAATAATATAAACCAATCACTGATTCTGATCCTGCTCTCTTGGATAACAAAGAACAAGGTAAATAATAATAATAATCACTGTAAATAATAATCCTTTAACTATCTGAAGACTGAAAGTTCCATTTCTCCTCAATCTTTTCTTCTGTAGGCTAAACATGATATGTTCCGGTTTGTTTACATCCTTTCCAAACTGTAGTGTCCAGAACTGGATACAGGATCCCAAATAGAGATTGATCATATAAAGTATAAGATTAATTTTTATGAACAGGATTCTATATTCCTGTTAATATACATCCCAAAATAGCAGTTGCTTTTACGACCGCAGTAGCTTACAAAGAAAAACTCTATAAAATGTTTTATAGATGGCATTTGCCCCCAGCAAGATTGGCCAAAATGTACCCAAATTTATCCCCCAATTGTTGGAGATGTAGCAACAAATCTGGAAATTTTACCATATGTGGTGGATGTGCCCCATCACAAGGAAATACTGGTGCAAAATTCAGAAATGGTTGGAAGAAATTACGGAGCAAAAAATAGAACTAAAACCAGAAGCATTCTTATTAGGACTATTAGATCAAAAAATGGACAAGCAACTTCAATATATAATAATACATATACTCACTGCAGCTAGGATTGCTTTCCCACAAAACTGGGGAAAAAAATCAATACATCCGCAGATGAAACAATAATCAGAAAAGCACTTGAATGTGCAGAGATGGACAATATGACAATAGAACTAAAAGAAAGAGAAGAATCGGATTTCTATGAAACTTGGAATAGAATTTATAAGTGACTAGAAAACAGAAGCCAAAACAGAAAATAGAGAATGTAAATAGAATGGTGATATAAATAATTAATATTATTATGAGTGTTACTACTACTGTTGTTATAGGACAAAGTAAAAGCAATAGGAAGGCAATGCAAAATGGAGAACTAGAAAGGCTAAGCGGCCTGGCATTTTCTCACCTTTGGAGAATGCAAGGGGAGGGACGGCCACATGGCTTGCATGTGGGTTGCATTGCATTGCTCGAAAGCTGGCAGAGGATGACCCTGAGAAAGTTCTCATATCACTTTCTCAGAGCAGCTGATACAATAACATCTTCACACCTGCAGATTGGCTGAATCCACATCAGACTGTTGGGAGGGGTTTCTAATTCCTTTTATTCTAACTGTATTGCCTGAGGGCCCTCAGAGTCTGCTTTGATTATGTCCTCCTATCACTCTTGTTCAATAAAAGGTTCCTGTTGAAATATCAAGTTTCAAGAGTTTTTACTTTCTTGAATAAGGAGGGGAAGCTGGACCTTACAGTAACTGTATCAGATTTCTAGATTCGGACTTCTTTAAGACTATCATCATTTGAATATTCTCTATGAGTAAAAAAACAAGTTTTCTACATATTATTTTGAGCAGCATTATTTTGAAACCTTTTTTGTATTTCATTCTAGCTGGTTTTTTTTAGTACCAGCAGTTTTGAACTATATTTCTATTACTATTATAAATCTGCCAATTAAAGATAAAATGAAAATTAGAGCACTATCTTACCATTACTGATGCCAGAATTTGCAATAACTGTCACTTCACTCCACTGATTAGCACTAGAAACTGAATAGGATCGTTGATGCATCCCATTGGGTCGACTGTTAAAGGAAACAAGACTGATGCCACTTGTCATATGAAACACAGATGTACTAGTAGTCACATTTCCTAGAACGAGAGGAATATGAAGTTATCAATGAAAATGTAGAAATGCACATCATAGCAACTAGAACAAAAAAATAAATTCTACAATATAGGAAAGTGTATTATTATATCATTATAATGATATATATATCCCTTCTTCCAGAATCATATATATGCTTCTTATTCCATTTAAGTTACTTTCTTTGGAAAAAACTCCCAGCTTCCAGTTTTAAAGGATTGGCTCCAAGACATATTTGGTTGGAAATAATATCTGCTTAGTATGTTACCAGTAAAAAAGACATGTTTTTTTTCCTGATTTTTCTCTCCAATGTACATACCCACATTACTTTCTCAGCTCTTCTAGAGAATTTCCAATTATCTGAGTTAATGTCAGGTCCTTATCAGAATGCTGCCATTCTGAAGGGCAAGGGGAGACTGCATGGCTGAATGTTTTTCATGCTTTCGCTTTTGCTGTAACTGCTTGGGAGTTTAGGGAGGGAGGATGAGCCATCTGCACAGACTCCCTCACAGCTGGTTACAACCCAAGGTTGCACTGCCCTGAGGAAGACCTCTTCTCACCATCCAGCCTTGGAGTTCTCAAAACCTTTGTGGCATTTTATTGGCTGCCGGTAGATATGGGACATTGGGGTGGGGGTTGAAGGGGAAAAGTTAGCCTAATGTTTCATGCATGGATTTCAGACTCTGCCTGACTTATTTGCAATCATTGTAAAAGTTCCTTTTGAAATGTGAATTGTTTCAAGAGTCATGCTTTCCTGAGAAGGTAGCTGAGGCAGGTTCTTATATTAGGTGGAATCTGCAAAGTGGTCAATCCAGAGAGGCACCTGCCCTACCATGGGGACCTTGCAAATGATATCAACACAAGGTAGTGACCAAGAAGCTGAATGCTTGAGTGAAGCCCCTGCCAAGCCTTAATTGGGCACAAATCCTACCTGATTGGTGGGAGAAGCGGCAAGCCTAGGGGATTCACCTAAACCTAGATCAGGGGTCTGCAAACTTAAACACTCAAAGAGCCATTTGGACCCATTTCCCATAGAAAACATGGGAAGCCACAAAATCTGGTCAACTCAACATCACTCACTCCCACCCAGTCACATGACCGGGAGCCACAAAACCCCTTTGACCTCTAAAATTATGTCAAATGATGCCCCCCTCTCTCCCTCCCTCTGTATATATCTGTCTCCCCCTCCCCCTCTCCCCCTCTCTGTATCTCTCTCTCACACTCTCCCCCTCTCTATCTCCCATCTCTCTCCATTTATCTCTCACACTCTCCCCTGCCTCTCTCCCCCCTCTCCCCCTTCATCTCTCTCCCCCCTCTCTGTATCTCTCTCCCCTCCCCCTCCCTCTGTCTCACTCCCCCTCTCCATGTATCTCTCCCCCCTCACTCACTCCCTCTCTCTCCCCTCTCTCCATGTATCTCTCCCCTCACTCTCTCTGTATCTCTCCCCCCTCTGTATCTCTCTCCCCTTCTAACTCTCCTTCTCTCTCCCCCCTCTCTGTATCTCTCTCTCCTACTCTCCCCCTGCCTCTTTCTCCCCCTCTCCCCCTGCCTCTCTCTCTGCTCCTCTCTCTGTATCTCTTTCCCCTTCTAACTCTCCTTCTCTCTCCCCCCTCTCTGTATCTCTCTCCCACTCTCCCCCTGCCTCTCTCTCCCCCTCCATCTTTCTCTCCTTCTCTTTCTGTATCTCTTTCACCCTCCCTCTGTCTCCCTCCCCCTATCCATGTATCTCTCTCTTCGCCTCACTCCCTGCCTCTCTTCCTCCTCTCTCTGTATCTCTCTCTGTGTCAGGTCTTCAAGTCATCTTTTCTTTTGGACCTCAGGCCTGCCACACTTTCTATTATTTTACTTTGCATTTTTCTATTGTGGGAAAATGGGAGGGGGGATTATACAGAGTTGGGTGATATGTAGCCATAACAAAATTCTTTCTAGAAAGCCAAGGTCATCCTTTGTCTCTGCGCCTGGCTGGAACTGGATGGGTGGAAGCTGCCAGTGTGGCAGTGGAAGATTGGACCATGTGATGGACTTGTGGGTGTAGGGGCAGGATCTTGAACTTTCAACTGAGTGGGAAAACCTGGAAGCTTTCAGATTTGTGTTTTCCCAGATGTGCCAACATGGCTCTCTTAATAAATTGGAACTTTGAGGAATCCTTTGCCTCAGACTGGTTTACTTTTGGATGCTATTTGGAACCCTGACACTCTGTGTGTATGTGTGTGTTTCCCTCTCCCCTCCTCTCCCCTCCTCTCTCTATCTCTCTTTTTGCCCTCTCTCTCCATCTAACTCTTTATCCCCATCCCCCACTCTGAATCTCTCCCTCTCTGTGTGCCTATCTGTCTCTCTCCCCCCTCTCTATGTATCTCTATCTCCCTCTTTCGCCCTCTCTCTATCTCTCTCCCTCATCTCCCTCCCTCTCTCTCTCCCCTTTTTCTATGTAACACTCTCTCCCTCCCCCCTCTCTCTGATTCTGATTTTCTGACATCTCATCCAGGGGTCTAACTGTCTGACTGAAGCAGGAAATGACAGGCCTTTGTTGGTGTTGGGCATGCCTTCGACGCTCAGGGAGTTGCACTAAATTTTACTGTGCTGCACAAGGTGTGTGATCACAACGGGGAGGTCATGAGGCATTAGGCAGGCCATGAGGAGCTCTCGCAGCACTTTGCACAGCACAGCAAAATTTAGTGCACTTCACAATGGGGGAGATGGGTCCCCTACGCCCAGGACCCATTATAATGCAGTGCTCCAATGCGATCCTGCCCCACTTGCCCCTAGGAACAAGATGAGTGCAGTGGTCCCGTAGCAAGTCTCTTCTCTTCTCAGGTCAGGCAAGTAGTGACTGGGAGGGGAGGGGCAATGGGCAGGGCCAGCCAGTGGTGAGATCAGCTGGAACTGCTGAAAAACTTAACTACCAGTGGTGTGACAGAGAGCCATAGGAGAGGGTGAAAAAGCTGCATGTGCCTCGGGAGGCGCAGGTTGCTGACATCCAAACTAGATGGTCAATAGGTGTCGGGAAGAAGGACAACTGGGAAGGGAGGGGCAAAGGGAGTCACCCTTACTCAAGGCAGTTACCGATAAAGATGGAAAGAAGAGCTGGAAGAGCTGGAGGACAAGGAGGAGGAAGGGGATGAACCCAATCATGCCAACCTCCTGATGAAGCGATAAATGATGGATGCTTTCCAAAACTTGAAGGCACGAGTGTCCCTGGCTCACATGTTGGAAGACAATGGATGTCGGAACCAGCCAGAGGAGGTAGATGGAAAAACCTCATTCCTGTACACCAGGAATGTCAAACTCCTGGCCTGCAGGCTGGATGTGTCATGCAGTGGTCATGCCTACCCCTATTTTAGTGAAGGGGAAAAAGTCATGGTATGTCACAAGATGACAATGTGATGATGCAAGTTTGACACCCCGATGTACACCATGGCAACAATGGCAGCTACTCTGGCAGCACTCAGACACAGCACTCCTCCCCCTGCTTCAACTGTGGAAGAGAAGGTCATCGGGCAGCAGAGTGCTGAACTAACCACCCTATCAAGACAGGAGAACCAGCGTCAGGAGGAAAACCTGCAAGACCACAGCCCCAAGCAAAAGAGACAACCCTGAAAGGTTCAGGGGTTATAAGTTCACTCCTTCCCAAAAATGAGAGGAGAGAACTCAGACCCCACCGGAGGAAGACCAGGGGTTAATTGACAGTGACTTGGATGATGACTCCTTGGTAAATGGCTTGATTGAACCTTTGACCATGCCCATAGAATTGCATGTCCCCAGAACTGGACAGAGACTCAGGGTACACAAGGTGCTTAGTGAGTGAAGCTCTAGTGGAGAAATTGGGGATTTGCCTAAGGAGGCTAAAAGCCCCAATTGCATTTTGCCAGCTGAATAGCTCAGTTGCAGAAGGGGGCATTCCTACCAGGTTTGCCACTGAACCCTTAGGAATGCAGATGGGTGCCCACTCAGAGACTTTGAGCTTCATAGTCACCCCAAGGCTGGAGAGGCCCCTTGTACTGGGACTGGCCTGGTTGAAATGGTAGAACCCATGTGTGGACTGGAGAAAGGGACTATTGAAATTCCCACCAGGCAGCAAGCCCCAATGCAGCCAGGAATGTTTGACTAATTTTACACCAGGAAGTGGGAGCCACAATGCAAGGGAAACCACTCCTGCCCATTTTGACAGAGTCCCAGGACCTGAGGGATGTGTTCAACGAAAAAGGGTTGGGTGAGCTGTCCCATCATCAACCTACTGACTGTGCCATCTAAATTGTCCCAGGGCTAAGTTGCCGAAACCGAAACTTATTTGATGACCTGAAGTGAATTAGATTAGCTCCGTGCATACATTGACAAGAACCTAGCTAGAGGGGTGTTATCCAACCAGCCAGACACAGGGTGGCCACCCCACTCCTATTTTAGGGAGAGAAAGAACGGATATTTGCATATCCGCATTGATTAGAGTGGGCTCAATGGGGTCTGTGTGGAAAATATGTAGTCCCTTCCCCACATGAAAGACATGTTGACCCACTTATTGAAGGGGAAATTTTTCACAATTGGATTTGAAGGAAGCTTACTACCATGTTAGAATCAAAGAAGATGAATGGAAAAGCACTTTCAACTGCCCACTTGGCTGTTTCCAGTTCAGGGTGCTTCCCTTCGAACTACAGGGGGCACCCACAATATTCATGTAGCTAATCAATGAAGTCTTACATGGACACCTGTACAAAAGGGTGTTGATGTATCTTGACGACATTTTGATTTACATAGAAATTAAAACCGAGCACATGAAGCTAGTTAGAGCTGTTCTACAGAAGTTCCATGCTGCTGAATTGTATGCCAAATTATCCAAATGTGAGTTTCATCAGGATAGGATTGACTATCTAGGCCAGTGTTTCTCAAACTTTTTTAACCATCGCCCCCTTAAGACACAATTTGATTTGCCACCGCCCCCTAAAGATTATTTAATTGTATAATATACAAAATGTATTAAATTGCAAAATGTATTACATGTAAATACATTTTAATGGTGCAGAACAATGTTTGATAAACTCAACTTTTATTCAGAACTTTTAATGAGATGGATGACACTGATGTTTCGCAACCAATTCACTCACTCTAGGATTGATGTTGCTTAGAAGTAGTCTCAAATCTCCCCTTTTTACAATTTGCAGGCGATTTCTTTGCTTGGTAAGAAGTTTAGAAACCGCACTAAATCCGCATTCAGCCATGTAAGACGATGGGAAAGCAAGAAAATAAAGTTTAATTGCCTCCCACAAATTTGGATATCTTTCAGGAATTTCTTTCTGCAACCAAAAATCCGGGTACGATTTTTTGAAGAGAGGTTTCAATTCAAAGTCGTTCTTTACAGCAATTAAGTCTTCTTGAATTACAAGATTAGTGTCACTTCCACAAACATAAGTAAATGGATTTAGCACCCAGTCCGGGATTTCCATATTTATAAGATCTTGGTATCTTTCAATCATGTTCTCCTGCAGAGATTTCAAATGATCACAATAAATCAAGAGGTCGTCATCTACTATAGAAGTATCAGTGTCAGCAATTTGTAGTTTAAGAGTTGGAAAATGAGACAAATTCCAACGACCAATGTTTTATCTGAAGAAACGCAGCTTTTCTATGAAATTCCAAATTTTAGATTTTGCCTTAATGAGGCTTATATCATCACCTTGTAATTGCAAATTTAAATCATTGAATATACAGAATAAATCAGTTAAATACGCAATATCCGTTTTGCATGCCAAGAGATCATCACTCAAATCACTGCATTTATTTTCCTGTAAAAATTGCATGACTGTGTCGAACAGAGAATAAAATCATTTAAAACAGTTTCCTTTGGATAACCATCTCACCTTGGTATGTAGAAGGAGACGGTCAAATTCTTCATTATTCTTAACACACAATTGACGTAATATTCGAGAATTGAGGGGTTGATTCTTAATTTTATTCACTGATTTTACAACAATGCTGAGGGAATTATGAAGACGACAGCTCAAGTTTTTGGCAACCAAATGCTGTCGATGAATTACACAATGTATCGTAAAAACGTCTGGTATTGCCTTTTTTAAATAAGAAAGAAATCCCTTGTGTTTTCCTGTTAATGCGGGAGCACCATCTGTAGCACAAGCAATGATGTTTTTCATTGGTATATCTTGTTCTTTGAAGAATTGTTCAACTACCGTAAAAATAGACGCACCTCGAGTGTCTATTTCCAACTCCTTAGCAAACAGTAATTCTTGCATTACTTCATTATCTTTAATAAAACGAGCATAACCCAAGAGCAGTGCTTCATTGCCTGGTAGCATAGATTCATCCAGTTGCAGGCCAAATCTTTGTTTTTTCAGAATATCACACAAACTTTCTTCAAAATCTTCAGCCATTTCATCAATTCTTCTTCGAACAGTATCATCACTGAGAGGAATAGATTTGGTGATGACACTAGGAGAGCTATGATGTACTACTGTGCGCAACACTTCTTCTACGACAGGTAAAAGAAGCTACTCTCCAATTGAATGCGGATTCCCTGATTTAGCAATTAGTTTGGCAATATTGTAAGAACAAACGAGTCCATCGTCAGCTTTTTGTGTTTGTTTTGTCAGAAAAGAGACGATAGATTTTCTTTGCCTTAATTTGTCTCTTAAAGCTTGAAAGTACGATAGATCTTGGTTCACCTTATCAGGATGCATTTTTTTAAGGTGTTCAGTGAGTCTTGATGGCTTCATTGCCTCGTTAGAGAGTTCTTTCTCACAAATAAGACACAAAGGCTTTTGATCATTATGAGGAGCAGTAATAAAGCCGAATTTCAAATATTCAACTGAATACTGTCTGCACTTTTTCTTTGATGTGTTCTGAGACAAAACTTCGGTAACCAAAAAAATCTGAAAAAAAATATACGGTGTTATCAACTTACTATAAATATTAAGAAACCTTACATGCAAACTACCTAATGTAATAACCTAACAATCCTAATTGATAAATCAAAAAACCAGGGGCTCGTAACATAAAGCCGATAGATTCTAGGCTATCAAATCTCTCATGAGAGCCACCTGAAAAGGATCCAAGAAAGATAGCCACTAGGACAGAAAGCCCCTGACACGCCAATACCTGCTCCCAAAGTGCAGGTCAGGAAGGTCATCAAGCTGCAGACTGCCCAGCGCAGGCACAAAAATGACCCCAAAAGCCCCAACTCCCTCAAAGCAAAAAAAAACTATCAAAGAAAGGAAAGGAGAAGTCGTGAGTGGTGTGCCAGGTCATTGAGGTCTCCCCACCCATGAGTGAGGAGACAGGGACTCCAACTGAGGTAGACCAAGAGCTGGACCTCTATGAGAGTGATAGTGAGGGAAAGACACCCCAATGGTAAGTGGAATCATCAGCCTGTTTTTCATCCAACTGGAGATCATAGTGCCCCTCTCAGGGGTGAAGAGAACAGTAAAAGCCCTAATAGACGCAGGGTGCACCTGATGCCTAGTCAGCATGCAGATAGTGCAAAAGCTGGGACTGTGAGTAAGGTGTTGTGGCCTGCCAGCAGCCAGTGGAGCTGGTGGCAGACTCATATGGTGAGAAGTTTGGGGAGGAACATGGGCCAGTCCTGGAGTGTGGGGAAGGCTCTGATGATTGCTTTGTGTCAGAGGCAGAGATGGAGCCAGGGCCATCTGACAGTTATCAGCTGCCTTCGGAGTCAGATATCAGTGGGGCAGAAGAACAGTTGGAGTCTGTTCCCAATGTGTGCATTCACAGAGTTGCCAGGAGAAGGGAACAGCTAAGGTACAAGGGTCAACTTGGTAGTAAAGGCACCAGTGGATGGTGAATGACCCTTCCAAAGGAAATAAAGACGAGCAAAAGGGGAAGGGAGTTTGCAGGAGACAATTAGTTCAATTCATTTGGGTGAAGATCTGTTCCTGACTTCTTGCCAAGTAATTGCTGTTACAGCATGGCATTTGGAAGATATAGGCCTGACAACTCTCCAAGCTTGATAAAGGTCTGTAGTTGTGAAACCTCATTAAAGACTGTTTGCTGGGACATTGCTGGAGAGGAATTCCCTTTAACCTAGATGTTTTATCAGGATGAGGACTCTGCTTCATGTTCTTGGGAAGCCTAGGTCAGAACATAAGGAGACTCATGAAGACCATGAAGTTTGAGCAGATTGATAGCTTCACCATAGGGGCCTTACTCACCTCCTACTTAATGGAGCTGGTGCAACTGAGGCCATTCAGTTTATCATGGCCCCGAAGATGGCAGAGGCCATGATATTGGGGTTATCCAGACTAAACAAATGGAGCCCCGCTGTACATTGGGGGGAGGACATGAGATGCTTAATGTTGGTAAGGAAGGGACCAAAACCCTGAGAGAGATAGTGGGCCGAGGCCAAGCTGCAGCGAGATAAGAGGAAAGAGCCCAAGCATATGAAAGACCAGACACCAGCAGCACAGTCCATCCCTAAAGAATACCAAGGCCATCTTTCGGGAAGATGTCCAGCTACATTACACATCCAGGGAGAGATCTCTGAAAGTTTTTCCCCTGAGGTGTAGCTCTTCTGCCTTTAAACGGAAGGTACTGGCCTCCCATCAGCTTTTATGACCCACCTCGCCAGAGTGTGTCGAAGAACTTTCCCTTGGAACCCTCCAATACAAGTCTAGCTGGAAAACGGCTTCTAGAGTTGAACTCTGAAGCTATCTGTATGCCAAAAGCTGGGAGGGGAGGGGCTGCAATCTGTTCAGGGTTGAAGAAGCTGCCGGTTTGAAATTCACCTTTCAAACTGGACACTAAGTCATGCCTTTCTCTTCTTAATCACCTTCAATATGACTATTATTATTTCTTAAGTCAACTTAAAAATAGGCTCTTTCTAGCAACAGTCTGCTATATCTTTTTGAAGACTAGCACCATTTTAGGGATCTCTTTTTGTCTCAAAGAACAAAGAAGAAGGCTGTTAAGACAAGCCAAATAAGGAAGTGTGCTGAGAAAAAAAGCTGATGGAGAAAGATAAAGATTGAAATCTGTGGTTTTAGTTTACTATTGTAAACTAAATTGTAAACCTACTATTGCAAATTTTTGTAATAACTGATAGTTTGATCTTCATAGCTGAGGGTAGCTAAAATTTTCTGATTCTGATTATAAGAGGAAGCCAAGATGATGGAGCAATGTATTACAGATATACTTGAAAGGTCTCTAAATAACATACACTAATTTGTTCACCAGCTGTTCTTTGATGATAAAAAAAAATCCTCTCAAATTACTTCTGAGATGCAAACATGTGGAGAATGTTACCAAACTGCCGAGGCAACTTCACAAGTAGCTGAAAATGCAGAGGAGTTTATCACAGTTTTGGAAGAACCTGATATTAACTTTCACTACTATCTTTCAAATGTAAACCTCTCAACATAACTGAAAGAAGAGCATCAAGAAAAAAAGATAAATTTTGGGCTTAAAAAAAAGACATTAAGAAGGTTGAGGATCTCATGATAAAAAGAAAGGCTTATAAATCTTTGACAAACCTTCCAAAGAAGAAAAAGATGTTACTCCATGAAGATAAGCTGAAAGGAGTGACTTAAATTTAATGAGTTAACTGGAATTATGATGCATTTTTCTCTGCTTGATATGTGCAACTGAAAGAAAGGTTTAACTCAAAATTTGAAAATCTATTTTTTACATATATATAAAATGCTTAACTAATTTTTTTTGATTTAATTCCTTTTTAATTGAAGACTTCAATGGTTTTACAAATATTTCCCCTTCCCCTTCCCTCCCTCCCTCCACCCCAACCCTACCCCTCCTCCAACCCTCCCTCCCCCCTACCTCCCAGAGCAAAGGGTATAAACATTTAACAATCATAAACTAACATAAACTAACTAACTATAGCATCCTATCTGCTCTTGTACTTTAACTCCCCTTTTATTAAACTAACTGGATAAATTGTAACATTCCTTGTTCATTCATAAGCTAATTGGAATTTCTTAGTCCGATATTTATTTTGAATGTAGTCAATCCATCTTTTCCATTCCAGCTTGTATTTCTCATCTGAATAATCCTTCAAATATGCTGAAATTTTGGCCATCTCTGCTAAGTTTACTACTTTTAACGTCCATTCTTGAATAGTAGGCAGTTCTTCCTTCTTCCAGTACTGCGCCACCAACAATCTTGCTGCCATTATTAAGTTCAAAATCAAATTAGTCTCTATAGCTGTACAATCTGTAATTATACCTAACAAAAACAGCTGGGGAGTGAACTTTATCCTCCTTTTAAGAATATTTTGAATAATCCACCATATTTTTATCCAAAATGCTTTAACTTTTTTACAAGTCCACCATACATGATAATATGTAGCGTCAGCACAATCACATCTCCAACATTTAGATTGTAAATTCAGATACATACAAGCTAACTTTTTAGGATCTAAATGCCATCTATAGAACATCTTATAAAAATTCTCTCTCAAGTTTTGAGCTTGTGTGAATTTTACATTTCTTATCCAAATCTTTTCCCATGTTTCCATCAATATTGGTTCTTCAAAGTTTTGTGCCCATTTTATCATGCAATCCTTAACTAACTCTTTTTCTGAGTCTATTTCTATCAGTGTATTATACAACCTTTTATATGCATTTGAGTCTGATCCCTAATTTCTTTTACCAAATTATCTTCATTTTGTATGATACCAATTTTCTGGTCTTTTTTCGCTCTAGCCTGTAACTGTCCATACTGAAACCAGGTTTGAATTACCCTTTCCTCTCTTTCTATGTTAAGAAGCTCTTTATATGTAATTACATCCTGTTTTTGTTCTGTACTTATATTCTCTATTGCGTGTCTGGGTACTGCCCACATAGGTATCTTATCATTTAACTTGTATTGATATTTTTTCCAGACACGCAATAGGGCATTCCTTAATATGTGGCTTTTAAAAATCTTGTCCACCTTCTTGTGATAGTAAATAAGCATGCCAACCATATATCAAATCATATCCCTCAATATTCAATATTCTATCTTCTGTTAAGTTAATCCAATCACTAATTGTTGATAAAACTACTGCTTCATAATATAATTTTAAGTTGGGCATTTTCAGACCTCCTTTTTCACGTATATCTTCCATTATTTTAAGTTTTATTCTTGGTTTCTTCCCTGCCTAGACAAAAGTATTAAAACTTTTCTGCCATTCTTCCAGATTTGTATCTTTTTAAAGTATTGGTATCATTTGAAAAAGAAATAAAAACTTAGGCAAAATGTTCATTTTTACTGCTGCTATCCTTCCCAGTAAAGACAATTGTATTTTTTTCCACTTAGGGTTAGGGTTAGCCCTCCATGAATTCGCAGAGCAAAACTGACATTGCCATTGGATTCGGAGGCCACCCGTATGGTTAGGATGGGGGACGCCTTTTGAGCCAGCCTGATGTACATTTCCTGGCAAAATACATGGAAAAATCCCATTGGGGAAAATTCCACTTAGGGTTAGGGTTAGTTCTCCATGAATTCGCAGAGCAAAACTGACATTGCCATTTGATTCGGAGGCCACCCGTATGGTTAGGATGGGGGACGCCTTTTGAGCCAGCCTGATGTACATTTCCTGGCAAAATACATGGGAAAATCCCTTTGGGGAATATTCCACAGGGTTAGAGTTAGCTCTCCATGAATTCGCAGAGCAAAACCGACATAGCCATTGGATTCGGAGGCCACCTGTATTATTAGGAGGGGGAACGCCTTTTGAGCCGGCCTGATATACATTTCCTGGCAAAATACATGGGAAAATCCCATTGGGGAAAATTCCACTTAGGGTTAGGGTTAGCCCTCCATGAATTCGCAGAGCAAAACTGACATTGCCATCGGATTCGGAGGCAACCCGTATGGTTAGGAGGGGGCACGCCTTTTGAGCTGGAATTATGTACATTTCCTGGCAAAATACATGGGAAAATCCCATTGGGGAAAATTCCACTTCGGGTTTGGTTAGCTCTCCATGAATTCGCTGAGCAAAACAGACACTGCCATTGGATTCGGAGGCCACACGTATGGTTAGGAGAGGGCAAGCCTTTTGAGCCAGCCTGATGTACATTTCTTGGCAAAATACATGGGAAAATCCCATTGGGGAAAATTCCACTTACGGTTAGGGTTAGTTCTCCATCAATTCGCAGAGCAATACTGACACTGTCATGGGATTCGGAGGCAACCCGTATGGTTAGGAGAGGGAACGCCTTTTCATGTGGACTTATGTACATTTCCTGGCAAAATACATGGGAAAATCCCATTGGGGAAAATTCCACTTCGGGTTTGGTTAGCTCTTCATGAATTCGCTGATCAAAACAGACACTGCCATTGGATTCGGAGGCCACCCGTATGGTTAGGAGAGGGCAAGCCTATTGAGCCAGCCTGATGTACATTTCCTGGCAAAATACATGGGAAAATCCCATTGGGGAAAATTCCACTTAGGGTTAGGGTTAGCCCTCCATGATTTCACAGAGCAAAACCGACATTGCCATTGGATTCGGAGGCCACCCATATGGTTAGGACGGGGGACGCCTTTTGAGCCCGCCTTATGTACATTTCCTGGCAAAATACATGGGAAAATTCCATTGGGGAAAATTCCACTTAGGGTTAGGGTTATCTCTCCATGAATTCGCAGAGCAATACTGACACTGCCATTGGATTCGGAGGCCACCTGTATGGTTAGGATGGGGGACGCAATTTGAGCCAGCCAGATGTACATTTCCTGGCAAAATACCTGGGAAAATCCCATTGGGGAAAATTCCACTTAGGGTTAGGGTTAGCCCTCCATGATTTCGCAGAGCAAAACCGACATTGCCATTGGATTCGGAGGCCACCCGTATAGTTAGGACGGGGGACGCCTTTTGAGCCAGCCTGATGTAAATTTCCTGGAAAAATACATGGGAAAATCCCATTGGGGAAAATTCCACTTAGGGTTAGGGTTAGCTCTCCATCAATTCGCAGATCAAAACCAACATTGCCATTGGATTCGGAGGCCACCCATATGGTTAGGAGGGGGGAAGCCTTTTGAGCTGGACTTATGTACATTTCCTGGCAAAATAAATGGGAAAATCCCATTGTGGAAAATTCCACTTAGGGTTAGGGTTATCTCTCCATGAATTCGCAGAGCAATCCAGACACTGCCATTGGATTCGGAGGCCACCCGTATGGTTACGAGGGGGCACGCCTTTTGAGCCAGCCTGATGTACATTTCCTGGCAAAATACATGGAAAAATCCCATTGGGGAAAATTCCACTTAGGGTTAGGGTTAGCCCTCCATGATTTTGCAGAGCAAAACTGACATTGCCATTGGATTCGGAGGCCACCCGTATGGTTAGGATGGGGGACGCCTTTTGAGCCAGCCTGATGTACATTTCCTGGCAAAATACATGGGAAAATCCCATTGGGGAAAATTCCACTTAGGGTTAGGGTTAGCTCTCCATCAATTCGCAGAGCAAAACCGACATTGCCATTGGATTCGGAGGCCACCCATATGGTTAGGAGGGGGGACGCCTTTTGAGCTGGACTTATGTACATTTCCAGGCAAAATACATGGGAAAATCCCATTGGGGAAAATTCCACTTAGGGTTAGGGTTCGCGCTCCATGAATTCGGAGAGCAGAACTGACATTGCCATTGGATTCAGAGCCCATCGGTATCGCTAGAAGGGGGGACACCTTTTGAGCCCGCCTTATGTACATTTCATGGCAAAATACATGTGAAAATCCCATTGGGGAAAATTCCACTTAGGGTTAGGGTTCGTGCTCCATGAATTCGCAGAGCAGAACTGACATTGAAATTGGATTCAGAGCCCATCGGTATCACTAGAAGGGGGGACGCCTTTTGAGCCCGCCTTATTACATTTCATGGCAAAATACATGGGAAAATCCCATTGGGGAAAATTCCACTTAGGGTTAGGGTTAGCCCTCCATGAATTCGCAGAGCAGAACTGACATTGCCATTGGATTCAGAGCCCATCGGTATCGCTAGAAGGGGGGACGCCTTTTGAGCCCGCCTTATGTACATTTCATGGCAAAATACATGGGAAAATCCCTTTGGGGAATATTCCACAGGGTTAGGGTTAGCTCTCCATGAATTCGCAGAGCAAAACTGACATTGCCATTGGATTGGGAGGCCACCCGTATGGTTAGTACGGATGACGCCTTTTGAGCCGGCCGTATGTACGTTTCCTGGAAAGATACATGGGAAAATCCCATTGGGGAATATTCCATAGGGTTAGGGTTAGCTCTACATTAATTCGCAGAGCAAAACTGACATTGCCATTGGATTCGGAGGCCACCCATATGGTTAGGAGGGGGGACGCCTTTTGAGCCGGCCTGATGTACATTTCCTGGCAAAATACATGGGAAAATCCCTTTGGGGAAAATTCCACTTAGGGTTAGGGTTAGCTCTCCATCAATTCGCAGAGCAATACTGACACTGCCATGGGATTCGGAGGCCACCCGTATGGTTAGGACGGGGGACGCCTTTTAAGCCAGCCTGATGTAAACTTCCTGGCAAAATACATGGGAAAATCCCATTGGGGAAAATTCCACTTAGGATTAGGGTTATCTCTCCATGAATTCGCAGAGCAATACTGACACTGCCATTGGATTCGGAGGCCACCTGTATGGTTAGGACGGGGGACCCCTTTTGAGCCAGCCTGATGTACATTTCCTGGCAAAATACATGGGAAAATCCCTTTGGGGAAAATTCCACTTAGGGTTAGGGTTAGCTCTCCATCAATTCGCAGAGCAATACTGACACTGCCATGGGATTCGGAGGCCACCCGTATGGTTAGGACGGGGGACGCCTTTTAAGCCAGCCTGATGTAAACTTCCTGGCAAAATACATGGGAAAATCCCATTGGGGATAATTCCACTTAGGATTAGGGTTATCTCTCCATCAATTCGCAGAGCAATACTGACACTGCCATGGGATTCGGAGGCCACCCGTATGGTTAGGACGGGGGACGCCTTTTAAGCCAGCCTGATGTAAACTTCCTGGCAAAATACATGGGAAAATCCCATTGGGGATAATTCCACTTAGGATTAAGGTTATCTCTCCATGAATTCGCAGAGCAATCCTGACACTGCCATTGGATTTGGAGGCCACCCGTATGGTTAGGAGGGGGGACGCCTTTTGAACCGGCCTGATGTACATTTCCTGGCAAAATACATGGGAAAATCCCTTTGGGGAAAATTCCACATAGGGTTAGGGTTAGCCCTCCATGATTTCGCAGAGCAAAACCAACATTGCCATTGGATTCGGAGGCCACCCGTATGGTTAGGACAGGGGAAACCTTTTGAGCCAGCCTAATGTACATTTCCTGGCAAAATACATGGGAAAATCCCTTTGGGGAAAATTCCACATAGGGTTAGGGTTAGCCCTCCATGATTTCGCAGAGCAAAACCAACATTGCCATTGGATTCGGAGGCCACCCGTATGGTTAGGACAGGGGAAACCTTTTGAGCCAGCCTAATGTACATTTCCTGGCAAAATACATGGGAAAATCCCTTTGGGGAAAATTCCACTTAGGGTTAGGGTTAGCTCTCCATCAATTCGCAGAGCAATACTGACACTGCCATGGGATTCGGAGGCCACCCGTATGGTTAGGACGGGGGACGCCTTTTAAGCCAGCCTGATGTAAATTTCCTGGCAAAATACATGGGAAAATCCCATTAGGGAAAATTCCACTTAGGGTTAGGGTTAGCTCTCCATCAATTCGCAGAGCAAAACCGACATTGCCATTGGATTCGGAGGCAACCCGTATGGTTAGGAGGGGGGACGCCTTTTGAGCCAGCCTGATGTACATTTCCTGGCAAAATACATGGGAAAATCCCATTGGGGAAAATTCCACTTAGGGTTAGGGATAGCCGTCCACGTATTCGCAGAGCAAAACTAACATTGCCATTGGATTCGGAGGCCACCCGTATGGTTAGGAGGGGGGACGCCTTTTGAACCGGCCTGATGTACATTTCCTGGCAAAATACATGGGAAAATCCCTTTGGGGAAAATTCCACTTAGGATTAGGGTTATCTCTCCATGAATTCGCAGAGCAATACTGACACTGCCATTGGATTCGGAGGCCACCTGTATGGTTAGGACGGGGGACCCCTTTTGAGCCAGCCTGATGTACATTTCCTGGCAAAATACATGGGAAAATCCCTTTGGGGAAAATTCCACTTAGGGTTAGGGTTAGCTCTCCATCAATTCGCAGAGGAATACTGACACTGCCATGGGATTCGGAGGCCACCCGTATGGTTAGGACGGGGGACGCCTTTTAAGCCAGCCTGATGTAAACTTCCTGGCAAAATACATGGGAAAATCCCATTGGGGATAATTCCACTTAGGATTAAGGTTATCTCTCCATGAATTCGCAGAGCAATCCTGACACTGCCATTGGATTTGGAGGCCACCCGTATGGTTAGGAGGGGGCACGGCTTTTGAGCTGGACTTATGTACATTTCATGGCAAAATACATGGGAAAATCCCTTTGGGGAAAATTCCACATAGGGTTAGGGTTAGCCCTCCATGATTTCGCAGAGCAAAACCAACATTGCCATTGGATTCGGAGGCCACCCGTATGGTTAGGACAGGGGAAACCTTTTGAGCCAGCCTAATGTACATTTCCTGGCAAAATACATGGGAAAATCCCTTTGGGGAAAATTCCACTTAGGGTTAGGGTTAGCTCTCCATCAATTCGCAGAGCAATACTGACACTGCCATGGGATTCGGAGGCCACCCGTATGGTTAGGACGGGGGACGCCTTTTAAGCCAGCCTGATGTAAATTTCCTGGCAAAATACATGGGAAAATCCCATTGGGGAAAATTCCACTTAGGATTAGGGTTATCTCTCCATGAATTCGCAGAGCAATACTGACACTGCCATTGGATTCAGAGGCCACCTGTATGGTTAGGACGGGGGACCCCTTTTGAGCCAGCCTGATGTACATTTCCTGGCAAAATACATGGGAAAATCCCTTTGGGGAAAATTCCACTTAGGGTTAGGGTTAGCTCTCCATCAATTCGCAGAGCAATACTGACACTGCCATGGGATTCGGAGGCCACCCGTATGGTTAGGACGGGGGACGCCTTTTAAGCCAGCCTGATGTAAACTTCCTGGCAAAATACATGGGAAAATCCCATTGGGGATAATTCCACTTAGGATTAGGGTTATCTCTCCATGAATTCGCAGAGCAATCCTGACACTGCCATTGGATTCGGAGGCCACCTGTATGGTTAGGACGGGGGACCCCTTTTGAGCCAGCCTGATGTACATTTCCTGGCAAAATACATGGGAAAATCCCTTTGGGGAAAATTCCACTTAGGGTTAGGGTTAGCTCTCCATCAATTCGCAGAGCAATCCTGACACTGCCATTGGATTTGGAGGCCACCCGTATGGTTAGGAGGGGGCACGGCTTTTGAGCTGGACTTATGTACATTTCATGCCAAAATACATGGGAAAATCCCATTGGGGAAAATTCCACATAGGATTAGGGTTATCTCTCCATGAATTCGCAGAGCAATACTGACACTGCCATTGGATTCGGAGGCCACCTGTATGGTTAGGACGGGGGACCCCTTTTGAGCCAGCCTGAGGTACATTTCCTGGCAAAATACATGGGAAAATCCCTTTGGGGAAAATTCCACTTAGGGTTAGGGTTAGCTCTCCATCAATTCGCAGAGCAATACTGACACTGCCATGGGATTCGGAGGCCACCCGTATGGTTAGGACGGGGGACGCCTTTTAAGCCAGCCTGATGTAAACTTCCTGGCAAAATACATGGGAAAATCCCATTGGGGATAATTCCACTTAGGATTAGGGTTATCTCTCCATGAATTCGCAGAGCAATCCTGACACTGCCATTGGATTTGGAGGCCACCCGTATGGTTAGGAGGGGGGACGGCTTTTGAGCTGGACTTATGTACATTTCATGGCAAAATACATGGGAAAATCCCATTGGGGAAAATTCCACATAGGGTTAGGGTTAGCCCTCCATGATTTCGCAGAGCAAAACCAACATTGCCATTGGATTCGGAGGCCACCCGTATGGTTAGGACGGGGGACGCCTTTTAAGCCAGCCTGATGTAAACTTCCTGGCAAAATACATGGGAAAATCCCATTGGGGAAAATTCCACTTAGGATTAGGGTTATCTCTCCATGAATTCGCAGAGCAATACTGACACTGCCATTGGATTCGGAGGCCACCTGTATGGTTAGGACGGGGGACCCCTTTTGAGCCAGCCTGATGTACATTTCCTGGCAAAATACATGGGAAAATCCCTTTGGGGAAAATTCCACTTAGGGTTAGGGTTAGCTCTCCATCAATTCGCAGAGCAATACTGACACTGCCATGGGATTCGGAGGCCACCCGTATGGTTAGGACGGGGGACGCCTTTTAAGCCAGCCTGATGTAAACTTCCTGGCAAAATACATGGGAAAATCCCATTGGGGATAATTCCACTTAGGATTAAGGTTATCTCTCCATGAATTCGCAGAGCAATCCTGACACTGCCATTGGATTTGGAGGCCACCCGTATGGTTAGGAGGGGGCACGGCTTTTGAGCTGGACTTATGTACATTTCATGGCAAAATACATGGGAAAATCCCTTTGGGGAAAATTCCACATAGGGTTAGGGTTAGCCCTCCATGATTTCGCAGAGCAAAACCAACATTGCCATTCGATTCGGAGGCCACCCGTATGGTTAGGACAGGGGAAACCTTTTGAGCCAGCCTAATGTACATTTCCTGGCAAAATACATGGGAAAATCCCTTTGGGGAAAATTCCACTTAGGGTTAGGGTTAGCTCTCCATCAATTCGCAGAGCAATACTGACACTGCCATGGGATTCGGAGGCCACCCGTATGGTTAGGACGGGGGACGCCTTTTAAGCCAGCCTGATGTAAATTTCCTGGCAAAATACATGGGAAAATCCCATTAGGGAAAATTCCACTTAGGGTTAGGGTTAGCTCTCCATCAATTCGCAGAGCAAAACCGACATTGCCATTGGATTCGGAGGCAACCCGTATGGTTAGGAGGGGGGACGCCTTTTGAGCCAGCCTGATGTACATTTCCTGGCAAAATACATGGGAAAATCCCATTGGGGAAAATTCCACTTAGGGTTAGGGATAGCCGTCCACGTATTCGCAGAGCAAAACTAACATTGCCATTGGATTCGGAGGCCACCCGTATGGTTAGGACGGGGGACGCCTTTTGAGCCAGCCTGATGTACATTTCCTGGCAAAATACATGGGAAAATCCCTTTGGGGAATATTCCACAGGGTTAGGGTTAGCTCTCCATGAATTCGCAGAGCAAAACTGACATTGCCATTGGATTGGGAGGCCACCCGTATGGTTAGTACGGATGACGCCTATTGAGCCGGCCGTATGTATGTTTCCTGGCAAGATACATGGGAAAATCCCATTGGGGAATATTCCATAGGGTTAGGGTTAGCTCTACATTGATTCGCAGAGCAAAACTGACATTGCCATTGGATTCGGAGGCCACCCATATGGTTAGTACGGGGGACGCCTTTTGAGCCAGCCTGATGTACATTTCCTGGCAAAATACATGGGAAAATCCCTTTGGGGAAAATTCCACTTAGGGTTAGGGTTAGCTCTCCATCAATTCGCAGAGCAATACTGACACTGCCATGGGATTCGGAGGCCACCCGTATGGTTAGGACGGGGGACGCCTTTTAAGCCAGCCTGATGTAAACTTCCTGGCAAAATACATGGGAAAATCCCATTGGGGATAATTCCACTTAGGATTAGGGTTATCTCTCCATGAATTCGCAGAGCAATCCTGACACTGCCATTGGATTTGGAGGCCACCCGTATGGTTAGGAGGGGGCACGGCTTTTGAGCTGGACTTATGTACATTTCATGCCAAAATACATGGGAAAATCCCATTGGGGAAAATTCCACATAGGATTAGGGTTATCTCTCCATGAATTCGCAGAGCAATACTGACACTGCCATTGGATTCGGAGGCCACCTGTATGGTTAGGACGGGGGACCCCTTTTGAGCCAGCCTGATGTACATTTCCTGGCAAAATACATGGGAAAATCCCTTTGGGGAAAATTCCACTTAGGGTTAGGGTTAGCTCTCCATCAATTCGCAGAGCAATACTGACACTGCCATGGGATTCGGAGGCCACCCGTATGGTTAGGACGGGGGACGCCTTTTAAGCCAGCCTGATGTAAACTTCCTGGCAAAATACATGGGAAAATCCCATTGGGGATAATTCCACTTAGGATTAGGGTTATCTCTCCATGAATTCGCAGAGCAATCCTGACACTGCCATTGGATTTGGAGGCCACCCGTATGGTTAGGAGGGGGCACGGCTTTTGAGCTGGACTTATGTACATTTCATGGCAAAATACATGGGAAAATCCCATTGGGGAAAATTCCACATAGGGTTAGGGTTAGCCCTCCATGATTTCGCAGAGCAAAACCAACATTGCCATTGGATTCGGAGGCCACCCGTATGGTTAGGACAGGGGACGCCTTTTAAGCCAGCCTAATGTACATTTCCTGGCAAAATACATGGGAAAATCCCTTTGGGGAAAATTCCACTTAGGGTTAGGGTTAGCTCTCCATCAATTCGCAGAGCAATACTGACACTGCCATGGGATTCGGAGGCCACCCGTATGGTTAGGACGGTGGACGCCTTTTAAGCCAGCCTGATGTAAATTTCCTGGCAAAATACATGGGAAAATCCCATTAGGGAAAATTCCACTTAGGGTTAGGGTTAGCTCTCCATCAATTCGCAGAGCAAAACCGACATTGCCATTGGATTCGGAGGCAACCCGTATGGTTAGGAGGGGGGACGCCTTTTGAGCCAGCCTGATGTACATTTCCTGGCAAAATACATGGGAAAATCCCATTGGGGAAAATTCCACTTAGGGTTAGGGATAGCCGTCCACGTATTCGCAGAGCAAAACTAACATTGCCATTGGATTCGGAGGCCACCCGTATGGTTAGGACGGGGGACGCCTTTTGAGCCAGCCTGATGTACATTTCCTGGCAAAATACATGGGAAAATCCCTTTGGGGAATATTCCACAGGGTTAGGGTTAGCTCTCCATGAATTCGCAGAGCAAAACTGACATTGCCATTGGATTGGGAGGCCACCCGTATGGTTAGTACGGATGACGCCTATTGAGCCGGCCGTATGTATGTTTCCTGGCAAGATACATGGGAAAATCCCATTGGGGAATATTCCATAGGGTTAGGGTTAGCTCTACATTGATTCGCAGAGCAAAACTGACATTGCCATTGGATTCGGAGGCCACCCATATGGTTAGTACGGGGGACGCCTTTTGAGCCGGCCTGATGTACATTTCCTGGCAAAATACATGGGAAAATCCCATTGGGGAAAATTCCATTTAGGGTTAGCGTTATCTGTCCATGAATTCGCAGAGCAATCCTGACACTGCCATTGGATTCGGAGGCCACCTGTATGGTTAGGACGGGGGACGCAATTTGAGCCAGCCTGATGTACATTTCCTGGCAAAATACCTGGGAAAATCCCATTGGGGAAAATTCCACTTAGGGTTAGAGTTAGCCGTCCATGAATTCGCAGAGCAAAACTGACATTGCCATTGGATTTGGGGACCACCCGTATGAATGGGAGGGGGGACGCCTTTTGAGCCAGCCTGATGTACATTTCCTGGCAAAATACATGTGAAAATCCCATTGGGGAAAATTCCACTTAGGGTTAGGGTTCGTGCTCCATGAATTCGCAGAGCAGAACTGACATTGAAATTGGATTCAGAGCCCATCGGTATCAGTAGAAGGGGGGACGCCTTTTGAGCCCGCCTTATGTACATTTCATGGCAAAATACATGGGAAAATCCCATTGGGGAAAATTCCACTTAGGGTTAGGGTTAGCCCTCCATGAATTCGCAGAGCAGAACTGACATTGCCATTGGATTCAGAGGCCATCGGTATCGCTAGAAGGGGGGACGCCTTTTGAGCCCGCCTTATGTACATTTCATGGCAAAATACATGGGAAAATCCCTTTGGGGAATATTCCACAGGGTTAGGGTTAGCTCTCCATGAATTCGCAGAGCAAAACTGACATTGCCATTGGATTGGGAGGCCACACGTATGGTTAGTACGGATGACGCCTTTTGAGCCGGCCGTATGTACGTTTCCTGGAAAGATACATGGGAAAATCCCATTGGGGAATATTCCATAGGGTTAGGGTTAGCTCTACATTAATTCGCAGAGCAAAACTGACATTGCCATTGGATTCGGAGGCCACCCATATGGTTAGGAGGGGGGACGCCTTTTGAGCCGGCCTGATGTACATTTCCTGGCAAAATACATGGGAAAATCCCTTTGGGGAAAATTCCACTTAGGGTTAGGGTTAGCTCTCCATCAATTCGCAGAGCAATACTGACACTGCCATGGGATTCGGAGGCCACCCGTATGGTTAGGACGGGGGACGCCTTTTAAGCCAGCCTGATGTAAACTTCCTGGCAAAATACATGGGAAAATCCCATTGGGGAAAATTCCACTTAGGATTAGGGTTATCTCTCCATGAATTCGCAGAGCAATACTGACACTGCCATTGGATTCGGAGGCCACCTGTATGGTTAGGACGGGGGACCCCTTTTGAGCCAGCCTGATGTACATTTCCTGGCAAAATACATGGGAAAATCCCTTTGGGGAAAATTCCACTTAGGGTTAGGGTTAGCTCTCCATCAATTCGCAGAGCAATACTGACACTGCCATGGGATTCGGAGGCCACCCGTATGGTTAGGACGGGGGACGCCTTTTAAGCCAGCCTGATGTAAACTTCCTGGCAAAATACATGGGAAAATCCCATTGGGGATAATTCCACTTAGGATTAGGGTTATCTCTCCATGAATTCGCAGAGCAATCCTGACACTGCCATTGGATTTGGAGGCCACCCGTATGGTTAGGAGGGGGCACGGCTTTTGAGCTGGACTTATGTACATTTCATGCCAAAATACATGGGAAAATCCCATTGGGGAAAATTCCACATAGGATTAGGGTTATCTCTCCATGAATTCGCAGAGCAATACTGACACTGCCATTGGATTCGGAGGCCACCTGTATGGTTAGGACGGGGGACCCCTTTTGAGCCAGCCTGAGGTACATTTCCTGGCAAAATACATGGGAAAATCCCTTTGGGGAAAATTCCACTTAGGGTTAGGGTTAGCTCTCCATCAATTCGCAGAGCAATACTGACACTGCCATGGGATTCGGAGGCCACCCGTATGGTTAGGACGGGGGACGCCTTTTAAGCCAGCCTGATGTAAACTTCCTGGCAAAATACATGGGAAAATCCCATTGGGGATAATTCCACTTAGGATTAGGGTTATCTCTCCATGAATTCGCAGAGCAATCCTGACACTGCCATTGGATTTGGAGGCCACCCGTATGGTTAGGAGGGGGGACGGCTTTTGAGCTGGACTTATGTACATTTCATGGCAAAATACATGGGAAAATCCCATTGGGGAAAATTCCACATAGGGTTAGGGTTAGCCCTCCATGATTTCGCAGAGCAAAACCAACATTGCCATTGGATTCGGAGGCCACCCGTATGGTTAGGACGGGGGACGCCTTTTAAGCCAGCCTGATGTAAACTTCCTGGCAAAATACATGGGAAAATCCCATTGGGGAAAATTCCACTTAGGATTAGGGTTATCTCTCCATGAATTCGCAGAGCAATACTGACACTGCCATTGGATTCGGAGGCCACCTGTATGGTTAGGACGGGGGACCCCTTTTGAGCCAGCCTGATGTACATTTCCTGGCAAAATACATGGGAAAATCCCTTTGGGGAAAATTCCACTTAGGGTTAGGGTTAGCTCTCCATCAATTCGCAGAGCAATACTGACACTGCCATGGGATTCGGAGGCCACCCGTATGGTTAGGACGGGGGACGCCTTTTAAGCCAGCCTGATGTAAACTTCCTGGCAAAATACATGGGAAAATCCCATTGGGGATAATTCCACTTAGGATTAAGGTTATCTCTCCATGAATTCGCAGAGCAATCCTGACACTGCCATTGGATTTGGAGGCCACCCGTATGGTTAGGAGGGGGCACGGCTTTTGAGCTGGACTTATGTACATTTCATGGCAAAATACATGGGAAAATCCCTTTGGGGAAAATTCCACATAGGGTTAGGGTTAGCCCTCCATGATTTCGCAGAGCAAAACCAACATTGCCATTGGATTCGGAGGCCACCCGTATGGTTAGGACAGGGGAAACCTTTTGAGCCAGCCTAATGTACATTTCCTGGCAAAATACATGGGAAAATCCCTTTGGGGAAAATTCCACTTAGGGTTAGGGTTAGCTCTCCATCAATTCGCAGAGCAATACTGACACTGCCATGGGATTCGGAGGCCACCCGTATGGTTAGGACGGGGGACGCCTTTTAAGCCAGCCTGATGTAAATTTCCTGGCAAAATACATGGGAAAATCCCATTAGGGAAAATTCCACTTAGGGTTAGGGTTAGCTCTCCATCAATTCGCAGAGCAAAACCGACATTGCCATTGGATTCGGAGGCAACCCGTATGGTTAGGAGGGGGGACGCCTTTTGAGCCAGCCTGATGTACATTTCCTGGCAAAATACATGTGAAAATCCCATTGGGGAAAATTCCACTTAGGGTTAGGGATAGCCGTCCACGTATTCGCAGAGCAAAACTAACATTGCCATTGGATTCGGAGGCCACCCGTATGGTTAGGAGGGGGGACGCCTTTTGAACCGGCCTGATGTACATTTCCTGGCAAAATACATGGGAAAATCCCTTTGGGGAAAATTCCACTTAGGGTTAGGGTTAGCTCTCCATCAATTCGCAGAGCAATACTGACACTGCCATGGGATTCGGAGGCCACCCGTATGGTTAGGACGGGGGACGCCTTTTAAGCCAGCCTGATGTAAACTTCCTGGCAAAATACATGGGAAAATCCCATTGGGGATAATTCCACTTAGGATTAAGGTTATCTCTCCATGAATTCGCAGAGCAATCCTGACACTGCCATTGGATTTGGAGGCCACCCGTATGGTTAGGAGGGGGCACGGCTTTTGAGCTGGACTTATGTACATTTCATGGCAAAATACATGGGAAAATCCCTTTGGGGAAAATTCCACATAGGGTTAGGGTTAGCCCTCCATGATTTCGCAGAGCAAAACCAACATTGCCATTGGATTCGGAGGCCACCCGTATGGTTAGGACAGGGGAAACCTTTTGAGCCAGCCTAATGTACATTTCCTGGCAAAATACATGGGAAAATCCCTTTGGGGAAAATTCCACTTAGGGTTAGGGTTAGCTCTCCATCAATTCGCAGAGCAATACTGACACTGCCATGGGATTCGGAGGCCACCCGTATGGTTAGGACGGGGGACGCCTTTTAAGCCAGCCTGATGTAAATTTCCTGGCAAAATACATGGGAAAATCCCATTAGGGAAAATTCCACTTAGGGTTAGGGTTAGCTCTCCATCAATTCGCAGAGCAAAACCGACATTGCCATTGGATTCGGAGGCAACCCGTATGGTTAGGAGGGGGGACGCCTTTTGAGCCAGCCTGATGTACATTTCCTGGCAAAATACATGGGAAAATCCCATTGGGGAAAATTCCACTTAGGGTTAGGGATAGCCGTCCACGTATTCGCAGAGCAAAACTAACATTGCCATTGGATTCGGAGGCCACCCGTATGGTTAGGACGGGGGACGCCTTTTGAGCCAGCCTGATGTACATTTCCTGGCAAAATACATGGGAAAATCCCTTTGGGGAATATTCCACAGGGTTAGGGTTAGCTCTCCATGAATTCGCAGAGCAAAACTGACATTGCCATTGGATTGGGAGGCCACCCGTATGGTTAGTACGGATGACGCCTATTGAGCCGGCCGTATGTATGTTTCCTGGCAAGATACATGGGAAAATCCCATTGGGGAATATTCCATAGGGTTAGGGTTAGCTCTACATTGATTCGCAGAGCAAAACTGACATTGCCATTGGATTCGGAGGCCACCCATATGGTTAGTACGGGGGACGCCTTTTGAGCCGGCCTGATGTACATTTCCTGGCAAAATACATGGGAAAATCCCATTGGGGAAAATTCCATTTAGGGTTAGCGTTATCTGTCCATGAATTCGCAGAGCAATCCTGACACTGCCATTGGATTCGGAGGCCACCTGTATGGTTAGGACGGGGGACGCAATTTGAGCCAGCCTGATGTACATTTCCTGGCAAAATACCTGGGAAAATCCCATTGGGGAAAATTCCACTTAGGGTTAGAGTTAGCCGTCCATGAATTCGCAGAGCAAAACTGACATTGCCATTGGATTTGGGGACCACCCGTATGAATGGGAGGGGGGACGCCTTTTGAGCCAGCCTGATGTACATTTCCTGGCAAAATACATGTGAAAATCCCATTGGGGAAAATTCCACTTAGGGTTAGGGTTCGTGCTCCATGAATTCGCAGAGCAGAACTGACATTGAAATTGGATTCAGAGCCCATCGGTATCAGTAGAAGGGGGGACGCCTTTTGAGCCCGCCTTATGTACATTTCATGGCAAAATACATGGGAAAATCCCATTGGGGAAAATTCCACTTAGGGTTAGGGTTAGCCCTCCATGAATTCGCAGAGCAGAACTGACATTGCCATTGGATTCAGAGGCCATCGGTATCGCTAGAAGGGGGGACGCCTTTTGAGCCCGCCTTATGTACATTTCATGGCAAAATACATGGGAAAATCCCTTTGGGGAATATTCCACAGGGTTAGGGTTAGCTCTCCATGAATTCGCAGAGCAAAACTGACATTGCCATTGGATTGGGAGGCCACACGTATGGTTAGTACGGATGACGCCTTTTGAGCCGGCCGTATGTACGTTTCCTGGAAAGATACATGGGAAAATCCCATTGGGGAATATTCCATAGGGTTAGGGTTAGCTCTACATTAATTCGCAGAGCAAAACTGACATTGCCATTGGATTCGGAGGCCACCCATATGGTTAGGAGGGGGGACGCCTTTTGAGCCGGCCTGATGTACATTTCCTGGCAAAATACATGGGAAAATCCCTTTGGGGAAAATTCCACTTAGGGTTAGGGTTAGCTCTCCATCAATTCGCAGAGCAATACTGACACTGCCATGGGATTCGGAGGCCACCCGTATGGTTAGGACGGGGGACGCCTTTTAAGCCAGCCTGATGTAAACTTCCTGGCAAAATACATGGGAAAATCCCATTGAGGAAAATTCCACTTAGGATTAGGGTTATCTCTCCATGAATTCGCAGAGCAATACTGACACTGCCATTGGATTCGGAGGCCACCTGTATGGTTAGGACGGGGGACCCCTTTTGAGCCAGCCTGATGTACATTTCCTGGCAAAATACATGGGAAAATCCCTTTGGGGAAAATTCCACTTAGGGTTAGGGTTAGCTCTCCATCAATTCGCAGAGCAATACTGACACTGCCATGGGATTCGGAGGCCACCCGTATGGTTAGGACGGGGGACGCCTTTTAAGCCAGCCTGATGTAAACTTCCTGGCAAAATACATGGGAAAATCCCATTGGGGATAATTCCACTTAGGATTAGGGTTATCTCTCCATGAATTCGCAGAGCAATCCTGACACTGCCATTGGATTTGGAGGCCACCCGTATGGTTAGGAGGGGGCACGGCTTTTGAGCTGGACTTATGTACATTTCATGCCAAAATACATGGGAAAATCCCATTGGGGAAAATTCCACATAGGATTAGGGTTATCTCTCCATGAATTCGCAGAGCAATACTGACACTGCCATTGGATTCGGAGGCCACCTGTATGGTTAGGACGGGGGACCCCTTTTGAGCCAGCCTGAGGTACATTTCCTGGCAAAATACATGGGAAAATCCCTTTGGGGAAAATTCCACTTAGGGTTAGGGTTAGCTCTCCATCAATTCGCAGAGCAATACTGACACTGCCATGGGATTCGGAGGCCACCCGTATGGTTAGGACGGGGGACGCCTTTTAAGCCAGCCTGATGTAAACTTCCTGGCAAAATACATGGGAAAATCCCATTGGGGATAATTCCACTTAGGATTAGGGTTATCTCTCCATGAATTCGCAGAGCAATCCTGACACTGCCATTGGATTTGGAGGCCACCCGTATGGTTAGGAGGGGGGACGGCTTTTGAGCTGGACTTATGTACATTTCATGGCAAAATACATGGGAAAATCCCATTGGGGAAAATTCCACATAGGGTTAGGGTTAGCCCTCCATGATTTCGCAGAGCAAAACCAACATTGCCATTGGATTCGGAGGCCACCCGTATGGTTAGGACGGGGGACGCCTTTTAAGCCAGCCTGATGTAAACTTCCTGGCAAAATACATGGGAAAATCCCATTGGGGAAAATTCCACTTAGGATTAGGGTTATCTCTCCATGAATTCGCAGAGCAATACTGACACTGCCATTGGATTCGGAGGCCACCTGTATGGTTAGGACGGGGGACCCCTTTTGAGCCAGCCTGATGTACATTTCCTGGCAAAATACATGGGAAAATCCCTTTGGGGAAAATTCCACTTAGGGTTAGGGTTAGCTCTCCATCAATTCGCAGAGCAATACTGACACTGCCATGGGATTCGGAGGCCACCCGTATGGTTAGGACGGGGGACGCCTTTTAAGCCAGCCTGATGTAAACTTCCTGGCAAAATACATGGGAAAATCCCATTGGGGATAATTCCACTTAGGATTAAGGTTATCTCTCCATGAATTCGCAGAGCAATCCTGACACTGCCATTGGATTTGGAGGCCACCCGTATGGTTAGGAGGGGGCACGGCTTTTGAGCTGGACTTATGTACATTTCATGGCAAAATACATGGGAAAATCCCTTTGGGGAAAATTCCACATAGGGTTAGGGTTAGCCCTCCATGATTTCGCAGAGCAAAACCAACATTGCCATTGGATTCGGAGGCCACCCGTATGGTTAGGACAGGGGAAACCTTTTGAGCCAGCCTAATGTACATTTCCTGGCAAAATACATGGGAAAATCCCTTTGGGGAAAATTCCACTTAGGGTTAGGGTTAGCTCTCCATCAATTCGCAGAGCAATACTGACACTGCCATGGGATTCGGAGGCCACCCGTATGGTTAGGACGGGGGACGCCTTTTAAGCCAGCCTGATGTAAATTTCCTGGCAAAATACATGGGAAAATCCCATTAGGGAAAATTCCACTTAGGGTTAGGGTTAGCTCTCCATCAATTCGCAGAGCAAAACCGACATTGCCATTGGATTCGGAGGCAACCCGTATGGTTAGGAGGGGGGACGCCTTTTGAGCCAGCCTGATGTACATTTCCTGGCAAAATACATGTGAAAATCCCATTGGGGAAAATTCCACTTAGGGTTAGGGATAGCCGTCCACGTATTCGCAGAGCAAAACTAACATTGCCATTGGATTCGGAGGCCACCCGTATGGTTAGGAGGGGGGACGCCTTTTGAACCGGCCTGATGTACATTTCCTGGCAAAATACATGGGAAAATCCCTTTGGGGAAAATTCCACTTAGGGTTAGGGTTAGCTCTCCATCAATTCGCAGAGCAATACTGACACTGCCATGGGATTCGGAGGCCACCCGTATGGTTAGGACGGGGGACGCCTTTTAAGCCAGCCTGATGTAAACTTCCTGGCAAAATACATGGGAAAATCCCATTGGGGATAATTCCACTTAGGATTAAGGTTATCTCTCCATGAATTCGCAGAGCAATCCTGACACTGCCATTGGATTTGGAGGCCACCCGTATGGTTAGGAGGGGGCACGGCTTTTGAGCTGGACTTATGTACATTTCATGGCAAAATACATGGGAAAATCCCTTTGGGGAAAATTCCACATAGGGTTAGGGTTAGCCCTCCATGATTTCGCAGAGCAAAACCAACATTGCCATTGGATTCGGAGGCCACCCGTATGGTTAGGACAGGGGAAACCTTTTGAGCCAGCCTAATGTACATTTCCTGGCAAAATACATGGGAAAATCCCTTTGGGGAAAATTCCACTTAGGGTTAGGGTTAGCTCTCCATCAATTCGCAGAGCAATACTGACACTGCCATGGGATTCGGAGGCCACCCGTATGGTTAGGACGGGGGACGCCTTTTAAGCCAGCCTGATGTAAATTTCCTGGCAAAATACATGGGAAAATCCCATTAGGGAAAATTCCACTTAGGGTTAGGGTTAGCTCTCCATCAATTCGCAGAGCAAAACCGACATTGCCATTGGATTCGGAGGCAACCCGTATGGTTAGGAGGGGGGACGCCTTTTGAGCCAGCCTGATGTACATTTCCTGGCAAAATACATGGGAAAATCCCATTGGGGAAAATTCCACTTAGGGTTAGGGATAGCCGTCCACGTATTCGCAGAGCAAAACTAACATTGCCATTGGATTCGGAGGCCACCCGTATGGTTAGGAGGGGGGACGCCTTTTGAACCGGCCTGATGTACATTTCCTGGCAAAATACATGGGAAAATCCCTTTGGGGAAAATTCCACTTAGGGTTAGGGTTAGCTCTCCATCAATTCGCAGAGCAATACTGACACTGCCATGGGATTCGGAGGCCACCCGTATGGTTAGGACGGGGGACGCCTTTTAAGCCAGCCTGATGTAAACTTCCTGGCAAAATACATGGGAAAATCCCATTGGGGAAAATTCCACTTAGGATTAGGGTTATCTCTCCATGAATTCGCAGAGCAATACTGACACTGCCATTGGATTCGGAGGCCACCTGTATGGTTAGGACGGGGGACCCCTTTTGAGCCAGCCTGATGTACATTTCCTGGCAAAATACATGGGAAAATCCCTTTGGGGAAAATTCCACTTAGGGTTAGGGTTAGCTCTCCATCAATTCGCAGAGCAATACTGACACTGCCATGGGATTCGGAGGCCACCCGTATGGTTAGGACGGGGGACGCCTTTTAAGCCAGCCTGATGTAAACTTCCTGGCAAAATACATGGGAAAATCCCATTGGGGATAATTCCACTTAGGATTAGGGTTATCTCTCCATGAATTCGCAGAGCAATCCTGACACTGCCATTGGATTTGGAGGCCACCCGTATGGTTAGGAGGGGGCACGGCTTTTGAGCTGGACTTATGTACATTTCATGGCAAAATACATGGGAAAATCCCATTGGGGAAAATTCCACATAGGGTTAGGGTTAGCCCTCCATGATTTCGCAGAGCAAAACCAAAATTGCCATTGGATTCGGAGGCCACCCGTATGGTTAGGACAGGGGACGCCTTTTAAGCCAGCCTAATGTACATTTCCTGGCAAAATACATGGGAAAATCCCTTTGGGGAAAATTCCACTTAGGGTTAGGGTTAGCTCTCCATCAATTCGCAGAGCAAAACCGACATTGCCATTGGATTCGGAGGCAACCCGTATGGTTAGGAGGGGGGACGCCTTTTGAGCCAGCCTGATGTACATTTCCTGGCAAAATACATGGGAAAATCCCATTGGGGAAAATTCCACTTAGGGTTAGGGATAGCCGTCCACGTATTCGCAGAGCAAAACTAACATTGCCATTGGATTCGGAGGCCACCCGTATGGTTAGGACGGGGGACGCCTTTTGAGCCAGCCTGATGTACATTTCCTGGCAAAATACATGGGAAAATCCCTTTGGGGAATATTCCACAGGGTTAGGGTTAGCTCTCCATGAATTCGCAGAGCAAAACTGACATTGCCATTGGATTGGGAGGCCACCCGTATGGTTAGTACGGATGACGCCTATTGAGCCGGCCGTATGTATGTTTCCTGGCAAGATACATGGGAAAATCCCATTGGGGAATATTCCATAGGGTTAGGGTTAGCTCTACATTGATTCGCAGAGCAAAACTGACATTGCCATTGGATTCGGAGGCCACCCATATGGTTAGTACGGGGGACGCCTTTTGAGCCAGCCTGATGTACATTTCCTGGCAAAATACATGGGAAAATCCCTTTGGGGAAAATTCCACTTAGGGTTAGGGTTAGCTCTCCATCAATTCGCAGAGCAATACTGACACTGCCATGGGATTCGGAGGCCACCCGTATGGTTAGGACGGGGGACGCCTTTTAAGCCAGCCTGATGTAAACTTCCTGGCAAAATACATGGGAAAATCCCATTGGGGATAATTCCACTTAGGATTAGGGTTATCTCTCCATGAATTCGCAGAGCAATCCTGACACTGCCATTGGATTTGGAGGCCACCCGTATGGTTAGGAGGGGGCACGGCTTTTGAGCTGGACTTATGTACATTTCATGCCAAAATACATGGGAAAATCCCATTGGGGAAAATTCCACATAGGATTAGGGTTATCTCTCCATGAATTCGCAGAGCAATACTGACACTGCCATTGGATTCGGAGGCCACCTGTATGGTTAGGACGGGGGACCCCTTTTGAGCCAGCCTGATGTACATTTCCTGGCAAAATACATGGGAAAATCCCTTTGGGGAAAATTCCACTTAGGGTTAGGGTTAGCTCTCCATCAATTCGCAGAGCAATACTGACACTGCCATGGGATTCGGAGGCCACCCGTATGGTTAGGACGGGGGACGCCTTTTAAGCCAGCCTGATGTAAACTTCCTGGCAAAATACATGGGAAAATCCCATTGGGGATAATTCCACTTAGGATTAGGGTTATCTCTCCATGAATTCGCAGAGCAATCCTGACACTGCCATTGGATTTGGAGGCCACCCGTATGGTTAGGAGGGGGCACGGCTTTTGAGCTGGACTTATGTACATTTCATGGCAAAATACATGGGAAAATTCCATTGGGGAAAATTCCACATAGGGTTAGGGTTAGCCCTCCATGATTTCGCAGAGCAAAACCAACATTGCCATTGGATTCGGAGGCCACCCGTATGGTTAGGACAGGGGACGCCTTTTAAGCCAGCCTAATGTACATTTCCTGGCAAAATACATGGGAAAATCCCTTTGGGGAAAATTCCACTTAGGGTTAGGGTTAGCTCTCCATCAATTCGCAGAGCAATACTGACACTGCCATGGGATTCGGAGGCCACCCGTATGGTTAGGACGGGGGACGCCTTTTAAGCCAGCCTGATGTAAATTTCCTGGCAAAATACATGGGAAAATCCCATTAGGGAAAATTCCACTTAGGGTTAGGGTTAGCTCTCCATCAATTCGCAGAGCAAAACCGACATTGCCATTGGATTCGGAGGCAACCCGTATGGTTAGGAGGGGGGACGCCTTTTGAGCCAGCCTGATGTACATTTCCTGGCAAAATACATGGGAAAATCCCATTGGGGAAAATTCCACTTAGGGTTAGGGATAGCCGTCCACGTATTCGCAGAGCAAAACTAACATTGCCATTGGATTCGGAGGCCACCCGTATGGTTAGGACGGGGGACGCCTTTTGAGCCAGCCTGATGTACATTTCCTGGCAAAATACATGGGAAAATCCCTTTGGGGAATATTCCACAGGGTTAGGGTTAGCTCTCCATGAATTCGCAGAGCAAAACTGACATTGCCATTGGATTGGGAGGCCACCCGTATGGTTAGTACGGATGACGCCTATTGAGCCGGCCGTATGTATGTTTCCTGGCAAGATACATGGGAAAATCCCATTGGGGAATATTCCATAGGGTTAGGGTTAGCTCTACATTGATTCGCAGAGCAAAACTGACATTGCCATTGGATTCGGAGGCCACCCATATGGTTAGTACGGGGGACGCCTTTTGAGCCGGCCTGATGTACATTTCCTGGCAAAATACATGGGAAAATCCCATTGGGGAAAATTCCATTTAGGGTTAGCGTTATCTGTCCATGAATTCGCAGAGCAATCCTGACACTGCCATTGGATTCGGAGGCCACCTGTATGGTTAGGACGGGGGACGCAATTTGAGCCAGCCTGATGTACATTTCCTGGCAAAATACCTGGGAAAATCCCATTGGGGAAAATTCCACTTAGGGTTAGAGTTAGCCGTCCATGAATTCGCAGAGCAAAACTGACATTGCCATTGGATTTGGGGACCACCCGTATGAATGGGAGGGGGGACGCCTTTTGAGCCAGCCTGATGTACATTTCCTGGCAAAATACATGTGAAAATCCCATTGGGGAAAATTCCACTTAGGGTTAGGGTTCGTGCTCCATGAATTCGCAGAGCAGAACTGACATTGAAATTGGATTCAGAGCCCATCGGTATCAGTAGAAGGGGGGACGCCTTTTGAGCCCGCCTTATGTACATTTCATGGCAAAATACATGGGAAAATCCCATTGGGGAAAATTCCACTTAGGGTTAGGGTTAGCCCTCCATGAATTCGCAGAGCAGAACTGACATTGCCATTGGATTCAGAGGCCATCGGTATCGCTAGAAGGGGGGACGCCTTTTGAGCCCGCCTTATGTACATTTCATGGCAAAATACATGGGAAAATCCCTTTGGGGAATATTCCACAGGGTTAGGGTTAGCTCTCCATGAATTCGCAGAGCAAAACTGACATTGCCATTGGATTGGGAGGCCACACGTATGGTTAGTACGGATGACGCCTTTTGAGCCGGCCGTATGTACGTTTCCTGGAAAGATACATGGGAAAATCCCATTGGGGAATATTCCATAGGGTTAGGGTTAGCTCTACATTAATTCGCAGAGCAAAACCGACATTGCCATTGGATTCGGAGGCCACCCATATGGTTAGGAGGGGGGACGCCTTTTGAGCCGGCCTGATGTACATTTCCTGGCAAAATACA
Organism: Natrix helvetica; assembly: GCF_964273705.1. Classification (NCBI taxonomy): domain Eukaryota; kingdom Metazoa; phylum Chordata; class Lepidosauria; order Squamata; family Natricidae; genus Natrix; species Natrix helvetica. Next base: position 116,895,570 of record NC_138552.1, on the reverse strand, counting down.
TGGGAAAATCCCTTTGGGGAAAATTCCACTTAGGGTTAGGGTTAGCTCTCCATCAATTCGCAGAGCAATACTGACACTGCCATGGGATTCGGAGGCCACCCGTATGGTTAGGACGGGGGACGCCTTTTAAGCCAGCCTGATGTAAACTTCCTGGCAAAATACATGGGAAAATCCCATTGGGGAAAATTCCACTTAGGATTAGGGTTATCTCTCCATGAATTCGTAGAGCAATACTGACACTGCCATTGGATTCGGAGGCCACCTGTATGGTTAGGACGGGGGACCCCTTTTGAGCCAGCCTGATGTACATTTCCTGGCAAAATACATGGGAAAATCCCTTTGGGGAAAATTCCACTTAGGGTTAGGGTTAGCTCTCCATCAATTCGCAGAGCAATACTGACACTGCCATGGGATTCGGAGGCCACCCGTATGGTTAGGACGGGGGACGCCTTTTAAGCCAGCCTGATGTAAACTTCCTGGCAAAATACATGGGAAAATCCCATTGGGGATAATTCCACTTAGGATTAAGGTTATCTCTCCATGAATTCGCAGAGCAATCCTGACACTGCCATTGGATTTGGAGGCCACCCGTATGGTTAGGAGGGGGCACGGCTTTTGAGCTGGACTTATGTACATTTCATGGCAAAATACATGGGAAAATCCCATTGGGGAAAATTCCACATAGGGTTAGGGTTAGCCCTCCATGATTTCGCAGAGCAAAACCAACATTGCCATTGGATTCGGAGGCCACCCGTATGGTTAGGACAGGGGAAACCTTTTGAGCCAGCCTAATGTACATTTCCTGGCAAAATACATGGGAAAATCCCTTTGGGGAAAATTCCACTTAGGGTTAGGGTTAGCTCTCCATCAATTCGCAGAGCAATACTGACACTGCCATGGGATTCGGAGGCCACCCGTATGGTTAGGACGGGGGACGCCTTTTAAGCCAGCCTGATGTAAATTTCCTGGCAAAATACATGGGAAAATCCCATTAGGGAAAATTCCACTTAGGGTTAGGGTTAGCTCTCCATCAATTCGCAGAGCAAAACCGACATTGCCATTGGATTCGGAGGCAACCCGTATGGTTAGGAGGGGGGACGCCTTTTGAGCCAGCCTGATGTACATTTCCTGGCAAAATACATGGGAAAATCCCATTGGGGAAAATTCCACTTAGGGTTAGGGATAGCCGTCCACGTATTCGCAGAGCAAAACTAACATTGCCATTGGATTCGGAGGCCACCCGTATGGTTAGGACGGGGGACGCCTTTTGAACCAGCCTGATGTACATTTCCTGGCAAAATACATGGGAAAATCCCTTTGGGGAATATTCCACAGGGTTAGGGTTAGCTCTCCGTGAATTCGCAGAGCAAAACTGACATTGCCATTGGAATGGGAGGCCACCCGTATGGTTAGTACGGATGACGCCTATTGAGCCGGCCGTATGTACGTTTCCTGGAAAGATACATGGGAAAATCCCATTGGGGAATATTCCATAGGGTTAGGGTTAGCTCTACATTAATTCGCAGAGCAAAACTGACATTGCCATTGGATTGGGAGGCCACCCGTATGGTTAGTACGGATGACGCCTTTTGAGCCGGCCGTATGTACGTTTCCTGGAAAGATACATGGGAAAATCCCATTGGGGAATATTCCATAGGGTTAGGGTTAGCTCTACATTAATTCGCAGAGCAAAACTGACATTGCCATTGGATTCGGAGGCCACCCATATGGTTAGGAGGGGGGACGCCTTTTGAGCCGGCCTGATGTACATTTCCTGGCAAAATACGTGGGAAAATCCCTTTGGGGAAAATTCCACTTAGGATTAGGGTTATCTCTCCATGAATTCGCAGAGCAATACTGACACTGCCATTGGATTCGGAGGCCACCTGTATGGTTAGGACGGGGGACCCCTTTTGAGCCAGCCTGATGTACATTTCCTGGCAAAATACATGGGAAAATCCCTTTGGGGAAAATTCCACTTAGGGTTAGGGTTAGCTCTCCATCAATTCGCAGAGCAATACTGACACTGCCATGGGATTCGGAGGCCACCCGTATGGTTAGGACGGGGGACGCCTTTTAAGCCAGCCTGATGTAAACTTCCTGGCAAAATACATGGGAAAATCCCATTGGGGATAATTCCACTTAGAATTAGGGTTATCTCTCCATGAATTCGCAGAGCAATCCTGACACTGCCATTGGATTTGGAGGCCACCCGTATGGTTAGGAGGGGGCACGGCTTTTGAGCTGGACTTATGTACATTTCATGGCAAAATACATGGGAAAATCCCATTGGGGAAAATTCCACATAGGGTTAGGGTTAGCCCTCCATGATTTCGCAGAGCAAAACCAACATTGCCATTGGATTCGGAGGCCACCCGTATGGTTAGGACAGGGGAAACCTTTTGAGCCAGCCTAATGTACATTTCCTGGCAAAATACATGGGAAAATCCCTTTGGGGAAAATTCCACTTAGGGTTAGGGTTAGCTCTCCATCAATTCGCAGAGCAATACTGACACTGCCATGGGATTCGGAGGCCACCCGTATGGTTAGGACGGGGGACGCCTTTTAAGCCAGCCTGAAGTAAATTTCCTGGCAAAATACATGGGAAAATCCCATTAGGGAAAATTCCACTTAGGGTTAGGGTTAGCTCTCCATCAATTCGCAGAGCAAAACCGACATTGCCATTGGATTCGGAGGCAACCCGTATGGTTAGGAGGGGGGACGCCTTTTGAGCCAGCCTGATGTACATTTCCTGGCAAAATACATGGGAAAATCCCATTGGGGAAAATTCCACTTAGGGTTAGGGATAGCCGTCCACGTATTCGCAGAGCAAAACTAACATTGCCATTGGATTCGGAGGCCACCCGTATGGTTAGGACGGGGGACGCCTTTTGAGCCAGCCTGATGTACATTTCCTGGCAAAATACATGGGAAAATCCCTTTGGGGAATATTCCACAGGGTTAGGGTTAGCTCTCCGTGAATTCGCAGAGCAAAACTGACATTGCCATTGGATTGGGAGGCCACCCGTATGGTTAGTACGGATGACGCCTATTGAGCCGGCCGTATGTACGTTTCCTGGCAAGATACATGGGAAAATCCCATTGGGGAATATTCCATAGGGTTAGGGTTAGCTCTACATTGATTCGCAGAGCAAAACTGACATTGCCATTGGATTCGGAGGCCACCCATATGGTTAGTACGGGGGACGCCTTTTGAGCCGGCCTGATGTACATTTCCTGGCAAAATACATGGGAAAATCCCATTGGGGAAAATTCCATTTAGGGTTAGCGTTATCTGTCCATGAATTCGCAGAGCAATCCTGACACTGCCATTGGATTCGGAGGCCACCTGTATGGTTAGGACGGGGGACGCAATTTGAGCCAGCCTGATGTACATTTCCTGGCAAAATACCTGGGAAAATCCCATTGGGGAAAATTCCACTTAGGGTTAGAGTTAGCCGTCCATGAATTCGCAGAGCAAAACTGACATTGCCATTGGATTCGGGGACCACCCGTATGAATGGGAGGGGGGACGCCTTTTGAGCCAGCCTGATGTACATTTCCTGGCAAAATACATGTGAAAATCCCATTGGGGAAAATTCCACTTAGGGTTAGGGTTCGTGCTCCATGAATTCCCAGAGCAGAACTGACATTGAAATTGGATTCAGAGCCCATCGGTATCACTAGAAGGGGGGACGCCTTTTGAGCCCGCCTTATGTACATTTCATGGCAAAATACATGGGAAAATCCCATTGGGGAAAATTCCACTTAGGGTTAGGGTTAGCCCTCCATGAATTCGCAGAGCAGAACTGACATTGCCATTGGATTCAGAGCCCATCGGTATCGCTAGAAGGGCTGACGCCTTTTGAGCCCGCCTTATGTACATTTCATGGCAAAATACATGGGAAAATCCCTTTGGGGAATATTCCACAGGGTTAGGGTTAGCTCTCCATGAATTCGCAGAGCAAAACTGACATTGCCATTGGATTGGGAGGCCACCCGTATGGTTAGTACGGATGACGCCTTTTGAGCCGGCCGTATGTACGTTTCCTGGAAAGATACATGGGAAAATCCCATTGGGGAATATTCCATAGGGTTAGGGTTAGCTCTACATTAATTCGCAGAGCAAAACTGACATTGCCATTGGATTCGGAGGCCACCCATATGGTTAGGAGGGGGGACGCCTTTTGAGCCGGCCTGATGTACATTTCCTGGCAAAATACGTGGGAAAATCCCTTTGGGGAAAATTCCACTTAGGATTAGGGTTATCTCTCCATGAATTCGCAGAGCAATACTGACACTGCCATTGGAATCGGAGGCCACCTGTATGGTTAGGACGGGGGACCCCTTTTGAGCCAGCCTGATGTACATTTCCTGGCAAAATACATGGGAAAATCCCTTTGGGGAAAATTCCACTTAGGGTTAGGGTTAGCTCTCCATCAATTCGCAGAGCAATACTGACACTGCCATGGGATTCGGAGGCCACCCGTATGGTTAGGACGGGGGACGCCTTTTAAGCCAGCCTGATGTAAACTTCCTGGCAAAATACATGGGAAAATCCCATTGGGGATAATTCCACTTAGGATTAGGGTTATCTCTCCATGAATTCGCAGAGCAATCCTGACACTGCCATTGGATTTGGAGGCCACCCGTATGGTTAGGAGGGGGCACGGCTTTTGAGCTGGACTTATGTACATTTCATGGCAAAATACATGGGAAAATCCCATTGGGGAAAATTCCACATAGGGTTAGGGTTAGCCCTCCATGATTTCGCAGAGCAAAACCAACATTGCCATTGGATTCGGAGGCCACCCGTATGGTTAGGACAGGGGAAACCTTTTGAGCCAGCCTAATGTACATTTCCTGGCAAAATACATGGGAAAATCCCTTTGGGGAAAATTCCACTTAGGGTTAGGGTTAGCTCTCCATCAATTCGCAGAGCAATACTGACACTGCCATGGGATTCGGAGGCCACCCGTATGGTTAGGACGGGGGACGCCTTTTAAGCCAGCCTGAAGTAAATTTCCTGGCAAAATACATGGGAAAATCCCATTAGGGAAAATTCCACTTAGGGTTAGGGTTAGCTCTCCATCAATTCGCAGAGCAAAACCGACATTGCCATTGGATTCGGAGGCAACCCGTATGGTTAGGAGGGGGGACGCCTTTTGAGCCAGCCTGATGTACATTTCCTGGCAAAATACATGGGAAAATCCCATTGGGGAAAATTCCACTTAGGGTTAGGGATAGCCGTCCACGTATTCGCAGAGCAAAACTAACATTGCCATTGGATTCGGAGGCCACCCGTATGGTTAGGACAGGGGAAACCTTTTGAGCCAGCCTAATGTACATTTCCTGGCAAAATACATGGGAAAATCCCTTTGGGGAAAATTCCACTTAGGGTTAGGGTTAGCTCTCCATCAATTCGCAGAGCAATACTGACACTGCCATGGGATTCGGAGGCCACCCGTATGGTTAGGACGGGGGACGCCTTTTAAGCCAGCCTGAAGTAAATTTCCTGGCAAAATACATGGGAAAATCCCATTAGGGAAAATTCCACTTAGGGTTAGGGTTAGCTCTCCATCAATTCGCAGAGCAAAACCGACATTGCCATTGGATTCGGAGGCAACCCGTATGGTTAGGAGGGGGGACGCCTTTTGAGCCAGCCTGATGTACATTTCCTGGCAAAATACATGGGAAAATCCCATTGGGGAAAATTCCACTTAGGGTTAGGGATAGCCGTCCACGTATTCGCAGAGCAAAACTAACATTGCCATTGGATTCGGAGGCCACCCGTATGGTTAGGACGGGGGACGCCTTTTGAGCCAGCCTGATGTACATTTCCTGGCAAAATACATGGGAAAATCCCATTGGGGAAAATTCCACTTAGGGTTAGGGATAGCCGTCCACGTATTCGCAGAGCAAAACTAACATTGCCATTGGATTCGGAGGCCACCCGTATGGTTAGGACGGGGGACGCCTTTTGAGCCAGCCTGATGTACATTTCCTGGCAAAATACATGGGAAAATCCCTTTGGGGAATATTCCACAGGGTTAGGGTTAGCTCTCCATGAATTTGCAGAGCAAAACTGACATTGCCATTGGATTGGGAGGCCACCCGTATGGTTAGTACGGATGACGCCTATTGAGCCGGCCGTATGTATGTTTCCTGGCAAGATACATGGGAAAATCCCATTGGGGAATATTCCATAGGGTTAGGGTTAGCTCTACATTGATTCGCAGAGCAAAACTGACATTGCCATTGGATTCGGAGGCCACCCATATGGTTAGTACGGGGGACGCCTTTTGAGCCGGCCTGATGTACATTTCCTGGCAAAATACATGGGAAAATCCCATTGGGGAAAATTCCATTTAGGGTTAGCGTTATCTGTCCATGAATTCGCAGAGCAATCCTGACACTGCCATTAGATTCGGAGGCCACCTGTATGGTTAGGATGGGGGACGCAATTTGAGCCAGCCTGATGTACATTTCCTGGCAAAATACCTGGGAAAATCCCATTGGGGAAAATTCCACTTAGGGTTAGAGTTAGCCGTCCATGAATTCGCAGAGCAAAACTGACATTGCCATTGGATTCGGGGACCACCCGTATGAATGGGAGGGGGGACGCCTTTTGAGCCAGCCTGATGTACATTTCCTGGCAAAATACATGTGAAAATCCCATTGGGGAAAATTCCACTTAGGGTTAGGGTTCGTGCTCCATGAATTCGCAGAGCAGAACTGACATTGAAATTGGATTCAGAGCCCATCGGTATCACTAGAAGGGGGGACGCCTTTTGAGCCCGCCTTATGTACATTTCATGGCAAAATACATGGGAAAATCCCATTGGGGAAAATTCCACTTAGGGTTAGGGTTAGCCCTCCATGAATTCGCAGAGCAGAACTGACATTGCCATTGGATTCAGAGCCCATCGGTATCGCTAGAAGGGGGGACGCCTTTTGAGCCCGCCTTATGTACATTTCATGGCAAAATACATGGGAAAATCCCTTTGGGGAATATTCCACAGGGTTAGGGTTAGCTCTCCATGAATTCGCAGAGCAAAACTGACATTGCCATTGGATTGGGAGGCCACCCGTATGGTTAGTACGGATGACGCCTTTTGAGCCGGCCGTATGTACGTTTCCTGGAAAGATACATGGGAAAATCCCATTGGGGAATATTCCATAGGGTTAGGGTTAGCTCTACATTAATTCGCAGAGCAAAACTGACATTGCCATTGGATTCGGAGGCCACCCATATGGTTAGGAGGGGGGACGCCTTTTGAGCCGGCCTGATGTACATTTCCTGGCAAAATACGTGGGAAAATCCCTTTGGGGAAAATTCCACTTAGGGTTAGGGTTAGCTCTCCATCAATTCGCAGAGCAATACTGACACTGCCATGGGATTCGGAGGCCTCCCGTATGGTTAGGACGGGGGACGCCTTTTAAGCCAGCCTGATGTAAACTTCCTGGCAAAATACATGGGAAAATCCCATTGGGGAAAATTCCACTTAGGATTAGGGTTATCTCTCCATGAATTCGCAGAGCAATCCTGACACTGCCATTGGATTTGGAGGCCACCCGTATGGTTAGGAGGGGGCACGGCTTTTGAGCTGGACTTATGTACATTTCATGGCAAAATACATGGGAAAATCCCATTGGGGAAAATTCCACATAGGGTTAGGGTTAGCCCTCCATGATTTCGCAGAGCAAAACCAACATTGCCATTGGATTCGGAGGCCACCCGTATGGTTAGGAAAGGGGAAACCTTTTGAGCCAGCCTAATGTACATTTCCTGGCAAAATACATGGGAAAATCCCTTTGGGGAAAATTCCACTTAGGGTTAGGGTTAGCTCTCCATCAATTCGCAGAGCAATACTGACACTGCCATGGGATTCGGAGGCCACCCGTATGGTTAGGACGGGGGACGCCTTTTAAGCCAGCCTGATGTAAATTTCCTGGCAAAATACATGGGAAAATCCCATTAGGGAAAATTCCACTTAGGGTTAGGGTTAGCTCTCCATCAATTCGCAGAGCAAAACCGACATTGCCATTGGATTCGGAGGCAACCCGTATGGTTAGGAGGGGGGACGCCTTTTGAGCCAGCCTGATGTACATTTCCTGGCAAAATACATGGGAAAATCCCATTGGGGAAAATTCCACTTAGGGTTAGGGATAGCCGTCCACGTATTCGCAGAGCAAAACTAACATTGCCATTGGATTCGGAGGCCACCCGTATGGTTAGGACGGGGGACGCCTTTTGAGCCAGCCTGATGTACATTTCCTGGCAAAATACATGGGAAAATCCCTTTGGGGAATATTCCACAGGGTTAGGGTTAGCTCTCCATGAATTCGCAGAGCAAAACTGACATTGCCATTGGATTGGGAGGCCACCCGTATGGTTAGTACGGATGACGCCTATTGAGCCGGCCGTATGTATGTTTCCTGGCAAGATACATGGGAAAATCCCATTGGGGAATATTCCATAGGGTTAGGGTTAGCTCTACATTGATTCGCAGAGCAAAACTGACATTGCCATTGGATTCGGAGCCCACCCATATGGTTAGTACGGGGGACGCCTTTTGAGCCGGCCTGATGTAAACTTCCTGGCAAAATACATGGGAAAATCCCATTGGGGATAATTCCACTTAGGATTAGGGTTATCTCTCCATGAATTCGCAGAGCAATCCTGACACTGCCATTGGATTTGGAGGCCACCCGTATGGTTAGGAGGGGGCACGGCTTTTGAGCTGGACTTATGTACATTTCATGGCAAAATACATGGGAAAATCCCATTGGGGAAAATTCCACATAGGGTTAGGGTTAGCCCTCCATGATTTCGCAGAGCAAAACCAACATTGCCATTGGATTCGGAGGCCACCCGTATGGTTAGGACAGGGGAAACCTTTTGAGCCAGCCTAATGTACATTTCCTGGCAAAATACATGGGAAAATCCCTTTGGGGAAAATTCCACTTAGGGTTAGGGTTAGCTCTCCATCAATTCGCAGAGCAATACTGACACTGCCATGGGATTCGGAGGCCACCCGTATGGTTAGGACGGGGGACGCCTTTTAAGCCAGCCTGAAGTAAATTTCCTGGCAAAATACATGGGAAAATCCCATTAGGGAAAATTCCACTTAGGGTTAGGGTTAGCTCTCCATCAATTCGCAGAGCAAAACCGACATTGCCATTGGATTCGGAGGCAACCCGTATGGTTAGGAGGGGGGACGCCTTTTGAGCCAGCCTGATGTACATTTCCTGGCAAAATACATGGGAAAATCCCATTGGGGAAAATTCCACTTAGGGTTAGTGATAGCCGTCCACGTATTCGCAGAGCAAAACTAACATTGCCATTGGATTCGGAGGCCACCCGTATGGTTAGGACGGGGGACGCCTTTTGAGCCAGCCTGATGTACATTTCCTGGCAAAATACATGGGAAAATCCCTTTGGGGAATATTCCACAGGGTTAGGGTTAGCTCTCCATGAATTCGCAGAGCAAAACTGACATTGCCATTGGATTGGGAGGCCACCCGTATGGTTAGTACGGATGACGCCTATTGAGCCGGCCGTATGTATGTTTCCTGGCAAGATACATGGGAAAATCCCATTGGGGAATATTCCATAGGGTTAGGGTTAGCTCTACATTGATTCGCAGAGCAAAACTGACATTGCCATTGGATTCGGAGGCCACCCATATGGTTAGTACGGGGGACGCCTTTTGAGCCGGCCTGATGTACATTTCCTGGCAAAATACATGGGAAAATCCCATTGGGGAAAATTCCATTTAGGGTTAGCGTTATCTGTCCATGAATTCGCAGAGCAATCCTGACACTGCCATTGGATTCGGAGGCCACCTGTATGGTTAGGACTGGGGACGCAATTTGAGCCAGCCTGATGTACATTTCCTGGCAAAATACCTGGGAAAATCCCATTGGGGAAAATTCCACTTAGGGTTAGAGTTAGCCGTCCATGAATTCGCAGAGCAAAACTGACATTGCCATTGGATTGGGAGGCCACCCGTATGGTTAGTACGGATGACGCCTATTGAGCCGGCCGTATGTATGTTTCCTGGCAAGATACATGGGAAAATCCCATTGGGGAATATTCCATAGGGTTAGGGTTAGCTCTACATTGATTCGCAGAGCAAAACTGACATTGCCATTGGATTCGGAGCCCACCCATATGGTTAGTACGGGGGACGCCTTTTGAGCCGGCCTGATGTAAACTTCCTGGCAAAATACATGGGAAAATCCCATTGGGGATAATTCCACTTAGGATTAGGGTTATCTCTCCATGAATTCGCAGAGCAATCCTGACACTGCCATTGGATTTGGAGGCCACCCGTATGGTTAGGAGGGGGCACGGCTTTTGAGCTGGACTTATGTACATTTCATGGCAAAATACATGGGAAAATCCCATTGGGGAAAATTCCACATAGGGTTAGGGTTAGCCCTCCATGATTTCGCAGAGCAAAACCAACATTGCCATTGGATTCGGAGGCCACCCGTATGGTTAGGACAGGGGAAACCTTTTGAGCCAGCCTAATGTACATTTCCTGGCAAAATACATGGGAAAATCCCTTTGGGGAAAATTCCACTTAGGGTTAGGGTTAGCTCTCCATCAATTCGCAGAGCAATACTGACACTGCCATGGGATTCGGAGGCCACCCGTATGGTTAGGACGGGGGACGCCTTTTAAGCCAGCCTGAAGTAAATTTCCTGGCAAAATACATGGGAAAATCCCATTAGGGAAAATTCCACTTAGGGTTAGGGTTAGCTCTCCATCAATTCGCAGAGCAAAACCGACATTGCCATTGGATTCGGAGGCAACCCGTATGGTTAGGAGGGGGGACGCCTTTTGAGCCAGCCTGATGTACATTTCCTGGCAAAATACATGGGAAAATCCCATTGGGGAAAATTCCACTTAGGGTTAGTGATAGCCGTCCACGTATTCGCAGAGCAAAACTAACATTGCCATTGGATTCGGAGGCCACCCGTATGGTTAGGACGGGGGACGCCTTTTGAGCCAGCCTGATGTACATTTCCTGGCAAAATACATGGGAAAATCCCTTTGGGGAATATTCCACAGGGTTAGGGTTAGCTCTCCATGAATTCGCAGAGCAAAACTGACATTGCCATTGGATTGGGAGGCCACCCGTATGGTTAGTACGGATGACGCCTATTGAGCCGGCCGTATGTATGTTTCCTGGCAAGATACATGGGAAAATCCCATTGGGGAATATTCCATAGGGTTAGGGTTAGCTCTACATTGATTCGCAGAGCAAAACTGACATTGCCATTGGATTCGGAGGCCACCCATATGGTTAGTACGGGGGACGCCTTTTGAGCCGGCCTGATGTACATTTCCTGGCAAAATACATGGGAAAATCCCATTGGGGAAAATTCCATTTAGGGTTAGCGTTATCTGTCCATGAATTCGCAGAGCAATCCTGACACTGCCATTGGATTCGGAGGCCACCTGTATGGTTAGGACTGGGGACGCAATTTGAGCCAGCCTGATGTACATTTCCTGGCAAAATACCTGGGAAAATCCCATTGGGGAAAATTCCACTTAGGGTTAGAGTTAGCCGTCCATGAATTCGCAGAGCAAAACTGACATTGCCATTGGATTCGGGGACCACCCGTATGAATGGGAGGGGGGACGCCTTTTGAGCCAGCCTGATGTACATTTCCTGGCAAAATACATGGGAAAATCCCATTGGGGAAAATTCCACTTAGGGTTAGCGTTATCTCTCCATGAATTCGCAGAGCAATCCTGACACTGCCATTGGATTTGGAGGCCACCCGTATGGTTAGGAGGGGGAACGCCTTTTGAGCTGGACTTATGTACATTTCCTGGCAAAATACATGGGAAAATCCCATTGGGGAAAATTCCACTTAGGGTTAGGGTTAGCCCTCCATGAATTCGCAGAGCAGAACTGACATTGCCATTGGATTCAGAGCCCATCGGTATCGCTAGAAGGGGGGACGCTTTTTGAGCCCGCCTTATGTACATTTCATGGCAAAATACATTGGAAAATCCCTTTGGGGAATATTCCACAGGGTTAGGGTTAGCTCTCCATGAATTCGCAGAGCAAAACTGACATTGCCATTGGATTGGGAGGCCACCTGTATGGTTAGTACGGATGACGCCTTTTGAGCCGGCCGTATGTACGTTTCCTGGAAAGATACATGGGAAAATCCCATTGGGGAATATTCCATAGGGTTAGGGTTAGCTCTACATTAATTCGCAGAGCAAAACTGACATTGCCATTGGATTCGGAGGCCACCCGTATGGTTAGGAGGGGGGACGCCTTTTGAGCCGGCCTGATGTACATTTCCTGGCAAAATACATGGGAAAATCCCTTTGGGGAAAATTCCACTTAGGGTTAGGGTTAGCTCTCCATCAATTCGCAGAGCAATACTGACACTGCCATGGGATTCGGAGGCCACCCGTATGGTTAGGACGGGGGACGCCTTTTAAGCCAGCCTGATGTAAACTTCCTGGCAAAATACATGGGAAAATCCCATTGGGGAAAATTCCACTTAGGATTAGGGTTATCTCTCCATGAATTCGAAGAGCAATACTGACACTGCCATTGGATTCGGAGGCCACCTGTATGGTTAGGAGGGGGCACGGCTTTTGAGCTGGACTTATGTACATTTCATGGCAAAATACATGGGAAAATCCCATTGGGGAAAATTCCACATAGGGTTAGGGTTAGCCCTCCATGATTTCGCAGAGCAAAACCAACATTGCCATTGGATTCGGAGGCCACCCGTATGGTTAGGACAGGGGAAACCTTTTGAGCCAGCCTAATGTACATTTCCTGGCAAAATACATGGGAAAATCCCTTTGGGGAAAATTCCACTTAGGGTTAGGGTTAGCTCTCCATCAATTCGCAGAGCAATACTGACACTGCCATGGGATTCGGAGGCCACCCGTATGGTTAGGACGGGGGACGCCTTTTAAGCCAGCCTGATGTAAATTTCCTGGCAAAATACATGGGAAAATCCCATAAGGGAAAATTCCACTTAGGGTTAGGGTTAGCTCTCCATCAATTCGCAGAGCAAAATCGACATTGCCATTGGATTCGGAGGCAACCCGTATGGTTAGGAGGGGGGACGCCTTTTGAGCCAGCCTGATGTACATTTCCTGGCAAAATACATGGGAAAATCCCATTGGGGAAAATTCCACTTAGGGTTAGGGATAGCCGTCCACGTATTCGCAGAGCAAAACTAACATTGCCATTGGATTCGGAGGCCACCCGTATGGTTAGGACGGGGGACGCCTTTTGAGCCAGCCTGATGTACATTTCCTGGCAAAATACATGGGAAAATCCCTTTGGGGAATATTCCACAGGGTTAGGGTTAGCTCTCCATGAATTCGCAGAGCAAAACTGACATTGCCATTGGATTGGGAGGCCACCCGTATGGTTACTACGGATGACGCCTATTGAGCCGGACGTATGTACGTTTCCTGGCAAGATACATGGGAAAATCCCATTGGGGAATATTCCATAGGGTTAGGGTTAGCTCTACATTGATTCGCAGAGCAAAACTGACATTGCCATTGGATTCGGAGGCCACCCATATGGTTAGTACGGGGGACGCCTTTTGAGCCGGCCTGATGTACATTTCCTGGCAAAATACATGGGAAAATCCCATTGGGGAAAATTCCACTTAGGGTTAGAGTTAGCCGTCCATGAATTCGCAGAGCAAAACTGACATTGCCATTGGATTCGGGGACCACCCGTATGAATGGGAGGGGGGACGCCTTTTGAGCCAGCCTGATGTACATTTCCTGGCAAAATACATGGGAAAATCCCATTGGGGAAAATTCCACTTAGGGTTAGCGTTATCTCTCCATGAATTCGCAGAGCAATCCTGACACTGCCATTGGATTTGGAGGCCACCCGTATGGTTAGGAGGGGGAACGCCTTTTGAGCTGGACTTATGTACATTTCCTGGCAAAATACATGGGAAAATCCCATTGGGGAAAATTCCACTTAGGGTTAGGGTTAGCCCTCCATGAACTCGCAAAGCAAAACCGACATTGCTATTGGATTCGGAGCCTATCGGTATGGTTAGGAGAGGGCACGCCTTTTGAGCTGGACTTATGTACATTTCCTGGCAAAATACATGGGAAAATCCCATTGGGGAAAATTCCACTTAGGGTTAGGGTTCGCGCTAAATGAATTCGCAGAGCAGAAATGACATTGCCATTGGATTCAGAGCCCATCGGTATCGCTAGAAGGGGGGACTCCTTTTGTGCCCGCCTTATGTATATTTCGTGGCAAAATACATGGGAAAATCCCATTGGGGAAAATTCCACTTAGGGTTAGGGTTCGCGCTCCATGAATTCGGAGAGCAGAACTGACATTTACATTGGATTCAGAGCCCATCGGTATCGCTAGAAGGGGGGACGCCTTTTGAGCCCGCCTTATGTACATTTCATGGCAAAATACATGGGAAAATCCCTTTGGGGAAAATTCCACTTAGGGTTAGGGTTAGCCCTCCATGAATTCGCAGAGCAAAACTGACATTGCCATTGGATTCGGAGGCCACCCGTATGGTTAGGAGGGGGGACGCCTTTTGAGCTGGACTTATGTACATTTCCTGGCAAAATACATGGGAAAATCCCTTTGGGGAAAATTCCACTTAGGGTTAGGGTTAGCCCTCCATGAATTCACAGAGCAAAACTGACATTGCCATTGGATTCGGAGGCCACCCGTATGGTTAGGATGGGGGACGCCTTTTGAGCCAGCCTGATGTACATTTCCTGGCAAAATACATGGAAAAATCCCATTGGGGAAAATTCCACTTAGGGTTAGGGTTAGCCCTCCATGAATTCGCAGAGCAATCCTGACACTGCCATTGGATTCGGAGGCCACCCGTATGGTTAGTAGGGGGCACGCCTTTTGACCCTGAATTATGTACATTTCCTGGCAAAATACATCGGAAAATCCCTTTGGGGAAAATTCCACTTAGGGTTAGGGTAAGTTCTCCATCAATTCGTAAAGCAATACTGACACTGCCATTGAATTCGGAGGCCACCCGTATGGTTACGAGGGGGCACGCCTTTTGAGCTGGACTTATGTACATTTCCTGGCAAAATACATGGGAAAATCCCATTGGGAAAAATTCCACTTAGGGTTAGGGTTAGCCCTCCATGAATTCACAGAGCAAAACTCACATTGCCATTGGATTCGGAGGCCACCCGTATGGTGAGAATGGGGGACGCCTTTTGAGCCAGCCTGATGTACATTTCCTGGCAAAATACATGGAAAAATTCCATTGGGGAAAATTCCACTTAGGGTTAGGGTTAGCCCTCCATGAATTCGCAGAGCAATCCTGACACTGCCATGGGATTCGGAGGCCACCCGTACGGTTAGGAGGGGGCACGCCTTTTGACCCTGAATTATGTACATTTCCTGGCAAAATACATCGGAAAATCCCTTTGGCGAAAATTCCACTTAGGGTTAGGGTAAGTTCTCCATCAATTCGCAGAGCAATACTGACACTGCCATGGGATTCGGAGGCCACCCGTATGGTTAGGAGGGGGGACGCCTTTTGAGCTGGACTTATGTACATTTCCTGGCAAAATACATGGGAAAATCCCATTGGGGAAAATTCCAATTAGGGTTAGGGTTAGCCCTCCATGAACTCGCAGAGCAAAACCGACATTGCTATTGGATTCGGAGCCTATCGGTATGGTTAGGAGAGGGCACGCCTTTTGAGCTGGACTTATGTACATTTCCTGGCAAAATACATGGGAAAATCCCATTGGGGAAAATTCCACTTAGGGTTAGGGTTCGCGCTCCATGAATTCGCAGAGCAGAACTGACATTGCCATTGGATTCAGAGCCCATCGGTATCGCTAGAAGGGGGGACGCCTTTTGAGCCCGCCTTATGTACATTTCATGGCAAAATACATGGGAAAATCCCATTGGGGAAAATTCCACTTAGGGTTAGGGTTAGCCCTCCATGAATTCGCAGAGCAAAACTGACACTGCCATTGGATTCGGAGGCCACCCGTATGGTTAGGAGGGGGGACGCCTTTTGAGCCGGCCTGATGTACATTTCCTGGCAAAATACATGGGAAAATCCCATTGGAAAAAATTCCACTTAGGGTTAGGGTTAGCCCTCCATGAATTCGCAGAGCAAAACTGACATTGCCATTGGATTCGGAGGCCACCCGTATGGTTAGGATGGGGGACGCCTTTTGAGCCACCCTGATGTACATTACATGGCAAAATACATGGAAAAATCCCATTGGGGAAAATTCCACTTAGGGTTAGGGTTAGCCCTCCATGATTTCGCAGAGCAAAACCGACATTGCCATTGGATTCGGAGGCCACCCATATGGTTAGGATGGGGGACGCCTTTTGAGCCAGCCTGATGTACATTTCCTGGCAAAATACATGGGAAAATCCCATTGGGGAAAATTCCACTTAGGGTTAGGCTTATCTCTCCATGAATTCGCAGAGCAATCCTGACACTGCCATTGGATTCGGAGGCCACCCGTATGGTTATGATGGGGGACGCCTTTTGAGCCAGCCTGATGTACATTTCCTGGCAAAATACATGGGAAAATCCCATTGGAAAAAATTCCACTTAGGGTTAGGGTTAGCCCTCCATGAATTCGCAGAGCAAAACTGACATTGCCATTGGATTCGGAGGCCACCCGTATGGTAAGGATGGGAGACGCCTTTTGAGCCACCCTGATGTACATTACATGGCAAAATACATGGAAAAATCCCATTGGGGAAAATTCCACTTAGGGTTAGGGTTAGCCCTCCATGATTTCGCAGAGCAAAACCGACATCGCCATTGGACTCGGAGGCCACCCATATGGTTAGGACGGGGGACGCCTTTTGAGCCAGCCTGATGTACATTTCCTGGCAAAATACATGGGAAAATCCCATTGGGGAAAATTCCACTTAGGGTTAGGGTTATCTCTCCATGAATTCGCAGAGCAATCCTGACACTGCCATTGGATTCGGAGGCCACCCATATGGTTAGGACGGGGGACGCCTTTTGAGCCAGCCTGATGTACATTTCCTGGCAAAATACATGGGAAAATCCCATTGGGGAAAATTCCACTTAGGGTTAGGCTTATCTCTCCATGAATTCGCAGAGCAATCCTGACACTGCCATTGGATTCGGAGGCCACCCTTATGGTTACGAGGGGGCACGCCTTTTGAGCTGGACTTATGTACATTTCCTGGCAAAATACATGGAAAAATCCCATTGGGGAAAATTCCACTTAGGTTTAGGGTTAGCCCTCCATGATTTCGCAGAGCAAAACCGACATTGCCATTGGATTCGGAGGCCACCCATATGGTTAGGACGGGGGACGCCTTTTGAGCCAGCCTGATGTACATTTCCTGGCAAAATACATGGGAAAATCCCATTGGGGAAAATTCCACTTAGGGTTAGGCTTATCTCTCCATGAATTCGCAGAGCAATCCTGACACTGCCATTGGATTCGGAGGCCACCCGTATGGTTATGATGGGGGACGCCTTTTGAGCCAGCCTGATGTACATTTCCTGGCAAAATACATGGGAAAATCCCATTGGAAAAAATTCCACTTAGGGTTAGGGTTAGCCCTCCATGAATTCGCAGAGCAAAACTGACATTGCCATTGGATTCGGAGGCCACCCGTATGGTTAGGATGGGAGACGCCTTTTGAGCCACCCTGATGTACATTACATGGCAAAATACATGGAAAAATCCCATTGGGGAAAATTCCACTTAGGGTTAGGGTTAGCCCTCCATGATTTCGCAGAGCAAAACCGACATCGCCATTGGACTCGGAGGCCACCCATATGGTTAGGACGGGGGACGCCTTTTGAGCCAGCCTGATGTACATTTCCTGGCAAAATACATGGGAAAATCCCATTGGGGAAAATTCCACTTAGGGTTAGGGTTATCTCTCCATGAATTCGCAGAGCAATCCTGACACTGCCATTGGATTCGGAGGCCACCCATATGGTTACGAGGGGGCACGCCTTTTGAGCTGGACTTATGTACATTTCCTGGCAAAATACATGGAAAAATCCCATTGGGGAAAATTCCACTTAGGTTTAGGGTTAGCCCTCCATGATTTCGCAGAGCAAAACCGACATTGCCATTGGATTCGGAGGCCACCCATATGGTTAGGACGGGGGACGCCTTTTGAGCCAGCCTGATGTACATTTCCTGGCAAAATACATGGGAAAATCCCATTGGGGAAAATTCCACTTAGGGTTAGGGTTATCTCTCCATGAATTCGCAGAGCAATCCTGACACTGCCATTGGATTCGGAGGCCACCCGTATGGTTATGATGGGGGACGCCTTTTGAGCCAGCCTGATGTACATTTCCTGGCAAAATACATGGGAAAATCCCATTGGGGAAAATTCCACTTAGGGTTAGGGTTAGCCCTCCATGAATTCACAGAGCAAAACTGACATTGCGATTGGATTCGGAGGCCACCCGTATGGTTAGGATGGGGGACGCCTTTTGAGCCAGCCTGATGTACATTTCCTGGCAAAATACATGGAAAAATCCCATTGGGGAAAATTCCACTTAGGGTTAGGGTTAGCCCTCCATGAATTCACAGAGCAAAACTGACATTGCGATTGGATTCGGAGGCCACCCGTATGGTTAGGATGGGGGACGCCTTTTGAGCCAGCCTGATGTACATTTCCTGGCAAAATACATGGAAAAATCCCATTGGGGAAAATTCCACTTAGGGTTAGGGTTAGCCCTACATGATTTCGCAGAGCAAAACTGACATTGCCATTGGATTTGGAGGCCACCCGTATGGTTAGGAGGGGGAACGCCTTTTGAGCTGGACTTATGTACATTTCCTGGCAAAATACATGGGAAAATCCCATTGGGGAAAATTCCACTTAGGGTTAGGGTTAGCCCTCCATGAACTCGCAAAGCAAAACCGACATTGCTATTGGATTCGGAGCCTATCGGTATGGTTAGGAGAGGGCACGCCTTTTGAGCTGGACTTATGTACATTTCCTGGCAAAATACATGGGAAAATCCCATTGGGGAAAATTCCACTTAGGGTTAGGGTTCGCGCTCCATGAATTCGCAGAGCAGAAATGACATTGCCATTGGATTCAGAGCCCATCGGTATCGCTAGAAGGGGGGACTCCTTTTGTGCCCGCCTTATGTATATTTCGTGGCAAAATACATGGGAAAATCCCATTGGGGAAAATTCCACTTAGGGTTAGGGTTCGCGCTCCATGAATTCGGAGAGCAGAACTGACATTTACATTGGATTCAGAGCCCATCGGTATCGCTAGAAGGGGGGACGCCTTTTGAGCCCGCCTTATGTACATTTCATGGCAAAATACATGGGAAAATCCCTTTGGGGAATATTCCACAGGGTTAGGGTTAGCCCTCCATGAATTCGCAGAGCAAAACTGACATTGCCATTGGATTCGGAGGCCACCCGTATGGTTAGGAGGGGGGACGCCTTTTGAGCTGGACTTATGTACATTTCCTGGCAAAATACATGGGAAAATCCCTTTGTGGAAAATTCCACTTAGGGTTAGGGTTAGCCCTCCATGAATTCACAGAGCAAAACTGACATTGCCATTGGATTCGGAGGCCACCCGTATGGTTAGGATGGGGGACACCTTTTGAGCCAGCCTGATGTACATTTCCTGGCAAAATACATGGAAAAATCCCATTGGGGAAAATTCCACTTAGGGTTAGGGTTAGCCCTCCATGAATTCGCAGAGCAATCCTGACACTGCCATTGGATTCGGAGGCCACCCGTATGGTTAGTAGGGGGCACGCCTTTTGACCCTGAATTATGTACATTTCCTGGCAAAATACATCGGAAAATCCCTTTGGGGAAAATTCCACTTAGGGTTAGGGTAAGTTCTCCATCAATTCGTAAAGCAATACTGACACTGCCATTGAATTCGGAGGCCACCCGTATGGTTACGAGGGGGCACGCCTTTTGAGCTGGACTTATGTACATTTCCTGGCAAAATACATGGGAAAATCCCATTGGGAAAAATTCCACTTAGGGTTAGGGTTAGCCCTCCATGAATTCACAGAGCAAAACTCACATTGCCATTGGATTCGGAGGCCACCCGTATGGTGAGAATGGGGGACGCCTTTTGAGCCAGCCTGATGTACATTTCCTGGCAAAATACATGGAAAAATTCCATTGGGGAAAATTCCACTTAGGGTTAGGGTTAGCCCTCCATGAATTCGCAGAGCAATCCTGACACTGCCATGGGATTCGGAGGCCACCCGTACGGTTAGGAGGGGGCACGCCTTTTGACCCTGAATTATGTACATTTCCTGGCAAAATACATCGGAAAATCCCTTTGGCGAAAATTCCACTTAGGGTTAGGGTAAGTTCTCCATCAATTCGCAGAGCAATACTGACACTGCCATGGGATTCGGAGGCCACCCGTATGGTTAGGAGGGGGGACGCCTTTTGAGCTGGACTTATGTACATTTCCTGGCAAAATACATGGGAAAATCCCATTGGGGAAAATTCCACTTAGGGTTAGGGTTAGCCCTCCATGAACTCGCAGAGCAAAACCGACATTGCTATTGGATTCGGAGCCTATCGGTATGGTTAGGAGAGGGCACGCCTTTTGAGCTGGACTTATGTACATTTCCTGGCAAAATACATGGGAAAATCCCATTGGGGAAAATTCCACTTAGGGTTAGGGTTCGCGCTCCATGAATTCGCAGAGCAGAACTGACATTGCCATTGGATTCAGAGCTCATCGGTATCGCTAGAAGGGGGGACGCCTTTTGAGCCCGCCTTATGTACATTTCATGGCAAAATACATGGGAAAATCCCATTGGGGAAAATTCCACTTAGGGTTAGGGTTAGCCCTCCATGAATTCGCAGAGCAAAACTGACACTGCCATTGGATTCGGAGGCCACCCGTATGGTTAGGAGGGGGGACGCCTTTTGAGCCGGCCTGATGTACATTTCCTGGCAAAATACATGGGAAAATCCCATTGGAAAAAATTCCACTTAGGGTTAGGGTTAGCCCTCCATGAATTCGCAGAGCAAAACTGACATTGCCATTGGATTCGGAGGCCACCCGTATGGTTAGGATGGGGGACGCCTTTTGAGCCACCCTGATGTACATTACATGGCAAAATACATGGAAAAATCCCATTGGGGAAAATTCCACTTAGGGTTAGGGTTAGCCCTCCATGATTTCGCAGAGCAAAACCGACATTGCCATTGGACTCGGAGGCCACCCATATGGTTAGGACGGGGGACGCCTTTTGAGCCAGCCTGATGTACATTTCCTGGCAAAATACATGGGAAAATCCCATTGGGGAAAATTCCACTTAGGGTTAGGGTTATCTCTCCATGAATTCGCAGAGCAATCCTGACACTGCCATTGGATTCGGAGGCCACCCTTATGGTTACGAGGGGGCACGCCTTTTGAGCTGGACTTATGTACATTTCCTGGCAAAATACATGGAAAAATCCCATTGGGGAAAATTCCACTTAGGTTTAGGGTTAGCCCTCCATGATTTCGCAGAGCAAAACCGACATTGCCATTGGATTCGGAGGCCACCCATATGGTTAGGACGGGGGACGCCTTTTGAGCCAGCCTGATGTACATTTCCTGGCAAAATACATGGGAAAATCCCATTGGGGAAAATTCCACTTAGGGTTAGGGTTATCTCTCCATGAATTCGCAGAGCAATCCTGACACTGCCATTGGATTCGGAGGCCACCCGTATGGTTATGATGGGGGACGCCTTTTGAGCCAGCCTGATGTACATTTCCTGGCAAAATACATGGGAAAATCCCATTGGGGAAAATTCCACTTAGGGTTAGGGTTAGCCCTCCATGATTTCGCAGAGCAAAACCGACATTGCCATTGGATTCGGAGGCCACCCATATGGTTAGGAGGGGGGACGCCTTTTGAGCCGGCCTGATGTACATTTCCTGGCAAAATACATGGGAAAATCCCATTGGAAAAAATTCCACTTAGGGTTAGGGTTAGCCCTCCATGAATTCGCAGAGCAAAACTGACATTGCCATTGGATTCGGAGGCCACCCGTATGGTTAGGATGGGGGACGCCTTTTGAGCCACCCTGATGTACATTACATGGCAAAATACATGGAAAAATCCCATTGGGGAAAATTCCACTTAGGGTTAGGGTTAGCCCTCCATGATTTCGCAGAGCAAAACCGACATCGCCATTGGACTCGGAGGCCACCCATATGGTTAGGACGGGGGACGTCTTTTGAGCCAGCCTGATGTACATTTCCTGGCAAAATACATGGGAAAATCCCATTGGGGAAAATTCCACTTAGGGTTAGGGTTATCTCTCCATGAATTCGGAGAGCAATCCTTACACTGCCATTGGATTCAGAGCCCATCGGTATCGCTAGAAGGGGGGACGCTTTTTGAGCCCGCCTTATGTACATTTCATGGCAAAATACATGGGAAAATCCCTTTGGGGAATATTCCACAGGGTTAGGGTTAGCTCTCCATGAATTCGCAGAGCAAAACTGACATTGCCATTGGATTGGGAGGCCACCCGTATGGTTAGTACGGATGACGCCTTTTGAGCCGGCCGTATGTACGTTTCCTGGAAAGATACATGGGAAAATCCCATTGGGGAATATTCCATAGGGTTAGGGTTAGCTCTACATTAATTCGCAGAGCAAAACTGACATTGCCATTGGATTCGGAGGCCACCCATATGGTTAGGAGGGGGGACGCCTTTTGAGCCGGCCTGATGTACATTTCCTGGCAAAATACATGGGAAAATCCCTTTGGGGAAAATTCCACTTAGGGTTAGGGTTAGCTCTCCATCAATTCGCAGAGCAATACTGACACTGCCATGGGATTCGGAGGCCACCCGTATGGTTAGGACGGGGGACGCCTTTTAAGCCAGCCTGATGTAAACTTCCTGGCAAAATACATGGGAAAATCCCATTGGGGAAAATTCCACTTAGGATTAGGGTTATCTCTCCATGAATTCGCAGAGCAATACTGACACTGCCATTGGATTCGGAGGCCACCTGTATGGTTAGGAGGGGGCACGGCTTTTGAGCTGGACTTATGTACATTTCATGGCAAAATACATGGGAAAATCCCATTGGGGAAAATTCCACATAGGGTTAGGGTTAGCCCTCCATGATTTCGCAGAGCAAAACCAACATTGCCATTGGATTCGGAGGCCACCCGTATGGTTAGGACAGGGGAAACCTTTTGAGCCAGCCTAATGTACATTTCCTGGCAAAATACATGGGAAAATCCCTTTGGGGAAAATTCCACTTAGGGTTAGGGTTAGCTCTCCATCAATTCGCAGAGCAATACTGACACTGCCATGGGATTCGGAGGCCACCCGTATGGTTAGGACGGGGGACGCCTTTTAAGCCAGCCTGATGTAAATTTCCTGGCAAAATACATGGGAAAATCCCATTAGGGAAAATTCCACTTAGGGTTAGGGTTAGCTCTCCATCAATTCGCAGAGCAAAACCGACATTGCCATTGGATTCGGAGGCAACCCGTATGGTTAGGAGGGGGGACGCCTTTTGAGCCAGCCTGATGTACATTTCCTGGCAAAATACATGGGAAAATCCCATTGGGGAAAATTCCACTTAGGGTTAGGGATAGCCGTCCACGTATTCGCAGAGCAAAACTAACATTGCCATTGGATTCGGAGGCCACCCGTATGGTTAGGAGGGGGGACGCCTTTTGAGCCAGCCTGATGTACATTTCCTGGCAAAATACATGGGAAAATCCCTTTGGGGAAAATTCCACTTAGGGTTAGGGTTAGCCCTCCATGAATTCACAGAGCAAAACTGACATTGCCATTGGATTCGGAGGCCACCCGTATGGTTAGGATGGGGGACGCCTTTTGAGCCAGCCTGATGTACATTTCCTGGCAAAATACATGGAAAAATCCCATTGGGGAAAATTCCACTTAGGGTTAGGGTTAGCCCTCCATGAATTCGCAGAGCAATCCTGACACTGCCATTGGATTCGGAGGCCACCCGTATGGTTAGTAGGGGGCACGCCTTTTGACCCTGAATTATGTACATTTCCTGGCAAAATACATCGGAAAATCCCTTTGGGGAAAATTCCACTTAGGGTTAGGGTAAGTTCTCCATCAATTCGTAAAGCAATACTGACACTGCCATTGAATTCGGAGGCCACCCATATGGTTAGGAGGGGGGACGCCTTTTGAGCCGGCCTGATGTACATTTCCTGGCAAAATACATGGGAAAATCCCATTGGAAAAAATTCCACTTAGGGTTAGGGTTAGCCCTCCCTGAATTCGCAGAGCAAAACTGACATTGCCATTGGATTCAGAGGCCACCCGTATGGTTAGGATGGGGGACGCCTTTTGAGCCACCTTGATGTACATTTCATGGCAAAATACATGGAAAAATCCCATTGGGGAAAATTCCACTTAGGGTTAGGGTTAGCCCTCCATGATTTCGCAGAGCAAAACTGACATTGCCATTGGATTCGGAGGCCACCCGTATGGTTACGAGGGGGCACGCCTTTTGAGCTGGACTTATGTACATTTCCTGGCAAAATACATGGAAAAATCCCATTGGGGAAAATTCCACTTAGGGTTAGGGTTAGCCCTCCATGATTTCGCAGAGCAAAACCGACATTGCCATTGGATTCGGAGGCCACCCATATGGTTAGGACAGGGGACGCCTTTTGAGCCAGACTGATGTACATTTCCTGGCAAAATACATGGGAAAATCCCATTGGGGAAAATTCCACTTAGGGTTAGGGTTATCTCTCCATGAATTCGCAGAGCAATCCTGACACTGCCATTGGATTCGGAGGCCACCCGTATGGTTATGATGGGGGACGCCTTTTGAGCCAGCCTGATGTACATTTCCTGGCAAAATACATGGGAAAATCCCATTGGGGAAAATTCCACTTAGGGTTAGGATTAGCCCTCCATGAATTCGCAGAGCAAAACTGACATTGCCATCGGATTCGGAGGCCACCCGTATGTTTAGGAGGGGGCACGCCTTTTGAGCTGGAATTATGTACATTTCCTGGCAAAATACATGGGAAAATCCCATTGGGGAAAATTCCACTTAGGGTTAGGGTTAGCCCTCCATGAACTCGCAGAGCAAAACGGACATTGCTATTGGATTCAGAGCCTATCGGTATGGTTAGGAGAGGGCACGCCTTTTGAGCTGGACTTATGTACATTTCCTGTGAAATACATGGGAAAATCCCATTGGGGAAAATTCCACTTAGGGTTAGGGTTATCTCTCCATGAATTCGCAGAGCAATCCAGACACTGCCATTGGATTCGGAGGCCACCCGTATGGTTACGAAGGGGCACGCCTTTTGAGCTGGACTTATGTACATTTCCTGGCAAAATACATGGGAAAATCACATTGGGGAAAATTCCACTTAGGGTTAGGGTTAGTTCTCCATCAATTCGCAGAGCAATACTGACACTGCCATGGGATTCGGAGGCCACCCGTATGGTTAGGAGGGGGAACGCCTTTTCATGTGGACTAATGTACATTTCCTGGCAAAATACATGGGAAAATCCCATTGGGGAAAATTCCACTTAGGGTTAGGGTTAGCCCTCCATGAACTCGCAGAGCAAAACCGACATTGCCATTGGATTCGGAGCCTATCGGTATGGTTAGGAGAGGGCACGCCTTTTGAGATGGACTTATGTATATTTCCTGGCAAGATACATGGTAAAATCCCATTGGGGAAAATTCCACTTAGGGTTAGGGTTCGCGCTCCATGAATTCGCAGAGCAAAACTGACATTGCCATTGGATTCAGAGCCCATCGGTATCGGTAGATGGGGGAACGCCTTTTGAGCCAGCCTGATGTACATTTCCTGGCAAAATACATGGGAAAATCCCATTGGGGAAAATTCCACTTAGGGTTAGGGTTATCTCTCCATGAATTCGCAGAGCAATCCTGACACTGCCATTGGATTCGGAGGCCACCCGTATGGTTATGATGGGGGACGCCTTTTGAGCCAGCCTGATGTACATTTCCTGGCAAAATACATGGGAAAATCCCATTGGGGAAAATTCCACTTAGGGTTAGGGTTAGCCCTCCATGAATTCACAGAGCAAAACTGACATTGCCATTGGATTCGGAGGCCACCCATATGGTTAGGAGGGGGGACGCCTTTTGAGCCGGCCTGATGTACATTTCCTGGCAAAATACATGGGAAAATCCCATTGGAAAAAATTCCACTTAGGGTTAGGGTTAGCCCTCCATGAATTCGCACAGCAAAACTGACATTGCCATTGGATTCAGAGGCCACCTGTATGGTTAGGATGGGGGACGCCTTTTGAGCCACCCTGATGTACATTTCATGGCAAAATACATGGAAAAATCCCATTGGGGAAAATTCCACTTAGGGTTAGGGTTAGCCCTCCATGATTTTGCAGAGCAAAACTGACATTGCCATTGGATTCGGAGGCCACCCGTATGGTTACGAGGGGCACGCCTTTTGAGCTGGACTTATGTACATTTCCTGGCAAAATACATGGAAAAATCCCATTGGGGAAAATTCCACTTAGGGTTAGGGTTAGCCCTCCATGATTTCGCAGAGCAAAACCGACATTGCCATTGGATTCAGAGGCCACCCGTATGGTTAGGATGGGGGACGCCTTTTGAGCCGGCCTGATGTACATTTCCTGGCAAAATACATGGGAAAATCCCATTGGGAAAAATTCCACTTAGGGTTAGGGTTAGCCCTCCATGAATTCGCAGAGCAAAACTGATATTGCCATTGGATTCGGAGGCCACCCGTATGGTTAGGATGGGGGACGCCATTTGAGCCAGCCTGATGTACATTTCCTGGCAAAATACATGGGAAAATCCCATTGGGGATAATTCCACTTAGGGTTAGGGTTATCTCTCCATGAATTCGCAGAGCAATCCTGACACTGCCATTGGATTCGGAGGCCACCCGTATGGTTACGAGGGGGCAAGCCTTTTGAGCTGGACTTATGTACATTTCCTGGCAAAATACATGGGAAAATCCCATTGGGAAAAATTCCACTTAGGGTTAGGGTTAGCCCTCCATGAATTCGCAGAGCAAAACTGACATTGCCATTTGATTCGGAGGCCACCCGTATGGTTAGGATGGGGGACGCCTTTTGAGCCAGCCTGATGTACATTTCCTGGCAAAATACATGGGAAAATCCCATTGGGGAAAATTCCACTTAGGGTTAGGGTTAGACCTCCATGAATTCGCAGAGCAAAACTGACATTGCAATCGGATTCGGAGGCCACCCGTATGGTAAGGAGAGGGCAAGCCTTTTGAGCCAGCCTGATGTACATTTCTTGGCAAAATACATGGGAAAATCCCATTGGGGAAAATTCCACTTAGGGTTAGGGTTAGCTCTCCATCAATTCGCAGAGCAAAAAGGACATTGCCATTGGATTCGGAGGCCACCAATATGGTTAAGAGAGGGGACGCCTTTTGAGCTGGACTTATGTACATTTCCAGGCAAAATACATGGGAAAATCCCATTGGGGAAAATTCCACTTAGGGTTAGGGTTCGCGCTCCATGAATTCGGAGAGCAGAACTGACATTGCCATTGGATTCAGAGCCCATCGGTATCGCTAGAAGGGGGAACGCCTTTTGAGCCAGCCTGATGTACATTTCCTGGCAAAATACATGGGAAAATCCCATTTGGGAAAATTCCACTTAGGGTTAGGGTTAGCCCTCCATGATTTCGCAGAGCAAAACCGACATTGCCATTGGATTCGGAGGCCACCCATATGGTTAGGATGGGGGGACGCCTTTTGAGCCGGCCTGATGTACATTTCCTGGCAAAATACATGGGAAAATCCCATTGGGAAAAATTCCACTTAGGTTTAGGGTTAGCCCTCCATGAATTCGCATAGCAAAACTGACATTGCCATTGGATTCGGAGGCCACCCGTATGGTTAGGATGGGGGACACCTTTTGAGCCAGCCTGATGTACATTTCCTGGCAAAATACATGGGAAAATCCCATTGGGGAAAATTCCACTTAGGGTTAGGGTTATCTCTCCATGAATTCGCAGAGCAATCCTGACACTGCCATTGGATTCGGAGGCCACCCGTATGGTTACGAGGGGGCACGCCTTTTGAGCTGGACTTATGTACATTTCCTGGCAAAATACATGGGAAAATCCCATTTGGAAAAATTCCACTTAGGGTTAGGGTTAGCCCTCCATGAATTCGCAGAGCAAAACTGACATTGCCATTTGATTCGGAGGCCACCCGTATGGTTAGGATGGGGGACGCATTTTGAGCCAGCCTGATGTACATTTCCTGGCAAAATACATGGGAAAATCCCATTGGGGAAAATTCCACTTAGGGTTAGGGTTATCTCTGCATGAATTCGCAGAGCAATAATGACACTGCCATTGGATTCGGAGGCCACCTGTATGGTTAGGACGGGGGACGCAGTTTGAGCCAGCCTGATGTACATTTCCTGGCAAAATACATGGGAAAATCCCATTAGGGAAAATTCCACTTAGGGTTAGGGTTAGCCCTCCATGAACTCGCAGAGCAAAACCGACATTGCCATTGGATTCAGAGCCCATCGATATCGCTAGAAGGGAGAACGCCTTTTGAGCCAGCCTGATGTACATTTCCTGGCAAAATACATGGGAAAATCCCATTGGGGAAAATTCCACTTAGGGTTAGGGTTCGCGCTCCATGAATTCGCAGAGCAGAACTGACATTGCCATTGGATTCAGAGCCCATCGATATCGCTAGAAGGGGGAACGCCTTTTGAGCCAGCCTGATGTACATTTCCTGGCAAAATACATGGGAAAATCCCATTGGGGAAAATTCCACTTAGGGTTAGGGTTATCTCTCCATGAATTCGCAGAGCAATAATGACATTGCCATTGGATTCGGAGGCCACCCGTACGGTTAGGATGGGGGACGCCTTTTGAGCCAGCCTGATGTACATTTCCTGGCAAAATACATGGGAAAATCCCATTAGGGAAAATTCCACTTAGGGTTAGGGTTAGCCCTCCATGAACTCGCAGAGCAAAACCGACATTGCCATTGGATTCGGAGCCTATCGGTATGGTTAGGAGAGGGCACTCCTTTTGAGATGGACTTATGTATATTTCCTGGCAAAATACATGGTAAAATCCCATTGGGGAAAATTCCACTTAGGGTTAGGTTTCGCGCTCCATGAATTCGCAGAGCAGAACTGACATTGCCATTGGATTCAGAGCCCATCGATATCGCTAGAAGGGGGAACGCCTTTTGAGCCAGCCTGATGTACATTTCCTGGCAAAATACATGGGAAAATCCCATTGGGGAAAATTCCACTTAGGGTTAGGGTTATCTCTCCATGAATTCGCAGAGCAATAATGACACTGCCATTGGAGTCGGAGGCCACCTGTATGGTTAGGACGGGGGACGCAATTTGAGCCAGCCTGATGTACATTTCCTGGCAAAATACCTGGGAAAATCCCATTGGGGAAAATTCCACTTAGGGTTAGGGTTAGCCCTCCATGAATTCGTAGAGCAAAACTGACATTGCCATTGGATTCGGAGGCCACCCGTATGGTTAGGATGGGGGACGCCTTTTGAGCCACCCTGATGTACATTTCCTGGCAAAATACATGGAAAAATCCCATTGGGGAAAATTCCACTTAGGGTTAGGGTTAGCCCTCCATGATTTCGCAGAGCAAAACCGACATTGCCATTGGATTCGGAGGCCACCCGTATGGTTAGGACGTTGGACGCCTTTTGATCCAGCCTGATGTAAATTTCCTGGAAAAATACATGGGAAAATCCCATTGGGGAAAATTCCACTTAGGGTTAGGGTTAGCCCTCCATGATTTCACAGAGCAAAACCGACATTGCCATTGGATTCGGAGGCCACCCATATGGTTACGAGGGGGCACGCCTTTTGAGCTGGACTTATGTACATTTCCTGGCAAAATACATGGGAAAATCCCATTGGGAAAAATACCACTTAGGGTTAGGGTTAGCCCTCCATGAATTCGCAGAGCAAAACTGACATTGCCATTTGATTCGGAGGCCACCCGTATGGTTAGGATGGGGGACGCCTTTTGAGCCAGCCTGATGTACATTTCCTGGCAAAATACATGGGAAAATCCCATTGGGGAAAATTCCACTTAGGGTTAGGGTTAGCCCTCCATGAATTCGCAGAGCAAAACTGACATTGCCATCGGATTCGGAGGCCACCCGTATGGTTAGGAGGGGGCACGCCTCTTGAGCTGGAATTATGTACATTTCCTGGCAAAATACATGGGAAAATCCCATTGGGGAAAATTCCACTTAGGGTTAGGGTTCGTGCTCCATGAATTCGCAGAGCAGAACTGACATTGCCATTGGATTCAGAGCCCATCGGTATCGCTAGAAGGGGGGACGCCTTTTGAGCCCGCCTTATGTACATTTCATGGCAAAATACATGGGAAAATCCCATTGGGGAAAATTCCACTTAGGGTTAGGGTTAGCCCTCCATGAATTCGCAGGGCAAAACTGACATTGCCATTTGATTCGGAGGCCACCCGTATGGTTAGGATGGGGGACGCCTTTTGAGCCAGCCTGATGTACATTTCCTGGCAAAATACATGGGAAAATCCCATTGGGGAAAATTCCACTTAGGGTTAGGGTTAGCCATCCATGAATTCGCAGAGCAAAACTGACATTGCCATCGGATTCGGAGGCCACCCGTATGGTTAGGAGGGGGCACGCCTTTTGAGCTGGAATTATGTACATTTCCTGGCAAAATACATGGGAAAATCCCATTGGGGAAAATTCCACTTAGGGTTAGGGTTCATGCTCCATGAATTCGCAGAGCAGAACTGACATTGCCATTGGATTCAGAGCCCATCGGTATCGCTAGAAGGGAGGACACCTTTTGAGCCCGCCTTATGTACATTTCATGGCAAAATACATGGGAAAATCCCATTGGGGAAAATTCCACTTAGGGTTAGGGTTATCTCTCCATGAATTCACAGAGCAATACTGACACTGCCATTGGATTCGGAGGCCACCTGTATGGTTAGGACGGGGGACGCAAATTGAGCCAGCCTGATGTACATTTCCTGGCAAAATACATGGGAAAATCCCATTGGGAAAAATTCCACTTAGGGTTAGGGTTAGCCCTCCATGAATTCGCAGAGCAAAACTGACATTGCCATTTGATTCGGAGGCCACCCGTATGGTTATGACGGGGGACGCCTTTTGAGCCAGCCTGATGTACATTTCCTGGCAAAATACATGGGAAAATCCCATTGGGGAAAATTCCACTTAGGGTTAGGGTTAGCCGTCCATGATTTCGCAGAGCAAAACCGACATTGCCATTGGATTCGGAGGCCACCCACATGGTTAGGAGGGGGGACGCCTTTTGAGCTGGACTTATGTACATTTCCTGGCAAAATACATGGGAAAATCCCATTGGGGAAAATTCCACTTCGGGTTTGGTTAGCTCTCCATGAATTCGCTGAGCAAAACAGACACTGCCATTGGATTCGGAGGCCACCCGTATGGTTAGGAGAGGGCAAGCCTTTTGAGCCAGCCTAATGTACATTTCTTGGCAAAATACATGGGAAAATCCCATTGGGGAAAATTCCACTTAGGGTTAGGGTTAGTTCTCCATCAATTCGCAGAGCAATACTGACACTGCCATGGGATTCGGAGGCCACCCGTATGGTTTGGAGGGGGAACGCCTTTTCATGTGGACTTATGTACATTTCCTGGCAAAATACATGGGAAAATCCCATTGGGGAAAATTCCACTTAGGGTTAGGGTTAGCCCTCCATGAACTCGCAGAGCAAAACCGACATTGCTATTGGATTCGGAGCCTATCGGTATGGTTAGGAGAGGGCACGCCTTTTGAGCTGGACTTATGTACATTTCCTGGCACAATACATGGGAAAATCCCATTGGGGAAAATTCCACTTAGGGTTAGGGTTATCTCTCCATGAATTCGCAGAGCAATCCAGACACTGCCATTGGATTCGGAGGCCACCCGTATGGTTACGAGGGGGCACGCCTTTTGAGCCGGACTTATGTACATTTCCTGGCAAAATACATGGGAAAATCCCATTGGGGAAAATTCCACTTAGGGTTAGGGTTAGCCCTCCATGAACTCGCAGAGCAAAACCGACATTGCCATTGGATTCGGAGCCTATCGGTATGGTTTGGAGAGGGCACGCCTTTTGAGATGGACTTATGTATATTTCCTGGCAAAATACATGGTAAAATCCCATTGGGGAAAATTCCACTTAGGGTTAGGGTTCGTGATCCATGAATTCGCAGAGCAGAACTGACATTGCCATTGGATTCAGAGCCCATCGGTATCGCTAGAAGGGGGGGCGCCTTTTGAGCCAGCCTGATGTACATTTCCTGGCAAAATACATGGGAAAATCCCATTGGGGAAAATTCCACTTAGGGTTAGGGTTAGCCCTCCATGAATTCGCAGAGCAAAACTGACATTGCCATTGGATTCGGAGGCCACCCATATGGTTAGGATGGGGGACGCCTTTTGAGCCGGCCTGATGTACATTTCCTGGCAAAATACATGGGAAAATCCCATTGGGAAAAATTCCACTTAGGGTTAATGTTAGCCCTCCATGAATTCGCAGAGCAAAACTGACATTGCCATTGGATTCGGAGGCCACCCGTATGGTTAGGATGGGGGACGCCTTTTGAGCCAGCCTGATGTACATTTCATGGCAAAATACATGGAAAATTCCCATTGGGGAAAATTCCACTTAGGGTTAGGGTTAGCCCTCCATGATTTCGCAGAGCAAAACCGACATTGCCATTGGATTCGGAGGCCACCCGTATGGTTAGGACGGGGGACGCCTTTTGAGCCAGCCTGATGTAAATTTCCTGGAAAAATACATGGGAAAATCCCATTGGGGAAAATTCCACTTAGGGTTAGGGTTAGCTCTCCATCAATTCGCAGATCAAAACCGACATTGCCATTGGATTCGGAGGCCACCCATATGGTGAGGACGGGGGACGCCTTTTGAGCTGGACTTATGTACATTTCCAGGCAAAATACATTGGAAAATCCCATTGGGTAAAATTCCACTTAGGGTTAGGGTTAGCCTTCCATGAACTCGCAGAGCAAAACCGACATTGCCATTGGATTCGGAGGCCACCCGTATGGTTAGGATGGGGACGCCTTTTGAGCCAGCCTGATGTACATTTCCTGGCAAAATACATGGAAAAATCCCATTGGGGAAAATTCCACTTAGGGTTAGGGTTAGCTCTCCATGAATTCGCAGAGCAAAACCGACATTGCCATTGGATTCGGAGGCCACCCATAGGGTTAGGAGAGGGGACGCCTTTTGAGCTGGACTTATGTACATTTCCAGGCAAAATACATTGGAAAATCCCATTGGGGAAAATTCCACTTAGGGTTAGGGTTCGTGCTCCATGAATTCGGAGAGCAGAACTGACATTGCCATTGGATTCAGAGCCCATCGGTATCGCTAGAAGGGGGGACGCCTTTTGAGCCCGCCTTATGTACATTTCCTGGCGAAATACATGGGAAAATCCCATTGGGGAAAATTCCACTTAGGGTTAGGGTTATCTCTCCATGAATTCGCAGAGCAATCCAGACACTGCCATTGGATTCGGAGGCCACCCGTATGGTTACGAGGGGGCACGCCTTTTGAGCCGGACTTATGTACATTTCCTGGCAAAATACATGGAAAAATCCCATTGGGGAAAATTCCACTTAGGGTTAGGGTTAGCTCTCCATCAATTCGCAGAAGAAAACCGACATTGCCATTGGATTCGGAGGCCACCCATATGGTTAGGAGAGGGGACGCCTTTTGAGCTGGACTTATGTACATTTCCAGGCAAAATACATGGGAAAATCCCATTGGGGAAAATTCCGCTTAGGGTTAGGGTTCGTGCTCCATGAATTCGCAGAGCAGAACTGACATTGCCTTTGGATTCAGAGCCCATCGGTATCGCTAGAAGGGGGGACGCCTTTTGAGCCCGCCTGATGTACATTTCTTGGCAAAATACATGGGAAAATCCCATTGGGGAAAATTCCACTTAGGGTTAGGGTTAGTTCTCCATCAATTCGCAGAGCAATACTGACACTGCCATGGGATTCGGAGGCCACCCGTATGGTTAGGAGGGGGAACGCCTTTTCATGTGGACTTATGTACATTTCCTGGCAAAATACATGGGAAAATCCCATTGGGGAAAATTCCACTTAGGGTTAGGGTTAGCCCTCCATGAACTCGCAGAGCAAAACCGACATTGCCATTGGATTCGGAGCCTATTGTTATGGTTAGGAGAGGGCACGCCTTTTGAGATGGACTTATGTATATTTCCTGGCAAAATACATGGTAAAATCCCATTGGGGAAAATTCCACTTAGGGTTAGGGTTCGCGCTCCATGAATTCGCAGAGCAGAACTGACATTGCCATTGGATTCAGAGCCCATCGGTATCGCTAGAAGGGGGGACGCCTTTTGAGCCAGCCTGATGTACATTTCCTGGCAAAATACATGGGAAAATCCCATTGGGGAAAATTCCACTTAGGGTTAGGGTTATCTCTCCATGAATTCGCAGAGCAATAATGACACTGCCATTGGATTCGGAGGCCACCTGTATGGTTAGGAGGGGGGACGCCTTTTGAGCTGGACTTATGTACATTTCCTGGCAAAATACATGGGAAAATCCCATTGGGAAAAATTCCACTTAGGGTTAGGGTTAGCCCTCCATGAATTTGCAGAGCAAAACTGACATTGCCATTGGATTCGGAGGCCACCCGTATGGTTAGGATCGGGGACGCCTTTTGAGCCAGCCTGATGTACATTTCTTGGCAAAATACAAGGGAAAATCCCATTGGGGAAAATACCACTTAGGGTTAGGGTTAGCCCTCCATGAATTCGCAGAGGAAAACCGACTCTGCCATTGGATTCGGAGGCCACCCGTATGGTTAGGATGGGGGACGCCTTTTGAGCCACCCTGATGTACATTTCCTGGCAAAATACATGGAAAAATCCCATTGGGGAAAATTCCACTTAGGGTTAGGGTTAGCACTCCATGATTTCGCAGAGCAAAACCGACATTGCCATTGGATTCGGAGGCCACCCGTATGGTTAGGACGGGGGACGCCTTTTGAGCCAGCCTGATGTAAATTTCCTGGAAAAATACATGGGAAAATCCCATTGGGGAAAATTCCACTTAGGGTTAGGGTTAGCTCTCCATCAATTCGCAGATCAAAACCGACATTGCCTTTGGATTCGGAGGCCACCCATATGGTGAGGACGGGGGACGCCTTTTGAGCTGGACTTATGTACATTTCCTGGCAAAATAAATGGGAAAATCCCATTGTGGAAAATTCCACTTAGGGTTAGGGTTATCTCTCCATGAATTCGCAGAGCAATCCAGACACTGCCATTGGATTCGGAGGCCACCCGTATGGTTACGAGGGGGCACGCCTTTTGAGCCGGACTTATGTACATTTCCTGGCAAAATACATGGGAAAATCCCATTGGGAAAAATTCCACTTAGGGTTAGGGTTAGCCCTCTATGAATTCGCAGAGCAAAATTGACATTGCCATTGGATTCGGAGGCCACCCGTATGGTTAGGATGGGGGACGCCTTTTGAGCCAGCCTGATGTACATTTCCTGCCAAAATACATAGAAAAATCCCATTGGGGAAAATTCCACTTAGGGTTAGGGTTAGCTCTCCATGAATTGGCAGAGCAAAACTTACATTGCCATTGAATTCGGAGCCCATTGGTATGGTTAGGAGAGGGCACGCCGTTTGTGCTGGACTTATGTACATTTCCTGGCAAAATACATGGGAAAATCCCATTGGGGAAAATTCCACTTAGGGTTAGGGTTCGCGCTCCATGAATTCGGAGAGCAGAACTGACATTGCCATTGGATTCAGAGCCCATCGGTATCGCTAGAAGGGGGGACGCCTTTTGAGCCCGCCTTATGTACATTTCATGGCAAAATACATGGGAAAATCCCATTGGGGAAAATTCCACTTAGGGTTAGGGTTAGCCCACCATGAATTCGCAGAGCAAAACTGACATTGCCATTGGATTCAGAGCCCATCGGTATCGCTAGAAGGGGGGACACCTTTTGAGCCCGCCTTATGTACATTTCATGGCAAAATACATGGTAAAATCCCATTGGGGAAAATTCCACTTAGGGTTAGGGTTCGCGCTCCATGAATTCACAGAGCAAAACTGACATTGCCATTGGATTCGGAGGCCACCCGTATGGTTAGGATCGGGGACGCCTTTTGCGCCAGCCTGATGTACATTTCCTGGCAAAATACATGGGAAAATCCCATTGGGGAAAATTCCACTTAGGGTTAGGGTTAGCCCTCCATGAATTCGCAGAGGAAAACCGACTCTGCCATTGGATTCGGAGGCCACCCGTATGGTTAGGATGGGGGACGCCTTTTGAGCCACCCTGATGTACATTTCCTGGCAAAATACATGGAAAAATCCCATTGGGGAAAATTCCACTTAGGGTTAGGGTTAGCCCTCCATGATTTCGCAGAGCAAAACCGACATTGCCATTGGATTCGGAGGCCACCCATATGGTTAGGACGGGGGACGCCTTTTGAGCTGGACTTATGTACATTTCCTGGCAAAATAAATGGGAAAATCCCATTGTGGAAAATTCCACTTAGGGTTAGGGTTATCTCTCCATGAATTCGCAGAGCAATCCAGACACTGCCATTGGATTCGGAGGCCACCCGTATGGTTACGAGGGGGCACGCATTTTGAGCCGGACTTATGTACATTTCCTGGCAAAATACATGGGAAAATCCCATTGGGAAAAATTCCACTTAGGGTTAGGGTTAGCCCTCTATGAATTCGCAGAGCAAAACTGACATTGCCATTGGATTCGGAGGCCACCCGTATGGTTAGGATGGGGGACGACTTTTGAGCCAGCCTGATGTACATTTCCTGGCAAAATACATGGAAAAATCCCATTGGGGAAAATTCCACTTAGGGTTAGGGTTAGCTCTCCATCAATTCGCAGAGCAAAACCGACATTGCCATTGGATTCGGAGGCCACCCATAGGGTTAGGAGAGGGGGCGCCTTTTGAGCTGGACTTATGTACATTTCCAGGCAATATACATGGGGAAATCCCATTGGGGAAAATTCCACTTAGGGTTAGGGTTCGCGCTCCATGAATTCGGAGAGCAGAACTGACATTGCCATTGGATTCAGAGCCCATCGGTATCGCTAGAAGGGGGGACGCCTTTTGAGCCCGCCTTATGTACATTTCATGGCAAAATACATGGGAAAATCCCATTGGGGAAAATTCCACTTAGGGTTAGGGTTATCTCTCTATGAATTCACAGAGCAATACTGACACTGCCATTGGATTCGGAGGCCACCCGTATGGTTAGGAGGGGGAACGGCTTTTCATGTGGACTTATGTACATTTCCTGGCAAAATACATGGGAAAATCTCATTGGGGAAAATTCCACTTAGGGTTAGGGTTAGCCCTCCATGAATTCGCAGAGCAAAACTGACATTGCCATTGGATTCGGAGGCCACCCGTATGGTTAGGAGGGGGAACGGCTTTTCATGTGGACTTATCTACATTTCCTGGCAAAATACATGGGAAAATCCCATTGGGGAAAATTCCACTTAGGGTTAGGGTTAGCCCTCCATGAACTCGCAGAGCAAAACCGACACTGCCATTGGATTTAAAGGCCACCCATATGGTTAGGAGGGGGGACACCTTTTGAGCTGGACTTATGTACATTTCCTGGCAAAATACATGGGAAAATCCCATTGTGGAAAATTCCACTTAGGGTTCGGGTTATCTCTCCATGAATTCGCAGAGCAATCCAGACACTGCCATTGGATTCGGAGGCCACCCGTATGGTTATGAGGGGGCACGCCTTTTGAGTGGACTTATGTACATTTCCAGGCAAAATACATGGGAAAATCCCATTGGGGAAAATTCCACTTAGGGTTAGGGTTCGCGCTCCATGAATTCGGAGAGCAGAACTGACATTGCCATTGGATTCAGAGCCCATTGGTATCGCTAGAAGGGGGGACACCTTTTGAGCCCGCCTTATGTACATTTCCTGGCAAAATACATGAGAAAATCCCATTGGGGAAAATTCCACTTAGGGTTAGGGTTCGTGCTCCATGAATTCGCAGAGCAGAACTGACATTGCCATTGGATTCAGAGCCCATCGGTATCGCTAGAAGGGGGGACGCCTTTTGTGCCCGCCTTATGTACATTTCATGGCAAAATACATGGGAAAATCCCATTGGGGAAAATTCCACTTAGGGTTAGGATTATCTCTCCATGAATTCAAAGAGCAATACTGACACTGCCATTGGATTCGGAGGCCACCTGTATGGTTAGGACGGGGGACGCAAATTGAGCCAGCCTGATGTAAATTTCCTGGCAAAATACCTGGGAAAATCCCATTGGGGAAAATTCCACTTAGGGTTAGGGTTAGCCCTCCATGAATTCACAGAGCAAAACTTACATTGCCATTGAATTCGGAGCCCATTGGTATGGTTAGGAGAGGGCACGCCGTTTGTGCTGGACTTATGTACATTTCCTGGCAAAATACATGGGAAAATCCCATTGGGGAAAATTCCACTTAGGGTTAGGGTTAGCTCTCCATCAATTCGCAAAGCAAAACCGACATTGCCATTGGATTCGGAGGCCACCCATATGGATAGGAGGGGGGACGCCTTTTGAGCCGGACTTATGTACATTTCCTGGCAAAATACATGGGAAAATCCCATTGGGGAAAATTCCACTTAGGGTTAGGGTTCGCGCTCCATGAATTCGGAGAGCAGAACTGACATTGCCATTGGATTCAGAGCCCATCGGTATCGCTAGAAGGGGGGACGCCTTTTGAGCCCGCCTTATGTACATTTCATGGCAAAATACATGGGAAAATCCCATTGGGGAAAATTCCACTTAGGGTTAGGGTTAGCCCTCCATGAATTCGCAGAGCAAAACTGACATTGCCATTGGATTCAGAGCCCATCGGTATCGCTAGAAGGGGGGACACCTTTTGAGCCCGCCTTATGTACATTTCATGGCAAAATACATGGGAAAATCCCATTGGGAAAAATTCCACTTAGGGTTAGGGTTAGCCCTCCATGAATTCACAGAGCAAAACTGACATTGCCATTGGATTCGGAGGCCACCCGTATGGTTAGGATCGGGGACGCCTTTTGAGCCAGCCTGATGTACATTTCCTGGCAAAATAAATGGGAAAATCCCATTGGGGAAAATTCCACTTAGGGTTAGGGTTAGCCCTCCATGATTTCGCAGAGCAAAACCGACATTGCCATTGGATTCGGAGGCCACCCGTATGGTTAGGACGGGGGACGCCTTTTGAGCCAGCCTGATGTAAATTTCCTGGAAAAATACATGGGAAAATCCCATTGGGGAAAATTCCACTTAGGGTTAGGGTTAGCTCTCCATCAATTCGCAGAGCAAAACCGACATTGCCATTGGATTCGGAGGCCACCCATAGGGTTAGGAGAGGGGACGCCTTTTGAGCTGGACTTATGTACATTTCCAGGCAAAATACATGGGAAAATCCCATTGGGGAAAATTCCACTTAGGGTTAGGGTTCGCGCTCCATGAATTCGGAGAGCAGAACTGACATTGCCATTGGATTCAGAGCCCATCGGTATCGCTAGAAGGGGGGACGCCTTTTGAGCCCGCCTTATGTACATTTCATGGCAAAATACATGGGAAAATCCCATTGGGGAAAATTCCACTTAGGGTTAGGGTTATCTCTCTATGAATTCACAGAGCAATACTGACACTGCCATTGGATTCGGAGGCCACCCGTATGGTTAGGAGGGGGAACGGCTTTTCATGTGGACTTATGTACATTTCCTGGCAAAATACATGGGAAAATCCCATTGGGGAAAATTCCACTTAGGGTTAGGGTTAGCCCTCCATGAATTCGCAGAGCAAAACTGACATTGCCATTGGATTCGGAGGCCACCCGTATGGTTAGGAGGGGGAACGGCTTTTCATGTGGACTTATGTACATTTCCTGGCAAAATACATGGGAAAATCCCATTGGGGAAAATTCCACTTAGGGTTAGGGTTAGCCCTCCATGAATTCGCAGAGCAAAACTGACATTGCCATTGGATTCGGAGGCCACCCGTATGGTTAGGAGGGGGAACGGCTTTTCATGTGGACTTATCTACATTTCCTGGCAAAATACATGGGAAAATCCCATTGGGGAAAATTCCACTTAGGGTTAGGGTTAGCCCTCCATGAACTCGCAGAGCAAAACCGACACTGCCATTGGATTTAAAGGCCACCCATATGGTTAGGAGGGGGGACACCTTTTGAGCTGGACTTATGTACATTTCCTGGCAAAATACATGGGAAAATCCCATTGTGGAAAATTCCACTTAGGGTTCGGGTTATCTCTCCATGAATTCGCAGAGCAATCCAGACACTGCCATTGGATTCGGAGGCCACCCGTATGGTTATGAGGGGGCACGCCTTTTGAGTGGACTTATGTACATTTCCTGGCAAAATACATGGGAAAATCCCATTGGGGAAAATTCCACTTAGGGTTAGGGTTATCTCTCCATGAATTCGCAGAGCAATAATGACACTGCCATTGGATTCGGAGGCCACCTGTATGGTTAGGACGGGGGACGCAATTTGAGCCAGCCTGATGTACATTTCCTGGCAAAATACATGGGAAAATCCCATTGGGGAAAATTCCACTTAGGGTTAGGGTTAGCCCTCCATGAATTCGCAGAGCAAAACTGACATTGCCATTGGATTTGGAGGCCACCCGTATGGTTAGGATGGGGGACGCCTTTTGAGCCACCCTGATGTACATTTCCTGGCAAAATACATGGAAAAATCCCATTGGGGAAAATTCCACTTAGGGTTAGGGTTAGCCCTCCATGATTTCGCAGAGCAAAACCGACATTGCCATTGGATTCGGAGGCCACCCGTATGGTTAGGACGGGGGATGCCTTTTGAGCCAGCCTGATGTAAATTTCCTGGAAAAATACATGGGAAAATCCCATTGGGGAAAATTCCACTTAGGGTTAGGGTTAGCTCTCCATCAATTCGCAGATCAAAACCGACATTGCCATTGGATTCGGAGGCCACCCATATGGTTAGGAGGGGGGACGCCTTTTGAGCTGGACTTATGTACATTTCCTGGCAAAATACATGGGAAAATCCCATTGTGGAAAATTCCACTTAGGGTTCGGGTTATCTCTCCATGAATTCGCAGAGCAATCCAGACACTGCCATTGGATTCGGAGGCCACCCGTATGGTTACGAGGGGGCACGCCTTTTGAGCCGGACTTATGTACATTTCCTGGCAAAATACATGGGAAAATCCCATTGGGAAAAATTCCACTTAGGGTTAGGGTTAGCCCTCCATGAATTCGCAGAGCAAAACCGACATTGCCATTGGATTCGGAGGCCACCCGTATGGTTAGTACGGGGGACGCCTTTTGAGGCAGCCTGATGTACATTTCCTGGCAAAATACATGGAAAAATCCCATTGGGGAAAATTTCACTTAGGGTTATGGTTAGCTCTCCATGAACTCGCAGAGCAAAACTGACATTGCCATTGGATTCGGAGGCCACCCATATGGTTCAGACAAGGGACGCCTTTTGAGCCGGACGTATATACGTTTCCTGGCAAGATACATGGGAAAATCCCATTGGGGAATATTCCACAGGGTTAGGGTTAGCTCTCCATGAATTCGCAGAGCAAAACTGACATTGCCATTGGATTCGGAGGCCACCCGTATGGTTAGGAGGGGGAACGCCTTTTCATGTGGACTTATGTACATTTCCTGGCAAAATACATGGGAAAATCCCATTGGGGAAAATTCCACTTAGGGTTAGGGTTAGCCCTCCATGAACTCGCAGAGCAAAACCGACATTGCTATTGGATTCGGAGCCTATCGGTATGGTTAGGAGAGGGCACGCCTTTTGAGCTGGACTTATGTACATTTCCTGGCAAAATACATGGTAAAATCCCATTGGGGAAAATTCCACTTAGGGTTAGGGTTATCTCTCCATGAATTCGCAGAGCAATCCAGACACTGCCATTGGATTCGGAGGCCACCCGTATGGTTACGAGGGGGCACGCCTTTTGAGCTGGACTTATGTACATTTCCTGGCAAAATACATGGGAAAATCCCATTGGGGAAAATTCCACTTAGGGTTAGGGTTAGTTCTCCATCAATTCGCAGAGCAATACTGACACTGCCATGGGATTCGGAGGCCACCCGTATGGTTAGGAGGGGGAACACCTTTTCATGTGGACTTATGTACATTTCCTGGCAAAAGACATGGGAAAATCCCATTGGGGAAAATTCCACTTAGGGTTAGGGTTAGCCCTCTATGAACTCGCAGAGCAAAACCGACATTGCCATTGGATTCGGAGCCTATCGGTATGGTTAGGAGAGGGCACGCCTTTTGTGATGGACTTATGGATATTTCCTGGCAAAATACATGGGAAAATCCCATTGGGGAAAATTCCACTTAGGGTTTGGGTTCGCGCTCCATGAA
Source organism: Natrix helvetica (assembly GCF_964273705.1). NCBI lineage: Eukaryota > Metazoa > Chordata > Lepidosauria > Squamata > Natricidae > Natrix > Natrix helvetica. The sequence goes on along the minus strand of NC_138552.1, from coordinate 116,853,028 downwards.
TTCGCAGAGCAGAACTGACATTGCCATTGGATTCAGAGCCCATCGGTATCGCTAGAAGGGGGGAGGCCTTTTGAGCCAGCCTGATGTACATTTCCTGGCAAAATACATGGGAAAATCCCATTGGGGAAAATTCGACTTAGGGTTAGGGTTATCTCTCCATGAATTCGCAGAGCAATAATGACACTGCCATTGGATTCGGAGGCCACCTGTATGGTTAGGACGGGGGACGCAATTTGAGCCAGCCTGATGTACATTTCCTGGCAAAATACATGGGAAAATCCCATTGGGGAAAATTCCACTTAGGGTTAGGGTTAGCCCTCCATGATTTCGCAGAGCAAAACCGACATTGCCATTGGATTCGGAGGCCACCCGTATGGTTAGGACGGGGGACGCCTTTTGAGCCAGCCTGATGTAAATTTCCTGGAAAAATACATGGGAAAATCCCATTGGGGAAAATTTCACTTAGGGTTATGGTTAGCTCTCCATGAACTCGCAGAGCAAAACTGACATTGCCATTGGATGCGGAGGCCACCCATATGGTTCAGACAAGGGACGCCTTTTGAGCCGGACGTATATACGTTTCCTGGCAAGATACATGGGAAAATCCCATTTGGGAATATTCCACAGGGTTAGGGTTAGCTCTCCATGAATTCGCAGAGCAAAACTGACATTGCCATTGGATTCGGAGGCCACCCGTATGGTTAGGAGGGGGAACGCCTTTTCATGTGGACTTATGTACATTTCCTGGCAAAATACATGGGAAAATCCCATTGGGGAAAATTCCACTTAGGGTTAGGGTTAGCCCTCCATGAACTCGCAGAGCAAAACCGACATTGCTATTGGATTCGGAGCCTATCGGTATGGTTAGGAGAGGGCACGCCTTTTGAGCTGGACTTATGTACATTTCCTGGCAAAATACATGGTAAAATCCCATTGGGGAAAATTCCACTTAGGGTTAGGGTTATCTCTCCATGAATTCGCAGAGCAATCCAGACACTGCCATTGGATTCGGAGGCCACCCGTATGGTTACGAGGGGGCACGCCTTTTGAGCTGGACTTATGTACATTTCCTGGCAAAATACATGGGAAAATCCCATTGGGGAAAATTCCACTTAGGGTTAGGGTTAGTTCTCCATCAATTCGCAGAGCAATACTGACACTGCCATGGGATTCGGAGGCCACCCGTATGGTTAGGAGGGGGAACACCTTTTCATGTGGACTTATGTACATTTCCTGGCAAAATACATGGGAAAATCCCATTGGGGAAAATTCGACTTAGGGTTAGGGTTATCTCTCCATGAATTCGCAGAGCAATAATGACACTGCCATTGGATTCGGAGGCCACCTGTATGGTTAGGACGGGGGACGCAATTTGAGCCAGCCTGATGTACATTTCCTGGCAAAATACCTGGGAAAATCCCATTGGGGAAAATTCCACTTAGGGTTAGGGTTAGCCCTCCATGAATTCGCAGAGCAAAACTGACATTGCCATTGGATTCGGAGGCCACCCGTATGGTTAGGATGGGGGACGCCTTTTGAGCCAGCCTGATGTAAATTTCCTGGAAAAATACATGGGAAAATCCCATTGGGGAAAATTCCACTTAGGGTTAGGGTTAGCTCTCCATCAATTCGCAGATCAAAACCGACATTGCCATTGGATTCGGAGGCCACCCATATGGTTAGGAGGGGGGACGCCTTTTCATGTGGACTTATGTACATTTCCTGGCAAAATACATGGGAAAATCCCATTGGGGAAAATTCCACTTAGGGTTAGGGTTCGCGCTCCATGAATTCGCAGAGCAATAATGACACTGCCATTGGATTCGGAGGCCACCTGTATGGTTAGGACGGGGGACGCAATTTGAGCCACCCTGATGTACATTTCCTGGCAAAATACATGGAAAAATCCCATTGGGGAAAATTCCACTTAGGGTTAGGGTTAGCCCTCCATGATTTCGCAGAGCAAAACCGACACTGCAATTGGATTCGGAGGCCACCCGTATGGTTACGAGGGGGCACGCCTTTTGAGCCGGACTTATGTACATTTCCTGGCAAAATACATGGGAAAATCCCATTGGGAAAAATTCCACTTAGGGTTAGGGTTAGCCCTCCATGAATTCGCAGAGCAAAACTGACATTGCCATTGGATTCGGAGGCCACCCGTATGGTTAGGATGGGGGACGCCTTTTGAGCCAGCCTCATGTACATGGTTAGGAGGGGGGATGCCTTTTGAGCTGGACTTATGTACATTTCCTGGCAAAATACATGGGAAAATCCCATTGTGGAAAATTCCACTTAGGGTTAGGGTTATCTCTCCATGAATTCGCAGAGCAATCCAGACACTGCCATTGGATTCGGAGGCCACCCGTATGGTTACGAGGGGGCACGCCTTTTGAGCCGGACTTATGTACATTTCCTGGCAAAATACATGGGAAAATCCCATTGGGAAAAATTCCACTTAGGGTTAGGGTTAGCCCTCCATGAATTCGCAGAGCAAAACTGACATTGCCATTGGATTCGGAGGCCACCCGTATGGTTAGGATGGGGGACGCCTTTTGAGCCAGCCTCATGTACATTTCCTGGCAAAATACATGGAAAAATCCCATTGGGGAAAATTCCACTTAGGGTAAGGGTTAGCTCTCCATCAATTCGCAGAGCAAAACCGACATTGCCATTGGATTCGGAGGCCACCCATATGGTTAGGAGAGGGGACGCCTTTTGAGCTGGACTTATGTACATTTCCAGGCAAAATACATGGGAAAATCCCATTGGGGAAAATTCCACTTAGGGTTAGGGTTCGTGCTCCATGAATTCGCAGAGCAGAACTGACATTGCCATTGGATTCAGAGCCCATCGGTATCGCTAGAAGGGGGGACGCCTTTTGAGCCCGCCTGATGTACATTTCTTGGCAAAATACATGGGAAAATCCCATTTGGGAAAATTCCACTTAGGGTTAGGGTTAGTTCTCCATCAATTCGCAGAGCAATACTGACACTGCCATGGGATTCGGAGGCCACCCGTATGTTTATTAGGGGGAACGCCTTTTCGTGTGGACTTATGTACATTTCCTGGCAAAATACATGGGAAAATCCCATTGGGGAAAATTCCACTTAGGGTTAGGGTTAGCCCTCCATGAACTCGCAGAGCAAAACTGACATTGCTATTGGATTCGGAGCCTATCGGTATGGTTAGGAGAGGGCACGCCTTTTGAGCTGGACTTATGTACATTTCCTGGCAAAATACCTGGGAAAATCCCATTGGGGAAAATTCCACTTAGGGTTAGGGTTAGCCCTCCATGAATTCGCAGAGCAAAACTGACATTGCCATTGGATTCGGAGGCCACCCGTATGGTTAGGATGGGGGACGCCTTTTGAGCCACCCTGATGTACATTTCCTGGCAAAATACATGGAAAAATCCCATTGGGGAAAATTCCACTTAGGGTTAGGGTTAGCCCTCCATGATTTCGCAGAGCAAAACCGACATTGCCATTGGATTCGGAGGCCATCCGTATGGTTAGGACGGGGGACGCCTTTTGAGCCAGCCTGATGTAAATTTCCTGGAAAAATACATGGGAAAATCCCATTGGGGAAAATTCCACTTAGGGTTAGGGTTAGCTCTCCATCAATTCGCAGATCAAAACCGACATTGCCATTGGATTCGGAGTCCACCCATATGGTTAGGAGGGGGGACGCCTTTTCATGTGGACTTATGTACATTTCCTGGCAAAATACATGGGAAAATCCCATTGGGGAAAATTCCACTTAGGGTTAGGGTTCGCGCTCCATGAATTCGCAGAGCAATAATGACACTGCCATTGGATTCGGAGGCCACCTGTATGGTTAGGACGGGGGACGCAATTTGAGCCACCCTGATGTACATTTCCTGGCAAAATACATGGAAAAATCCCATTGGGGAAAATTCCACTTAGGGTTAGGGTTAGCCCTCCATGATTTCGCAGAGCAAAACCGACATTGCCATTGGATTCGGAGGCCATCCGTATGGTTAGGACGGGGGACGCCTTTTGAGCCAGCCTGATGTAAATTTCCTGGAAAAATACATGGGAAAATCCCATTGGGGAAAATTCCACTTAGGGTTAGGGTTAGCTCTCCATCAATTCGCAGATCAAAACCGACATTGCCATTGGATTCGGAGTCCACCCATATGGTTAGGAGGGGGGACGCCTTTTCATGTGGACTTATGTACATTTCCTGGCAAAATACATGGGAAAATCCCATTGGGGAAAATTCCACTTAGGGTTAGGGTTCGCGCTCCATGAATTCGCAGAGCAATAATGACACTGCCATTGGATTCGGAGGCCACCTGTATGGTTAGGACGGGGGACGCAATTTGAGCCACCCTGATGTACATTTCCTGGCAAAATACATGGAAAAATCCCATTGGGGAAAATTCCACTTAGGGTTAGGGTTAGCCCTCCATGATTTCGCAGAGCAAAACCGACACTGCAATTGGATTCGGAGGCCACCCGTATGGTTACGAGGGGGCACGCCTTTTGAGCCGGACTTATGTACATTTCCTGGCAAAATACATGGGAAAATCCCATTGGGAAAAATTCCACTTAGGGTTAGGGTTAGCCCTCCATGAATTCGCAGAGCAAAACTGACATTGCCATTGGATTCGGAGGCCACCCGTATGGTTAGGATGGGGGACGCCTTTTGAGCCAGCCTCATGTACATTTCCTGGCAAAATACATGGAAAAATCCCATTGGGGAAAATTCCACTTAGGGTTAGGGTTAGCCCTCCATGAATTCGCAGAGCAAAACCGACATTGCCATTGGATTCGGAGGCCACCCATATGGTTAGGAGAGGGGACGCCTTTTGAGCTGGACTTATGTACATTTCCAGGCAAAATACATGGGAAAATCCCATTGGGGAAAATTCCACTTAGGGTTAGGGTTCGTGCTCCATGAATTCGCAGAGCAGAACTGACATTGCCATTGGATTCAGAGCCCATCGGTATCGCTAGAAGGGGGGACGCCTTTTGAGCCCGCCTGATGTACATTTCTTGGCAAAATACATGGGAAAATCCCATTTGGGAAAATTCCACTTAGGGTTAGGGTTAGTTCTCCATCAATTCGCAGAGCAATACTGACACTGCCATGGGATTCGGAGGCCACCCGTATGTTTAGGAGGGGGAACGCCTTTTCGTGTGGACTTATGTACATTTCCTGGCAAAATACATGGGAAAATCCCATTGGGGAAAATTCCACTTAGGGTTAGGGTTAGCCCTCCATGAACTCGCAGAGCAAAACTGACATTGCTATTGGATTCGGAGCCTATCGGTATGGTTAGGAGAGGGCACGCCTTTTGAGCTGGACTTATGTACATTTCCTGGCAAAATACATGGGAAAATCCCATTGGGGAAAATTCCACTTAGGGTTAGGGTTATCTCTCCATGAATTCGCAGAGCAATAATGACACTGCCATTGGATATGGAGGCCACCTGTATGGTTAGGACGGGGGACGCAATTTGAGCCAGCCTGATGTACATTTCCTGGCAAAATACCTGGGAAAATCCCATTGGGGAAAATTCCACATAGGGTTAGGGTTAGCCCTCCATGAATTCGCAGAGCAAAACTGACATTGCCATTGGATTCGGAGGCCACCCGTATGGTTAGGATGGGGGACGCCTTTTGAGCCACCCTGATGTACATTTCCTGTCAAAATACATGGAAAAATCCCATTGGGGAAAATTCCACTTAGGGTTAGGGTTAGCCCTCCATGATTTCGCAGAGCAAAACCGACATTGCCATTGGATTCGGAGGCCACCCGTATGGTTAGGACGGGGGACGCCTTTTTAGCCAGCCTGATGTAAATTTCCTGGCAAAATACATGGGAAAATCCCATTGGGGAAAATTCCACTTAGGGTTAGCTCTCCATCAATTCGCAGATCAAAACCGACATTGCCATTGGATTCGGAGGCCACCCATATGGATAGGAGGGGGGACGCCTTTTGAGCCGGACCTATGTACATTTCCTGGCAAAATACATGAGAAAATCCCATTGGGGAAAATTCCACTTAGGGTTAGGGTTCGTGCTCCATGAATTCGCAGAGCAGAACTGACATTGCCATTGGATTCAGAGCCCATCGGTATCGCTAGAAGGGGGGACGCCTTTTGAGCCCGCCTTATGTACATTTCATGGCAAAATACATGGGAAAATCCCATTGGGGAAAATTCCACTTAGGGTTAGGGTTATCTCTCCATGAATTCGCAGAGCAATCCAGACACTGCCATTGGATTCGGAGGCCACCCGTATGGTTACGAGGGGGCACGCCTTTTGAGCCGGACTTATGTACATTTCCTGGCAAAATACATGGGAAAATCCCATTGGGAAAAATTCCACTTAGGGTTAGGGTTAGCCCTCCATGAATTCGCAGAGCAAAACTGACATTGCCATTGGATTCGGAGGCCACCCGTATGGTTAGGATGGGGGACGCCTTTTGAGCCAGCCTGATGTACATTTCCTGGCAAAATACATGGAAAAATCCCATTGGGGAAAATTCCACTTAGGGTTAGGGTTAGCTCTCCATCAATTCGCAGAAGAAAACCGACATTGCCATTGGATTCGGAGGCCACCCATATGGTTAGGAGAGGGGACGCCTTTTGAGCTGGACTTATGTACATTTCCAGGCAAAATACATGGGAAAATCCCATTGGGGAAAATTCCACTTAGGGTTAGGGTTAGCCCTCCATGATTTCGCAGAGCAAAACCGACATTGCCATTGGATTCGGAGGCCACCCGTATGGTTAGGACGGGGGACGCCTTTTGAGCCAGCCTGATGTAAATTTCCTGGAAAAATACATGGGAAAATCCCATTGGGGAAAATTCCACTTAGGGTTAGGGTTAGCTCTCCATCAATTCGCAGATCAAAACCGACATTGCCATTGGATTCGGAGGCCACCCATATGGTTAGGACGGGGGACGCCTTTGAGCTGGACTTATGTACATTTCCTGGCAAAATAAATGGGAAAATCCCATTGTGGAAAATTCCACTTAGGGTTAGGGTTATCTCTCCATGAATTCGCAGAGCAATCCAGACACTGCCATTGGATTCGGAGGCCACCCGTATGGTTACGAGGGGGCACGCCTTTTGAGCCGGACTTATGTACATTTCCTGGCAAAATACATGGGAAAATCCCATTGGGGAAAATTCCACTTAGGTTTAGGGTTCGTGCTCCATGAATTCGAAAAGCAGAACTGACATTGCCTTTGGATTCAGAGCCCATCGGTATCGCTAGAAGGGGGGACGCCTTTTGAGCCCGCCTGATGTACATTTCTTGGCAAAATACATGGGAAAATCCCATTGGGGAAAATTCCACTTAGGGTTAGGGTTAGTTCTCCATCAATTCGCAGAGCAATACTGACACTGCCATGGGATTCGGAGGCCACCCGTATGGTTAGGAGGGGGAACGCCTTTTCATGTTGACTTATGTACATTTCCTGGCAAAATACATGGGAAAATCCCATTGGGGAAAATTCCACTTAGGGTTAGGGTTAGCCCTCCATGAACTCGCAGAGCAAAACCGACATTGCCATTGGATTCGGAGCCTATTGTTATGGTTAGGAGAGGGCACGCCTTTTGAGATGGACTTATGTATATTTCCTGGCAAAATACATGGTAAAATCCCATTGGGGAAAATTCCACTTAGGGTTAGGGTTCGCGCTCCATGAATTCGCAGAGCAGAACTGACATTGCCATTGGATTCAGAGCCCATCGGTATCGCTAGAAGGGGGGACGCCTTTTGAGCCAGCCTGATGTACATTTCCTGGCAAAATACATGGGAAAATCCCATTGGGGAAAATTCCACTTAGGGTTAGGGTTATCTCTCCATGAATTCGCAGAGCAATAATGACACTGCCATTGGATTCGGAGGCCACCTGTATGGTTAGGAGTGGGGACGCCTTTTGAGCTGGACTTATGTACATTTCCTGGCAAAATACATGGGAAAATCCCATTGGGAAAAATTCCACTTAGGGTTAGGGTTAGCCCTCCATGAATTCGCAGAGCAAAACTGACATTGCCATTGGATTCGGAGGCCACCCGTATGGTTAGGATCGGGGACGCCTTTTGAGCCAGCCTGATGTACATTTCTTGGCAAAATACAAGGGAAAATCCCATTGGGGAAAATTCCACTTAGGGTTAGGGTTAGCCCTCCATGAATTCGCAGATAAAAACCGACTCTGCCATTGGATTCGGAGGCCACCCGTATGGTTAGGATGGGGGACGCCTTTTGAGCCACCCTGATGTACATTTCCTGGCAAAATACATGGAAAAATCCCATTGGGGAAAATTCCACTTAGGGTTAGGGTTAGCCCTCCATGATTTCGCAGAACAAAACCGTCATTGCCATTGGATTCGGAGGCCACCCGTATGGTTAGGACGGGGGACGCCTTTTGAGCCAGCCTGATGTAAATTTCCTGGAAAAATACATGGGAAAATCCCATTGGGGAAAATTCCACTTAGGGTTAGGGTTAGCTCTCCATCAATTCGCAGATCAAAACCGACATTGCCATTGGATTCGGAGGCCACCCATATGGTTAGGACGGGGGACGCCTTTTGAGCTGGACTTATGTACATTTCCTGGCAAAATAAATGGGAAAATCCCATTGTGGAAAATTCCACTTAGGGTTAGGGTTATCTCTCCATGAATTCGCAGAGCAATCCAGACACTGCCATTGGATTCGGAGGCCACCCGTATGGTTACGAGGGGGCACGCCTTTTGAGCCGGACTTATGTACATTTCCTGGCAAAATACATGGGAAAATCCCATTGGGAAAAATTCCACTTAGGGTTAGGGTTAGCCCTCTATGAATTCGCAGAGCAAAACTGACATTGCCATTGGATTCGGAGGCCACCCGTATGGTTAGGATGGGGGACGCCTTTTGAGCCAGCCTGATGTACATTTCCTGGCAAAATACATGGAAAAATCCCATTGGGGAAAATTCCACTTAGGGTTAGGGTTAGCTGTCCATCAATTCGCAGAGCAAAACCGACATTGCCATTGGATTCGGAGGCCACCCATAGGGTTAGGAGAGGGGACGCCTTTTGAGCTGGACTTATGTACATTTCCAGGCAAAATACATGGGAAAATCCCATTGGGGAAAATTCCACTTAGGGTTAGGGTTCGCGCTCCATGAATTCGGAGAGCAGAACTGACATTGCCATTGGATTCAGAGCCCATCGGTATCGCTAGAAGGGGGGACACCTTTTGAGCCCGCCTTATGTACATTTCCTGGCAAAATACATGAGAAAATCCCATTGGGGAAAATTCCACTTAGGGTTAGGGTTCGTGCTCCATGAATTCGCAGAGCAGAACTGACATTGCCATTGTATTCAGAGCCCATCGGTATCGCTAGAAGGGGGGACGCCTTTTGTGCCCGCCTTATGTACATTTCATGGCAAAATACATGGGAAAATCCCATTGGGGAAAATTCCACTTAGGGTTAGGATTATCTCTCCATGAATTCAAAGAGCAATACTGACACTGCCATTGGATTCGGAGGCCACCTGTATGGTTAGGACGGGGGACGCAAATTGAGCCAGCCTGATGTACATTTCCTGGCAAAATACCTGGGAAAATCCCATTGGGGAAAATTCCAGTTAGGGTTAGGGTTAGCCCTCCATGAATTGGCAGAGCAAAACTTACATTGCCATTGAATTCGGAGCCCATTGGTATGGTTAGGAGAGGGCACGCCGTTTGTGCTGGACTTATGTACATTTCCTGGCAAAATACATGGGAAAATCCCATTGGGGAAAATTCCACTTAGGGTTAGGGTTAGCTCTCCATCAATTCGCAAAGCAAAACCGACATTGCCATTGGATTCGGAGGCCACCCATATGGATAGGAGGGGGGACGCCTTTTGAGCCGGACTTATGTACATTTCCTGGCAAAATACATGGGAAAATCCCATTGGGGAAAATTCCACTTAGGGTTAGGGTTCGCGCTCCATGAATTCGGAGAGCAGAACTGACATTGCCATTGGATTCAGAGCCCATCGGTATCGCTAGAAGGGGGGACGCCTTTTGAGCCCGCCTTATGTACATTTCATGGCAAAATACATGGGAAAATCCCATTGGGGAAAATTCCACTTAGGGTTAGTGTTAGCCCTCCATGAATTCGCAGAGCAAAACTGACATTGCCATTGGATTCAGAGCCCATCGGTATCGCTAGAAGGGGGGACACCTTTTGAGCCCGCCTTATGTACATTTCATGGCAAAATACATGGGAAAATCCCATTGGGAAAAATTCCACTTAGGGTTAGGGTTAGCCCTCCATGAATTCACAGAGCAAAACTGACATTGCCATTGGATTCGGAGGCCACCCGTATGGTTAGGATCGGGGACGCCTTTTGAGCCAGCCTGATGTACATTTCCTGGCAAAATACATGGGAAAATCCCATTGGGGAAAATTCCACTTAGGGTTAGGGTTAGCCCTCCATGATTTCGCAGAGCAAAACCGACATTGCCATTGGATTCGGAGGCCACCCGTATGGTTAGGACGGGGGACGCCTTTTGAGCTGGACTTATGTACATTTCCTGGCAAAATACATGGAAAAATCCCATTGGGGAAAATTCCACTTAGGGTTAGGGTTAGCTCTCCATCAATTCGCAGAGCAAAACCGACATTGCCATTGGATTCGGAGGCCACCCATAGGGTTAGGAGAGGGGACGCCTTTTGAGCTGGACTTATGTACATTTCCAGGCAAAATACATGGGAAAATCCCATTGGGGAAAATTCCACTTAGGGTTAGGGTTCGCGCTCCATGAATTCGGAGAGCAGAACTGACATTGCCTTTCGATTCAGAGCCCATCGGTATCGCTAGAAGGGGGGACGCCTTTTGAGCCCGCCTTATGTACATTTCATGGCAAAATACATGGGAAAATCCCATTGGGGAAAATTCCACTTAGGGTTAGGGTTATCTCTCTATGAATTCACAGAGCAATACTGACACTGCCATTGGATTCGGAGGCCACCCGTATGGTTAGGAGGGGGAACGGCTTTTCATGTGGACTTATGTACATTTCCTGGCAAAATACATGGGAAAATCCCATTGGGGAAAATTCCACTTAGGGTTAGGGTTAGCCCTCCATGAATTCGCAGAGCAAAACTGACATTGCCATTGGATTCGGAGGCCACCCGTATGGTTAGGAGGGGGAACGGCTTTTCATGTGGACTTATGTACATTTCCTGGCAAAATACATGGGAAAATCCCATTGGGGAAAATTCCACTTAGGGTTAGGGTTAGCCCTCCATGATTTCGCAGAGCAAAACCGACATTGCCATTGGATTCGGAGGCCACCCGTATGGTTAGGACGGGGGACGCCTTTTGAGCCAGCCTGATGTAAATTTCCTGGAAAAATACATGGGAAAATCCCATTGGGGAAAATTCCACTTAGGGTTAGGGTTAGCTCTCCATCAATTCGCAGATCAAAACCGACATTGCCATTGGATTCGGCGGCCACCCATATGGTTAGGACGGGGGACGCCTTTTGAGCTGGACTTATGTACATTTCCTGGCAAAATACATGGAAAAATCCCATTGGGGAAAATTCCACTTAGGGTTAGGGTTAGTTCTCCATCAATTCGCAGAGCAATACTGACACTGCCATGGGATTCGGAGGCCACCCGTATGGTTAGGAGGGGGAACGCCTTTTCATGTTGACTTATGTACATTTCCTGGCAAAATACATGGGAAAATCCCATTGGGGAAAATTCCACTTAGGGTTAGGGTTAGCCCTCCATGAACTCGCAGGGCAAAACCGACATTGCCATTGGATTCGGAGCCTATTTTTTATGGTTAGGAGAGGGCACGCCTTTTGAGATGGACTTATGTATATTTCCTGGCAAAATACATGGTAAAATCCCATTGGGGAAAATTCCACTTAGGGTTAGGGTTCGCGCTCCATGAATTCGCAGAGCAGAACTGACATTGCCATTGGATTCAGAGCCCATCGGTATCGATAGAAGGGGGGACGCCTTTTGAGCCAGCCTGATGTACATTTCCTGGCAAAATACATGGGAAAATCCCATTGGGGAAAATTCCACTTAGGGTTAGGGTTATCTCTCCATGAATTCGCAGAGCAATAATGACACTGCCATTGGATTCGGAGGCCACCTGTATGGTTAGGAGGGGGGACGCCTTTTGAGCTGGACTTATGTACATTTCCTGGCAAAATACATGGGAAAATCCCATTGGGAAAAATTCCACTTAGGGTTAGGGTTAGCCCTCCATGAATTCGCAGAGCAAAACTGACATTGCCATTGGATTCGGAGGCCACCCGTATGGTTAGGATCGGGGACGCCTTTTTAGCCAGCCTGATGTACATTTCTTGGCAAAATACAAGGGAAAATCCCATTGGGGAAAATTCCACTTAGGGTTAGGGTTAGCCCTCCATGAATTCGCAGAGGAAAACCGACTCTGCCATTGGATTCGGAGGCCACCCGTATGGTTAGGATGGGGGACGCCTTTTGAGCCACCCTGATGTACATTTCCTGGCAAAATACATGGAAAAATCCCATTGGGGAAAATTCCACTTAGGGTTAGGGTTAGCCCTCCATGATTTCGCAGAGCAAAACCGACATTGCCATTGGATTCGGAGGCCACCCGTATGGTTAGGACGGGGGACGCCTTTTGAGCCAGCCTGATGTAAATTTCCTGGAAAAATACATGGGAAAATCCCATTGGGGAAAATTCCACTTAGGGTTAGGGTTAGCTCTCCATCAATTCGCAGATCAAAACCGACATTGCCATTGGATTCGGAGGCCACCCATATGGTTAGGACGGGGGACGCCTTTTGAGCTGGACTTATGTACATTTCCTGGCAAAATAAATGGGAAAATCCCATTGTGGAAAATTCCACTTAGGGTTAGGGTTATCTCTCCATGAATTCGCAGAGCAATCCAGACACTGCCATTGGATTCGGAGGCCACCCGTATGGTTACGAGGGGGCACGCCTTTTGAGCCGGACTTATGTACATTTCCTGGCAAAATACATGGGAAAATCCCATTGGGAAAAATTCCACTTAGGGTTAGGGTTAGCCCTCTATGAATTCGCAGAGCAAAACTGACATTGCCATTGGATTCGGAGGCCACCCGTATGGTTAGGATGGGGGACGCCTTTTGAGCCAGCCTGATGTACATTTCCTGGCAAAATACATGGAAAAATCCCATTGGGGAAAATTCCACTTAGGGTTAGGGTTAGCTGTCCATCAATTCGCAGAGCAAAACCGACATTGCCATTGGATTCGGAGGCCACCCATAGGGTTAGGAGAGGGGACGCCTTTTGAGCTGGACTTATGTACATTTCCAGGCAAAATACATGGGAAAATCCCATTGGGGAAAATTCCACTTAGGGTTAGGGTTCGCGCTCCATGAATTCGGAGAGCAGAACTGACATTGCCATTGGATTCAGAGCCCATCGGTATCGCTAGAAGGGGGGACACCTTTTGAGCCCGCCTTATGTACATTTCCTGGCAAAATACAGGAGAAAATCCCATTGGGGAAAATTCCACTTAGGGTTAGGGTTCGTGCTCCATGAATTCGCAGAGCAGAACTGACATTGCCATTGTATTCAGAGCCCATCGGTATCGCTAGAAGGGGGGACGCCTTTTGTGCCCGCCTTATGTACATTTCATGGCAAAATACATGGGAAAATCCCATTGGGGAAAATTCCACTTAGGGTTAGGATTATCTCTCCATGAATTCAAAGAGCAATACTGACACTGCCATTGGATTCGGAGGCCACCTGTATGGTTAGGACGGGGGACGCAAATTGAGCCAGCCTGATGTACATTTCCTGGCAAAATACCTGGGAAAATCCCATTGGGGAAAATTCCAGTTAGGGTTAGGGTTAGCCCTCCATGAATTGGCAGAGCAAAACTTACATTGCCATTGAATTCGGAGCCCATTGGTATGGTTAGGAGAGGGCACGCCGTTTGTGCTGGACTTATGTACATTTCCTGGCAAAATACATGGGAAAATCCCATTGGGGAAAATTCCACTTAGGGGTAGGGTTAGCTCTCCATCAATTCGCAAAGCAAAACCGACATTGCCATTGGATTCGGAGGCCACCCATATGGATAGGAGGGGGGACGCCTTTTGAGCCGGACTTATATACATTTCCTGGCAAAATACATGGGAAAATCCCATTGGGGAAAATTCCACTTAGGGTTAGGGTTCGCGCTCCATGAATTCGGAGAGCAGAACTGACATTGCCATTGGATTCAGAGCCCATCGGTATCGCTAGAAGGGGGGACGCCTTTTGAGCCCGCCTTATGTACATTTCATGGCAAAATACATGGGAAAATCCCATTGGGGAAAATTCCACTTAGGGTTAGGGTTAGCCCTCCATGAATTCGCAGAGCAAAACTGACATTGCCATTGGATTCAGAGCCCATCGGTATCGCTAGAAGGGGGGACACCTTTTGAGCCCGCCTTATGTACATTTCATGGCAAAATACATGGGAAAATCCCATTGGGAAAAATTCCACTTAGGGTTAGGGTTAGCCCTCCATGAATTCACAGAGCAAAACTGACATTGCCATTGGATTCGGAGGCCACCCGTATGGTTAGGATCGGGGACGCCTTTTGAGCCAGCCTGATGTACATTTCCTGGCAAAATACATGGGAAAATCCCATTGGGGAAAATTCCACTTAGGGTTAGGGTTAGCCCTCCATGATTTCGCAGAGCAAAACCGACATTGCCATTGGATTATGAGGCCACCCGTATGGTTAGGACGGGGGACGCCATTTGAGCCAGCCTGATGTAAATTTCCTGGAAAAATACATGGGAAAATCCCATTGGGGAAAATTCCACTTAGGGTTAGGGTTAGCTCTCCATCAATTCGCAGATCAAAACCGACATTGCCATTGGATTCGGAGGCCACCCATATGGTTAGGACGGGGGACGCCTTTTGAGCTGGACTTATGTACATTTCCTGGCAAAATACATGGAAAAATCCCATTGGGGAAAATTCCACTTAGGGTTAGGGTTAGCTCTCCATCAATTCGCAGAGCAAAACCGACATTGCCATTGGATTCGGAGGCCACCCATAGGGTTAGGAGAGGGGACGCCTTTTGAGCTGGACTTATGTACATTTCCAGGCAAAATACATGGGAAAATCCCATTGGGGAAAATTCCACTTAGGGTTAGGGTTATCTCTCTATGAATTCACAGAGCAATACTGACACTGCCATTGGATTCGGAGGCCACCCGTATGGTTAGGAGGGGGAACGGCTTTTCATGTGGACTTATGTACATTTCCTGGCAAAATACATGGGAAAATCCCATTGGGGAAAATTCCACTTAGGGTTAGGGTTAGCCCTCCATGAATTCGCAGAGCAAAACTGACATTGCCATTGGATTCGGAGGCCACCCGTATGGTTAGGAGGGGGAACGGCTTTTCATGTGGACTTATGTACATTTCCTGGCAAAATACATGGGAAAATCCCATTGGGGAAAATTCCACTTAGGGTTAGGGTTAGCCCTCCATGAACTCGCAGAGCAAAACCGACACTGCCATTGGATTTAAAGGCCACCCATATGGTTAGGAGGGGGGACACCTTTTGAGCTGGACTTATGTACATTTCCTGGCAAAATACATGGGAAAATCCCATTGGGGAAAATTCCACTTAGGGTTAGGGTTAGCCCTCCATGAATTCACAGAGCAAAACTGACATTGCCATTGGATTCGGAGGCCACCCATATGGTTATGAGGGGGCACGCCTTTTGAGTGGACTTATGTACATTTCCTGGCAAAATACATGGGAAAATCCCATTGGGGAAAATTCCACTTAGGGTTAGGGTTAGCCCTCTGTGAACTCGCAGAGCAAAACCAACATTGCCATTGGATTCGGAGCCTATCGGTATGGTTAGGAGAGGGCACGCCTTTTGTGATGGACTTATGGATATTTCCTGGCAAAATACATGGGAAAATCCCATTGGGGAAAATTCCACTTAGGGTTTGGGTTCGCGCTCCATGAATTCGCAGAGCAGAACTGACATTGCCATTGGATTCAGAGCCCATCGGTATCGCTAGAAGGGGGGAGGCCTTTTGAGCCAGCCTGATGTACATTTCCTGGCAAAATACCTGGGAAAATCCCATTGGGGAAAATTCCACTTAGGGTTAGGGTTAGCCCTCCATGAATTCGTAGAGCAAAACTGACATTGCCATTGGATTCGGAGGCCACCCGTATGGTTAGGATGGGGGACGCCTTTTGAGCCACCCTGATGTACATTTCCTGGCAAAATACATGGAAAAATCCCATTGGGGAAAATTCCACTTAGGGTTAGGGTTAGCCCTCCATGATTTCGTAGAGCAAAACCGACATTGCCATTGGATTCGGAGGCCACCCGTATGGTTAGGACGGGGGACGCCTTTTGAGCCAGCCTGATGTAAATTTCCTGGAAAAATACATGGGAAAATCCCATTGGGGAAAATTCCACTTAGGGTTAGGGTTAGCTCTCCATCAATTCGCAGATGAAAACCGACATTGCCATTGGATTCGGAGGCCACCCATATGGTTAGGAGGGGGGACGCCTTTTGAGCTGGACTTATGTACATTTCCTGGCAAAATACATGGGAAAATCCCATTGTGGAAAATTCCACTTAGGGTTCGGGTTATCTCTCCATGAATTCGCAGAGCAATCCAGACACTGCCATTGGATTCGGAAGCCACCCGTATGGTTACGAGGGGGCACGCCTTTTGAGCCGGACTTATGTAGATTTCCTGGCAAAATACATGGGAAAATCCCATTGGGAAAAATTCCACTTAGGGTTAGGGTTAGCCCTCCATGAATTCGCAGAGCAAAACCGACATTGCCATTGGATTCGGAGGCCACCCGTATGGTTCAGACAAGGGACGCCTTTTGAGCCGGACGTATATACGTTTCCTGGCAAGATACATGGGAAAATCCCATTGGGGAATATTCCACAGGGTTAGGGTTAGCTCTCCATGAATTCGCAGAGCAAAACTGACATTGCCATTGGATTCGGAGGCCACCCGTATGGTTAGGAGGGGGAACGCCTTTTCATGTGGACTTATGTACATTTCCTGGCAAAATACATGGGAAAATCCCATTGGGGAAAATTCCACTTAGGGTTAGGGTTAGCCCTCCATGAACTCGCAGAGCAAAACCGACATTGCTATTGGATTCGCAGCCTATCGGTAAGGTTAGGAGAGGGCACGCCTTTTGAGCTGGACTTATGTACATTTCCTGGCAAAATACATGGTAAAATCCCATTGGGGAAAATTCCACTTAGGGTTAGGGTTATCTCTCCATGAATTCGCAGAGCAATCCAGACACTGCCATTGGATTCGGAGGCCACCCGTATGGTTACGAGGGGGCACGCCTTTTGAGCTGGACTTATGTACATTTCCTGGCAAAATACATGGGAAAATCCCATTGGGGAAAATTCCACTTAGGGTTAGGGTTAGTTCTCCATCAATTCGCAGAGCAATACTGACACTGCCATGGGATTCGGAGGCCACCCGTATGGTTAGGAGGGGGAACGCCTTTTCATGTGGACTTATGTACATTTCCTGGCAAAATACATGGGAAAATCCCATTGGGGAAAATTCCACTTAGGGTTAGGGTTCGCGCTCCATGAATTCGCAGAGCAATAATGACACTGCCATTGGATTCGGAGGCCACCTGTATGGTTAGGACGGGGGACGCAATTTGAGCCACCCTGATGTACATTTCCTGGCAAAATACATGGAAAAATCCCATTGGGGAAAATTCCACTTAGGGTTAGGGTTAGCCCTCCATGATTTCGCAGAGCAAAACCGACACTGCCATTGGATTCGGAGGCCACCCGTATGGTTACGAGGGGGCACGCCTTTTGAGCCGGACTTATGTACATTTCCTGGCAAAATACATGGGAAAATCCCATTGTGGAAAATTCCACTTAGGGTTAGGGTTATCTCTCCATGAATTCGCAGAGCAATCCAGACACTGCCATTGGATTCGGAGGCCACCCGTATGGTTACGAGGGGGCACGCCTTTTGAGCCGGACTTATGTACATTTCCTGACAAAATACATGGGAAAATCCCATTTGGAAAAATTCCACTTAGGGTTAGGGTTAGCCCTCCATGAATTCGCAGAGCAAAACTGACATTGCCATTGGATTCGGAGGCCACCCGTATGGTTAGGATGGGGGACGCCTTTTGAGCCAGCCTCATGTACATTTCCTGGCAAAATACATGGAAAAATCCCATTGGGGAAAATTCCACTTAGGGTAAGGGTTAGCTCTCCATCAATTCGCAGAGCAAAACCGACATTGCCATTGGATTCGGAGGCCACCCGTATGGTTAGGAGAGGGCACGCCTTTTGAGCTGGACTTATGTACATTTCCAGGCAAAATACATGGGAAAATCCCATTGGGGAAAATTCCACTTAGGGTTAGGGTTAGTTCTCCATCAATTCGCAGATCAAAACCGACATTGCCATTGGATTCGGAGGCCACCCGTATGGTTAGGAGAGGGCACGCCTTTTGAGCTGGACTTATGTACATTTCCAGGCAAAATACATGGGAAAATCCCATTGGGGAAAATTCCACTTAGGGTAAGGGTTAGCTCTCCATCAATTCGCAGAGCAAAACCGACATTGCCATTGGATTCGGAGGCCACCCGTATGGTTAGGAGAGGGCACGCCTTTTGAGCTGGACTTATGTACATTTCCAGGCAAAATACATGAGAAAATCCCATTGGGGAAAATTCCACTTAGGGTTAGGGTTCGTGCTCCATGAATTCGCAGAGCAGAACTGACATTGCCATTGGATTCAGAGCCCATCGGTATCGCTAGAAGGGGGGACGCCTTTTGAGCCCGCCTGATGTACATTTCTTGGCAAAATACATGGGAAAATCCCATTTGGGAAAATTCCACTTAGGGTTAGGGTTAGTTCTCCATCAATTCGCAGAGCAATACTGACACTGCCATGGGATTCGGAGGCCACCCGTATGGTTAGGAGGGGGAACGCCTTTTCGTGTGGACTTATGTACATTTCCTGGCAAAATACATGGGAAAATCCCATTGGGGAAAATTCCACTTAGGGTTAGGGTTAGCCCTCCATGAACTCGCAGAGCAAAACTGACATTGCTATTGGATTCGGAGCCTATCGGTATGGTTAGGAGAGGGCACGCCTTTTGAGCTGGACTTATGTACATTTCCTGGCAAAATACATGGGAAAATCCCATTGGGGAAAATTCCACTTAGGGTTAGGATTATCTCTCCATGAATTCGCAGAGCAATAATGACACTGCCATTGGATTCGGAGGCCACCTGTACGGTTAGGACGGGGGACGCAATTTGAGCCAGCCTGATGTACATTTCCTGGCAAAATACCTGGGAAAATCCCATTGGGGAAAATTCCACATAGGGTTAGGGTTAGCCCTCCATGAATTCGCAGAGCAAAACTGACATTGCCATTGGATTCGGAGGCCACCCGTATGGTTAGGATGGGGGACGCCTTTTGAGCCAACCTGATGTACATTTCCTGTCAAAATACATGGAAAAATCCCATTGGGGAAAATTCCACTTAGGGTTAGGGTTAGCCCTCCATGATTTCGCAGAGCAAAACCGACATTGCCATTGGATTCGGAGGCCACCGGTATGGTTAGGACGGGGGACGCCTTTTGAGCCAGCCTGATGTAAATTTCCTGGCAAAATACATGGGAAAATCCCATTGGGGAAAATTCCACTTAGGGTTAGCTCTCCATCAATTCGCAGATCAAAACCGACATTGCCATTGGATTCGGAGGCCACCCATATGGTTAGGAGGGGGGACGCCTTTTGAGCTGGACTTATGTACATTTCCTGGCAAAATACATGGGAAAATCCCATTGTGGAAAATTCCACTTAGGGTTAGGGTTATCTCTCCATGAATTCGCAGAGCAATCCAGACACTGCCATTGGATTCGGAGGCCACCCGTATGGTTACGAAGGGGCACGCATTTTGAGCCGGACTTATGTACATTTCCTGGCAAAATACATGGGAAAATCCCATTGGGAAAAATTCCACTTAGGGTTAGGGTTAGCCCTCCATGAATTCGCAGAGCAAAACTGACATTGCCATTGGATTCGGAGGCCACCCATATGGTTAGGAGAGGGCACGCCTTTTGAGCTGGACTTATGTACATTTCCAGGCAAAATACATGGGAAAATCCCATTGGGGAAAATTCCACTTAGGGTTAGGGTTCGTGCTCCATGAATTCGCAGAGCAGAACTGACATTGCCATTGGATTCAGAGCCCATCGGTATCGCTAGAAGGGGGGACGCCTTTTGAGCCCGCCTGATGTACATTTCTTGGCAAAATACATGGGAAAATCCCATTTGGGAAAATTCCACTTAGGGTTAGGGTTAGTTCTCCATCAATTCGCAGAGCAATACTGACACTGCCATGGGATTCGGAGGCCACCCGTATGGTTAGGAGGGGGAACGCCTTTTCGTGTGGACTTATGTACATTTCCTGGCAAAATACATGGGAAAATCCCATTGGGGAAAATTCCACTTAGGGTTAGGGTTAGCCCTCCATGAACTCGCAGAGCAAAACTGACATTGCTATTGGATTCGGAGCCTATCGGTATGGTTAGGAGAGGGCACGCCTTTTGAGCTGGACTTATGTACATTTCCTGGCAAAATACATGGGAAAATCCCATTGGGGAAAATTCCACTTAGGGTTAGGGTTATCTCTCCATGAATTCGCAGAGCAAAACTGACATTGCCATTGGATTCGGAGGCCACCCGTATGGTTAGGATGGGGGACGCCTTTTGAGCCAACCTGATGTACATTTCCTGTCAAAATACATGGAAAAATCCCATTGGGAAAAATTCCACTTAGGGTTAGGGTTAGCCCTCCATGAATTCGCAGAGCAAAACTGACATTGCCATTGGATTCGGAGGCCACCCGTATGGTTAGGATGGGGGACGCCTTTTGAGGCAGCCTGATGTACATTTCCTGGCAAAATACAAGGAAAAATCCCATTGGGGAAAATTCCACTTAGGGTTAGGGTTAGCTCTCCATCAATTCGCAGAGCAAAACCGACATTGCCATTGGATTCGGAGGCCACCCATATGGTTAGGAGAGGGGACGCCTTTTGAGCTGGAGTTATGTACATTTCCAGGCAAAATACATGGGAAAATCCCATTGGGGAAAATTCCACTTAGGGTTAGGGTTCACGCTCCATGAATTCGGAGAGCAGAACTGACATTGCCATTGGATTCAGAGCCCATCGGTATCGCTAGAAGGGGGGACACCTTTTGAGCCCGCCTGATGTACATTTCTTGGCAAAATACATGGGAAAATCCCATTGGGTAAAATTCCACTTAGGGTTAGGGTTAGTTCTCCATCAATTCGCAGAGCAATACTGACACTGTCATGGGATTCGGAGGCCACCCGTATGATTAGGAGAGGGCACGCCTTTTGAGCTGGACTTATGTACATTTCCTGGCAAAATACATGGGAAAATCCCATTGGGGAAAATTCCACTTAGGGTTAGGGTTATCTCTCCATGAATTCGCAGAGCAATCCAGACACTGCCATTGGATTCGGAGGCCACCCGTATGGTTACGAGGGGGCACACCTTTTGAGCTGGACTTATGTACATTTCCTGGCAAAATACATGGTAAAATCCCATTGGGGAAAATTCCACTTAGGGTTAGGGTTCGTGCTCCATGAATTCGCAGAGCAGAACTGACATTGCCATTGGATTCAGAGGCCATCGGTATCGCTAGAAGGGGGGACGCCTTTTGAGCCAGCCTGATGTACATTTCCTGGCAAAATACATGGAAAAATCCCATTGGGGAAAATTCCACTTAGGGTTAGGGTTAGCCCTCCATGATTTCGCAGAGCAAAACCGATATTGCCATTGGATTCGGAGGCCACCCGTATGGTTAGGACGTCGGACGCCTTTTGAGCCAGCCTGATGTAAATTTCCTAGAAAAATACATGGGAAAATCCCATTGGGGAAAATTCCACTTAGGGTTCGGGTTAGCTCTCCATCAATTCGCAGATCAAAACCGACATTGCCATTGGATTCGGAGGCCACCCATATGGTTAGTAGGGGGGACGCCTTTTGAGCTGGACTTATGTACATTTCCTGGCAAAATACATGGGAAAATCCCATTGTGGAAAATTCCACTTAGGGTTAGGGTTATCTCTCCATGAATTCGCAGAGCAATCCAGACACTGCCATTGGATTCGGAGGCCACCCGTATGGTTACGAGGGGGCACGCCTTTTGAGCCGGACTTATGTACATTTCCTGGCAAAATACATGGGAAAATCCCATTGGGAAAAATTCCACTTAGGGTTAGGGTTAGCCCTCCATGAATTCGCAGAGCAAAACTGACATTGCCATTGGATTCGGAGGCCACCTGTATGGTTAGGACGGGGGACGCAATTTGAGCCAGCCTGATGTACATTTCCTGGCAAAATACCTGGGAAAATCCCATTGGGGAAAATTCCACATAGGGTTAGGGTTAGCCCTCCATGAATTCGCAGAGCAAAACTGACATTGCCATTGGATTCGGAGGCCACCCGTATGGTTAGGATGGGGGACGCCTTTTGAGCCAACCTGATGTACATTTCCTGTCAAAATACATGGAAAAATCCCATTGGGGAAAATTCCACTTAGGGTTAGGGTTAGCCCTCCATGATTTCGCAGAGCAAAACCGACATTGCCATTGGATTCGGAGGCCACCGGTATGGTTAGGACGGGGGACGCCTTTTGAGCCAGCCTGATGTAAATTTCCTGGCAAAATACATGGGAAAATCCCATTGGGGAAAATTCCACTTAGGGTTAGCTCTCCATCAATTCGCAGATCAAAACCGACATTGCCATTGGATTCGGAGGCCACCCATATGGTTAGGAGGGGGGACGCCTTTTGAGCTGGACTTATGTACATTTCCTGGCAAAATACATGGGAAAATCCCATTGTGGAAAATTCCACTTACGGTTAGGGTTAGCTCTCCATGAATTCACAGAGCAAAACCGACATTGCCATTGGATTCGGAGGCCACCCATATGGTTAGGAGAGGGGACGCCTTTTGAGCTGGACTTATGTACATTTCCAGGCAAAATACATGGGAAAATCCCATTGGGGAAAATTCCACTTAGGGTTATGGTTAGCCCTCCATGAATTGGAAGAGCAAAACTTACATTGCCATTGAATTCGGACCCCATTGGTATGGTTAGGAGAGGGCACGCCTTTTGTGCTGGACTTATGGACATTTCCTGGCAAAATACATGGGAAAATCCCATTGGGGAAAATTCCACTTAGGGTTAGAGTTAGCTCTCCATCAATTCGCAAAGCAAAACCGACATTGCCATTGGATTCGGAGGCCACCCATATGGATAGGAGGGGGGACGCCTTTTGAGCCGGACTTATGTACATTTCCTGGCAAAATACATGGGAAAATCCCATTGGGGAAAATTCCACTTAGGGTTAGGGTTCGCGCTCCATGAATTCGGAGAGCAGAACTGACATTGCCATTGGATTCAGAGCCCATCGGTATCGCTAGAAGGGGGGACGCCTTTTGAGCCCGCCTTATGTACATTTCATGGCAAAATACATGGGAAAATCCCATTGGGGAAAATTCCACTTAGGGTTAGGGTTAGCCCTCCATGAATTCGCAGAGCAAAACTGACATTGCCATTGGATTCAGAGCACATCGGTCTCGCTAGAAGGGGGGACACCTTTTGAGCCCGCCTTATGTACATTTCATGGCAAAATACATGGGAAAATCCCATTGGGGAAAATTCCACTTAGGGTTAGGGTTATCTCTCCATGAATTCGCAGAGGAAAACCGACTCTGCCATTGGATTCGGAGGCCACCCGTATGGTTAGGAGGGGGCACGCCTTTTGAGCCGGACGTATATACGTTTCCTGGCAAGATACATGGGAAAATCCCATTGGGGAATATTCCACAGGGTTAGGGTTAGCTCTCCATGAACTCGCAGAGCAAAACTGACATTGCCATTGGATTCGGAGGCCACCCATATGGTTCAGACGGGGGACGCCTTTTGAGCCGGACGTATATACGTTTCCTGGCAAGATATATGGGAAATTCCCATTGGGGAATATTCCACAGGGTTAGGGTTAGCTCTCCATGAATTCGCAGAGCAAAACTGACATTGCCATTGGATTCGGAGGCCACCCATATGGTTAGGAGGGGGGACGCCTTTTCAGCCGGCCTGATGTACATTTCCTGGCAAAATACATGGGAAAATCCCATTGGGGAAAATTCCACTTAGGGTTAGGGTTATCTCTCCATGAATTCGCAGAGGAAAACCGACTCTGCCATTGGATTCGGAGGCCACCCGTATGGTTAGGAGGGGGCACGCCTTTTGAGCCGGACGTATATACGTTTCCTGGCAAGATACATGGGAAAATCCCATTGGGGAATATTCCACAGGGTTAGGGTTAGCTCTCCATGAACTCGCAGAGCAAAACTGACATTGCCATTGGATTCGGAGGCCACCCATATGGTTCAGACGGGGGACGCCTTTTGAGCCGGACGTATATACGTTTCCTGGCAAGATATATGGGAAATTCCCATTGGGGAATATTCCACAGGGTTAGGGTTAGCTCTCCATGAATTCGCAGAGCAAAACTGACATTGCCATTGGATTCGGAGGCCACCCATATGGTTAGGAGGGGGGACGCCTTTTCAGCCGGCCTGATGTACATTTCCTGGCAAAATACATGGGAAAATCCCATTGGGGAAAATTCCACTTAGGGTTAGGGTTAGCCCTCCATGATTTTGCAGAGCAAAACCGACATTGCCATTGGATTCAGAGCCCATCGGTATGCTTAGGAGAGGACACGCCTTTTGAGTGGACTTATGTACATTTCCTGGCAAAATACATGGGAAAATCCCATTGGGGAAAATTCCACTTAGGGTTAGGGTTAGCCCTCCATGATTTTGCAGAGCAAAACCGACATTGCCATTGGATTCGGAGGCCACCCGTATGGTTACGACGGGGGACGCCTTGTGAGCCAGCCTGATGTACATTTCCTGGCGAAATACATGGGAAAATCCCTTTGGGGAAAATTCCACTTAAGGTTAGGGTTAGCTCTCCATCAATTCGCAGAGCAATACTGACACTGCCATGGGATTCGGAGGCCACCGAATGGTTAGGATGGGGGACGCCTTTTGAGCCAGCCTGATGTACATTTCCTGGCAAAATACATAAGAAAATCGAATTGGGGAAAATTCCACTTAGGGTTAGGGTTAGCGATCCATGAATTCGAAGAGCAAAACCGACACTGCCATTGGATTTAAAGGCCACCCATATGGTTAGGAGGGAGGACACCTTTTGAGCTGGACTTATGTACTTTTCCTGGCAAAATTCATGGGAAAATCCCATTGGGGAAAATTCCACTTAGGGTTAGGGTTAGCCCTCCATGAATTCGCAGAGCAAAACTGACATTGCCATTGGATTCGGAGGACACCCATATGGTTAGGAGGGGGGACGCCTTTTGAGCCGGCCTGATGTACATTTCCTGGCAAAATACATGGGAAAATACCATTGGGGAAAATTCCACTTAGGGTTAGGGTTAGCTCTCCATCAATTCGCAGAGGAATACTGACACTGCCATGGGATTCGGAGGCCACCCGTATGGTTAGGAGGGGGAACGCCTTTTGCGGTGGACTTATGTACATTTCCTGGCAAAATACATGGGAAAATCCCATTGGGGAAAATTCCACTTAGTGTTAGGGGTAGCCCTCCATGATTTTACAGAGCAAAACCGACATTGCCATTGGATTCGGAGGCCACCCGTATGGTTAGGAGGCGGCACGCCTTTTGAGCTGGAATTATGTACATTTCCTGGCAAAATACATGGGAAAATCCCAATGGGGATAATTCCACTTAGGGTTAGGGTTAGCTCTCCATCAATTTGCAGAGCAAAACCGACATTGCCATTGGATTCGGAGGCCTCCCGTATTGTTAGGAGGGGGGACGCCTTTTGAGCCGGCCTGATGTACATTTCCTGGAAGATACATGGCAAAATACCTGGGAAAATCCCATTGGGGAAAATTCCACTTAGGGTTATGGTTAGCCCTCCATGAATTGGCAGAGCAAAACTTACATTGCCATTGAATTCGGAGCCCATTGGTATGGTTAGGAGAGGGCACGCCTTTTGTGCTGGACTTATGTACATTTCCTGGCAAAATACATGGGAAAATCCCATTCGGGAAAATTCCACTTAGGGTTAGGGTTCGCGCTCCATGAATTCGGAGAGCAGAACTGACATTGCCATTGGATTCAGAGCCCATCGGTATCGCTAGAAGGGGGGACGCCTTTTGAGCCCGCCTTATGTACATTTCATGGCAAAATACATGGGAAAATCCCATTGGGGAAAATTCCACTTAGGGTTAGGGTTAGCCCTCCATGAATTCGCAGAGCAAAACTGACATTGCCATTGGATTCAGAGCCCATCGGTATCGCTAGAAGGGGGGACGCCTTTTGAGCCCGCCTTATGTATATTTCATGGCAAAATACATGGGGAAATCCCATTGGGGAAAATTCCACTTAGGGTTAGGGTTAGCCCTCCTTGAATTCGCAGAGCAAAACTGACATTGCCATTGGATTCGGAGGCCACCCGTATGGTTACGAGGGGGCACGCCTTTTGAGCTGGACTTATGTACATTTCCTGGCAAAATACATGGGAAAATCCCATTGGGAAAAATTCCACTTAGGGTTAGGGTTAGCCCTCCATGAATTCGCAGAGCAAAACTGACATTGCCATTGGATTCGGAGGCCACCTGTATGGTTAGGATGGGGGACGCCTTTTGAGCCAGACTGATGTACATTTCCTGGCAAAATACATGGGAAAATCCCATTGGGGAAAATTCCACTTAGGGTTAGGGTTAGCCCTCCATGAATTCGCAGAGGAAAACCGACTCTGCCATTGGATTCGGAGGCCACCCGTATGGTTAGGAGGGGGCACGCCTTTTGAGCCGGACGTATATACGTTTCCTGGCAAGATACATGGGAAATTCCCATTGGGGAATATTCCACAGGGTTAGGGTTAGCTCTCCATGAATTCGCAGAGCAAAACTGACATTGCCATTGGATTCGGAGGCCACCCATATGGTTAGGAGGGGGGACGCCTTTTCAGCCGGCCTGATGTACATTTCCTGGCAAAATACATGGGATAATCCCATTGGGGAAAATTCCACTTAGGGTTAGGGTTAGCCCTCCGTGATTTTGCAGAGCAAAACCGACATTGCCATTGGATTCAGAGCCCATCGGTATGCTTAGGAGAGGGCACGCCTTTTGAGTGGACTTATGTACATTTCCTGGCAAAATACATGGGAAAATCCCATTGGGGAAAATTCCACTCAGGGTTAGGGTTAGCCCTCCATGAATTTGCAGAGCAAAACTGACATTGCCATTGGATTCGGAGGACACCCATATGGTTAGGAGGGGGGACGCCTTTTGAGCCGGCCTGATGTACATTTCCTGGCAAAATACATGGGAAAATCCCATTGGGGAAAATTCCACTTAGGGTTGGGTTAGCTCTCCATGAATTCGGAGAGGAAAACTGACATTGCCATTGGATTCGGAGGCCACCCATATGGTTAGGAGGGGGGGCGCCTTTTGAGCCGGCCTGATGTACATTTCCTGGCAAAATACATGGGAAAATACCTTTGGGGAAAATTACACTTAGGGTTAGGGTTAGCTCTCCATCAATTCGCAGAGGAATACTGACACTGCCATGGGATTCGGAGGCCACCCGTATGGTTAGGAGGCGGCACGCCTTTTGAGCTGGAATTATGTACATTTCCTGGCAAAATACATAGGAAAATCCCAATGGGGATAATTCCACTTAGGGTTAGGGTTAGCTCTCCATCAATTTGCAGAGCAAAACCGACATTGCCATTGGATTCGGAGGCCTCCCGTATTGTTAGGAGGGGGGACGCCTTTTGAGCCGGCCTGATGTACATTTCCTGGAAGATACATGGGAAAATCCCATTGGGGAAAATTCCACTTAGGGTTCGGGTTAGCCCTCCATGAATTCGCAGAGCAAAACTGACATTGCTATTCGATTCGGAGGCCACCCGTATGGTTAGGAGGGGGGGGCGCCTTTTGAGCCGGCCTGATGTACATTTCCTGGCAAAATACATGGGAAAATCCCATTGGGGAAAATTCCACTTAGGGTTAGGGTTAGCCCTCCATGATTTTGCAGAGCAAAATCGACATTGCCATTGGATTTGTAGGCCACCCGTATGGTTACGACGGGGGACGCCTTGTGAGCCAGCCTGATGCACATTTCCTGGCAAAATACATGGGAAAATCCCATTGGGGAAAATTCCACTTAGGGTTAGGGTTAGCTCTCCATCAATTCGCAGAGCAAAACCGACATTGCCATTGGATTCGGAGGCCACCCGGATGGTTAGGAGGGGGGACGCCTTTTGAGCTGGACTTATGTACATTTCCTGGCAAAATACATGGGAAAATCCCATTGGGGAAAATTCCACTTAGGGTTAGGGTTAGCCCTCCGTGATTTTGCAGAGCAAAACCGACATTGCCATTGGATTTGTAGGCCACCCGTATGGTTACGACGGGGGATGCCTTTTGAGCCAGCCTGATGCACATTTCCTGGCAAAACACATGGGAAAATCCCATTGGGGAAAATTCCACTTAGGGTTAGGGTTAGCCCTCCATGAATTCGCAGAGCAAAACTGACATTGCCATTGGATTCGGAGGCCACCCGTATTGTTAGGAGGGGGGACGCCTTTTGAGCCGGCCGTATATACGTTTCCTGGCAAGATACATGGGAAAATCCCATTGGGGAAAATTCCACTTAGGGTTAGGGTTAGCCCTCCATGAATTCGCAGAGCAAAACCGACATTGCCATTGGATTCAGAGCCCATCGGTATGGTTAGGATAGGGCACGCCTTTTGAGTGGACTTATGTACATTTCCTGGCAAAATACATGGGAAAATCCCATTTGGGAAAATTCCACTTAGGGTTAGGGTTAGCTCTCCATGAATTCGCAGAGCAAAACTGACATTGCCATTGGATTCGGAGGCCACCCGTATTGTTAGGAGGGGGGACGCCTTTTGAGCCGGCCGTATATACGTTTCCTGGCAAGATACATGGGAAAATCCCTTTGGGAAAATTTCACTTAGGGTTAGGGTTAGCTCTCCATGAACCCGACACTGCCATTGGATTTAAAGGCCACCCATATGGTTAGGAGGGGGGATGCCTTTTGAGCTGGACTTATGTACATTTCCTGGCAAAATACATGGGAAAATCCCATTGGGAAAAATTCCACTTAGGGTTAGGGTTATCTCTCCATGAATTCGCAGAGCAATCCTGACACTGCCATTGGATTCGGAGGCCACCCGTATGGTTACGAGGGGGCACGCCTTTTGAGCTGGACTTATGTACATTTCCTGGCAAAATACATGGGAAAATCCCATTGGGAAAAATTCCACTTAGGGTTAGGGTTAGCCCTCCATGAATTCGCAGAGCAAAACTGACATTGCCATTTGATTCGGAGGCCACCCGTTTGGTTAGGATGGGGGACGCCTTGGGAAAATCCCATTGGGGAAAATTCCACTTAGGGTTAGGGTTAGCCCTCCATGAACTCGCAGAGCAAAACCGACATTGCCATTGGATTCGGAGCCCATCGGTATGGTTAGGAGAGGGCACGCCTTTTGAGCTGGCCTCATGTACATTTCCTGGCAAAATACATGGGAAAATCCCTTTGGGGAATATTCCATTTAGGGTTAGGGTTAGCCCTCCATGAATTCTAAGAGCAAAACTGACATTGCCATTCGAGTCAGAGGCCACCCGTATGGTTGAGAGGGGGGACGCCTGTTGAGGCAGCCTGATGTACATTTCCTGGCAAAATACATGGGAAAATCCCATTGGGAAAAATTCCACTTAGGGTTAGGGTTAGCCCTCCATGAATTCGCAGAGCAAAACTGACATTGCCATTGGATTCGGAGGCCACCCGTATTGTTAGGAGGGGGGACGCCTTTTGAGCCGACCCTATATACGTTTCCTGGCAAGATACATGGGAAAATCCCTTTGGGAAAATTTCACTTAGGGTTAGGGTTAGCTCTCCATGAATCCGACACTGCCATTGGATTTAAAGGCCACCCATATGGTTAGGAGGGGGGATGCCTTTTGAGCTGGACATATGTACTTTTCCTGGCAAAATTCATGGGAAAATCCCATTGGGAAAAATTCCACTTAGGGTTAATATTAGCTCTCCATGAATTCGCAGAGCAAACCGACACTGCCATTGGATTCGGAGGCCACCTATAGGGTTAGGAGGGGACACGCCTTTTGAGCCAGCCTGATGTACATTTCCTGGCAAAATACATGGGAAAATCCCATTGGGGAAAATTCCACTTTGTGTTAGGGTTAGCCCTCCATGATTTTGCAGAGCAAAACCGACATTGCCATTGGATTCAGAGCCCATCGGTATGGTGAGGATAGGGCACGCCTTTTGAGTGGACTTATGTACATTTCCGGGCAAAATACATGGGAAAATCCCATTGGGGAAAATTCCACTTAGGGTTAGGGTTATCTCTCCATGAATTCGTAGAGCAATCCTGACACTGCCATTGGATTCGGAGCCCATCGGTATCGCTAGAAGGGGGGACGCCTTTTGAGCTGGACTTATGTACATTTCCTGGCAAAATACATGGGAAAATCCCATTGGGGAAAATTCCACTTAGGGTTAGGGTTAGCCCTCCATGATTTTGCAGAGCAAAACCGACATTGCCATTGGATTCAGAGCCCATCGGTATGGTGAGGATAGGGCACGCCTTTTGAGTGGACTTATGTACATTTCCTGGCAAAATACATGGGAAAATCCCATTGGGGAAAATTCCACTTAGGGTTAGGGTTATCTCTCCATGAATTCGTAGAGCAATCCTGACACTGCCATTGGATTCGGAGCCCATCGGTATCGCTAGAAGGGGGGACGCCTTTTGAGCTGGACTTATGTACATTTCCTGGCAAAATACATGGGAAAATCCCATTGGGAAAAATTCCACTTAGGGTTAGGGTTAGCCCTCCATGAATTCGCAGAGCAAAACTGACATTGCCATTTGATTCGGAGGCCACCCGTATGGTTAGGATGGGGGACGCCTTTTGAGCCAGCCTGATGTACATTTCCTGGCAAAATACATGGGAAAATCCCATTGGGGAAAATTCCACTTAGGGTTAGGGTTAGCCCTCCATGAATTCGCAGAGCAAAACTGACATTGCCATCGGATTCGGAGGCCACCCGTATGGTTAGGAGGGGGCACGCCTTTTGAGCTGGAATTATGTACATTTCCTGGCAAAATACATGGGAAAATCCCATTGGGGAAAATTCCACTTCGGGTTTGGTTAGCTCTCCATGAATTCGCTGAGCAAAACAGACACTGCCATTGGATTCGGAGGCCACCCGTATGGTTAGGAGAGGGCAAGCCTTTTGAGCCAGCCTGATGTACATTTCTTGGCAAAATACATGGGAAAATCCCATTGGGGAAAATTCCACTTAGGGTTAGGGTTCGTGATCAATGAATTCGCAGAGCAGAACTGACATTGCCAGTGGATTCAGAGCCCATCGGTATCGCTAGAAGGGGGGCGCCTTTTCATGTGGACTTATGTACATTTCCTGGCAAAATACATGGGAAAATCCCATTTGGGAAAATTCCACTTAGGGTTAGGGTTAGCCCTCCATGAACTCGCAGAGCAAAACCGACATTGCTATTGGATTCGGAGCCTATCGGTATGATTAGGAGAGGGCACGCCTTTTGAGCTGGACTTATGTACATTTCCTGACAAAATACATGGGACAATCCCATTGGGAAAAATTCCACTTAGGGTTAGGGTTAGCCCTCCATGAATTCGCAGAGCAAAACTGACATTGCCATTGGATTCGGAGGCCACCCGTATGGTTAGGATGGGGGACGCCTTTTGAGCCAGCCTGATGTACATTTCCTGGCAAAATACATGGGAAAATCCCATTGGGGAAAATTCCACTTAGGGTTAGGGTTATCTCTCCATGAATTCGCAGAGCAATAATTACACTGCCATTGGAGTCGCAGGCCACCTGTATGGTTAGGACGGGGGACGCAATTTGAGCCAGCCTGATGTACATTTCCTGGCAAAATACCTGGGAAAATCCCATTGGGGAAAATTCCACTTAGGGTTAGGGTTAGCCCTCCATGAATTCGAAGAGCAAAACTGACATTGCCATTGGATTCGGAGGCCACCCGTATGGTTAGGATGGGGGACGCCTTTTGAGCCACCCTGATGTACATTTCCTGGCAAAATACATGGAAAAATCCCATTGGGGAAAATTCCACTTAGGGTTAGGGTTAGCCCTCCATGATTTCGCAGAGCAAAACCGACATTGCCATTGGATTCGGAGGCCACCCGTATGGTTAGGATGGGGGACGCATTTTGAGCCAGCCTGATGTACATTTCCTGGCAAAATACATGGGAAAATCCCATTGGGGAAAATTCCACTTAGGGTTAGGGTTATCTCTCCATGAATTCGCAGAGCAATAATGACACTGCCATTGGAGTCGCAGGCCACCTGTATGGTTAGGACGGGGGATGCAATTTGAGCCAGCCTGATGTACATTTCCTGGCAAAATACCTGGGAAAATCCCATTGGGGAAAATTCCACTTAGGGTTAGGGTTAGCCCTCCTTGAATTCGAAGAGCAAAACTGACATTGCCATTGGATTCGGAGGCCACTCGTATGGTTAGGATGGGGGACGCCTTTTGAGCCACCCTGATGTACATTTCCTGGCAAAATACATGGAAAAATCCCATTGGGGAAAATTCCACTAAGGGTTAGGGTTAGCCCTCCATGATTTCGCAGAGCAAAACCGACATTGCCATTGGATTCGGAGGCCACCCGTATGGTTAGGACGGGGGACGCCTTTTGATCCAGCCTGATGTAAATTTCCTGGAAAAATACATGGGAAAATCCCATTGGGGAAAATTCCACTTAGGGTTAGGGTTAGCCCTCCATGATTTCACAGAGCAAAACCGACATTGCCATTGGATTCGGAGGCCACCCATATGGTTAGGACGGGGGACGCCTTTTGAGCCAGCCTGATGTACATTTCCTGGCAAAATACATGGGAAAATCCCATTGGGGAAAATTCCACTTAGGGTTAGGGTTATCTCTCCATGAATTCGCAGAGCAATCCTGACACTGCCATTGGATTCGGAGGCCACCCGTATGGTTACGAGGGGGCACGCCTTTTGAGCTGGACTTATGTACATTTCCTGTCAAAATACATGGGAAAATCCCATTGGGAAAAATTCCACTTAGGGTTAGGGTTAGCCCTCCATGAATTCGCACAGCAAAACTGACATTGCCATTTGATTCGGAGGCCACCCGTATGGTTAGGATGGGGGACGCCTTGGGAAAATCCCATTGGGGAAAATTCCACTTAGGGTTAGGGTTAGCCCTCCATGAACTCGCAGAGCAAAACTGACATTGCCATTCGAGTCGGAGGCCACCCGTATGGTTAGGAGGGGGGACGCCTTTTGAGGCAGCCTGATGTACATTTCCTGGCAAAATATATGGGAAAATCTCATTGTGGAAAATTCCACTTAGGGTTAGGGTTAGTTCTCCATGAATTCGCAGAGCAAACCGACACTGCCATTGGATTCGGAGGCCAACCGTATGGTTAGGAGGGGGTACGCCTTTTGAGCCGGCCGTATGTACGTTTCCTGGCAAGACACATAGGAAAATCCCATTGGGGAATATTCCACTTAGGGTTAGGGTGAGATCTCCATGAATTCTAAGAGCAAAACTGACATTGCCATTCGAGTCGGAGGCCACCCGTATGGTTAGGAGGGGGGACGCCTTTTGAGGCAGCCTGATGTACATTTCCTGGCAAAATATATGGGAAAATCTCATTGTGGAAAATTCCACTTAGGGTTAGGGTTAGTTCTCCATGAATTCGCAGAGTAAAACTGACATTGCCATTGGATTCGGAGGCCACCCCTATGGTTAGGAGGGGGGACGCCTTTTGAGCCAGCCTGATGTACATTTCCTGGCAAAATACATGGGAAAATCCCATTGGGGAAAATTCCACTTAGGGTTAGGGTTATCTCTCCATGAATTCGCAGAGCAAAACTGACATTGCCATTTGATTCGGAGGCCACCCTTATGGTTAGGATGGGGGACGCCTTGGGAAAATCCCATTGGGGAAAATTCCACTTAGGGTTAGGGTTAGCCCTCCATGAATTCGCAGAGCAAAACTGACATTGCCATTGGATTCGGAGGCCACCCGTATTGTTAGGAGGGGGGACGCCTTTTGAGCCGGCCGTATATACGTTTCCTGGCAAGATACATGGGAAAATCCCTTTGGGAAAATTTCACTTAGGGTTAGGGTTAGCTCTCCATGAACCCGACACTGCCATTGGATTTAAAGGCCACCCATATGGTTAGGAGGGGGGATGCCTTTTGAGCTGGACTTATGTACTTTTCCTGGCAAAATTCATGGGAAAATCCCATTGGGAAAAATTCCACTTAGGGTTAGGATTAGCTCTCCATGAATTTGCAGAGCAAACCGACACTGCCATTGGATTCGGAGGCCACCTATAGGGTTAGGAGGGGACACGCCTTTTGAGCCAGCCTGATGTACATTTCCTGGCAAAATACATGGGAAAATCCCATTGGGGAAAATTCCACTTAGGGTTAGGGTTAGCCCTCCATGATTTTGCAGAGCAAAACCGACATTGCCATTGGATTCAGAGCCCATCGGTATGGTTAGGATAGGGCACGCCTTTTGAGTGGACTTATGTACATTTCCTGGCAAAATACATGGGAAAATCCCATTGGGGAAAATTCCACTTAGGGTTAGGGTTATCTCTCCATGAATTCGCAGAGCAATCCTGACACTGCCATTGGATTCGGAGCCCATCGGTATCGCTAGAAGGGGGGACGCCTTTTGAGCTGGACTTATGTACATTTCCTGGCAAAATACATGGGAAAATGCCATTGGGAAAAATTCCACTTAGGGTTAGGGTTAGCCCTCCATTAATTCGCAGAGCAAAACTGACATTGCCATTTGATTCGGAGGCCACCCGTATGGTTAGGAGGGGGCACGCCTTTTGAGCTGGAATTATGTACATTTCCTGGCAAAATACATGGGAAAATCCCATTGGGGAAAATTCCACTTCGGGTTTGGTTAGCTCTCCATGAATTCGCTGAGCAAAACAGACACTGCCATTGGATTCGGAGGCCACCCGTATGGTTAGGAGAGGGCAAGCCTTTTGAGCCAGCCTGATGTACATTTCTTGGCAAAATACATGGGAAAATCCCATTGGGGAAAATTCCACTTAGGGTTAGGGTTCGTGATCCATGAATTCGCAGAGCAGAACTGACATTGCCATTGGATTCAGAGCCCATCGGTATCGCTAGAAGGGGGGCGCCTTTTCATGTGGACTTATGTACATTTCCTGGCAAAATACATGGGAAAATCCCATTTGGGAAAATTCCACTTAGGGTTAGGGTTAGCCCTCCATGAACTCGCAGAGCAAAACCGACATTGCTATTGGATTCGGAGCCTATCGGTATGATTAGGAGAGGGCATGCCTTTTGACCTGGACTTATGTACATTTCCTGGCAAAATACATGGGACAATCCCATTGGGAAAAATTCCACTTAGGGTTAGGGTTAGCCCTCCATGAATTCGCAGAGCAAAACTGACATTGCCATTGGATTCGGAGGCCACCCGTATGGTTAGGATGGGGGACGCCTTTTGAGCCAGCCTGATGTACATTTCCTGGCAAAATACATGGGAAAATCCCATTGGGGAAAATTCCACTTAGGGTTAGGGTTATCTCTCCATGAATTCACAGAGCAATAATGACACTGCCATTGGAGTCGCAGGCCACCTGTATGGTTAGGATGGGGGACGCAATTTGAGCCAGCCTGATGTACATTTCCTGGCAAAATACCTGGGAAAATCCCATTGGGGAAAATTCCACTTAGGGTTAGGGTTAGCCCTCCATGATTTTGCAGAGCAAAACCGACATTGCCATTGGATTCAGAGCCCATCGGTATGGTTAGGATAGGGCACGCCTTTTGAGTGGACTTATGTACATTTCCTGGCAAAATACATGGGAAAATCCCATTGGGGAAAATTCCACTTAGGGTTAGGGTTATCTCTCCATGAATTCGCAGAGCAATCCTGACACTGCCATTGGATTCGGAGCCCATCGGTATCGCTAGAAGGGGGGACGCCTTTTGAGCTGGACTTATGTACATTTCCTGGCAAAATACATGGGAAAATGCCATTGGGAAAAATTCCACTTAGGGTTAGGGTTAGCCCTCCATTAATTCGCAGAGCAAAACTGACATTGCCATTTGATTCGGAGGCCACCCGTATGGTTAGGAGGGGGCACGCCTTTTGAGCTGGAATTATGTACATTTCCTGGCAAAATACATGGGAAAATCCCATTGGGGAAAATTCCACTTCGGGTTTGGTTAGCTCTCCATGAATTCGCTGAGCAAAACAGACACTGCCATTGGATTCGGAGGCCACCCGTATGGTTAGGAGAGGGCAAGCCTTTTGAGCCAGCCTGATGTACATTTCTTGGCAAAATACATGGGAAAATCCCATTGGGGAAAATTCCACTTAGGGTTTGGGTTCGTGATCCATGAATTCGCAGAGCAGAACTGACATTGCCATTGGATTCAGAGCCCATCGGTATCGCTAGAAGGGGGGCGCCTTTTCATGTGGACTTATGTACATTTCCTGGCAAAATACATGGGAAAATCCCATTTGGGAAAATTCCACTTAGGGTTAGGGTTAGCCCTCCATGAACTCGCAGAGCAAAACCGACATTGCTATTGAATTCGGAGCCTATCGGTATGATTAGGAGAGGGCATGCCTTTTGAGCTGGACTTATGTACATTTCCTGGCAAAATACATGGGACAATCCCATTGGGAAAAATTCCACTTAGGGTTAGGGTTAGCCCTCCATGAATTAGCAGAGCAAAACTGACATTGCCATTGGATTCGGAGGCCACCCGTATGGTTAGGATGGGGGACGCCTTTTGAGCCAGCCTGATGTACATTTCCTGGCAAAATACATGGGAAAATCCCATTGGGGAAAATTCCACTTAGGGTTAGGGTTATCTCTCCATGAATTCGCAGAGCAATAATGACACTGCCATTGGAGTCGCAGGCCACCTGTATGGTTAGGACGGGGGACGCAATTTGAGCCAGCCTGATGTACATTTCCTGGCAAAATACCTGGGAAAATCCCATTGGGGAAAATTCCACTTAGGGTTAGGGTTAGCCCTCCATGAATTCGAAGAGCAAAACTGACATTGCCATTGGATTCGGAGGCCACCCGTATGGTTAGGATGGGGGACGCCTTTTGAGCCACCCTGATGTACATTTCCTGGCAAAATACATGGAAAAATCCCATTGGGGAAAATTCCACTTAGGGTTAGGGTTAGCCCTCCATGATTTCGCAGAGCAAAACCGACATTGCCATTGGATTCGGAGGCCACCCGTATGGTTAGGACGGGGGACGCCTTTTGATCCAGCCTGATGTAAATTTCCTGGAAAAATACATGGGAAAATCCCATTGGGGAAAATTCCACTTAGGGTTAGGGTTAGCCCTCCATGATTTCACAGAGCAAAACCGACATTGCCATTGGATTCGGAGGCCACCCATATGGTTAGGACGGGGGACGCCTTTTGAGCCAGCCTGATGTACATTTCCTGGCAAAATACATGGGAAAATCCCATTGGGGAAAATTCCACTTAGGGTTAGGGTTATCTCTCCATGAATTCGCAGAGCAATCCTGACACTGCCATTGGATTCGGAGGCCACCCGTATGGTTACGAGGGGGCACGCCTTTTGAGCTGGACTTATGTACATTTCCTGGCAAAATACATGGGAAAATCCCATTGGGAAAAATTCCACTTAGGGTTAGGGTTAGCCCTCCATGAATTCGCAGAGCAAAACTGACATTGCCATTGGATTCGGAGCCCATCGGTATGGTTAGGAGAGGGCACGCCTTTTGAGCTGGCCTCATGTACATTTCCTGGCAAAATACATGGGAAAATCCCTTTGGGGAATATTCCATTTAGGGTTAGGGTTAGCCCTCAATGAACTCGCAGAGCAAAACTGACATTGCCATTCGAGTCGGAGGCCACCCGTATGGTTAGGAGGGGGTACGCCTTTTGAGGCAGCCTGATGTACATTTCCTGGCAAAATATATGGGAAAATCTCATTGTGGAAAATTCCACTTAGGGTTAGGGTTAGTTCTCCATGAATTCGCAGAGCAAACCGACACTGCCATTGGATTCGGAGGCCAACCGTATGGTTAGGAGGGGGTACGCCTTTTGAGCCGGCCGTATGTACGTTTCCTGGCAAGACACATAGGAAAATCCCATTGGGGAATATTCCACTTAGGGTTAGGGTGAGATCTCCATGAATTCTAAGAGCAAAACTGACATTGCCATTCGAGTCGGAGGCCACCCGTATGGTTAGGAGGGGGGACGCCTTTTGAGGCAGCCTGATGTACATTTCCTGGCAAAATATATGGGAAAATCTCATTGTGGAAAATTCCACTTAGGGTTAGGGTTAGTTTTCCATGAATTCGCAGAGCAAAACTGACATTGCCATTGGATTCGGAGGCCACCCCTATGGTTAGGAGGGGGGACGCCTTTTGAGCCAGCCTGATGTACATTTCCTGGCAAAATACATGGGAAAATCCCATTGGGCAAAATTCCACTTAGGGTTAGGGTTATCTCTCCATGAATTCGCAGAGCAATCCTGACACTGCCATTGGATTCGGAGGCCACCCGTATGGTTACGAGGGGGCACGCCTTTTGAGCTGGACTTATGTACATTTCCTGGCAAAATACATGGGAAAATCCCATTGGGAAAAATTCCACTTAGGGTTAGGGTTAGCCCTCCATGAACTCGCAGAGCAAAACCGACATTGCTATTGAATTCGGAGCCTATCGGTATGATTAGGAGAGGGCATGCCTTTTGAGCTGGACTTATGTACATTTCCTGGCAAAATACATGGGACAATCCCATTGGGAAAAATTCCACTTAGGGTTAGGGTTAGCCCTCCATGAATTAGCAGAGCAAAACTGACATTGCCATTGGATTCGGAGCCCATCGGTATGGTTAGGAGAGGGCACGCCTTTTGAGCTGGCCTCATGTACATTTCCTGGCAAAATACATGGGAAAATCCCTTTGGGGAATATTCCATTTAGGGTTAGGGTTAGCCCTCAATGAACTCGCAGAGCAAAACTGACATTGCCATTCGAGTCGGAGGCCACCCGTATGGTTAGGAGGGGGGACGCCTTTTGAGGCAGCCTGATGTACATTTCCTGGCAAAATATATGGGAAAATCTCATTGTGGAAAATTCCACTTAGGGTTAGGGTTAGTTCTCCATGAATTCGCAGAGCAAACCGACACTGCCATTGGATTCGGAGGCCAACCGTATGGTTAGGAGGGGGTACGCCTTTTGAGCCGGCCGTATGTACGTTTCCTGGCAAGACACATAGGAAAATCCCATTGGGGAATATTCCACTTAGGGTTAGGGTGAGATCTCCATGAATTCTAAGAGCAAAACTGACATTGCCATTCGAGTCGGAGGCCACCCGTATGGTTAGGAGGGGGGACGCCTTTTGAGGCAGCCTGATGTACATTTCCTGGCAAAATATATGGGAAAATCTCATTGTGGAAAATT
Source organism: Natrix helvetica (assembly GCF_964273705.1). Lineage (NCBI taxonomy): Eukaryota > Metazoa > Chordata > Lepidosauria > Squamata > Natricidae > Natrix > Natrix helvetica. Next base: position 116,813,280 of record NC_138552.1, on the reverse strand, counting down.
CCACTTAGGGTTAGGGTTAGTTTTCCATGAATTCGCAGAGCAAAACTGACATTGCCATTGGATTCGGAGGCCACCCCTATGGTTAGGAGGGGGGACGCCTTTTGAGCCAGCCTGATGTACATTTCCTGGCAAAATACATGGGAAAATCCCATTGGGCAAAATTCCACTTAGGGTTAGGGTTATCTCTCCATGAATTCGCAGAGCAATCCTGACACTGCCATTGGATTCGGAGGCCACCCGTATGGTTACGAGGGGGCACGCCTTTTGAGCTGGACTTATGTACATTTCCTGGCAAAATACATGGGAAAATCCCATTGGGAAAAATTCCACTTAGGGTTAGGGTTAGCCCTCCATGAACTCGCAGAGCAAAACCGACATTGCTATTGAATTCGGAGCCTATCGGTATGATTAGGAGAGGGCATGCCTTTTGAGCTGGACTTATGTACATTTCCTGGCAAAATACATGGGACAATCCCATTGGGAAAAATTCCACTTAGGGTTAGGGTTAGCCCTCCATGAATTAGCAGAGCAAAACTGACATTGCCATTGGATTCGGAGGCCACCCGTATGGTTAGGATGGGGGACGCCTTTTGAGCCAGCCTGATGTACATTTCCTGGCAAAATACATGGGAAAATCCCATTGGGGAAAATTCCACTTAGGGTTAGGGTTATCTCTCCATGAATTCGCAGAGCAATAATGACGCTGCCATTGGAGTCGCAGGCCACCTGTATGGTTAGGACGGGGGACGCAATTTGAGCCAGCCTGATGTACATTTCCTGGCAAAATACCTGGGAAAATCCCATTGGGGAAAATTCCACTTAGGGTTAGGGTTAGCCCTCCATGAATTCGAAGAGCAAAACTGACATTGCCACTGGATTCGGAGGCCACCCGTATGGTTAGGATGGGGGACGCCTTTTGAGCCACCCTGATGTACATTTCCTGGCAAAATACATGGAAAAATCCCATTGGGGAAAATTCCACTTAGGGTTAGGGTTAGCCCTCCATGATTTCGCAGAGCAAAACCGACATTGCCATTGGATTCGGAGGCCACCCGTATGGTTAGGACGGGGGACGCCTTTTGATCCAGCCTGATGTAAATTTCCTGGAAAAATACATGGGAAAATCCCATTGGGGAAAATTCCACTTAGGGTTAGGGTTAGCCCTCCATGATTTCACAGAGCAAAACCGACATTGCCATTGGATTCGGAGGCCACCCATATGGTTAGGACGGGGGACTCCTTTTGAGCCAGCCTGATGTACATTTCCTGGCAAAATACATGGGAAAATCCCATTGGGGAAAATTCCACTTAGGGTTAGGGTTATCTCTCCATGAATTCGCAGAGCAATCCTGACACTGCCATTGGATTCGGAGGCCACCCGTATGGTTACGAGGGGGCACGCCTTTTGAGCTGGACTTATGTACATTTCCTGGCAAAATACATGGGAAAATCCCATTGGGAAAAATTCCACTTAGGGTTAGGGTTAGCCCTCCATGAATTCGCAGAGCAAAACTGACATTGCCATTGGATTCGGAGCCCATCGGTATGGTTAGGAGAGGGCACGCCTTTTGAGCTGGCCTCATGTACATTTCCTGGCAAAATACATGGGAAAATCCCTTTGGGGAATATTCCATTTAGGGTTAGGGTTAGCCCTCAATGAACTCGCAGAGCAAAACTGACATTGCCATTCGAGTCGGAGGCCACCCGTATGGTTAGGAGGGGGGACGCCTTTTGAGGCAGCCTGATGTACATTTCCTGGCAAAATATATGGGAAAATCTCATTGTGGAAAATTCCACTTAGGGTTAGGGTTAGTTCTCCATGAATTCGCAGAGCAAACCGAACACTGCCATTGGATTCGGAGGCCAACCGTATGGTTAGGAGGGGGTACGCCTTTTGAGCCGGCCGTATGTACGTTTCCTGGCAAGACACATAGGAAAATCCCATTGGGGAATATTCCACTTAGGGTTAGGGTGAGATCTCCATGAATTCTAAGAGCAAAACTGACATTGCCATTCGAGTCGGAGGCCACCCGTATGGTTAGGAGGGGGGACGCCTTTTGAGGCAGCCTGATGTACATTTCCTGGCAAAATATATGGGAAAATCTCATTGTGGAAAATTCCACTTAGGGTTAGGGTTAGTTTTCCATGAATTCGCAGAGCAAAACTGACATTGCCATTGGATTCGGAGGCCACCCCTATGGTTAGGAGGGGGGACGCCTTTTGAGCCAGCCTGATGTACATTTCCTGGCAAAATACATGGGAAAATCCCATTGGGCAAAATTCCACTTAGGGTTAGGGTTATCTCTCCATGAATTCGCAGAGCAATCCTGACACTGCCATTGGATTCGGAGGCCACCCGTATGGTTACGAGGGGGCACGCCTTTTGAGCTGGACTTATGTACATTTCCTGGCAAAATACATGGGAAAATCCCATTGGGAAAAATTCCACTTAGGGTTAGGGTTAGTTCTCCATGAATTCGCAGAGCAAAACTGACATTGCCATTGGATTCGGAGGCCACCCCTATGGTTAGGAGGGGGGACGCCTTTTGAGCCAGCCTGATGTACATTTCCTGGCAAAATGCATGGGAAAATCCCATTGGGGAAAATTCCACTTAGGGTTAGGGTTAGCCCTCCATGAACTCGCAGAGCAAAACTGACATTGCCATTCGAGTCGGAGGCCACCCGTATGGTTAGGACGGGGGACGCCTTTTGAGGCAGCCTGATGTACATTTCCTGGCAAAATATATGGGAAAATCTCATTGTGGAAAATTCCACTTAGGGTTAGGGTTAGTTCTCCATGAATTCGCAGAGCAAAACTGACATTGCCATTGGATTCGGAGGCCACCCCTATGGTTAGGAGGGGGGACGCCTTTTGAGCCAGCCTGATGTACATTTCCTGGCAAAATGCATGGGAAAATCCCATTTGGGAAAATTCCACTTAGGGTTAGGGTTATCTGTCCATGAATTCGCAGAGCAAAACCGACATTGCCATTGGATTCGGAGCCCATCGGTATGGTTAGGAGGGGGGACGCCCTTTGAGCTGGACTTATGTACATTTCCTGGCAAAATACATGGGAAAATTGAGGAATATTCCACTTAGGGTTAGGGTTAGCTCTCCATGAATTCGCAGAGCAAAACTGACATTGCCATTGGATTTAGAGGCCACCCGTATGGTTAGGAGGGGGGACGCCTTTTGAGCCAGCCTGATGTACATTTCCTGGCAAAATGCATGGGAAAATCCCATTGGGGAAAATTCCACTTAGGGTTAGGGTTATCTGTCCATGAATTCGCAGAGCAAAACCGACATTGCCATTGGATTCGGAGCCCATCGGTATGGTTAGGAGGGGGGACGCCCTTTGAGCTGGACTTATGTACATTTCCTGGCAAAATACATGGGAAAATTGAGGAATATTCCACTTAGGGTTAGGGTTAGCTCTCCATGAATTCGCAGAGCAAAACTGACATTGCCATTGGATTCAGAGGCCACCCGTATGGTTAGGAGGGGGGACGCCTTTTGAGCCAGCTTGATGTACATTTCCTGGCAAAATACATGGGAAAATCCCATTGGGGAAAATTCCACTTAGGGTTAGGGTTAGTTCTCCATGAAATCACAGAGCAAAACTGACATTGCCATTGGATTCGGAGGCCACCCCTATGGTTAGGAGGGGGGACGCCCTTTGAGCTGGAATTATGTACATTTCCTGGCAAAATGCATGGGAAAATCCCATTGGGGAAAATTCCACTTAGGGTTAGGGTTATCTGTCCATGAATTTGCAGAGGAAAACCGACACTGCCATTGGATTCGGAGGCCACCCGTATGGTTAGGAGGGGGGACGCCCTTTGAGCTGGACTTATGTACATTTCATGGCAAAATATTTTATTTTATTTATTTTATTTATTTCTTAGATTTTTAGACCGCCCCTCTCCCAGAAAGGGACTCGGGGCGGTGTACAGTCAATACAAATAAAATCAGTCATAATAATAAAATTCATTTAAAATACATTTGGAGGGGGAGATAGGCTGTACTAAGAAATAAATATATTCTAATCTTAAAAACATCACAATTAAAACCCCAAACCCAATTAAAATAAAGTAAATCCCCGGGAGGTAAAACTAAGAAAGTGCCAGGCCAGCTGATTGAAATAGGTGAGTCTTTAACTTTTGCCGGAAGGAACGGAGGTCGGTGGTAGTTCGAATGTCTGGGGGGAGGTCATTCCATAGGGCTGGGCCCATCACAGAGAAGGATCTACTCCTAGGTGTCGCCCGCTGGCATTGCCTAGCAGACGGCACCAGGAGGAGCCCCTCCCTGTGTGAGCGGATAGGTCACAGGGACGTGTGTGGTAGGATGCGAACCTGCAGATAACTAGGTCCTATGCCATGGAGCGCTTTAAAGATGGTGATCAATACCTTGAAACGCACCCGAAAGGCCACAGGTAGCCAGTGCAGCTCGCGCAGGAGAGGTGTTACGTGGGAGTAACGTGTACTTCCCATAATAACCCGCGCGGCTGCGTTCTGAACTAGCTGCAGTCTCCGGATGCGTCCCAAGGGAAGCCCCATGTAGAGGGCATTGCAGTAGTCCAGGCGAGACGTCACCAGCGAATGAGTGACCGTGCACAGGGCACTCCGGTCCAGTAGGGGGCGCAATTGGCGCACCAGGCGGACCTGGTGGAACGCCCCCCTTGCCACGGCTGCCACATGGTCCTCCATTGACAGCCGGGCATCGAGGAGGACGCCCAAATTGCACGCCTGCTCCACAGGGGACAGTTGTTCGCCCCCTATGGCCAGCGATGGAGTCAGCTGGCTGAACCGAGGTGCCGGTACCCACAGCCACTCGGTCTTGGAGGGGTTGAGTTTGAGTCTGTTGTCCCCCATCCAGACCCCGACGGCTTACATGGGAAAATTGAGGAATATTCCACTTAGGGTTAGGTTAGCTCTCCATGAATTCGCAGAGGAAAACCGACATTGCCATTGGATTCGGAGCCCATCGGTATGGTGAGGAGAGGGCATGCCTTTTGAGCTGGACTTATGTACATTTCCTGGCAAAATACATGGGAAAATCCCATTGGGGAAAATTCCACTTAGGGTTAGGGTTAGCCCTCCATGAATTCGTAGAGCAAAACTGACATTGCCATTGGATTCGGAGGCCACCGGTTTGGTTAGGAGGGGGGAAGCCTTTTGAGCTGGACTTATGTACATTTCCTGGCAAAATACAAGGGAAAATCCCATTGGGGATAATTCCACTTAGGGTTAGGGTTATCTGTCCATGAATTCGCAGAGGAAAACTGACACGGCCATTGGATTCGGAGGCCACCCGTATGGTTAGGAGGGGGGAAGCCTTTTGAGCTGGACTTATGTACATTTCCTGGCAAAATACATGGGAAAATCCCATTGGGGAAAATTCCACTTAGGGTTAGGGTTAGCTCTCCATGAATTCGCAGAGCAAAACCGACATTGCCATTGGATTCGGAGGCCACCCGTTTGGTTAGGAGGGGGACGCCTTTTGTGCCAGCCTGATGTACATTTCCTGGCAAAATACATGGGAAAATCCCATTGGGGAAAATTCCACTTAGGGTTAAGGTTAGCTCTCCATCAATTCGCAGAGCAAACCGACACTGCCATTGGATTCGGAGGCCAACTGTATGGTTAGGAGGGGGTACGCCTTTTGAGCCGGCCGTATGTACATTTCCTGGCAAGACACATAGGAAAATCCCATTGGGGAATATTCCACTTAGGGTTAGGGTGAGATCTCCATGAATTCTAAGAGCAAAACTGACATTGCCATTCGAGTCGGAGGCCACCCGTATGGTTAGGAGGGGGGACGCCTTTTGAGGCAGCCTGATGTACATTTTCTGGCAAAATATATGGGAAAATATCATTGTGGAAAATTCCACTTAGGGTTAGGGTTAGTTCTCCATGAATTCGCAGAGCAAAACTGACATTGCCATTGGATTCGGAGGCCACCCCTATGGTTAGGAGGGGGGACGCCTTTTGAGCCAGCCTGATGTACATTTCCTGGCAAAATGCATGGGAAAATCCCATTGGGGAAAATTCCACTTAGGGTTAGGGTTATCTGTCCATGAATTCGCAGAGCAAAACCGACATTACCATTGGATTCGGAGCCCATCGGTATGGTTAGGAAGGGGGACGCCCTTTGAGCTGGACTTATGTACATTTCCTGGCAAAATACATGGGAAAATTGAGGAATATTCCACTTAGGGTTAGGGTTTGCTCTCCATGAATTCGCAGAGCAAAACCGACATTGCCATTGGATTCGGAGGCCACCCGTTTGGTTAGAAGGGGGCACGCCTTTTGAGCTGGAATTATGTACATTTCCTGGCAAAATACATGGGAAAATCCCATTGGGGAAAATTCCACTTAGGGTTATCTGTCCATGAATTCGCAGAGGAAAACCGACACTGCCATTGGATTCGGAGGCCACCCGTATGGTTAGGAGGGGGGACGCCTTTTGATCTGGACTTATGTACATTTCCTGGCAAAATACATGGGAAAATCCTATTGAGGAAAATTCCACTTAGGGTTAGGTTAGCTCTCCATGAATTCGCAGAGCCAACCGACACTGCCATTGGATTCAGAGGCCACCCGTATGGTTAGGAGGGGGCACGCCTTTTGAGCTGGAATTATGTACATTTCCTGGCAAAATACATGGGAAAATCCCATTGGGGAAAATTCCACTTAGGGTTAGGGTTAGCCCTCCATGAACTCGCAGAGCAAAACTGACATTGCCATTGGATTCGGAGGCCACCCGTATGGTTAGGAGGGGGACGCCTTTTGAGCTGGAATTATGTACATTTCCTGGCAAAATACATGGGAAAATCCCATTGGGGAAAATTCCACTTAGGGTTAGGGTTAGCCCTCCATGAATTCGTAGAGCAAAACTGACATTGCCAATAGATTCGGAGGCCACCCGTTTGGTTAGGAGGGGTGGTGCCTTTTGAGCCGGCCTGATGTACATTTCCTGGCAAAATACATGGGAAAATCCCATTGGGGAAAATTCCACTTAGGGTTAGGGTTAGCCCTCCATGAACTCGCAGAGCAAAACTGACATTCCCATTGGATTCGGAGGCCACCCGTATGGTTAGGAGGGGGACGCCTTTTGAGCTGGAATTATGTACATTTCCTGGCAAAATACATTGGAAAATCCCATTGGGGAAAATTCCACTTAGGGTTAGGGTTAGCCCTCCATGAATTCGCAGAGGAAAACTGACATTGCCATTGGATTCGGAGGCCACCCGAATAGTTAGGATGGGGGACGCCTTTTGAGGCAGCCTGATGTACATTTCCTGGCAAAATACATGGGAAAATTCCACTTAGGGTTAGGGTTTGCCCTCCATGAATTCGGAGAGCAAAACTGACATTGCCGTTGGATTCGGAGGCCACCCGTATGGTTAGGACGGGGGACGCCTTTTGTGCCAGCCTGATGTACATTTCCTGGCAAAATACATGGGAAAATCCCATTGGGGAAAATTCCACCACGGGTTTGGGTTTGTTATCCATGAATTCGCAGAGCAAAAAAAAAACACTGCCATTGGATTCGGAGGCCACCCATATGGTTAGGAGGGGGGACGCCTTTTGAGCCAACTTGATGTACATTTCCTGGCAAAATACATGGGAAAATCCCATTGGGGAAAATTCCACTTAGGGTTAATGTTAGCTCTCCATCAATTCGCAGAGGAAACCAACACTGCCATTGGATTCGGAAGCCAACCGTATGGTTAGGAGGGGGTACGCCTTTTGAGCCGGCCGTATGTACGTTTCCTGGCAAGACACATAGGAAAATCCCATTGGGGAATATTCCACTTAGGGTTAGGGTGAGATCTCCATGAATTCTAAGAGCAAAACTGACATTGCCATTCGAGTCGGAGGCCACCCGTATGGTTAGGAGGGGGGACGCCTTTTGAGCCAGCCTGATGTACATTTCCTGGCAAAATATATGGGAAAATCCCATTGGGGAAAATTCCACTTAGGGTTAGGGTTAGTTCGCCATGAATTCGTAGAGCAAAACTGACATTGCCATTGGATTCGGAGGCCACCTGTATGGTTAGGATGGGGACGCCTTTTGTGCCAGCCTGATGTACATTTCCTGGCAAAATACATGGGAAAATCCCATTGGGGAAAATTCCACCACGGGTTTGGGTTTGTTATCCATGAATTCGCAGAGCAAAAAAAACACTGCCATTGGATTCGGAGGCCACCCATATGGTTAGGAGGGGGGACGCCTTTTGAGCCAACTTGATGTACATTTCCTGGCAAAATACATGGGAAAATCCCATTGGGGAAAATTCCACTTAGGGTTAAGGTTAGCTCTCCATCAATTCGCAGAGCAAACCGACACTGCCATTGGATTCGGAGGCCACCCGTTTGGTTAGGAGGGGGGATGCCTTTTGAGCCGGCCTGAAGTATATTTCCTGGCAAAATGCAGGAGAAAATCCCATTGGGGAAAATTCCACTTAGGGTTAGGGTTATCTGTCCATGAATTCGCAGAGGAAAACTGACACGGCCATTGGATTCGGAGGACACCCGTATGGTTAGGAGGGGGGAAGCCTTTTGAGCTGTACTTATGTACATTTCCTGGGAAAATCCCATTGGGGATAATTCCAATTAGGGTAGGGGTTAGCTCTCCATGAATTCGCAGTGCAAAACTGACATTGCCATTGGAGTCGGAGGCCACCCGTATGGTTAGGAGAGGGCACGCCTTTTGAGCTGGCCTTATGTACATTTCCTGGCAAAATACATGGGAAAATCCCTTTGGGGAATATTCCACTTAGGGTTAGGGTTAGCCCTCCATGAATTCGGAGAGCAAAACTGACATTGCCGTTGGAGTCGGAGGCCACCCGTATGGTTAGGACGGGGGACGCCTTTTGAGGCAGCCTGATGTACATTTCCTGGCAAAATACATGGGAAAATCCCATTTGGGAGAATTCCACTTAGGGTTAGGGTTAGCCCTCCATGAATTAGGAGAGCAAAACTGACATTGCCATTGGATTCGGAGGCCATCTGTATGGTTAGGATGGGGACGCCTTTTGTGCCAGCCTGATGTACATTTCCTGGCAAAATACATGGGAAAATCCCATTGGGGAAAATTCCACCACGGGTTTGGGTTTGTTATCCATGAATTCGCAGAGCAAAAAAAACACTGCCATTGGATTCGGAGGCCACCCATATGGTTAGGAGGGGGGACGCCTTTTGAGCCAACGTGATGTACATTTCCTGGCAAAATACATAGGAAAATCCCATTGGGGAAAATTCCACTTAGGGTTAAGGTTAGCTCTCCATGAATTCGCAGAGCAAAACTGACATTGCCATTGGATTCGGAGGCCACCTGTATGGTTAGGATGGGGACGCCTTTTGAGCCAGCCTGATGTACATTTCCTGGCAAAATGCATGGGAAAATCCCATTGGGGAAAATTCCACTTAGGGTTAGGGTTATCTGTCCATGAATTCGCAGAGCAAAACCGACATTGCCATTGGATTCGGAGCCCATCGGTATGGTTAGGAGGGGGGACGCCCTTTGAGCTGGACTTATGTACATTTCCTGGCAAAATACATGGGAAAATTGAGGAATATTCCACTTAGGGTTAGGGTTAGCTCTCCATGAATTCGCAGAGCAAAACTGACATTGCCATTGGATTCAGAGGCCACCCGTATGGTTAGGAGGGGGGACGCCTTTTGAGCCAGCCTGATGTACATTTCCTGGCAAAATACATGGGAAAATCCCATTGGGGAAAATTCCACTTAGGGTTAGGGTTAGTTCTCCATGAAATCACAGAGCAAAACTGACATTGCCATTGGATTCAGAGGCCACCCCTATGGTTAGGAGGGGGGACGCCTTTTGAGCCAGCCTGATGTACATTTCCTGGCAAAATGCATGGGAAAATCCCATTGGGGAAAATTCCACTTAGGGTTAGGGTTATCTGTCCATGAATTCGCAGAGTAAAACCGACACTGCCATTGGATTCGGAGGCCACCCATATGGTTAGGAGGGGGGACGCCCTTTGAGCTGGACTTATGTACATTTCCTGGCAAAATACATGGGAAAATTGAGGAATATTCCACTTAGGGTTAGGTTAGCTCTCCATGAATTTGCAGAGGAAAACCGACATTGCCATTGGATTCGGAGCCTATCGGTATGGTGAGGAGAGGGCACGCCTTTTCAGCTGGACTTATGTACATTTCCTGGCAAAATACATGGGAAAATCCCATTGGGGAAAATTCCACTTAGGGTTAGGGTTAGCCCTCCATGAATTCGTAGAGCAAAACTGACATTGCCATTGGATTCGGAGGCCACCGGTTTGGTTAGGAGGGGGGAAGCCTTTTGAGCTGGACTTATGTACATTTCCTGGCAAAATACATGGGAAAATCCCATTGGGGATAATTCCACTTAGGGTAGGGGTTAGCTCTCCATGAATTCGCAGTGCAAAACTGACATTGCCATTGGAGTCGGAGGCCACCTGTATGGTTAGGAGAGGGCACGCCTTTTGAGCTGGACTTATGTACTTTTCCTGGCACAATACATGGGAAAATCCCATTGGGGAAAATTCCACTTAGGGTTAGGTTAGCTCTCCATGAATTCGCAGAGGAAAACCGACATTGCCATTGGATTCGGAGCCCATCGGTATGGTTAGGAGGGGGGACGCCCTTTGAGCTGGACTTATGTACATTTCCTGGCAAAATACATGGGAAAATTGAGGAATATTCCACTTAGGGTTAGGGTTAGCTCTCCATGAATTCGCAGAGCAAAACTGACATTGCCATTGGATTCAGAGGCCACCCGTATGGTTAGGAGGGGGGACGCCTTTTGAGCCAGCCTGATGTACATTTCCTGGCAAAATACATGGGAAAATCCCATTGGGGAAAATTCCACTTAGGGTTAGGGTTAGTTCTCCATGAAATCACAGAGCAAAACTGACATTGCCATTGGATTCAGAGGCCACCCCTATGGTTAGGAGGGGGGACGCCTTTTGAGCCAGCCTGATGTACATTTCCTGGCAAAATGCATGGGAAAATCCCATTGGGGAAAATTCCACTTAGGGTTAGGGTTATCTGTCCATGAATTCGCAGAGGAAAACCGACACTGCCATTGGATTCGGAGGCCACCCATATGGTTAGGAGGGGGGACGCCCTTTGAGCTGGACTTATGTACATTTCCTGGCAAAATACATGGGAAAATTGAGGAATATTCCACTTAGGGTTAGGTTAGCTCTCCATGAATTTGCAGAGGAAAACCGACATTGCCATTGGATTCGGAGCCTATCGGTATGGTGAGGAGAGGGCACGCCTTTTGAGCTGGACTTATGTACATTTCCTGGCAAAATACATGGGAAAATCCCATTGGGGAAAATTCCACTTAGGGTTAGGGTTAGCCCTCCATGAATTCGTAGAGCAAAACTGACATTGCCATTGGATTCGGAGGCCACCGGTTTGGTTAGGAGGGGGGAAGCCTTTTGAGCTGGACTTATGTACATTTCCTGGCAAAATACAAGGGAAAATCCCATTGGGGATAATTCCACTTAGGGTTAGGGTTATCTGTCCATGAATTCGCAGAGGAAAACTGACACGGCCATTGGATTCGGAGGCCACCCGTATGGTTAGGAGGGGGGAAGCCTTTTGAGCTGGACTTATGTACATTTCCTGGCAAAATACATGGGAAAATCCCATTGGGGATAATTCCACTTAGGGTAGGGGTTAGCTCTCCATGAATTCGCAGTGCAAAACTGACATTGCCATTGGAGTCGGAGGCCACCTGTATGGTTAGGAGAGGGCACGCCTTTTGAGCTGGACTTATGTACTTTTCCTGGCACAATACATGGGAAAATCCCATTGGGGAAAATTCCACTTAGGGTTAGGTTAGCTCTCCATGAATTCGCAGAGGAAAACCGACATTGCCATTGGATTCGGAGGCCACCCGTATGGTTAGGAGGGGGGACGCCTTTGGAGCCAGCCTGATGTGCATTTCCTGGCAAAATACATGGGAAAATCCCATTGGGGAAAATTCCACTTAGGGTTAGGTTAGCTGTCCATGAATTCGCAGAGCAAACCGACACTGCCATTCGATTCAGAGGCCACCCGTATGGTTAGGAGGGGGCACGCCTTTTGAGCTGGACTTATGTACATTTCCTGGCAAAATACATGGGAAAATCCCATTGGGGATAATTCCACTTAGGGTAGGGGTTAGCTCTCCATGAATTCGCAGTGCAAAACTGACATTGCCATTGGAGTCGGAGGCCACCTGTATGGTTAGGAGAGGGCACGCCTTTTGAGCTGGACTTATGTACTTTTCCTGGCACAATACATGGGAAAATCCCATTGGGGAAAATTCCACTTAGGGTTAGGTTAGCTCTCCATGAATTCGCAGAGGAAAACCGACATTGCCATTGGATTCGGAGGCCACCCGTATGGTTAGGAGGGGGGACGCCTTTGGAGCCAGCCTGATGTGCATTTCCTGGCAAAATACATGGGAAAATCCCATTGGGGAAAATTCCACTTAGGGTTAGGTTAGCTGTCCATGAATTCGCAGAGCAAACCGACACTGCCATTCGATTCAGAGGCCACCCGTATGGTTAGGAGGGGGCACGCCTTTTGAGCTGGAATTATGTACATTTCCTGGCAAAATACATGGGAAAATCCCATTGGGAAAAATTCCACTTAGGGTTAGGGTTAGCTCTCCATGAATTCGCAGAGCAAAACCGACATTGCCATTGGATTCGGAGGCCACCCGTTTGGTTAGGAGGGGGGACGCCTTTTGAGCCGGCCTGATGTACATTTCCTGGCAAAATGCATGGGAAAATCCCATTGGGGAAAATTCCACTTAGGGTTAGGGTTAGCTCTCCATGAATTCGCAGAAGAAAACCGACATTGCCATTGGATTCGGAGCCCATCGGTATGGTTAGGAGAGGGCACGCCTTTTGAGCTGGAATTATGTACATTTCCTGGCAAAATACATGGGAAAATCCCATTGGGAAAAATTCCACTTAGGCTTAGGGTTAGCTCTCCATGAATTTGCAGAGCAAAACCGACATTGCCATTGGATTCGGAGGCCACCTGTTTGGTTAGGATGGGGGACGCCTTTTGAGCCGGCCTGATGTACATTTCCTGGCAAAATGCATGGGAAAATCCCATTGGGGAAAATTCCACTTGGGGTTAGGGTTAGCTCTCCATGAATTCGCAGAGCAAAACCGACATTGCCATTGGATTCGGAGCCCATCGGTATGGTTATGAGAGGGCACGCCTTTTGAGCTGGAATTATGTACATTTCCTGGCAAAATGCATGGGAAAATCCCATTGGGGATAATTCCACTTAGGGTTAGGGTTATCTGTCCATGAATTCGCAGAGGAAAACTGACACGGCCATTGGATTCGGAGGCCACCCGTATGGTTAGGAGGGGGGAAGCCTTTTGAGCTGGACTTATGTACATTTCCTGGCAAAATACATGGGAAAATCCCATTGGGGATAATTCCACTTAGGGTAGGGGTTAGCTCTCCATGAATTCGCAGTGCAAAACTGACATTGCCATTGGAGTCGGAGGCCACCTGTATGGTTAGGAGAGGGCACGCCTTTTGAGCTGGACTTATGTACTTTTCCTGGCACAATACATGGGAAAATCCCATTGGGGAAAATTCCACTTAGGGTTAGGTTAGCTCTCCATGAATTCGCAGAGGAAAACCGACATTGCCATTGGATTCGGAGGCCACCCGTATGGTTAGGAGGGGGGACGCCTTTGGAGCCAGCCTGATGTGCATTTCCTGGCAAAATACATGGGAAAATCCCATTGGGGAAAATTCCACTTAGGGTTAGGTTAGCTGTCCATGAATTCGCAGAGCAAACCGACACTGCCATTCGATTCAGAGGCCACCCGTATGGTTAGGAGGGGGCACGCCTTTTGAGCTGGAATTATGTACATTTCCTGGCAAAATACATGGGAAAATCCCATTGGGAAAAATTCCACTTAGGGTTAGGGTTAGCTCTCCATGAATTCGCAGAGCAAAACCGACATTGCCATTGGATTCGGAGGCCACCCGTTTGGTTAGGAGGGGGGACGCCTTTTGAGCCGGCCTGATGTACATTTCCTGGCAAAATGCATGGGAAAATCCCATTGGGGAAAATTCCACTTAGGGTTAGGGTTAGCTCTCCATGAATTCGCAGAAGAAAACCGACATTGCCATTGGATTCGGAGCCCATCGGTATGGTTAGGAGAGGGCACGCCTTTTGAGCTGGAATTATGTACATTTCCTGGCAAAATACATGGGAAAATCCCATTGGGAAAAATTCCACTTAGGCTTAGGGTTAGCTCTCCATGAATTTGCAGAGCAAAACCGACATTGCCATTGGATTCGGAGGCCACCTGTTTGGTTAGGATGGGGGACGCCTTTTGAGCCGGCCTGATGTACATTTCCTGGCAAAATGCATGGGAAAATCCCATTGGGGAAAATTCCACTTGGGGTTAGGGTTAGCTCTCCATGAATTCGCAGAGCAAAACCGACATTGCCATTGGATTCGGAGCCCATCGGTATGGTTAGGAGAGGGCACGCCTTTTGAGCTGGAATTATGTACATTTCCTGGCAAAATGCATGGGAAAATCCCATTGGGGAAAATTCCACGTAGGGTTAGGGTTATCTGTCCATGAATTCGCAGAGGAAAACCAACACTGCCATTGGATTCAGAGGCCACCCGTATGGTTAGGAGGGGGGACGCCTTTTGAGCTGGACTTATGTACATTTCCTGGCAAAATACATGGGAAAATCCCATTGAGGAATATTCCACTTAGGGTTACGGTTAGCTCTTCATGAATTCTTACCACCTGAACGAGGCCGTCGAAATGATGTCCCGGTGCTTGGAAGCCGTACGGGTCTGGATGGGAGGCAACAGACTTAAGCGCAACCCCTCCAAGACGGAGTGGCTATGGCTACCGCCCCCTCGGTTCAACCTGTGGATTCCATCAATCGCCATTGGGGGTGAGCAACTGGCCCCCATGGAGTGGACGCGCAATTTGGGCGTCCTCCTAGATGCCCGGCTGTCTATGGACGACCATGTGGCAGCCGTGGCGAGGGGGGCGTTCCACCAGCTTTGCCTGGTGCGCCAATTGCGCCCCCTATTGGACGGGACGCCCTTCGCACAATCACTCATGCACTGCTGACGTCCCGTCTGGACTACTGCAACGCTCTCTACATGGGGCTCCCCTTGAGATGCACCCGAGGACTACAGCTGGTCCAGAATGCGGCCGCGCGGGCAATTATGGGGAGTACGAGATACTCCCATATAACACCTCTCCTGCGCGAGCTGCACTGGCTCCCTGTGGTCTACCGGGTGCATTTCAAGGTGCTGATCACCATCTTTAAAGCACTCCATGGCACAGGACCTAGTTACTTGCGGGATCGCATCCTGCCCCATACATCCCTGCGACCAATTCGCTCTCACAGAGAGGGACTCCTCTGGTTGCCATCCACTAAGCAGTGCCAGAGGGCGGCGCCCAGGGGCAGGGCCTTCTCTGTGATGGGCCCAGCCCTCTGGAATGACCTCCCCCCCGACATTAGGACTACTACTGATCTCCGCTCCTTCCGCAAGCAACTCAAGACCCACCTGTTCCAACTAGCCAGCCTGGCTCAACTATAGCTCTATCCTCTAATCCCCCTGGCAATTTTAAATTTTAAGGTATTTTAATGTTTTTTAACTCTATTATTACTGTGTTATTTTATGAATTGTAATAATTGATGTTGTGAGTTTTTTATACCTCCTCCGTGCAACATGTGATATGTTTTTATTGTACGCCGCCCCGAGTCCCTTCGAGGAGAGGGAGCAGCTTATAAGTCTAATAAATAAATAAATAAATAAATAAATTGAAGGGCAGCTAGATTTGTTAACTGCAGTTGGAGTAAATCTGGGAGTAGGCTTGCATTCACGGAGATCCACAGTGAAAATAGTTGATTTCATTGCAAAAGGAATTAAAACCACCATGTGAATCAAACCACCTGAAAATGTGTTTGATCTTTGATGAAGCCTCAACACTATCAATGAAACCAGATCTGATAATTTTTGTAAAAGTTGAGGATTCAGAATGCCCAGAAACCATTTTTGTTGAGCTGGTAGAATTGGACAAACAAGATGCAGAGACCATATGTTCTTCAGTGATGGGAAGGTTTACATAAAGTTGGGTTTACCACGGAATATCTGTGAAAGCATTTAATAGCATTTTGCTCTGATGGTGCCAGGGAGAAAATCTGGAGTCAGCACCAGAATAGCTAAAGAGTTCCCAAACATTGTAATCCGGCACTGCTTGAACCATTGCCTCCAATTTGTGCTGAATGACTCCATAAAGGACATCAAGCAACTGAACCATTTCAAAATATTCTTTGACAAGATACACACCACTTTCCAGAAATCCTGCAAGAGCCAGATGGAATTTTTCCAAATCTCTGAACAACTGGGCATTGACGATTGGCAGAGTTTTGGGACTAAGATGGACTGTCTGTGGTTTAAGATCAACCATAGCTGTGTGGCATGCTTATCCAGTGCTACATCAGTTTTTTTCTGGGCAATGAAAAATTCCCAGGCATGGCTGCTCATCTTGAAAATTTAAATTTTTTGACTGATTTGGTCCTCATGATTGATATTCTAAATGAGATTTCTCTTCTGTCATATGCCCTGCAAGGGAGAAACACAGACATCATCAAGGTCGAAAAATTGGTATTGTGATCAATTAAAGCATTTGAAATGTTTAGAATAGAAAAGGGCCCATATAAAAAAAAAAGTTGATGGAATGATAACTTCAGAAGCCTTCCAAAATTTGTTCAAAATCAACATTTTGCTGCACTTCCTCACGAAAAACATTTGGAAAGCATCATCACCAATTGGAAGAAAAGGCTTCTATGCACCTAATGAAAAACAGGATGAATTTTATAAAAACCTCCACAAGAAAATTTCTGACTTAGACTATGTTGATGATGGGAGACTTTAATGGCATTATAAATCAGAACATGGATCATAAAACCCACAAAACAATAAAATTAAATAGAAAAACACTCCCAAAGTCCTTCTTCAGGATGATGGATGAAATAAATCTAAAAGATGTCTGGAGAGAAATAAATCCTACCCAAAAACAATATAACTTCTATTCAAATAGACACTTATCATTCTCTAGAATTGATATGATTTGGGCTTCAACGGATTTATTCGGCAGTGCACAAGAAGTGGAAATTGAACCAAGCATTTGGGCGGACCACAATCCAATGACAATAAAATGGAGAGCACAAAGAACAAGATCTAGATGGACTCTAAACAACATGATATTGAAAGAGAAAGACTTTGTAAAGAAAATGGAAGAAGAATTGACTTTCTTCTTTAAAGAAAATAAAAAAAGAAGATACGTCCTTGCAGAACCTTTGGGACACAATGAAGGCCTTTTCTAGAGGTCTGATAATAGACTATACAAGAATGAGAAACTCAAAGAAAAGACAAATGTCTACGGACTTAGAAAAAGACTATAGAATACTGGAAAAAGAATTACAGAAATTTCCACAAAAGAAAGAGATTAAAATAAAAATGGATACAATTAAACACAAAATGGGCTTACTGGAAAAGGAGGAACTGGCACAAAAAAATAGAGGAGCTAAACAGAATTACTTTGAAACAAACAAACCAGGCAGATGGTTGGCATATAAACTGAGAAAGGAGAGACAGGCCAAGAAAATACAACAACTAAGAGATGAACAAGAACAAATTCACTATGGAAATGCGGAAAAGAAGAAAATCATACAAGACTATTACGCCAAGTTGTATGAACAAGAGAATATAAAAGAGGAAGAAGTTAAACAATACTTACAAAATTCCAATCTCCCTCAAATATCAAATGATATTAGAACTATATTAGAAGGTAAAATAACAATGATGGAGTTAACTGAAGCTCTTAAAAGACAAAATAATGGGAGGGCCCTGGGACTGGCTGGTCTACCAGTGGAATTTTACAAAACACTAGAGGAATCCTTGTATCTTTCCCTTTTAGAAGTTATGAACGAAATAATGATTGAAAGTAAAATACCTAACTCATGGCTGGAAGCATACATTACCTTGCTACCTAAAGAGAAGGCAGACCATACACAAATTAAGAACTATAGACCTATTTCCTTGTTAAACTCAGATTATAAATTATTTGCATCTATACTGGCAGAGAGACTGAAAAAATATTTAAATGGGTTTATCCACCCAGACCAAAATGGTTTTCTTCCAAAGAGACAAATTAGAGATAATATAAGAACAATTTTGGATACCTTGGAATATTATGAGGCCTACCCTGAAAAGCAAATGGCTTTGATGTTCCTTGATGCGCAGAAGGCCTTTGATAATGTGAACTGGTTATTTATGACACAACAAATGGAACAAATGAACTTTGGCAATAATTTTATTCAAGCTATACAAACGGTATATCACAAGAAAACAGCTAAGATAATGATAAATGGAGAACTGACAGATCCTATTGAAATAAAAAGAGGTATGAGACAAGGCTGCCCACTATCACCGCTAATTTTTGTCTTAACGTTAGAAGTTTTAAATAGAAAGATCAGAGAAGAGGAAGAAATAAAGGGAATCACTATTTAAAAAGAAGAATATAAGTTGCAAGCATTTGCAGATGATTTAGTTTTTATTCTTGAGGAGCTACTTGAATCTGCACCTAAATTGATAGGAAAAACCGAGGAGCATGGAAAAGTTGCAGGCTTGAAAATAAATAAAAATAAAGCAAAGATTTTGACAAAAAATATACCATCAAAACAAAAAGAAGAATTGGTGGAAATTTTGGAAATGCAAATTACAAACAAGGTTAAATATTTGGGGATTTCTTTAACAGCTAGATGTAGTACCCTTAAAGAAGACAACTATCTTAGATTGAAACAACAAATTGCAACAGATTTGGTAAAATGGGAAAAATCTTCAACTATCAATGATTGGGAGAATCTCAACAATTAAAATGAACATCTTACCTAGAATCCTATACTTGTTCCAGACAATCCCAATTAGGTTGGGGAAAGACTATTTTAAAGATCTAAATAAAATGGTATTGAAATTTATATGGCAGGGGAAAAAAGCAAGAATAAAATGCAAAGTGCTGCAAGAATGCTAAATCAAGAGGAGGGTTGGGCTTACCTGACTGGGAGCTATATTATCAGGCAACTAGTCTGATGTGGATCAAGGAATGGATAATGTTAAGAAATGTTAGGCTTTTGAACTTAGAGGGTCATGACTTGTTGTTGGGATGGCATGCATTTTTATGGTATAAGGGAACTAAAGCACATGGTTATTTTAGAAGGCATTATATAAGAGAGGTTTTGTTATTAAACTGGGAGAAGGTTAAGGTTAAGGTTAATTACTTAAAAATTCCAGTCTGGATATCAACCATTGAAGCTTTTTCATATTCAATAATATATAAAAAGGAACAAACAGTTAGATATACTGAATTATTAAATACAGAGGGTGAACTCAAATCCATACAAGACTTGAAACAGGAAGGTATTGAAGTTAATTGGTATTCCTATGTGCAAATACATTCTAGATATAATGAAGATCAAAAAAGGAGGGTTTTTATGATAAAATGACTGAATTACATAAAATCTTAACAGGTACTGATGAAAAAGTAATTAAAAAACTATATGCCTACCTATTAGAGATGAAATTACAGGAAGAGCAAGTCAAAGAAACTATGTTAGCTTGGGGAAAAACTTTGGGCATAGGATTGACTTAGAAAAATGGCAAAAACTGTGGACTCAAAACTATAAAATGACAATGTCAACTGCATATAAAGAGAATTTGTATAAGATATTTTACAGATGGCACTTATCCTCGCACATATTACCACATGTGGTGGACTTGTACTGAAGCTAAAAGATACTGGACAAAAATCCACATTTGGCTGGAGAAAATGATACATAAACACATAGACTTAAAACCAGAACTCTTTTTATTGGGAATAATACCAGAAACATACAACAAGGACTTGAAATATCTGATTATAAATGTGTTAACACCTGCTAGAATTGTATTTGCAAAAAATTGGAAAAGTGAGAAATTAGCAACACAGGAGGAAATTATTCAGAAAATAATGGAATGTGCTGAAATGAGTAAGCTTACATTTGAAATTAGAGAACTAGAGGACAAGCAATTTTATAGAGTATGGGACTTGTTTTACCAATGGTTAGATAAAAAACCTGGAAATGAAATTGCTTTCTTATGCAATAATAGAAAGTTATACTTACTGCTATGAAAGTTTTTTTTAATTATGAAATAGAGTACTTATTTACACGATATATGAAGAACAATAATGAACGCAATGTATAAGAGTGGGATGATTTGAACATCTAGGTATAATTGTAGGTAGTGATCATTCTATACTATAAAGATTTCTGCTATACCAATTGGAAGAAAAGGCTGATGGATTGCAAACATCTAAAAACAGGTAGCCAATTGTCAGATGCAAACAAATTACAATTTATCATATATTTGGAGCCAGATTACTAGAACATTGAACATGTAGTCATTCCATGGGCAGAAGCAGAGGAAGGATTGATTGAATTTAGCGAAATGTTTAATTATGAAATTGATTTTAATGACTACAGAGATTTTTTGGGGGAAAATGTGCTCAAAGATCCAATTCCTGACAATATCAAAAAAGCTAGAGATATTGTCAGGACAATTGCTGTTAGTTCGGCAGAGGTAGAAAGGGGGTTCTCAAAAATGAAACTCATATGTGCAAGAACAAAGAACCTGCCTAACTATTCCAAACCTTAGCAATTTGATGACAATAAGTGTTATTGGCATGCCTGAAACAAAATGGGACCCAATTCCTTCAATCAAAAAGTGGCTCAGAGCACACCATCATATGGCCGATGATTTACGAGTGAAGAGTAAGAAAAGTGCAGCTGAGGAGGCCAGAAATGAAAGAACAATGTGGAAACATCTTCAATCACAAAACCAATAGCACAAGTACTTGAGTGTATCTCTTTCATTGTGTTATTCTTATGTAAGGTGTAAGTGCATACAATTAAAGTCTTCCTTTCTGGCTTCCGGTGGCACAGTCGGCATTGGAAGACGCTCCCTAGGGAATGCCAGCCCCGTGACTGAGTTAAACTGCTAGAACAGCGTAAATCAGCTGTCTAGCGGCTTAAAAACTCCCCCCTTGGGAAAAGAAGGGGGTGAGCAGATGAGAGAGGGTAGAGCTCCCTGGGATCCCCAGGAGAAATTCTGGGGCATGAAGGGTAAGAGCTCCCCAGAAGCCCGACATAGCTTTTCTTCTGGGACACTTCTGCTTCTGCAGAAACGAAACATCACAACCACCCCTGCTGTCAATGTTTAAATCTATATTTGAAAGATATGCGAGCAGAGCAAAACAGGAGTGAATATAATTGTAAGTACAACTCTTTATTCCGATGTAATATACTTCCCTCTGTGAAGACAAAGGGACTTAAAAGGAAGATGGTGATTGAATAACAAAGGGTGTGTCGAAAGTGAAACTTAAAAGGGACAGCATTTGTTAACTGCCTGCTAACGATGTTAAAAGACTCAAGAGTTTAAGATCAAAGAAAACAGTATTAGTTAACAAATCTGGGGGAATAGGTGGACTTTTTGGACTCAATAAACTGGCTGTTGAAAAGTTTGTTTGAATATCTGGAAATGGCTTCAAAACAAACAAAACTAAGCATTTCCAAGAGCGCTGGAAGTTCCCCAGCCCAGACACAGAAATTACAATCTTTATTACCCCCAGTAGAAACACAAACTCTGACACTTGAGGCTCTCCAAAATGCATTAAAGGACCAAGCCGTTGTTTTGGAGGAAAATATTTCAAATGCTTTTAAAGACGTGTCTGAGGAAATGTCTGGAATTAAGGATTTAATCCAAACCCGTAATCAACAGATTAGGGAGGATGTAGTAGATGCATTTAAGGGTTTACTTGGTTATGTAACATCTCTGGATGAGAAGGTGGAAGAAATTAATCAGTCTAATATCAAGTTGGAGAATAAAGTTGAGGAGGCACAAAGCAAAATCGATAAATCAGAGGCAGAAGTTACAATGATACAATACAGAACAATAGAATTTGCCTTAAGAATAAGAGGTCTGAAAGAACATAACCAAGAAGATCTGAGATATATTTTTGTTGAAGCTTTCGCTCAATTAACTGGTGAACCAAAGGTAGAGTATGCCTGGCAGATCGATAAAATTTACCGTGTCAATTCATGGATTGCCAGACAGAGACAACTACCAAGAGATATTGTAATTTATTTTGTCACCAGGAAAACTAGGAATGAAATACTGCAAGCAACTTACAAAAATAAATTACAAGTGGCAGGACAAGACATGGTAGTATTGAAGGAAATCCCCCCAAAAATGTTGAGATCCAGAAAAGATTACGCATTTTTAGTGGACGAACTTAGAAATCGCCAGATACAATATAGATGGGAGGCCCCAACCGGATTGGTGGTGAATTACCAAGGAGAAAGATATCGTCTTAACTCAGTTTGGAAAGCAAGAAATTTCTATAGCAATGTATTAAAGGCTGGATACCCTCCATCCCCAGGATCTAGAGGAAGAAAAGAAACAGACGAGACCAGACAGCGAGATATTCAGGTCCAAGCGGGAGCTGCTCAAGCTCTGGACTTACCTGAGGAGACAGAAGAAATTATGGAACAAAGACAAACTCGAGCGGCCACTAAATGCAAAGAGCAAGAATTAAAGATGCAGCAAGCCCAGACAATAATACAAGAAATTGCAAATACGAACACAGAAGCTGTGGGGGGAGCAAGACCTAAGGTGAAATCCCAGCAAGATTTCCAGGCAGCTCTTAGAAAGCTTCAGGGAGCTGAAAGTGACAATTAAATTTCTAACCTGGAACGTTAATGGTTTAAATTCACCACAAAAAAGGAAAAAAATATTTCACTATCTGACACAATTTAAAAATGATGTAATGTGTTTGCAAGAAACACATATTAGATCACAGGATCAGAAATACTTGATGAACGCAAGATTGGGACCATACTTTGTGGCATCTGCTCCAGTGAAGAAAAATGGTATAGTTATATACTTAAGAAAAGATTTAAAGGCTGAATTAATCGAAGCAGATCCTCAAGGAAGATATATTGCAATTGAATTACTAATAGAAGGAAAGAAAACACTCTTAACAGGAGTATATGCTCCCAATCAATAACAAGAAAATTTTTACAAGTTGCTTCATACTAAATTAACACAATGGGATTATAGATCATGTATACTATTGGGTGACTGGAACGGAGTACTCGACACCATCAAAGACAAAAAAAGACTACTGCAAAATAGTCAAACACGAACAAGAGTGCCTAAATCCTTTTTTGAGTTGATGGATGATATAGAACTGAGAGACATTTGGAGAGAACGGAATGTTAAAGAATGGGACTTTACATTTTTTTCCGATAGGCATCAATCCTTTTCCAGTATTGACTTCATACTAATTACAAATGATTTACTTTCAAGGGTGAAGAAGATGAAGATATGCCCGAGAACTCTAACAGATCATAATCCGGTTTGGATGGAATTGGATTTTAGGGAGGGATCTAGGAGGTCTTGGAGGTTAAATGAAAATTTATTTAGATATGAGAGAAATGTTATAGAATGTAAAAAACTATTGAAGAATATTTTGCTTTTAACATGCATAAGGGGACATCGAAGGAAATGGTTTGGGATGCAAGCAAAGCTTACACGAGATGTGTCTTAATAAATCTGAACAATCTATATAGGCATAGACAGGGGGAAAACGAAGGGAATTAGAAGAAGAGATAAAAAAGAAAGAGCAGGCGTTAATATCTAACCCAGATGATAAGAAGACAAGAGAAGCAATTACTTTATTGCGAGGGCAGTTCAATATGTTGATGTCAGATCAAGCAGCCTCTAATCAGATACATGCTAAACATAATACTTTTTGTAATGCAAATAAACCAGGTAGATGGCTAGCATACATGTTAAGGAAAAAACAAAAGTCTCGTACTATAGATAAAGTAGAACACAAAGGCAAAGAAGTTTATTAACAGGATATGATTAAAAAGGCTTTCTCAGAATATTATACTAGATTGTACGCTGGTGATAAAATACAAGGTTTAGATATAGATAGATATCTGGAGAAAGAGAAAATACCTATAGTTACAGATGAACAAAGGGAAAGACTGAATCAACTTGTAACCACAGAGGAAATTCTCCTGGCAATTAAGGAATTAAAAATTGGGAAAGCCCCAGGTAAGGCCCCAGGTACAGATGGATTGACGGCAGTTTATTATAAAAAGTTACAATTAGAAATGGTAGATCCTCTTAAGGAATTATTTAATAAAATTCAAATGAAGGAAAGGTTCCGCCATCTTGGAGAACAGCCTTTATTTCCCTGATTCCAAAAGAAGATCAGGACCACACTCAGCCAAAAAACTATAGACCTATTTCATTACTTAATACAGATTATAAAATCTTTGCTAAAATATTAACAAATAGGTTGATGTCAATTATACAACAAACGATTCATAATGATCAATCCGGTTTTATACAGGGGAGACAAATGAAAAGTAATGTAAGACAAATCATAATACTCCAAGATATTAGCTATTATTCTGGTATTATTTCTAATTTGTCTTGTTGGGAGAAATCCATTTTGATCTGGATGTATGTAGTCATTTAGTAATCTTTTTAATCTCTCCGCTATTATTGTTGCAAATATTTTATAGTCAGCATTCAGCAATGAGATTGGCCTGTAATTTTGAATTTGGTTTTGGTCTGTAACTTCTTTAAATATTAATGTGATGTATGCTTCCCTCCATGAGTTCGGTATCTTTGCTTTCGTCAATGTTTCGTTATACATCTCCAGCATTAGGGGTTCTATTGATTCATTCAGATCGTTTATTGTTTTGTACCATTCTGCTGGGAATCCATCTGGGCCTGGTGTTTTATTATTTTTCTGTTTTTGAATTGCCTGTTTCAGTTCAATTTTTGTTATTTGTTTTGTTAACATTTCTTTCATCTCTTCCGGTATTACTGGGGTTTCTTCTCTGTTTAAATATTCTTGTATTTGTTTGTCATCTAAGGCAATTACTTTATTGCGAGGGCAGTTCAATATGTTGATGTCAGATCAAGCAGCCACTAATCTGATATATGCTAAACATAATACTTTTTGTAATGCAAAAAACCAGGTAGATGGCTAGCATACATGTTAAGGAAAAAACAAAAGTCTCGTACTATAGAGAAAGTAGAATACAAAGGCAAAGAAGTTTATCAACAGGATATGATTAAAAAGGCTTTCTCAGAATATTATACTAGATTGTACGCTGGTGATAAAATAAAAGGTTTAGATATAGGTAGATATCTGGAGAAAGAGAAAATACCTATAGTTACAGATGAACAAAGGGAAAGACTGAATCAACTTGTAAGCACAGAGGACATTCTCCTGGCAATTAAGGAATTAAAAATTGGGAAGGCCCCAGGCACAGATGGATTGACGGTGGTTTATTATAAAAAGTTACAATTAGAAATGGTAGATCCTCTTAAGGAATTATTTAATAAAATTCAAATGGAAGGAAGGGTACCGCCATCTTGGAGAACAGCCTTTATTTCCCTGATTCCAAAAGAAGATCAGGACCACACTCAGCCAAAAAACTATAGACCTATTTCATTACTTAATACAGATTATAAAATCTTTGCTAAAATATTAACAAATAGGTTGATGTCAATTATACAACAAACAATTCATAATGATCAGTCCAGTTTTATACAGGGGAGACAAATGAAAAGTAATGTAAGACAAATTGTTAATATATTGGAATATTTGGAGAAGAACAACCAAGTCCCCGCAGTGCTTTTATTCTTAGATGCAGAGAAAGCATTTGACCGAGGGAATTGGCAATTTCTAATAAAAATAATACAAAAGATGCATTTTGGAGAGTATTTCCCACCATCTATCAAGGCAATATAGCAGAAACAGACAGCACAAATTATAGTTAATGGTAGTTTAACAGAATCCTTCAAAATTGAAAAAGGAACAAGACAGGGGTGTCCCCTGTCTCCATTATTGTTTATCTTAACCTTGGAGTCATTGTTGAATAGAATACGTGGGTCAGATGACCTACAGGGAATTAAGATTAGGCATTATGAATATAGAGTACGAGCATTTGCGGATGACCTGGTTGTAACTTTAATCCAACTGGGGAAATCAGCTATAGGTTTAATGAACATAATTAATCAATATGGTCAAGTATCTGGGTTCAAAATAAATCTAGGAAAAACAAAGATGATAGTTAAAAATATGACCACAAATCAAAAAGAAGAACTAGAAAGAATAACAGGATGCAAGATAGTAGAAAAGGTTAAGTATTTAGGAGTTTACATTACAACCTCAAACGGGAAATTATATAAGTATAATTATGAACAATTATGGCATAAAATACAATTAGAGATGAACAAATGGAAAAAACTACAATTGCCATTGTTGGGAAGGATAGCAGCAGTAAAAATGAATGTTTTGCATAAGTTTCTATTTCTCTTTCAAATGATACCAATACTTTAAAAAGATGTAAATTTGGAAGAATGGCAGAAAGGTATTAATAACTTTGTCTGGATGGGGAAGAAACCAAGAATAAAACTTAAAATAATGCAAGACATACGAGAAAGAGGAGGTTTGAAAATGCCTAATTTAAAATTATACTACGAAGCAGTAGTTTTGTCAACAATTTGTGATTGGATTAATCTAACAGAGGATAGAATACTGAATATTGAGGGATATGATTTGGTATATGGTTGGCACGCTTATTTAATATATGATAAGAAGGTGGATAAGATTTTTAAAAGCCATATATTAAGGAATGCCCTATTGCGTGTCTGGAAAAAATACCAACATAGGTTAAATGATAAGATACCTATGTGGGTAGTACCCAGACACGCGATAGAGAATATAAGTATAGAACAAAAACAGGATGTAACTACATATAGAGAACTTCTTAATATAGAGAGAGGTGTATTACAGTTAAAACTTTTGAACGTATTAAGAGAGGAAAAGGTAATTGAAATCTAGTTCCAGTATGGACAGTTACAAGCTAGATGGAAAAAAGATCAGACAATTGGTATCACGCAAAATGAGGATAGTTTGGTAAAACAAATTAGGGACCAGAGTCAAAGGCATATAAAAAGGTTGTATAATATACTAATAGAAATAGATTCTGAAACAGAGTTAGTTAAAGACTGTATGATAAAATGGGCACAAAATTTCGATTAGCCAATAATGATGGAAACATGGGAAAAGATTTGGGTAAGAAATGTAAAATTTACGTAAGCTCAGAATTTGAGAGAGAATTTTTATAAGATTGTATAGATGGCATTTAGATCCCAAAAAATTATCTTGTATGTATCCGAATTTGCAACCTAAATGTTGGAAATGTGATTGTGCTGACGCTACGTATTACCATATATGGTGGATTTGCAAAAAAGTCAAAGCATTTTGGATAAAAATATGGTGGGTTATTCAAAATATACTTTAAAAAAGGATAAAGTTCACTCCCCTGTTGTTTTTGTTAGGTATAATTACAGACTGTACAGTTATAGAGACTAATTTGAATTTGAACTTAATGATGGCAGCAAGATTGTTGGTGGCGCAGTACTGGAAGAGGGAAGAATTGCCTACTATTCAAGAATGGACGCTAAAAGTAGTAAATCTAGCAGAGATGGCCAAAATTACAGCATATTTGAAGGACCATTCAGATGAGAAATATAAATTGGAATGGAGAAGATGGATTGACTATATTCAAAACAAATATCGGACTAAAAAATTTCAATTAGCTTATGAGTGAAGGCACAAGGAATGTTACAATTTACCTAAAGTTAACTTAACAAAAGGGGAATTAAAGCACAAGAGGAGGTAGGATGTTGAAATCAGTTAGCTTATATTAGCATATGATTGTTAAATGTTTATACCCTGTATTTTGCTCTGGGAGGTTGGAGGGAGGGAGGGGTGGAGAGGGGTAGGGTGAGGGGTGGAGGGAGGGAAGGGGAAAGTGTAATATTTGTAAAATTTATTAAAACTTTTAATTAAAAAAGTCTTCCTTTCTGTGTCTCTTCTTTGTGCAGGTCATTGGAGCAAGGTTGTCAGTTGGTGGTGTTGAAGACCAGCAGGACATTCATCTTTCCTCTATAAGTAGCTGTTTTATTGTTTTGTGTGCTGGTTTCATCCTTATGTAATGCATGCAATTAAAGAGTTCATTTCTGTGCCTCTTCTTTGTGCAGGCCATTCATTGGAGCAAGGTGGTCAGTGATGTTGAAGATAGACAAGGACAGTCATCTTCCTTCTGTAAGTAGCTCTTTTATTGTTTTGTGTACTTATTTTATTCTTATTTAAGTAGTAAGTGCACAAAATAATAAATTTCCTTTTTTATATCTTCTTTTTGTAGGTCATTCATTGAGGCAAACTATTCAGTGACATCGACTTTGCCACTCTCACCTGATAACATGACCAACAAGCCACTTCCATCTGGTCACATAACCATGAAACCATGGCCACAAAATTAAGCCATGCCCACAAAATTAAGCTGTGCCCACAAAATTAAGCTGTGCCCACAGAACCAGTAGTAAAAAAAATTGAAACCCACCCTTGGACAAAATGGGTTGACTCACTACAAACTGCCTGGGGAAATGTAAAATGGATTCTAGCTAAAGAGGCAAACATTCATAAAAAACAGGCCAATAGGAAATGGGCCCCTCAGAACCTTTCCATGTTGGGGAGCTGGTCTATCTCTCTACCAAATACTTAAAGCTAAAATTGCCATGTAAGAAACTAGGTCCTACATTCCCCATTGTGAGAATCATCATTCTGGTTACAGTGGAATTGAAATTTCCCCGTCTTTTGGGAAAAGTGCATCCAGTTTGCCATAGTAACCTATTGAAACCAGTAATCAGTTCTGAGCTGAGACTGGTAGCTCAAATGGCCTCAGGCTTCATAGTGGTGGAAGGAGAGACCCACTACAAGGTATATCTTAGATTCCAGATTCTACAAAGGAAAACTTCAGTACTTGGTTCAGTGGAAAGGGTACCCCTGTCAGAAACTACCTGGGTAAAGAGCAGCGATGTGAGAGCAGAGCAACTATTAAATAAATTCCATGAAAGCAACCCTCAAAAGCCCAAAGAAGTGGAGAAAGATGGAATGGTGGTGGAGGAAAGATATTTCAGGTGCTCATTACTTTGTAGGGGGAGCTGACTGAAAATTCTCAAAATGACTTTAGCTGAAGCCATGTTCTCTTTTTCTTCGTTTCTTAGTTGCCATACATATGGGGAGGGGACCAATGGAGTGTGAAATGTTTTCTTCTAATGTGCCAGACATAACAGCGATAGGGCTCGTGGGAATCAAGGTTATCTCAACGAGCATTCATAACAGCCGGAGGGAAAGGCTGAGAAACCTGATGCTTATCTAGTTGGTGAACATGATCTGTGACACTGGGGTGGGGAGTGGGGAATATTTATTCTTTTAATTATACCAAACTGCAGGAAATATTTAGAGTTGGATTCATACCTGAACATGCTGATATGACGTTCCCAATAAAGGAAATCATTGAGAAAAGCTACAGCAGCAGAATCCTCAATTGATTGGGATCGTTACTCGGAACCATGACACTTTTATCCACATCTGAGTTTACAAACTGCCAATCATGCCTAGGCTTGGAAGAAGGCCAATACAGATGAATTGAAATGCAGGGTATGGGTATGTGTGTGTGTAGTGAGTGGCATTGAGCCAGCCATGCCCACCTAGTTGTGGCAACCCGAATACTAGCCCCTTGAGGGCAACCATAATGCTGATGAGGCCCTCAATGAAGTTGAGTTTGACATCCCTGCTCTAAACTAAAGTCAGTCAGGGGACCCCTTCCATCTCTGGTCCTCATAAAAGGGGAGAAGCACTATGTAATTAAGGACATCCTGGACTCTAGACACTACTGGGGAAAATTACAGTACCTTGTATGATGGAAAGCCTACTCCATAACAGATGCAGAGTGAGTGATAGCAAGGAAGGTTAAAGCAGCTAAGCTAGTAAAGAGGATTCATTCCAGATACTCTAAATGACCAAAATAAGACATATATTTTGTAAATGGTGGAATTGTTCCTAATTATGTGTCAATGTTCCAAATAATTCTCCCATAGAAATCAGAACTCCAAGGCAGGCGGATTCCTCAAAAAACAGTTTTAGTGGATAGATCATATTGGCACAACTGGTGAAAGCCAACTCTAAAAGTTCCCGCAGCTTTCACCTAATTAAAAGTAAAAGTTTCCCCTTTCTCCTCTAAACCACTGGTTATGCTGTCCAATCCAGGAGTTGGCCTGTTGCTTGGTTATTCACCCCTCCTTTGGCCAGCCACGTGTGAATGTCCATGGTCAAACATGGAGGCCGTGAACACACAGGCTCCTTCATCAGCTTATATCAGGCACAGCAAACTGAAGTCCACCAAGTGATTAAATCTGAGGAACTCCACAGCCAAGCCCAACATGACCTCCAATAGCTCAGGTTGCTATCAAGGAAGCCTCCGGAGGGCGAAAAATGGCCTGAAAAGAAGGCCGAAGTCAACTGGCCAGTGTGCATGCACGCTGGCCAGCTGACAGGGCAATGCCTCGCGTACCCTGACAAATGGCTCCATGTGCCATAGGTTCACCATCATGGTTCTAGTCCAACCCTCTCCATTTATTTTTCCGCATTATCATTTCAGCATACAGATTGAACAAAAATGGTAATAAAATACATTCCTGTCTACCTCCCTTACTGATTCGCAACCAACATTTGTCACCATAGAGTGTTCTCACTGTTGTCTTCTGATCAGCGTACAGTAATCTGATCAGTTTGATCAGGTGGGTTGGAACACCAAGGTCATGCAGACCTGTCCATAGCTTATTGTATTCCATACAGTCAAAACCTTTTCTGCAATTGATAAAATGTTTATATGGATCCTTTTGAAATTCACGTGCGTTTTCCATAATCCATCTAATATTGGCAAAGTGACCTCAAGTGCTGTGCCCCTTTCTAAAGCCAGCTTGTACAGCAAGTAACTCTTGATCAATGACATTGTGTAACCTTATTTAATGATATTTAACCAAATCTTGCTTGCATGAGAAATCAATGCATTCTTGCAATAATTGAAGCAGTCTCTGACAATGCCTTTCTTTACTAGTGGGATAAAACCGATTTTTTCTAGTCCTGAGGTCACTGACTTGTAGACCATATCTCTTGACAAAGGGCAGTAATCATGTGAACTGGCACTGGTCTTAGTAATACCACAGGTATTCCATCAATACCTGGGACTTTTCAGTTTGGCAATTTCTCCATGGGTCATTCTACTTCTTGAGTAGAGATGGTGATGAGTCTACATACAGAAAGGAGGTTGAACAACTGGCCCTGTGGTGCATCTGATATAATGTGGAGCTGAACATGCTTAAAACTATAGAGATGAGAGTGAATTTTAGGAGGAACTCTTCTATTCTATCATCTTTTACTTTATTTGACAACACAGTATTAGCAGTAGAGTCCTTCAAGTTTGGGAGTTCTATAATCCCCTTGTTCACATTGAATTTTGGAGGGAAATAGTACCTTTATTTATTTTTTTATTTTGTACAATTTGAGCTTTAGTTTAGCCACTGATAGCTGATGATTTGAGCCACAGTCAGCACCAGGAGGTGTCTTAAAAGGTGCAACTGAACTTTCCAGGATTGTTGACATAAAATGCAGTCTATCTGATTTTGATATTGTCTATTTGGTCTGTCCATATAAATGTTGTGTTAAATAAACCATCAATCATTGTGCTGAAATGATTTTCCTGGCAAAATTGCACTAAGCAATCAACAGCTTCATTCCATTCACCTAGGCCAAACTTACCAACTATTCTTGAAACTTCTCCTTGGCCTACTTTTGCATCTCCCATAATATACAAAATGTCCTTTTTGATATTTGAAAGCACATTGAAGTTTAATGTGTTCTCAAAAAAAAGTTCAATTTCATCATCATTTGATTTGACAGTTGGAGCTTAGATTTCTAGTATGATAATGTTGAATGGCTTGCCTCAAACTTGGGTAGCTACCCTGTTTCCCTGAAAATAAGACCTCCCCAGATAATAAGCCCAATTGGGCTTTTGAGCACATGTGCTAAAATAAGTATTCCCTTGAAAATAAATCCTCCCCAAAAATATTTAAATGCATGTTCAGACATTTCCTCTGGTTGGTTGCTTGCCATGTAAACAACATGAGATGAGGAGATGAGGCCGGAGGGGGGAAGGGAGGGGGGAACATGCCCAATGCACCCCACACACCCTTACCTAATGGCTGCTCCCATGCCCTTTCTGTCATGCTAATGGCCATCGCAAAAAGAGCAGCAGGCCCAGTGATACACAACATAGCAGCAGCATGAGGTGACCATACTCACCACCTCCTGCACTACAAAAATAATAAGTCCTCCCCGAAAATAAGGCCAAGTGCTTATTTCAGGGGTCAAAAGAAAATTAGACCCTGTCTTCTTTTCGGGGAAACATGGTATTATGTAATCATTGTAGGCTCTGTGTCAGCCTCTTTGATGCTTGCTTTCTATCAGCTGCCATAATAATGGGGAGGGGTGAAGATTTGCATTTGTGGGGAAGTGAGCTAGAATGAAGACGGCCTGTATGAACAAAAAGGGAAGGATGCTCTCATGATCTACTGAGCAGCTGAATGGAGTTGTTTATATCCAGTCAACGTCAACTGGAATACCAGATGGGTGAAAAGACCTGAAGATATGCCCCACATGACACCATATGGGATGGGGATTGGACATTCAGCCTGGATCCTTGGGAGAGGAATTTGAGGAAACTTTCTATATGTAACTTTCGTGCCTTTTGCTTCAAATTTTGCTTTTCCTTCATTTCTATCATTTCTTTTTTTTATAAATATTTTTTTAATTTTTAAACAAACAAAAACAAACAAAAACATAAAACATATACAACCTTCTTCCATTTAATATGGCATGTTGTTTGGTTACAAGATTTAGTGTGTCCTTTCCATGGTCACCACTTACAATTATATATCGAATCACAAATTATTCATTAGATAAACATAAGTACATTTTTGTTATATGTCAATTTTTCAACTATAATTATTATTCCTTAATTTTAAACAGGATATTCTAAATATTGAATCCATACATACAACATCATTTTGCATCAATAGTTCAACTTCAGTTATTATTCCTACAATTTAAACAAAATATTCTATATATTGAAATCATACATACAACATCATTCCATTACATCGTTCTAATCTGTTTAACAGTGCTAAACCCTTATAGTTTTGCATATATCATTCTATTATTCTTAAAATATAAAAAGTTCTCCAATTTTTCCATTG
Source organism: Natrix helvetica (assembly GCF_964273705.1). NCBI lineage: Eukaryota > Metazoa > Chordata > Lepidosauria > Squamata > Natricidae > Natrix > Natrix helvetica. The sequence goes on along the minus strand of NC_138552.1, from coordinate 116,779,889 downwards.
CCATGATTTTTTATCTAATCATTGATAAAACAAATCCCAAACCTTATAAAATTGTTCATCTTCTTGTTCTCTACTTTCAAATGTCAATTTACTCATTTCCGCACATTCCATAATTTTTTGAATAATTTCCTCCTGCGTTGGTATTTTCTCATTTTTCCATTTTTTTGCAAATACAATTCTAGCTGCTGTTAGAATGTTCAAATTAAATATTTCAAGTCTCTATTATATGTTTCTGGTATAATTCCCAATAAAAAAGTCTCTGTGCCAACTTCTAAAGCGTTGCCATGACTATTATCAGGTTGACATTTGAAGGACGATTCCATGCATACCTTCGGCCAGAGTTGGATCTCATATTTCTATAACCTAGTTCGTGAATATGATGTATGACGCATGACAGAAGGGAGGAGATAGAGGAGTAAAGTTCAAACACAATTAAGCGAAAGCCAGTTTAGGCTCCACAGTAGCACAGGACTCATGCCATTCAAAGTAGTGAGTGGCATGGACTTTGTCCCAATGCCTGAATATCCAAGGAACCCCCTTCTCCTCAGTCAGCTTGACTGATTGGATGTCGATGCTGAAAGCAACTTGGGAAAATGTCAAAAAAGCACTGGCTAAATTGGCACAAACCTATAAAAAACAGGCAGATAAACACCGGGCTCTGCAACGGCCATTCTAGGTGGGAGAGAAGGTTTACCTCTCCACAAAATATTTGAGATTAAAACTGCCTAGCAAGAAACTGGGGCCAAAGTTTATGGGACCATTCCCCATAGTAAAGATCATCAACCCAGTCACAGTGCAATTGAAACTGCCTCGATTGCTGGGGAAGATACACCCAGCATTTCATAGTAGCCTCTTAAAACCCGTGATTGGATCCTCTCTGAGACCACTACCCCAAAGAGCCCCCAGGGCCTATGGTCATAGGGGGCCAAACCCATTATGAAGTTCAATGAGTCCTTGATTTGAGGTGGCACAGGAGACAACTCCAATACTTAATCAAGTCAAAGGGCTACCCCTTATCAGAGACAACTTGGGTAAAAAGTAGGAATATCCAGGTTGATCGTCTTATAGCAAAATTCCATGCAGAAAATCCAGGCAAGCCTGGGGGAGGAACGCATCCCTAAATTATATACCTGTACTCAAATTGTCTTTGTATCACACAGGTTGCTTTCGGGAAGTGAGGGGAGCTGGTTGCCATGACTATTATCAGGTTGGCATTGAAGGGAGGATTCCATGCATACCTTTGGCCAGAGTTGGATCTCATATTTCTACAACCTAGTTTGTGAATATGATGTATGACACATGACAGAAGGGAGTAGATAGAGGAGTAAAGTTCAAACGCAATTAAGCGAAAGCCAGTTTAGGCTCCACAGAAGATCAAGCCAAGATGTTGATCCTAATAAATGAATGTTTTTTGTTTGAACTTTGTCTCTAGGCTCGTAAATTAATTAGGTCATCTCTTGGGAACTTCACACTCTGGTTTAAAGTCTATATGTTTTTGTGTCATTTTCTCCAACCACGTGTGGATCTTAGTCCAATATCTTTTAGCTTCTGCACAAGTCCCCCACATATGGTAATATGAGCCCGGTGTCCAATGATATTTCCAACACTTTTCTGATTTATTCTTGAACATTCTTGCTATTCTCATCAGGGGTAAATGCCACCTGTCATTTCTATCATTTCAAACTCAGTAAAGTACCTCTTCTCTACAACTATGAAGTTGGGGGTTTTCTTTCTTGGGTTCTGAACAGAGGCCTACCTGACACTGTGTTATTCTCAACACATTTAGCCAATTGTTTACATACCCACAATGCAACTCCTTTTCATCTAATAATATCATTTCTAGAAAAGCAGCAGCATACAGAGAGGCTCAAATCATCAATATGTAGACAACATGCTCTCAATGGCCTACAACCAGCTCATCAGTCTAAAATCCAGGAAAAGCTCCCTTAGGTCAGTAGAGGACTTTGAAGAATTTGAAAGCAGAATTTTGAGGAAAATTATCAAACAACTATTTCAAAGCCATTTACATCTTGCTGTTGATTTAATTTTTCACTTATTTAATACTAGGCTGTAGCAGGAAAAAAAACCCTCTAGTTCTACATTCCAAGGTTGGAGGGGAAAGGATCTAAATTGGCAAGATGGAAGCTGAAATATCACAATGTAAGCTTCTCCATTCTTGATTCTGTGTGAGACTGAAACATGTACAAAATAGTGGTCTATATCTCCATGATGCATCTGCCGTTTTGCTGATTTTGACATCTGTCATATACACTAATGCTCAGGAGTTTTTTAGGCAGAAAAGGATATCAAAAGCACCAGCTGGGGTTATGACCTGACATTGAACCACTGAGTGAAATATGGCTTATGAATTTATAATCTTTATTCCAGTTAAGTGAGAAATTGGCTCCAGGTTTCTGCCAGCCACATGACTATAACTGAATTGGAGGCTGAATCCAACTGAATGGGATATGCATGCAGGTAGTCTCATCTAACAATGCTAATTGGGACTAGAAACTCTGTTGTTAAATGGAGAGTCATAAATTGAAAAACCAGGTGATTGGCCCACTTAATAGCAGTAGTCCCAGTTGCCATCATTAAGCAAGGAAAGCATGGGGCAGGACCTCACACGTCTGTGACTTGTGATTTCCAGCCAACTTTATTGACTTTGCTTATTAGAAGCTGACAGGAAAGGTTGCCAATCATAATGATTGCAGGGACATTGTGACAACTATAAGTAGAAGGACCAGTTAAAAATATCATTTATGCTGTGCCATCACTTAGAACAGTCACTGAACTTGTGGACAATAAACAAAGTACAGAAAAAATTCAAGGACGAAGAACAATGAAAGAGTTCAGTATTTTTCCCCTCTGTTTTCTGCCAATATATCTCCTTTTAGATATATTTAAGCCTCTAAGAGAAGATAGAATGTCATCAGCTTCTTTTTTGTCTCATGAGAATTTTGTAACAATTTACAAATGAGTGTCTCTCTTTGAAAAAAACATAACAAGCTTTAAAAAAGCCCTTAGTGTTAATATGAAACATGAGATGCTCCCTCTAATTTTCCTTTCTGCATTATGATTGACCCATCATATTCATACATAAAAGCATCTGCAATGGTCCATTCAATCAGACAAAGCTAAATGTTACATACAATTAGCAACAACTGGATCCCTGGCAAATGTCATCTTACATGTACAAGGAGTCCTTAACTTTTGACAAGTTCAAAATGACTATTTGAATTTACGACAGACCTCCCATGGGCTACATGGCCATATAAAAGTGATGATGCTAGGTACACTGTCATCAGGTGCATAGTGATCAAAATTAATAAAAAATGATTTAGATTTTCAGTTCACTACCAACATTGAAGAACTGTATTGAAAAAACCTGGCGTGCAAAGTCTCAAATAGATCAAAAAAAATTCTGAAAGATTTGCTTTAATAAATGTATATATTATTAAATAAATTTAGATTAATTCCAGAGAAGTATGTAGAGCTTCTGGTTTTCAAGTAATGATATCAGGAAGCAATCCATTTGGAGTATAGGGGGTAAGGCAGAAAGAACAATATTTTCCCAATCATGACACAATCTTGTAAAATCCATTTTTGATTTTGAATAGCCACACACAAACATTGACTGTTACAGAAATACAAAATGCATTAAATATCTCAGTGTGTATGAACTTTAGGATGGTGCAAAAATGCAGATACTTCCAAGTTAGAGCAAACTGTACTTATTACTTCATTTCAAAACCGTTTTAAATTAAATGAAGATTAAAAACTCACCCCTACATATAAAGACTGTCATTCTGTGCTGTTATTGTTAGTGGAATATTTTAAAGATATTACTCTGTAACAACAATTTAGTAAATGCAAGTCTGCAGTGTGAGCAATTTTGATAAACAGCCTCTGTGGGCCACACAACAGTGATAATGTATCCTTAAGTACTGCCAACGAGCTGCCATTCTGCACAGCCAATTACTTCTGTGCGTCTGTCACTCAAAGGAAAAATGACTGAACCCATTAGATCAAACCTTTGTCACTGTTCCTAATGCACTCTTAGGCCTCATTAATCTGAGGCAGCAGCAACACAGCCGCCGGTGCCTCATTGCCTCCTTCACAACAGGACCATGTGAAGCCTCTCATCTCTCCCCCAAGTGCACCACGTTAATCAAGCTCTGCTTATTACCCCAGTCCCTGTCACGATGGAGAGCACTCTCTCTTAAATGCTCTCATTATGGCCCATCTTTAGAGCTGGCTGAGTGGAAAAAAAGAGAACAAGAACAGAAGAGGAAAATGCAAGTCCGATCGCATTAATATTCATGACAATAATTAGTATTCTAGGTCACTGAATATTCATGCTATTAGTTTGGATTTTATGGGTTTGCTGCATGCCCTGATTGCTGGAGTGTGGAGAAAAACAGCATGGCAGGAATGTTAGATATCAATGGTAGTTCAGTATTGAAAATAGGTTTGCGAGCACCCCTCCCGTTTTTGGACAAGGCCAAACCAGTGTTTTAAACATTCCTGATGGCTTTAGTATTTGAAAAATCACTAGAGAGATGGAGAAGTGAAAATGTTTGATTTTCCAGAAAAGAGTTTACAACAGATTGGTTGCTATTACAAAATATGAGAGCCTAACATAATAACTTCAGAAGAATCGGACATATCACTAAACTTGGATACAGGACAAATCTAGAAATGAGATACACAAACCAAACTATAATAGAAAGAAGTGAATGGCTTGACCCAAGATTATGCTGGCACTAAGTGGTGGACTATCTCAACGTTCAGAATAGTTATGCTTGCCTTATTTGAAATTGTGACATTCACTAAACATAAAGGGTATATACCAGTGGTAGGTTTCAATTTTTTTAGAACCTCTTCTGTAGGTGTGGCCTGTTTTGTGGGAGTGGCTTGGTGGTCATGTGACTGGGTGGGAGTGGCTTGGCAGTCATGTGACTGGGGGGACGTGGCCAACTTGCAAAATGTGATGAAATCACTTAACAATGCTCTTGCTTAGCAATCAAAATGTTGGCTCAGAAACTGGCATTTGAAGCACGCAAGTCTTAAAGCTGTCAAATTACAAGACCCTTGTACCCCTAACCCTTTAGGAAAAAAACCCCAGGGGTGTGCAAACTTGACAGCTTTAAGTCTTGTGGACTTCATCTCCCAGAATTCATACATACATACATACTTACATACATACATACATACATACATACATACATACATACATACATACATACATACATACTTATATATGCAATTTTTATGACTCACCAGCACCTGCATCTATAGATAAAAGTATGCCAATAAAATGTACATTCATTTCACTGTCTCCCATCTATGATCCAGCTAGAAGTATTCATCCATCTACGATTTTTTTCCCACATTTAAAATTACCTTCATCTTGACAATATTCATGTTACATTTAGCATAAAAGATAGGTACTGGATATTGCATATCAAACATTTTGTATATCATCTTAAAACATGCTCACTAAATATCAGAATTCCATATGATACCAAACAGAAAATTCTTTTTCCTATAAAAAAATGTACTGAGAAAATGGAATTAATTTATTGCATCATATTGTTCTTACCTTGATATGTACTTTAAAAAAAATTAAGATGAATTATAATCTAACTAGTTTCCTCCTCTTGCTTTCTTAATGTTATCACATTTCAGAATCTAAAAAACCTCTGGTATTTGATCAACCTCTTAAACCAGTGACAATAGATGAAGGAAAGATCCTGCAACTTGCTTGCCATGTAGTTGGCTCACAGCCCATTAAGATCCAGTGGCTCAAAGCTGGGAGAATGCTTAGATCAGTGTTTCCCAACCTTGGCAACTTGAAGATGTCCGGACTTCAACTCCCAGAATTTCCCAGCCAGCAGTGCTGGCTGGGAAATTCTGGGAGTTGAAGTCCAGACATCTTCAAGTTGCCAAGGTTGAGAAACACTGGCTTAGATCCTCTGATAAATGCAGCTTCAGGTTGGCAAATGGAACAGCTCTCTTAGAAAACCAAGCAGTTACTAAAACTGATTCTGCGGAATATGTGTGCAAAGCCTCAAACGCAGCTGGAAGTGATTCTTCTAAGTCAAAAGTGGCAGTGAAAGATACAGTTAAATTGAATATTTAGAGATAACAACAATTCAAAGGCTGCCTGATCCTCCATCGTTCGCTTGCTGTTTCACCCGGCTGGATCGCCTTGGCACCACTCTGGCTACCTACGTCCGTCCTCGCCTGGCAGCTGCCGCAACATCATCAAGACGAAGTGGCTTGGAAGCGAAGGGGCCTCGGAACCCTGCCTAAGCAGTGGCAGGGCCCTCTCCTGGCCGGGCTCTTCCCGCTCACTCTTCATCTTGATGATGTTACTGCAGCTTCCGGGCGCGGATGGACGGAGATAGCCAGAGTGGCACTGAAGCGGTCCAGGCAGGCAAAAGAGCAAGCAAGCAATGGAGATCAGGCAGCCTGATCCTCACTCGCTCCCCGGGAGGTGCAGAGAAGAGTGCAAAGTCCTGCGGAGACAGGAAGGTTCTCAGTGCTCCAGGAAGCTGTGAAAGTAATTGGGGAGTGCTGAGAACCTTCCTGCCTTCCTGCAGTTGCGAGGAGCATGCAGAGAAGAGCGCAAAGTCCAGCGGAGGCATGCATGCAAAAACAATGCCTACTACTCCCTTGCAAGGGGAGCGAAGGAAACCACCTGGGTCTCCACTCCCCACCTCACCTGTCTGGAGTCAGCAAAAGCTTTAGACTCTGGTGGTGGTGCTGGTTTCCCACCACTTCGGAGTCCCTGAAAGGCGACCCCACATTCTCCCTTTCCTTCGCCCCTCCTCCCTTCAAAAGCTGTGAAGCAGTTTCTTAATGCCAGTTGCCCAGCTGGCACAGCCCGGCGCGTGCCCCTCCTCCTCCCTCCTCCTCCTCCTCACTCCCCCAAGGCTCTTCTCCTCCTTCCCAGAGCTCAGTGGGAGCCGAGCACAAGGGATGGGAGGCTGCTTTTGAAACCACACCTTGGAAAACTTCGCCAGGAAGGGAGGTGGGGAACCAGTGGAGGGGGACATCCTGGAATGCCCCCGTGCTTTGCTGGCAGCCATGTGCTCTGCTGGCAGCAAATTCAGGGAGGTCCTAGGAGGCCAGCCGCACCGCACAAGCTACTGCCCGTGAGCAGCAATGGAATGGGCGGGGAAAGCGAGCAAAGGGGGCAGGGCAAGGGCTCCGTGAGGAACCTCTTCTAACTGGTTTGGTAGATTTGTGGAACCTCTTCTACCAAAGAGGTTAGAACTGGTAGAAACCCACCCCTGGTATATACTATCATGCTCTAAATCTTAAGACACATTTAAGTTATCATTATAGATACATCTTAGGCCTCATAATGTATTATTTTATAAGCTTAGGAATTTTAGTGGACTTTCTATCTTACAGGGTTGTTATGTTCTGTGTATGCCCCACTGTGGGCATCCAGGAGATAAAAATAATTTTTAAAAGTAGTGATAGAAAGCAGTGAGGATACTAGCAGGGGCATTCACAGCAAGCAAAGATTTCATCATAATGGTGGTATGTGCATTGTGATAAGCAACATAAGCCCTATCCCTTTTATTTTTGCCAGCAACACAAAAAACACAAATATAAAAGGTGCAAAGTTTGTAGCATTACAATGCAATTTTTGGCATTTAAACTCCCTATCCTCTCTGGAAACCATAACTATGATTTCCTACTAAGTTAGGAAACTTATGGTTTCCAGAAAGGACAGCTATTATTGGAAGCAAGACCAAATTCAGGTAGCCTTAAAATCTAAATATTATACATAAATATTATTTTAAATAATTTTTATTTTTATTATTTTACATAATTTTTATTCTTTAAAAACTTATTTCATACTGAAACAGCTGTTCCTTGATATAAACCAGCAAGTACAATCACCTACTTTATCTTTTTGGGGATTAAATTTAAATTTGTTAGTTAGGTTTTGGCCCTCCAGCACTTATTCAGAACTGTCAAATATTTTCTTGTCTTCAATGAAAATGCAAATTGAGCATAATAGCACTGTGAGACACCAGCAATTTTTAATACAGTTTCTTGTAGATGTTAAAAAGTACTCAGTGTGCGGATTTAGGTCCTTACAGGTTATGAAAACTAGTCAGACTATCATTGCCATACTAGAAAGTAAATGTATTAGGTCTTTAAATAGCTATATATTCTTTACCTTCCAAATAGGGTATCACTTCAGCTCTATAAAACTATTATGTAGGAGCATGCATGAAAAAAGCAATTATATTGGTAATACATTTTTGTCATACTTCCAATGGTAATTTTAAACATACTAATCAATAGTACTCTAACACAAATAAAGTGCTTTCTTTTTTCAATTTATAAATGATCAGTTCAATCTGGATCTATATCGCAGTTTTTATGTGAGGTCAAAATCTGTACCATATGTAAAAATTGAAACCAGCAGGCAAGAATAGAAATAATCCACAATCAAATATTCTCATATAGTGTGGTTTTAACTTTGTTCCTTCTACTGGGTATAATTACTTGAAAAATGTTCAGGAAAGGTTACTTGAACATTTGGCTATGAATTCAGTTTCAGTTTCAGTTTATTAAATTTATAAACTGCCCCCTCTCCCCGAGGGGACTCGGGGCGGTGTACAGACAGAAATAAAATATACAATAAACAACAAAAATACAAAACCTCAGACAAACAAATTAAGCACAAGTCTGTACAATAGTCATAAATTAACGAATGTTTAAAACCAATTAAAACCAATTAAAACCAATTAAAATACCCCAGAATTTAAAAATTTAAAATATGCACAAAATAAACCCACATTTCTGGATCTATACAATACCTTGAACAATAAGCTAACTATTCAGATGGGGCTCATATGACACACTACAATATGGATGGTTGAGTATGCTTCAGTGCATCATGTGAATTAGGAGTGGGTCACCTGACAAATAGGATGGCCCTTGGCCAAAAATTAACAATCTAAAAAGAATACAGAAGAAGATAATAGAAGCATGTTGAGAGAGGAGTAGGAAACTGGAAAAAATTCTTCCATGCTGCAAACAATAAGAATTATCTCTACAGTGCCTGCTAGGAGTAGTGGGAGTTTTGGTCTAGATTAGGAAAGACTAATTGAGTTATTTAGAAACAATACAAGATGGCAAGTATCCAGCATTGCATGCATAACATCAATATGGCTGTAGACATCTCCTATATGAATAGTCCTGCTGGATCCAGCCTAGTCCAATCTTTTACCAACTTTGTAAGATGGACATATATCACTCTCCTGCTCTTATTCTCCCATAATTTATATTTGGAGATATACTGCTCCCTACCTGGAACTAACATTTATTTTCCAGAATTTATAGCCAAAATGCTCACAAACTAAGATTGCAATCTGAAGAATATTTGTTTATTCTTTATTTGTTTATTGTTTAAATGGTTTACATTTAAACAAAAAGAAGCCCTTATATTTCAAAGCACCTGTATCTAGAATCAGCTTTACTTCCAAAAATGTTCTTAGAGTCAGCGTAAGGTGGGAAGACCTTCTTAATAAATAAAAATATTAAGTATGGCATATGTGTCCATTGATTATATTGCTTTCCTCTTCTTTCTTCCATTTTTCTTCCTTACTTTAAATTTTGCAGAATCTGCTTCTTGGAAAGTCCCTGCCATTTTAAGCCCCATTTCCCAATGCAACAGGATCTTACTTAACATTGTTCTTAGTGTATTAATAAAATAATCTCTTTTTTAAGTTCAAGATACATGCTTTACTATGTACAATTTATTTATATGCTCACCTTCCTGCAATGTTCCTGCTATTTTCACTTCTTTGAGTATTTCTTTTTGATGGATATCAAGTCAAGGAAGCTTTTCTCCATTACTGTTGTCAGCAAGACAAGCCTAGAATTTCTGGAAAGTACTGGGTTTGGCAGAATTTGTCTCCCACCATAGGTCAGTGTGTATTAGCCTTCCCAGCAGTGGTGGGTTTCTGCAGGTCCGCACCGGTTCAGGCGGACCAGGTGGTCAATAGACCCGGAAGTAAGTTCCTGCCCCGCCCCTGTCACTCACTTGCTCGCTCGCCCCCACCTGTCCAGAAGCCGCTCCATTGCTTTCTCCCCCCGCCCGTCTGCACTACCCTAGCCCCGCCACCACTCACTGATTGGCTACCTCACCAATCGCCCCACCCGCCTCTAAGAACCATGTCTAAACTCACTTACCTTTTTTTCCTGTTTGGTGCTCTATTGCTGCCTGCTGACTCCGAGGAGGTAAGTAAGCTGCAACTAAGCGTGGGGCGGGGGGGCTGCCGTGGCCCTGCACTATAAGCGAGTCCGGTGACCTTTTGCAGCCTTGCAAGGATCCCGGGCTCGCTTATAGCGCAGGGCCGCAGGGCTGCCAGAAAGCGCGGGGGCAGGGATGGCGGCGGGAGCTTACGTGGTGTGGCTGGCCCAAGTTCAGGGACCTTGCAAGGCCTTGGCATTTTTTGCATCGGGGCGTGCTGCAAGAGAGAGGGAGTAAAGACCTTTTTGGATTGTTGGTGGTGGAGGTGCGGGCCCGTGCTCACTAAAGCAAGTCCAGGGAAATCCTTTGCGCCAGCTGGAAAAGGTCTTCACTCCCCCCCCTCTTGCAGCATGCCCCGATGCAAAAAATGGTGAGATCAGTGCACTTGGGGCTGCTGCTGTGATGTCCAGGGAGGCTAAACCAAGCTGCGTGCCTCTCCCAGCCACTTTTGTGGCTTCCCGGAGTGTCAAGAACCTTCGCGCTCTTCTCTGCGCTCTCCTCGGCTCCTTGCAATGGCAATAGACGTCCAGAAGTGGTGGGGCCCGGAAACCCTAGCCCCAAAAGCTGATTCTGGATATCTATTGCAGTGGTGAGGAACCGAGGAGAGTGCGGATAAGAGCATGAAGGTTAGGGTTACTGGGCAATGTGTGTGTGAGGCTGAAGTTATGCCCCCCCACAACCTCCCTCCTGGGGGTCAAAGTACCTGAAAGGGACAGGCAGGCTGCCACAGCTCCACTGAAAAGAAATTTCTGAGAAGAGAAACTTCTCTGGTTGCGCCCGACCTGTTGGAGCGCTGGCAACCACCGGCCCATCGCCAGGGAGACAGTCAGTGAGGTGAACCACATGGTTGCTCCGATCGCACGGGCGCAGCCCGACCGGAGACGTTTCTCTTCTCAGAAATGTCTTCTCAGCAGTGACGTGCGGTCAGTGGAGGCAGTGGACGCTCTCATCATAAAAAGAAAAAAAAATGGGGGAGAAAGGTCCCCTTCATGTTGACTTGGGCTCCGGTCCAGCTACCACCAACCAATGCCTGGGAAACACAGCTCCTCGGAGCTCCTCTATGCAACCACCACCCGCCCTCGCTGACCCTTTCGTTGCTTTCCCATTCAGGCGGCTGCGCTGTCACCCCGCTCAAGCCTTGCCGCCTGCATGGGAAGCTGCCTGAATGGGAATGGGAAGCGCAGCCGCCTGAATGGGAAATGGGAATGGGAAGCGCACTCGCCTGAATGGGAAAGCAACGAAAAGGGCAGCGAGGGCGGGCGGGAAAGCAACGAAAGGGGCAGTGAGGGCGGGCGGTGGCTGCAGGCGGCAAGGCTTGAGTGGGGTGAAAGCGCAGCCACCTGAATGGGAAAGCAGCGAAAGGGGCTGCGCTTTCACCCCGCTCAAGCCTTGCCGCCTGCAGCCACCGCCCGCCCTCGCTGCCCCTTTCGTTACTTTCCCATCTAGGCGGTTGCGCTGTCACCCCGCTCAAGCCTTGCCGCCTGCATGGGAAGCCGCCTGAATGGGAAATGGGAATGGGAAGCGCAGCTGCCTGAATGGGAAAGCAATGAAAGGGGCTGCGCTTTCACCCCACTCAAGCCTTGCTGCCTGCAGCCACCGCCCGCCCTCGCTGCCCCTTTCATTGCTTTCCCATTCAGGCGGCTGCACTTTCACCCCACTCAAACCTTGCCACCTGCATGGGAAGCCGCCTGAATGGGAAATGGGAATGGGAAGCGCAGCCGCCTGAATGGGAAAGCAACGAAAGGGGCAACGAGGGTGGCTGCAGGCGGCAAGGCTTGAGCGGGGTGAAAGCGCAGCCCCTTTTGTTGTTTTCCCATTCACCCCGCTCAAGCCTTGCCGCCGGGCCCCGCGGATCCGCTTTTCCTGGGCAGTGATTGGTGAAGCCGTTTGACAACCACACAGCCGGCCCACTGCCTCTCGGGTCTTTAGGAAGCAAACGCAAAGCAACCCACTGCCACGGGCCCGCGTTTGTGGGCGCCGGCAGCTGCAAGCCTTGGATGGGCTCTTCTTCTTCTTCTCCCACACCCCTGGGAAGCTCCTGCCCCCATTTTGTGCGTCTCCCTCCTTCACCCCGATTTTTTTCTCGGAGTCGGTGGCTCTGGAAAGGCCCACCCTGTAGACCTATTTCATTACTTAATACAGATTATAAAATCTTTGCTAAAATATTAACAAATAGGTTGATGTCAATTATACAACAAACGATTCATAATGATCAATCCGGTTTTATACAGGGGAGACAAATGAAAAGTAATGTAAGACAAATCATAATACTCCAAGATATTAGCTATTATTCTGGTATTATTTCTAATTTGTCTTGTTGGGAGAAATCCATTTTGATCTGGATGTATGTAGTCATTTAGTAATCTTTTTAATCTCTCCGCTATTATTGTTGCAAATATTTTATAGTCAGCATTCAGCAATGAGATTGGCCTGTAATTTTGAATTTGGTTTTGGTCTGTAACTTCTTTAAATATTAATGTGATGTATGCTTCCCTCCATGAGTTCGGTATCTTTGCTTTCGTCAATGTTTCGTTATACATCTCCAGCATTAGGGGTTCTATTGATTCATTCAGATCGTTTATTGTTTTGTACCATTCTGCTGGGAATCCATCTGGGCCTGGTGTTTTATTATTTTTCTGTTTTTGAATTGCCTGTTTCAGTTCAATTTTTGTTATTTGTTTTGTTAACATTTCTTTCATCTCTTCCGGTATTACTGGGGTTTCTTCTCTGTTTAAATATTCTTGTATTTGTTTGTCATCTAAGGCAATTACTTTATTGCGAGGGCAGTTCAATATGTTGATGTCAGATCAAGCAGCCACTAATCTGATATATGCTAAACATAATACTTTTTGTAATGCAAAAAACCAGGTAGATGGCTAGCATACATGTTAAGGAAAAAACAAAAGACTCGTACTATAGAGAAAGTAGAATACAAAGGCAAAGAAGTTTATCAACAGGATATGATTAAAAAGGCTTTCTCAGAATATTATACTAGATTGTACGCTGGTGATAAAATAAAAGGTTTAGATATAGGTAGATATCTGGAGAAAGAGAAAATACCTATAGTTACAGATGAACAAAGGGAAAGACTGAATCAACTTGTAAGCACAGAGGACATTCTCCTGGCAATTAAGGAATTAAAAATTGGGAAGGCCCCAGGCACAGATGGATTGACGGTGGTTTATTATAAAAAGTTACAATTAGAAATGGTAGATCCTCTTAAGGAATTATTTAATAAAATTCAAATGGAAGGAAGGGTACCGCCATCTTGGAGAACAGCCTTTATTTCCCTGATTCCAAAAGAAGATCAGGACCACACTCAGCCAAAAAACTATAGACCTATTTCATTACTTAATACAGATTATAAAATCTTTGCTAAAATATTAACAAATAGGTTGATGTCAATTATACAACAAACGATTCATAATGATCAATCCGGTTTTATACAGGGGAGACAAATGAAAAGTAATGTAAGACAAATTGTTAATATATTGGAATATTTGGGGAAGAACAACCAAGTCCCTGCAGCGCTTTTATACTTAGACGCGGAGAAAGCATTTGACCGAGGGAATTGGCAATTTCTAATAAAAATAATACAAAAGATGCATTTTGGAGAGCATTTCACACCATCTATCAAGGCAACATACCAGAAACAGACAGCACAAATTATAGTTAATGGTAGTTTAACAGAATCCTTCAAAATTGAAAAAGGAACAAGACAGGGGTGTCCCCTGTCTCCATTATTGTTTATCTTAACCTTGGAGTTACTGCTGAATTGAATACGTGGGTCAGATGACCTACAGAGAATTAAGATTAGGCATTATGAATACAGAGTACAAGCATTTGCGGATGACTTGGTTGTAAGTTTAACCCAACCGGGGAAATCAGCTATTGGTTTAATGAACATAATTAATCAATATGGTCAAGCATCTGGGTTCAAAATAAATCTAGGAAAAACAAAGATGATAGTTAAAAATATGACCACAAATCAACAAGAAGAACTAGAAAGAGTAACAGGATGTGAGATAGTAGAAAAGGTTAAATATTTAGGAGTTTACATTACAACCTCAAATGGGAAATTATATAAGTATAATTATGAACCATTATGGCATAAAATACAGTTAGAGATGAATAAATGGAAAAAAACTACAATTGTCATTGTTGGGAAGGATAGCAGCAGTAAAAATGAATGTTTTGCCTAAGTTTCTATTTCTCTTTCAAATGATACCAATACTTTAAAAAGATGTAAATTTGGAAGAATGGCAGAAAGGTATTAATAACTTTGTCTGGGCGGGGAAGAAACCAAGAATAAAACTTAAAATAATGCAAGACATACGAGAAAGAGGAGGTTTGAAAATTCCTAATTTAAAATTATACTATGAAGCAGTAGCTTTATCAACAATTAGTGATTGGATTAATCTAACAGAGGATAGAATACTGAATATTGAGGGATATGATTTGCCATATATGGTGGACTTGCAAAAAAGCCAAAGCATTTTGGATAAAAATATGGTGGGTTATTCAAAATATACTTTAAAAAAGGATAAAGTTCACCCACCAGTTGTTTTTGTTAGGTATAATTACAGACTGTACAGTTATAGAGACTAATTTGATTTTGAACTTAACAACGGCAGCAAGATTGTTGGTGGCGCAGTATTGGGAGAGGGAAGAATTGCCTACTATTCAAGAATGGATGCTAAAAGTAGTAAATCTAGCAGAAATGGCCAAAATTACAGCATATTTGAAGGGCCATTCAGATGAGAAATATAAGTTTGAATGGAGAAGATGGATTGACTATATTCAAAATAAATATCGGACTAAATTTTTTAAATTAGCTTATGAGTGAAGGCACAAGGAATGTTACAATTTACCTAAAGTTAGCTTAAGAAAGGGGGAATTAAAGCACAAGAGGAGGTAGGATGTTGAAATCAGTTAGCTTATGTTAGTGTATGATTGTTAAATGTTTATACCCTATATTTTGCTCTGGGAGGTTGGGGGGAGGGAGGGTTGGAGGGTGGGAAAGGGAAGGGGTAATATTTGTAAAATTTGTTAAAACCTTAATAATAATAATAATAATAATAATAATAATAATAATAATAATAATAATAATAATAATAATAATAATAATAATAATAATAATAATAATAATAATAATAATGGTTTACCTTTACAATGCAACCCTAAGTGTCCCCATTCAGAAATAAGTCAATGGGACAAACACCTGGTAAGTGGTAATTAGAGTTCACTGAAATCTGTCTAGAGCAGTGTTTCTCAAACTTGGCGACTTTAAGTCCTGTGGACTTCAACTCCCAGAATCCCCAGCATAGCTGGCTGGGGAATTCTGGGAGTTGAAGTCCACAGGACTTAAAGTCACCAAGTTTGAGAAACACTGGTCTAGAGAACATGTGAAAAAGCAATACGTACATCTAGGTTGCACACCAGAACATTTTAAACAGATGGCATAACACTTTTTACATTTATCAATTTATTTCACAGAGCATGACTGTTTTCACATAAAAATATCTAAAATATAAATATATTAAATATAATTTCTGTGTTTCTAAATTAAAAGGCAACATAAACAAATATTGTGATCATATTTTTCAAACTACATTTCTCTTAACTGGATTTGGTGAAATATGTAAACTGCTCATCTCTTTGGCCAAGCCATTTGTTCTTTGATTAGAGATAGGTGCACAGACTGATATGGCACAAGGTGGCCTCTTCCCTGCCACTTTAACTATGGTCCTCAGGAGATCAATTTCTTTTCCATGAACATTTTGCATATAGTCCTGCACCAAAAGAACGCAAATATATTTCCCCCACAGGAGATGAAAATAATGCAAAAAAAAAGGGACTAAAATAAATCATGTGATTCATTTGATTTTCCTGAGGTTACATATTTTTCTTAATCTCCAGGAAGTTTCCTAAAGTAGATCAGAATATAAAATTGCAGGGTGAGGGACAGTGCTAAATAGTAATAGCATAAAACTCTCACTGGGAAGCTGTTAGATCCTATATATAAAAAGCAATATAAATTTTGGTGTTGCAGCTGCAGGTAGGCAAAGCAGAAGATAGCACTTTTCCATGGTACAGAGGTTAAAACCTGTTCCAATTACAGAATGGCTAGTGTCAAAGGAATGGAAAGAGGAATCAGAAATTTGACATCAAGAAGATTCCTCTGGCATATGCAGTTGAAGTTAAGAACATATTTGAACTGCTCAACATCATTGCAAGACAATCAGATGAGCTATGGGAGGACAGTTAAAAATAACTGTCACTGAAGTAACCCAAAAATATATTTCATCCAAGATACCAAAGAAATTGGCCAGTTGTATATCAGAAGTTACAATAAAGACGGCAGAAGAAAGAAGGAAAACAAGAGCTATTGCTGACAGGGAAGAAATGCAAACATAAATGGAAAGTTCCAGAGAGAGACAAAAAAAGATAAAGAAAAGTACTGCACTGAACAATGTAAGAAAATGGAGGAAGCAGCTATGAGAGTTCATACAAGAGATTGTTTCACTTATGTAAAGAAGGCCAGAAGCCTATATAGGGCAAGAAAGGCTATGGTCAGAGGACATGATGGGTAAGAATTGCATGACCAACAAGCAATCAGAGAAAAAGCAAAGGAATACCAAAATGAGCTCTATATGTGCTTCATTGACTACACAAAAATGTTGAATTGTGTTGATCATGACAAGCTCTGGAACTGCCTCAAAGAACTGGGAATATCACCACATTATCAATTCATTCAGTCATTGCACTCTGATTGGGCAGCCACATTAAGAATAGAATATGGAGATGCTAAATGGTTCAGAATTGAAAAAGGCACTCAACAAGTGGGGGCGGGGGTGGGGAGAGAAGCCACACAGCTAAGGATGAGACCTCTCAGGAAACATGGCATGCAAATGTAAAATCTGCTCTTTCCAACTCAGCAGCAGTGCCTGGGCTCTGGCAGCAGGACCGCTTTGTCATCTTCCCAGGCCTGTCTTGTCAGTCCCTTGATGACCCTTCACCTCTCCCTACATTATAATAACAATGTCTGATGCTCTTAACTGTGGCTAATTTTGGGGGTAGGATTTCTATTGCGAGCAGCATGAAAAATCATGCTTATTTTTTGGTTGGGTATTATTTTCAGGGAAACATGGTACTTTGGCCATGTCATGACAGCTGACTCAGTGAAAAAGTTAACCATGCTGAGAATGATCAGTGGAAAGAGGAGAAGGTGTCACCTTAGTACCTGCTTGGTTGGACATGAGATGACACTGAGATGACCCTGGCGGATCTGAAAGGGTTGTGCAAGACAGAAGGGCATAGAAAGTGCTGATCCATAGAGAAGCCAAGGTCGCTCATGACTGAATGGCTGACAATGACGACTTCAGCAGCTTCTAGCAAATATGCATAATTGTTTTCAAATGACTGACAAATATACTATAGATATATTAAGTAGATAATGTGTGCGTTTCCTGGAAGAGATAAATCAGGCTAAAGAAAATTAATCAATTTACATTTCATTGTCTAAATTTTAAACAAGATTAAATACTGATAAATTTGTGATTCTGGATGACAAATATTCTGGAAGTGACTGCATTTAAATTTAAGTACTAAGAGCGGTAGTTCGAAGATTCTTGCAGAGCCACTTTTGAGAGTGTTATAGCCTTCGATTCTGGAATAGAATATCTAGTCTGCAAATATCTAAATAAATATATATATTCGTAGATTTTCATGGGTGTATGTATGCTGGTGTTGTTGTATTCGGGTCTTTCCTGTGTAAGATTGAGATTGTCTTGGCAACATTTCAGCGAGGTCTCACTCGCCATCTTTAGGCTGGGTTTTGGGCCCAAAACCCAGCCTGCATTTTCCGAGAGCAAAATCTCAACACTCTCCCATCTTAAATTTTATAATTTGCAGAAATAAAAATTTATATCATGAAAAAGTTTAACTGCTTCAGAGAATTGTAATTTACAATATGAGCATATTAGAAACAATTGAAGATGACCCTACCATCTGGAATATGCAGTGCTACAGAGAAACAGAAAGCCTGATTTTTGATATGCAAATATTACAAAGAGAATATCCCTAGATATTAGCTGTAAAAAATGCTGATAGGAGAAAAGGGGTTGCTTTAACAAGACACAAGGGTAAATCAAAGCCAAGGACTTTTAAACAGCACTTAACAAGTCCCCAGAGTCTACTCTACAGTGTGCCACCCCAGAACTGCTATCTTTGGCCCCTTAACAGCTGAAAAAATAGTAATTGCAAACCTATTTACATTTGGTTCTTAAGTTTTCTATGTTCATAATTCAGTAGCAATAATGAAGCACCAGAAAAACAATGATTTTCCCCAAATGTGCTGGTATTAAGCTTCCAAAGCCACTGTATCCCATGGCTCTTGCACCTTTGCCACTGCTTGTTTTTTACATTCTTCTCTTAATTATGTTGCATCTATTGCCATATACTTAATTAGTTGCATTAATGTGATTTCCTTTCACACAGTCAAGCAATTAAGAGCTATGATTGAGTTTCATTCAATTAGTCTCAACAAACATGCTAATTGATGTCCCAGATGCAAATGAGGTGCAATGAGATAAACCTGCTAACAATTGAGTGCCATGTTAGAGGCATTGTGCTCAGCTTGCTCACACAAAAGCACATTTTTCTACTTTAAGTGGAACTATTTTAAAGTGGATAAAGGTGAGGGTATCTCTATACCATCCAGTCTTCGATATACTAAACCTAAAGTAGTATTACTACAAGACGGTAAATCCAACCTGATATCAATGTGGCTGGTAAGCAATACAGTGATAGAAGATACACATTCTCTGTTAAATTGAAATCTAATTTGATGGAAAATTTTATTTAATTTTTTATTTATTTATGAATATATTTATATCCTGCCTTTATTATTTTTATACCATAAATAATTGTTTTTTTCCACATTTCTTTTATTTTTAAACATAAAAGACAACATTAAAAAAATTTCATCCATTAAATACAGCATGTCGTTTGGTTACAAGTGTTTTTGCATCCGTATTTTCGATTACATATACAATCACAGATTTGCCATCCAATATAACCAAAAACCTCACTTTCATTGTACAGCATATGTTCAATTACGATTAATATTTCTTTCTTTTCAATAAGCTTAATTCTCTTACATTCTTGATTGTCTGCTTAACAACAATGTACCTTTATGCAATCAGTGTCTCATTTTAAATATTTTTACAGTATAAAAGAATTTACCAAGTGTTTATGTTTATATATCTTTCACTGCTTTCAACAGGGTATCTTTATAGTATGCACTTAGAGTTATATATTATATTACCAATCCCCTATCAAATGTACATTAGTTCATTTATTATCTTTGTCCTTCATTTTATAACAAAAAATTCTAAATTATTCATATATATGTCAGTGTTTCATTGTATTATTATTAATCTAACAACATTATTATATTTTCGCTTTTCTCCTTCAATTAAAACATAAGTAAAACATTTTTCATGTCCAGGTTCTTTTTTCCAGCCACTGATAAAACAAATCCCAAATCTTATAAAGTTGCTCGTCATCTTGTTCTCTAATTTCAAATGTCAATTTGCTCATTTCAGTGCACTCCATTATCTTTCGAATAACTTCTTCCTGTTTTGGTATCATTTCATTTTTCCAGTTTTTTGCAAATACAATTCTAGCTGCTGTTAAAACTTTTACAATCAAATATTTTAAGTCTTTGTTGTAAGTTTCTGATATGATTCCCAGTAAAAAGATCTCTGGTTTGAGGTCTATGTGTTTATGTATCATTTTCTCCAACCACATGTGGATTTTAGTCCAGTATCTTTTAGCTTCAATACAAGTCCACCACATGTGGTAATATGAACCCGGTATCTGAACATTTCCAACACTTTTCCGATTTATTCTTGGACATTCTTGCAATTCTCGTTGGGGATAGATGCCACCTGTAAAACATCTTATACAAATTTTCTCTATATGCAGTTGACATTGTCATTTTATAATTTTGAGACCACAGTTTCTGCCATTTTTCTAAATCTATCCCATACCCAAAGTTTCCCCCCCCCCAAGCTATCATAGTTTCTTTAACTTGTTCCTCTTGTAATTTAGTCTCTAATAAATATCCATATAGTTTTTTAATTACTTTTTCATCAGTACCTATTAAAATTTTATCTAACTCAGTCATTTCATTGTAAAGACCTATTGATTTTCTATCTTCATTATATCTAGATTGTATCTGTAAGTATGAATACCAATTCATTTCTATTCCTTCTAGTTTCAACTCTTGAATAGATTTGAGTTCACCCTCTGTATTCAATATTTCAACATATCTTACTGTTTGTTCCTTTTTATATATTATTGGATATGAAAATGCTTCAATAGTTGATATCCAGGCTGGAGGTTTTAAGTAGTGTAATCTTTTAACCTTTTCCCAGTTTAATAACAAGGCCTCCCTTATATAATGTCTTCTAAAATAACCATGTGCTTTAGTTCCCTTATACCATAAAAAGCATGCCATCCCAACAATAATCATGACCCTCTACATTCAATAATCTGGATTTTTTTAGTGTTACCCACTCCTTAATCCATATCAGGTTTGTTGCTTGATAATATAACTCCCAATCAGGTAAGCCCAATCCTCCTCTTATTCTAGGATCTTGTAACAATTTAAGTTTTATTCTTGCTTTTTCCCTTGCCAAATAAATTTCAAGACTATTTTATTTAGATCTTCAAAAAAGCCCTTGCCCAATCTAATTGGAATTGTCTGGAACAGATATAAAATTCTGGGTAAAATGTTCATTTTAATTGTAGAGATTCTTCCTAACATTGATAGTTGCAGGTTTTGCCATTTCATCAAATCAGTCGCAATTTGTTGTTTTAATCTAGTATAATTATCCTCCTTAAGAGTGCTACATCTAGCTGATAAATATATCCCCAAATATTTAACCTTACTTGTGATTTGAATCTGCAAAGCTTCTTCCAACTCTTCCTTTCGTCTTAATGGTATGTTCTTTATCAAAATCTTTGTTTTGTCTTTATTTATTTTCAAGCCTGCTACTTTTCCATACTCCTCTATTCTTTCCAACAATTTGGGTGCTGTCTCGAGGAGGTCTTCAAGAATAAATACCAAATCGGGGCTTCCGGTTCCGGCGGCTGACGGCGACGGGCAACTCATTGCTCGCTCTGGCTCCCCGGTGGGCTTCCCCACTCCTTGGGGGGCACAGGACGCCCCGTGGAGGCGTCCTGCCGGAGGGGCGGCATCGCAGGGGATCCCTGCATCGGCGGCGGCCGGCGGGAGGTCCCCTGCGCGCTCAAGGCACTGGGGAGCAGATCGGAGGGCGCGTGGGCGCGTCTTCACTGACAGGCTTTTCGGAGTGAAAAAAGAAAGCTGAAGGATGCAGTGGCAGAGCGGTGAGGTGTAGACTCCCTTCATTCCTATTACCAACTAAAAAATCTGTCTGCTGTGCAAACTTGAACTTTTGGCTTGAATTGGAGAGGTGCGGCTGGAGGGGAGGGGGATTTCCCCCCCCCTTGGACAAGCGGCTGGAAACAAGAGAGCTCTCAGCCCCAAGGGAAGGAGGAGGGGGAGAGCCAAAGTAAAGATGTCACACCCCTATTAAATGGATTTTCAGATTTAAACTATTAAGGTTTAAGACAATGAGATCTGGAAGCCCTGGAAACTTTGAACTTTGAAAACTTTATTTGTTGCCTCAATACCTGAAGCTGGCAGGGCAAGATGGCACACTTCCGTTGTCTTCATGAGATGTGAGACTTGACTCCACCTTTCAACTTCAGGCTTCCGGTCTTTGTCTCCGTGCTACCTGGATAATTCTCTTGTGGATTGTTTGCTTTTGAACCCCCTGGAGTGAAAAACAACTGCTCTTTTGCCAGGGTGATTAGAAAATTCCCCTGTGCCTGGACTCTCTGCCTCCTGGACTCTCTTGGCTGTTCTATCTATCTGACTGATCCTTCTTTATACTGACTGGACTCTTTATTTTATAAACAATGGCATCTAAAAGACCACCTCCTGGAAAGTCAGGCTTTGCTGCCTCAGCCCCAACATCTGCAACCTCCAGTCCTAGCACACAATCAACGTTAATAGCCTTCAAGCAACCTAAATCTACGGACCTGGAGCTTCATCAAATGTTACAACAACTTTTACAGGGACAAGAGGAAATAAAGAGACAATTGAAGGAGATGAAAGAAGAAATTAAAGAGAACCAGGATAAAATTAATAAGAACTCACAGAGACTGGATCTTTTGGAAGATGGGGCGGCTGAGATGAAGGGAGGGATAGAGGGCGTGCAGAGGGGAAACAAAGAACTTGACACCCAACAAATGAAAATAGAGTTTGAGAGAATGTCTTTTTATCTTAGATTCCAGAACGTGATGGAGACAGATGATGAAAACATAAGGGACATCATGACAACCATTTTGGCTGAGTATATTCAGAAGGAAAAACAACAGATGGGGTGGGAAATAGACCTGGCTTATAGAGTGAACTCAGCGTATGCTAGAACACACAATGTCCCCAGGGAGGTACACATAAAATTTCTTAGGAAAAGCACAAGAGATGAAATCCTGAATGCACAAAGGGGGCAAGCCTTGATATACAAAGATAAGGAGATAACCATTCTGAAACAGATCCCCAAGAAAGTGAGGGAGAAAAGAAAATCTTATTCGCAATTGGCGAATAAACTATACCAGAAGGGGGTGTGGTTTCGATGGTTACTGCCTGAAGGTATGCTAATATTCTGGGAGGAGACAAGAGTCAGAATTAATACATCCATAGAGGCGCAGGCCTTTATGGAAAAAAATAAATTACTCCTAGAAAAACCAGAAGACACTTCAGTAGATGTACAAGACACGGGAGGGGCCAGAGCACTGCCAGCTGGGGGAGATGGGGCGACATCAAGAAAGCTCAGATCACACAAATAAGTAAGAAAATCCACGTGATATAAACTGACCGAAATTACCAATTGAATTTACCACACTGACTATATGCTATTATGTAATATTTGAATTTTATGCAAATGTATACTATGAGTTTGGAGGGGGGGGTGCACCTACCGCATTTCGCAGCTGCCAAAATTTGTAACCTTTCCCCTACCTTTTCCCTATGTAAAACATCAAAAAACCAATAAAAAACTTTGTTTTTTTTAAAAAAAGAATAAATACCAAATCATCTGCAAATGCTTGTAGCTTGCATTCTTCTTTTTAAATTTTCATTCCTTTTATTTCTTCTTCTTCTCTAATCTTTCTATTTAAGACTTCTAATGTTAAGACAAAAAGTAATGGTGATAATGGGCAACCTTGTCTCATACCTTTCTTTCTTTCAATACAATCTGTCAATTCTCCATTTACCATTATTTTTGCGGTTTGTTTATGATATACCATTTGTATAGTTTGGATAAATTTCTTACCAAAATTCATCTGTTCCAATTGTAAAAACATGAATTGCCAATTCACGTTGTCAAACGCCTTCTGTGCGTCAAGAAACATCAAAGCCATTTGTTTTTCAGGACGGGCCTCGTAGTATTCCAAAGTATTCAAAATCATTCTCATATTATCTTTAATTTGTCTCTTTGGTAAAAAACCATTTTGATCAGAGTGGATAAAGCTATTTAAATACTTCTTGAGTCTATCTGCTAATATAGATGCAAATAACTTGTAATCTGAGTTTAATAAAGATATTGGTCTATAATTCTTGGTTTGTGTTAGATCTGTCTCCACTTTGGGTAGCAATACAATATATGCTTCTGACCATGATTTAGATATTCTGCTCTCTGATATCACTTCATTCATGACTTCTAAAAGAGGGAGAGACAAGGTTTCTTCAAATGTTTTGTAAAATTCCACTGGTAATCCATCTGGATCTGGGGCTTTTCCATTATTTTGTGTTTTTTTGAGTGCTTCCATTAGCTCCATGATTGTTATTTTACTTTCCAACATTATTCTAGTTTCATCTGGTATCTGGGGAAGATTAGCATCCTGTGAATATTTTTAACTCCCCCCTCTTCCATTTTCTCTTGTTGATACAGCTTAGCATAGTAGTCTTGTATAATTTTCTTTTTCTCAGCATTTCCATAATGAATTTGTCCTTGCTCGTCTCTTAATTGGAATATTTTCTTTGACTCTCTCTCTTTTTTCAATTTATATGCCAACCATTTGCCTGGTTTATTTGCATTTTCAAAGTAATTCTGTTTAGTGCCTCTGATTTTTTGTGCCAGTTCTTCCTTTTCCAGTAGATCCATTTTATGTTTGATTGTATCCATTTTTATTTTAACATCTTTTTTTTGTGGTGATCTCTGTAACTCTTTTTCAGGTTTTTTATAGTCATTGTCTAGAGCTTTATGCATTTGTCTTTTCTTTAAGTTTCTCTTCCTTGTATAGTCTATTATCAGGCCTCTAATAACAGCCTTCATTGTGTCCCGAATGTTCTGCATTGATGTATCTTCTTTTCTATTTTCTTTAAAGAAGAAACCCAATTCTTTTTCCACTTTGTGTATAAAATATTTTTCTTTCAATATAATATTATTTAATGTCCATCTAGATCTTATCCTTTGGCATTCCCATTTAATTGTAATTGGATTATGATCCATCCATGTGCTTGCTTCAATCACAATTTCTTGTACATTACAAATCAATTCTGTTGAAGCCCATATCATGTCAATTCTGGAAAATGATGAATGTCTATTTGAATTAAAAATATATTGTTCTTTTGTAGTATTTCTTTCTGTCCGTATGTCTTTAAAGTTTATTTCATCTATCATCCTAAAGAAGGATTTCGGAAGCAGTTTTCTATTTAACTTTGTTGTTTTGTGTGTTTTATAGTCCATGTTCTGGTTTAAGGCCATTAAAGTCTCCCATCATACAAATATCAACATAGTCCAAGTCTGAAATTTTTTTGTGCAGTTTTTTATAAAATTCATCTTGCTTTTCATTAGGAGCGTAAATTCCAATTAAAAGTGTTTTTTTTAATATTATCCATAATTTCCATCAAAATTATGCCCTCTTCATCTCCATAATTTAATTTCGCTGGAATGTTATCTTTAATATAGAAGATCACTCCTCTTTTCTTGCAGTTCACCAGTATAATAAATGTTTTCCCAAGCTTTCGTTTTATTAGTAAATGTTCATGTCTCTTTTGAATATGCACTTCTTGTAGACAGATTAAGTCGCATTTTAGTTTTTCTAATTTGTGAAGTATTTTCCTTCTTTTAATTGCTGAGTTAAGTCCATTTATATTAATTGTAATCATTTTTTCCTCCATGTTTATACTTTATATACAGGATTTATAGCTCTAGTTGATCTGGGTTCTCGTTGTTCTCTGAGGTTTACACCACCCACCACGCCTTCTGCCTTATCAATTCCGCCTACGGCTCCTTCTACTTTTTCAGTCTCAATTATAGGTGTCTCCAGTAATTGCACTAATAATTCTTCTTTTCCAGTTTTCTCAGCCATTTCTCTAAAATGTTCTGCATAGAAAGCTTCTGCCTTGTCAATTGTATCTATTCTGTATCTTTGTCCTTGCCATGTAAATAATAAACCTTCCGGTATGAGCCATCTATAATTAACACCTTTTTTTATCAGAACCTTAGTCAAGAATTGATATTCTCTTCTCTTCTCTCTCACTCTTCTCGGAATTTGTTTCAGCACTACAACCTCCTTGCCTTTGTATTCTACTTTTCTATCTCTCATTTTCTGTAATATTTGTAGTTTGATTGCTTTCTTGGTAAATCTTACATGGACTTCCCTTGGAAGATCATTTCTCATTGTGTATCTTGTATATACTTGAAATGCTTCATCTATCATCTTCTCTTGGGATATCTCTAAAACATTTATCAATATCTCAGATATTATCTGTACTAAGTTCTCTCCTCTTTCTTCTTCTATGTTTTGAAATCTTAAAAAAAAAATCAGACCTATCTCCCATCCTAATATTCCACTACTCTCCCTTTCCACATTGCTCACTCTGCTATCTAACTCCTCAACTTTCTTCTCTTCTTCTTGAACTTTTTCTTCAATTCTTTGGACTCTATTTTCATATTTCATCATCCAATTTTGCATATCTTCCATTTTTCCTTCCATTTTAGCAACTTTTTGTTCTATTTTTTTGAGTTTGCTGCTCTATGTTCTCAGTCTTCTTTACAAAGGTATCTAACTTTTCATCCTTACTATCAGCTCCTGCTTGTAATTTCTGTATCGCTTGCATAATTGAATCTAAAGTTATTCCCTTCTCCTTTTCTTGTTGAAGCATTGACTGTATTGATCTTTGTCCTCCTGCTGGTGAGGAGGCAGGGGTTGTTGTTGTGGAACCAACAGATATTGTTTTTCTACTCATCTTCTAATTTTTTTTCTTCTACAATCTAGTCCAGTTAATATCACAAAAATTTAAACATCAACTTATGAGGGTAAACGTTCATAGGTAAAGTGGAGGGGGAGAAAAAAGAAAGGGGGGGGGAGAAGAAAAAAACAAAGATCTTTTACTTAAAAAGATAAGTGAGAAAGAGAAAGGAAAAAGAGAGAAGAGTAAAAAAGAATAGAATAAAATAAAAAAGTAAAAGGGATAGTAAAAAAATCTTCAATCCAATTTACTCATATTTAAGGCAAACCATCCATTTATGTCTAATATCTTCAAAAATAAGAATAAAATAAAGAGAGCAATGAAGAAAAAAAAATCAAAAATCAATACTTCAAAGAGCCAAAAAAATCACCATCTTCCCAGCAAGATAATATGAAAATAGTATGAGAACTGCCACCAAGCTAAAAAAAAAGAATAGATTCAGTCTCTTTATTTTTTTTTTAAGATAACAGTCTTTCCAAGGTCACTCTGAGCTTTTCCTTAAGGCTTCTATTTAGTCTAAAATTGGATTAATTTTTATAATTTATTCAATTATATTCAGAGTAGATATTTTTTTAATTGTTTTTAGGGATTTTTATTTATTTAATGTTTTCAGGAAATTTTTATTACAAGAAATGTTATTGCTTTTTGGAAATGTTTTATTTGTGATGCAATATGTTGCTTTTAAGTGTGCAGGTTGGTGCATGGTTTGCGAGATTTTGTGTGTTTCTGTAGTGAATTCACTACAGAAACACACAAAACCTTGCAAAAGCTGTCTTGCACCAACCTGTTCATATAAAAGCAGCCATTTTGAGGCACATTTATGTACCTCAAAATGGCTGCTTTTATATGGGCAGGCCAGGTTGGTGCAAGGCAGCTTTGTGAGATTTTGTTTGTTTCTGTGTGATACCTGGTTTTTGAGGTAATTGTGAAGTGGTTGCTTCTTGCAGCAATCATCGTTTATTGACTCCATGGCTGCTTTCATATGTTCAGCTGTGTGCCGCTTTGTGAGCTCCTGCAGCTTGTTGGGTTTTGATGGTTTCTGACTGCCTTGCTTTTGTTTTCCTGTTTTCCTGGGTTAATCTTGGTCCCAAGTCTTTTGTCTTTCCTACCCTGGGGGTTAGTTCTGCCAGGAAACAGGAAAAGGGGAGTTCCAGGCAAGCTATTTTTAGCCTGCTGAATCCCTTTGTCTTAATGGGTGTACTTTAAAATTTAAATATTTCTTTCAGCTGATGTTTTTACCTGGGATTTTCTTAAAGGGTATGAATTTCTTGCCAATGTTTTCTGTGGTTTCTGGTTCTGTGAGCTTTCTGGCACTGTCCTTTATGCTAATATGTCCCACAATGCTTTGATGGTTTTTATTTTAGTGACTTTGTTTTTACTGTCCTTAGAGTTAGGGAAAAAATGGGTTTCATCTAGTCTTTTGGGGGGAAACTGTTATTCTTTTGGTGTTTTCCTGTCTCTGTCATAGTTTGGGTGTGTGTAATGTTTCACAGTTTTCTACACATTAATAATGATCAAGTACTAATAATATTTGCTTATACATTTTAGTGATCTTTCCTTACATAATTGGTGTTTTCTTTCATACTTTTATATTTCAAACTTTTGTTTCTCTTAGTTAGCAATTGATAAAACAAATCCCATGTGAAAAAGTATTTGAAGCCTTCTCCTTGATTTTAATTGTCGATTTATTCATTCCTGCACATTCTAATATTTTCTTTATTCATTTTAATAGTTCAATCTAGCCGGCCTGGCCTAATTCCTAATTCCCAATTTTAGTTCCTCAAGCCTGCATTTTTTAAAATTTTCTAGGGGTATACTTTTAGTTGTTTTTAATTTATTTTTTAATTTTTACTTATTGTACAGTTGTATGAGGTTTAATTTGTTTTTAAGGGTATGGGATATTCGTTTTTTTGTATTCGTTTTAATGACACACCTGTACACCGTCCCAAGTCCCTTCGGGGAGAGGGGGCGGTCTAGAAATACTGAAAATAAATAAATAAATAAATTTTCATATATTTATTTTTCCACTGTTGTGCAAACACAATTCCAGTAGCTGTTAACATGCGTAAAATTATATATGTATTGCATTCCCTTTGAAATACTCGACAAAATATTTCTGGTTTTAAATCCATATCTTGATTTACCATTGCTTGTAATGATGACATCACTAACTCTTGATTAGCTACTTGAACTGACTTAAGTACTGAACCTAATTCATATATTCCTGGTTTTTGAACTGAGGAATAAATTTCAGGAAAAGAAATCTGAATTGCTCTGTGAATCTACCTATGACATTCATTCTTCTTGATTTAACTTCTTAGATGAAAAACTGTATCTTTCCTGTTTGTTGTCCTTCCTGAAAAGACTATACATTTTGGGGTGAAAACAGAGGTCCCTTCTGTTACCTGTAGTCCTCAGCTTACAATCACAATCGAGTCCAAATCACAATATTGTTTTATTTC
This sequence comes from Natrix helvetica, assembly GCF_964273705.1. Taxonomy (NCBI): domain Eukaryota; kingdom Metazoa; phylum Chordata; class Lepidosauria; order Squamata; family Natricidae; genus Natrix; species Natrix helvetica. Next base: position 116,750,782 of record NC_138552.1, on the reverse strand, counting down.
TTTTGCAATTAGTATTATTTAACAGGATGAAGAAGAAGCAACAGAGTATGACCACTTTCCTCATCAAAAAACAAGACAGGAGCCATCAGCTGATCCACAACAGTCACCAGCACCACCAACACCACCAGTGCCAGCACCACCAACACCCACACCACCAGCACCAGCACCACCAGAACCAGCGCCACCAGCACAACCACTTCCACCACTTGAAGTCGGAGAAAGCAGCAGATCCATCTCCTCCACTGAAAGTCTTCCAAAACTTCCTGACTCTGGAGTTTGCAGCAATATAGAAACTTCAAGGACAAGTATGATGGACTGGCAGTATCCAACAAAAAGTTAGGTTGTGAGTACTGCATGAAACATAGGTTCTCATTAGAGAAAGGTGTTCATGTTTGTAGAGAATGGAAAAATTTCCACATTGAGGCAGCAGGGGCAAATCAGCAATCATCTCAGAAAAAAATGAAGGAACATTTTCAATCAAAATCACACATTATTTGTAGAGAAAACAGTAAAGAATGGGAGCAGGATGCTTTAACCAAATCCATACATAAGTCAACTGACAAACATTTATCCAGTACTAGCACAATATTTTTTACTGTTTACAATCTGGCACAAAGATGCAAACCATTCTCAGACATTGAAGGGCAGCTAGATTTGCTAACTGCAATTGGAGTAGATCTGAGAGTAGGCTTGCATTCATGGAGATCTGCAGTGAAAATAGTTGAATTCATTGTAAATGAAATTAAAATCACTGTGTTTGCCAGCATTATTGCAAAGTGTCTGAAAGTGTGTTTGATAATCGATGAAGTCTCAGCGCTATCAATGAAAGCAGTTCTGATAGTTTTTGTTAAAGTTGAGGATTCAGAATGCCCAACAACCATTTTTGTTGAGCTGGTGAAATTGGAGAAACAAGATGCAGAGACCATATGTTCTGCAGTGATGGGAAGCTTACATAAAGTTGGGTTAACCACTGAATATCTGCAGAAGAATTCAATAGCATTCTGCTCCGATGGTGCCAGCGTTATGCTTTGGAGAAAATCTGGAGTCAGTACCAGAATAGCTAAAGAGTTCCCAAACATTGTAATCTGGCACTGCTTGAACTATTGCCTCCAACTTGTGCTGAATGATGCCATAAAAGAAATCAAACAATTGAACCACTTCAAGATATTCCTTGAGAAGATACACACCACTTTCCAGAAATCCTGCAAGAGCCAGATGGAACTTTTCCAAATCTCTGAACAACTGGGCATTGAAACCATGAAGATTGGCAGAGTTTTGGGACCAAGATGGGCTGCCAGTACTTTAAGGGCAACCATAGTTGTGTGGAGTGCTTATCCCACGCTACATCAGTTTTTTTTCTGGGCAAAGAAAAATTTCCAGGTATGGCTGCCCGTTTTGAAATTTTAAATTTTTGGAATGATTTGGTCCTCATGATTGATATTCTAAATGAGATTTATTTTCTGTCAAATGCCCTGCAGGGGAGAAACACATCAAGGCTGAAAAATTGGTATTGTGATCAATTAAAGCATTTGAAATGCTTAGACGGGGAAAGGGTCCATATGAAAAAAAGGTTAATGGAATTATAGCTTCAAAAGCCTTCAAAAACATAAAATTAGTTCAAAATCAACTAATTTTGTTGCCCTTCCTCATGAAAATCTTTTGGTAAGCATCATCACCAATTTGAAGAAAAGGCTGATGGAGTGCGAATATCTAAAAATGGGTAGCCAATTGCCAGATGCAAACAAATTACAATTTCTTACATATTTGGAGCTGGATTAGTGGAACATTGAAGATGTAGTCGTTCCATGGGCAGAAGCAGAGGAAGAATTGGTTGAATTTGGTGAAATGTTTAATTATGAAATTGATTTGAACAACTACAGAGATTTTTTGGAAAATATATTTAAAGATCCAAAGAACTACAAAATTCCTGACAGTATCAAAAAAGCTACAGATATTGTCAGGACAATTGCTGTTAGTTCAGTTCAGCAGAGGTAGAAAGGGGGTTCTCAAAAATGAACCTCATACATTCAGAACAAAGAGCCCACCAAATTGTTCCAAACATTAGCAATCTAATGACAATAAGCATTGTTGGCATGCCTGTTAAGAGATGGGACCCAATTCCTACAATCAAAAAGTGGCTCAGAGCACACCATCACATGGCTGATGAGCCACAAGTGAAGAGCAAGAAAAGTGCAACTGAGGAGTCTGGAAGCCTAAGAACAATCTGGAAACATCTTCAACCACAAAACCAATAATACAAGTACTTGAGTGTATCTCTTTCATTGTGTTATTCTTATGTAAGGTGTAAGTGCGTGTAATTAAAGTCTTCCTTTCTGTGTCTCTTCTTTGTGCAGGTCATTGGAGCAAGGTGGTGAGGTGGTGGCGTTGAAGACCGGCAGAATAATCATCTTTCCTCTGTAAATAGCTGTCTTATTGTTTTGTGTGCTTGTTCCATCCTAATGCAGTGCGTACAATTGAAGAGTTTGTTTCTGTGTCTCTGCTTTGTGCAGGCCATTCATTGGAGCAAGGTGGTCATTTGATGGTGTTGAAGTCTGGCAGGATAATAATCTTTCCTCTGTAAGTAGCTGTTTAATTGTTTTGTGTGCTGGTTTCATCCTAATGCAGTGCATGCAATTGAGGAGTTCATTTCTGTGCCTGCTTTGTGCAGGCCATTCATTGGAGCAAGTTGTTCAGTGATGTTGAAGACAGGCAATGACAGTCATCTTCCTTCTGTAAGTAGCTGTTTTATTGTTTTCTATGCTTGTTTCATCCTAAATGTAGTGCATGCAATTGAAGAGTTTATTTCTGTGTCTCTTCTTTGTGCAGGCCATTCATTGGAGCAAGGTGGTCAGTGATGTTGAAGACAGGCAAGGACAGTCATCTGTAAGTAGCTCTTTTATTTTTTGTGTACTTATGTTATTCATATTTAAGTAGTAAGTGCACAAAATAATAAATTTCCTTTTTTATATCTTCTTTTTGTAGGTCATTCATTGGGGCAAAGAATTCAGTGACATCGAGTTGGCCACTGCCACCTGGCCACATGACTGCCAAGCCACTACCACCTAGTCACATGACTGCCAAGCCACTCCCACCCAGTCACATGACTGCCAAGCCACTCCCACAAAATCCCCCCCCCAATAGGTAGTAAAAAAAATTGAAACCCATCACCAGTGAAGATGTATAACTGCATATTATCAGCATATAATATCTCATCCCAAACAGAGAGATGACTGCTGGCAGGAGCTTCATATAGTAGTTACGTTGGATAGAGGACACAACTTATCCCAGAAACATTCCATAACTGACCATCTGAGGATCTGAACTTCCTCCCCACATTGCAATTTCTCCCACAATGAAATGTTGTATGTAACTGGAATTCAGAGCACTGCTGCTTTCCTTTAACCAATTTGGAACGGCAGATCCACAGTGATCTGGACAAGCCCACTGTCGTTACTGTGGCCATGCACTCTGAACTCTCTTCTGATCACAATACCAATTGGCAGAGGAAATCCATAACAACCCCACAATAAAGTCAAACAGCCTGGAAAATGATGTTATTATGAAGCTGGAAATACATGCAATAATTTGCCAATATGCCAAGGACTTCATACAGAGAATAATTTCACAATTACTTAATATGACTGTACACCGCCCCGAGTCCTTTCTAGGAGAGGGCGCGGTCTAGAAATTAAAGAATTATTATTATTATTATTATTATTATTATTATTATTATTATTATTATTATTATTATTATTATTATTATTATTAATGTCTCTATTGCAGTCTTATCCCCAACCATCTACAGTATAATAATTCTTGCTAGGGTCTCCCAGTATATAATAAGCACTCTGTTTACTTTATTTTGGGGTCAATTACCCCAATGCATTTTGAGAGATCTCATTGAGGAATACACTTCCATCTTATCTAGGACTTGATAATACATGCCCGTCTGCCTCCTGTCCATAATTTTGTCACAGGCGTGGCATGATCTGTTGCCACTATGTATGGCATTCCGCAACATCAGCTAAGGCTGAAGCATCCAGAGTTGTGATTAGGAGATAAGAAGGCAAAAGGCTTCCAAACTCTCTTTACCTTGAATGACTTGTCCCACATGTAATTGTTCACATCTTTTTGGGAGTACTCTTCTACACTGAATTCTTGCAAAAGACTACACTAGCTTTTGAAGATCATGACATCTCATTTATCATCCAGAACTGTTTCCAACTGGCTATTTTAAATATGCAATTGCTTATATACTGTCATATTGTAAGTGCTCACTGACCACCCAATTTTCCTTGCTGTAATAATGCCAGAAAGAAGCTTTTTGAGAAAGTCTCTCTTTGCAAACCCTTTCCCCAGACTTAATGGCCTATGAGCAGCCTTTCTATTAGCAGGTTGGCAGATTCTTAGAAGCATATACTGTAGAAAGGGATAATCAAAGAGTTCTTATTCTTCATTCATTTTTAATGTGCAATCTTCTTGCTCTGCAGTTGGCAAAAAAGTATGCTGGTATATTACAAAGCTCCAACATACAGGCCCTATTTCATCTTAACAGCAAACCCTGTCAGCAGTCCTGTTCTTACACTTTTAATGCAGAACAAGTTAAAGAAAGTATTAATGGATTCCCCAGCTCTGATTTCTCTCCCAATTGAGTATCACCTATCAGTAGGGAAATAAACCATCAATCACATTCTTAAAGTGTGGAGGGGTAAGGTTAGGCCAATCTACACACCTTTTGGGGTTAGATGGTTTAGTCACCTTTCAGGTTATGAGTGTAAGAAGCTCAGAAACTCATAATTGAGCTATTTTAGACACTTAGGAAATTTCTCCTTAGGATCCAATCTGATGTCCATCCTCAGGGAAATTCTCTCTACATGTCCGAAAGCTTGGAAGACTAAATCTCTTGTTTCAGTGACTGACTCAGATTGGATCCTGCAATATTATCTTGGGACACTTCCATTCATTTCTCCTTAGTTCTAGGTTGCTTCTCTCCTTAATTAGTTTCCATCCATTGTTTTTTGTCTTGCCTTTTGGTACTTTGGAAAAGTTTTGTCTTGTGGCAGCACCTCAAATGTTGGAACACGGCTATTATGCCATTCCAGTTTTTTTTTTTTCAGTAGACTAGACATCAAATTTCTGCAACTATTTTTTATACATTTTAGCCTCCAGCCCCCAAATCATCTTTGTTGTTTTCTCTGCACTCTAGTGTCTCAACATCTTTTCTATAATATGGTGACCAAAACTGGATGCAATATTCTAAGTGAGATCTTACTAAGGCTTTATGAAGCAGTACTAATACTTCATGTTTTCTTGATTCTATCCTTCTGTTAATGCAATCTAGAATTACATTGATTTTGGCTGCGACTGCACACTGCTGGCTCCAAGTGGCTCAAGTTTAAGTGATTGTCCATTAGAACTCCAATACCTTTCTCAAAGTTATTGCTTAATACAGGTAATCTGTATATAATCTGTACCTGTTCATTTGATTGTTCTTGCCTAAGTAAAACATTAATTTTTTCTACACTGAATTTTAGATAGACCCCAATATTCAAGTCTGTCAAGATCCATCTGGATCTTGAGCCTATCTTTCAGGGTGTTGGCTATTTCTGTCAGTTTAGTGTCATCAGCAAATTTTATGAGTTCCCCTTCTATTATGCCATCTAAATTGTTTAGAATAACAGAGTTGGAAGGGAACTTGGAGGTCTTCTAGTCCAACCCCCTTGTCAGGCATGCCTCCTTCAGCAACCAAGAAAGAAACCACTTAACTCCATTTGTAGAATTAAGAGTACTTTTACTGCTTATGAAAAGATAGCAGCGAAGTAAAGCAAGGTCTGAGGCAGAAACGTGTGAAATCATACATATCAAATATTTGCCCAACCCCCTCCCCCCAATTCCCCACCCCAGTGTCCAATTTGCAACTCCCTAAGATGTCATGTGGGGTGCATCTTCAAACAGCCTCATCAAGTTGGTATGTGAGATGGTTGGCCTTGACCAAGTCCAAACATCAGTCACCAGCATGCGCAGAAGATGGTGAGAACAAGACTCCTCCAGTACAATATATTTCCCTTCCCCAATACCATGCCCCCCCCCGTTCCTATGGCAGCCGATAGTAAGCAAGCATAGCAAAGCAGCCATAAGAAGTAACCAAAACAGAGGCTGACATCCGGCCCTCCTTCAGAAAGAGATATCACCCCTGCAGGAAAAGAGAGAGGAAAAACAATACAAAATAACAATATAGCATATACATCTATTATAAAATGAAGGCTTATCAGGATAACTGGTGTAGAACTTCCGCAAAAGTCTGGGAGCTCTAACATAAGATTTGTCAACCCATTCAGCCTGGGAAGGGGGAAAATGTTTCCAGGAGACCAAATACTGAATGTGACCCCTATGTTTTCTGGAGTCCAAGATTTCTTTAACTTCAAAATGTTGCTTTCCCTCAATAAGAAGAGGGACTGGAGGTGAAGTTTGAGACGGACAAAAGAAAGAAGTATGCTCTGGTTTCAAAAGGTTCACATGAAACACAGGATAAATTCTGCTAAGGTTTTTCGGCAGGTTGAACTTCACCGATACTGGATTTATGATTTTTACAACAGGGAATAGACCTACGTACTTTGGCACCAACTTCATCAATTTTTGGGTGGTTTGCAGAAACTTGGTGGACAAAAACACTCTATCCCCAACTTGGTACTCTTTCGGCTTAACCCTTTCCTTATCCGCTTGTCATTTGTGAGCTTGGTGAGCCGTATCTAACGCTTTGCGGGTCATGGACCAAAACTGCGGAAGTTGATCACTCCACTCAGATAAGGACAAAATTTGTGGTTTCTCCCGAGGTAATTCAGGAATCAGTACAAAGTCCTGGCCAAACACAACTTTAAAAGAGGTTATGCCGGTACTGCTGTGCACAGAGTTATTGTACGCCACTTCAGCACGTGGTAACAGTTCAGCCCAATTATCCTATTGATAATTGATGAAACACCAGAGGTACTGTTCCAAAACCGAGTTAGTCTGTTCGCAAGCCCCATTAGTCTGAGGATGGTGGGCGGAGCTTAGTCCCTGGGTGGAGCCAATCAACTTCAGGAACTCCTTCCAAAAGAGGGAGATGAATTGGAACCCCCCCCCCCCCATCCAAAATTATGCACTCAGGTACTCCATGTAACTGATATACATGTGAAATAAACAATTTAGCCAACGACTTAGCAGATGGGATTTTGGAACAAGGCACAAAATGAACTTGTTTGGAAAACAGGTCGGTGATAACCCAAATCACGGTATTTCCTAGACTCTCTGGCAACTCGACAATGAAGTCCATTGATATCTCCTTCCATGGTGTCCCAGGGCGTGCAACACTCTGGAGAAGACCTTGGGGCTTGCCCGGTGGTCTTTTCGTGGCCGCACAGATGGGACAACTGGCTATATAGGACTCAATGTCTTTTTTCAATGAAGGCCACCAAAAGTGCCTCTTAATCAAATGCAAAGTCTTTACAAATTCAAAATGGCCTGCCATTCTCGAACCGTGGGCCCGTTGAAGAACAACTGGTTTCAAGTCGGTTGGAACATACAATTTAGCTCCCACCCAAGCTAATCCATCTTTCATGGTGCATTCATTTGAATGTTTCTTGAACCAGTCCTCGGACTCAAGGCTCTCCTTGAGTTTATTCATTAGTTCTGTAGTGACATTTAAGTCCACTGGGCCTTGGCTCCTAGTAACCACTGGGGCAGCCAGATTTTTTGTTGGGATCACTGGATGAACTATGCTCAGCCTAGAGCTGTGTCAGGCCTGCAGAGGTTCCTTTAAGAATCTTTGGCCTGCCACACTTTCTTATAATTTCCTATGTGTTTCATTAGTGTAGTAGTTGGGAGGGGGGAATAAACAAGAGTAAGATTATGGAATGTATTGTTGTGATTTTTCCTAGAAGCTCAAGGTCATCTTTTCTCTCCGCACCTCGACACCTGACCGGAAGCAGAGGGGTGTAGATGCCAGCATGGAAGATGATGAGTGGAACATGTGATGAATTTTGGGGTGTGGGAATAGATATGAACTTTCAACTGGTTGAACCCACAGGATGTACATTAGAGTTGAAATTTCATAGCATAATGCCAACATGCCTGTATTATTAAATTGGAACTTTAAGGATGATTCTGTTCTGGACTCTGATTTACTTTTGCATGGTATTTGGAATGTTGACAGAGCTGTTGTACTGGGGAAGCCTAGACAAGGCATCAGCCAAAAAGTTCTCCCCCCCCCCCCCCGGGATGTATTTGAGGGTAAAGTTGAAATGATTGAAGTGTTGTGCCCAACATATTTGTTTAGGTGATAGCTTATGCGGCATCTTCAACACTTCCAAATTTTGATGATCAGTCCATATTTCAAAAGGGTGTTTGCCCCTTCTAGGAAATGTCGCCAGGTCATGAAAGCCCATCTGACAGCAAAAGCTTCCTTTTCCCATATAGCCCATCTCCTCTCCATCTCTGTACGCTTACGTGAGGTGTAAGTGCATGACTGCAATCTACCCTCAGCGTTCGTTTGAAGTAATACTGCCCCTACCACCACGTCACTGGCATCAGCTTGAATGACAAATGGTGCATCCATATCTGGGTGTTTCAAAACAGGTTCTGCTGCAAAGAGGCACTTTAATTTTTCGAAAGTGGCTTGACATTCCATTGTCCAATTCAAAGGTTTACTCGGTCTAAGTTTGGTCTCCCCTTTTGATTTTAGGAGATTGGTAATGGGGAGTGCAATGCTAGCGAATGAGGGAAGAAATTGACAATAAAAATTTGCAAATCCCCAAAAGTTTTGCAATTGCTTGCAGATCCGAGCAGGTGCCCACTCAGGGACAACCTGGACTTTCACTGGGTCCATCTCGATGCCATTGTGGGAGATGTGGTAGCCCAGGTAATCTATCTTCTCCTGATGGAATTCACATTTAGACAATTTGGCATAAAGTTCAGCAGCCCAGAGTTTTTTGAGGACTGACCGTACTAAAGTCACATGTTCATCATGTTTTTCTGTGTAAATAAGGATGTCATCAAGGTAGACCAACCCGCCCTTGTAGAGGTGCTCATGCAGAACTTCATTTATTAATTGCATGAAAACTGCTGGTGCCCCCTGCAGACCAAACGGGAGTACTTTTAATTGAAAACATCCCAAAGGGCAGTTGAAAGCAGTTTTCCACTCATCTCCATCTCTGATTCTGACCCTGTAGTAGGCCTCCCTGAGGTCCAACTTTGTGAAAAAATTTCCTTTACCCAACTGGGCCAACATATATTTTATGTATGGGAGAGGGTATACATTTTCCATGCAAATACCGTTAAGGTTTGTAGTTCATAAATGAAAGGAGCCACCTTTCTTTTCTCTAAACAATACAGGTGCAGCCACTCGTGGCCTAGCCGGCTCTATGAACCCCCACTTCATGTTTTTGTCAATAAATTTTCTCATTTCGCGTGGGGTCATTGAATAAATTTGGGGTTTGGGAAGTTTTACCCCTGGGAGGATCTCAATGCTGCAATCAGTAGCATGGTGGTAGTGGGGGGGGGGGTGTAATTTATCGGAAGCTTTTTCACTGAAAAAGTCCTTAAGGTCCCAGTATTCTTTAGGGATTTTCTCTTCCACCTTAATTTTTTCCTGTGCTGCAGCCGCTAGGCTAGGCTCAGCATTGGCTATGTGGAAGATCCTCCCCTTGCCCTCTGGGGGTTTAGCAGAATGGATGCGCAACCACCCTTTCCTCCAGTTCATGTATGGGTTCCATTTCTGTAGCCAGGGTAATCCTTGTATGAGGGGTCGATCCATCCCAGGTACAACGATGAAACTTAGGGTTTCTTGGTGATCCCCCATCCACATATCTACTGATTCAGTCACAAAATGGGCAGGACCCCCCCCCCCAGCTACTGATCCACCCAACTGGCAAAAGGCAATGGGCACTTTTCAAAGTTCTCAGTCTTAAGCCCATTTTCTCCACCACTTCTGGGCTAATTATGCAACGCGTGCATTCTAAAAGGGCCACCATTTTCATAGGGCTCCAGTAGAGGGCACTTTAAATTCTACTGGAATGGTCATGGGGCCCAATTGGGGACTTACCAGATGATCGTCATCGGAGTCGGTTTCACTTTCCCCCGAGAGAGGAGGGTTCTTCTTCCCCTAGGTTGGGAGGGAATTCTTCAACAGGATCCACCCCTTTCATGGTGGTATCATTTCATTTCCCAGGTTGTTTGTCTGGCTTCCTCTCCCCAGCGGCAGGGGGCTTTGGGCCAATTTCTGAGTGGCAGTTCGCTGCTCGGTGCCCCTCCTTCCCGCAATGGAAACAAGCAGTAGACCGGGGCTTGCTTGCAGACCAACTTTTTCCTCCCTTCAAAGTCCTCTGGGGGAGTGGGAGGTGGATTTTTACCTTTCTCACTGTCTTCCCCATATTTATCTCTGGCTAGGTCGATCACCACATCTGCTGCCAATTTGTACCAGTGTTGCAGATTGCAGGGTGTGTGTGTTTCTGTTAACACAGTTCTGGTATATATCTTGGTTCAGGCCATCCATAAAAGTGTCCATCAAAGCCTCCTCTGACCAACCCCGCATATACACCGACAGTACACGAAACTCTTGGATGTATTCAGCCACTGGATTTTTTCCCTGAGTAAGCGTTTTCATCTTGGTTCTGGCCTTTTGCTTGGTGAGTGGGTCATCAAAGTGTTTTCTCAGGGCGGCCATAAACCTATTATAGTTTCTCAGCAGCGGGGAGTCATCATTATGAAGAGCGACCATCTAGGCTGCCACTTTGTTCTCCAATGCCATGGTAACAACTCTTACCTTGGCTTCCTTGTTTGGGAGATACTCCCCAAACTGTTGCATGAAATTCCAGACCTGCACCAGGAAAAATTCTAGCTCCTTTGGGTTCCCTCCAAATTTCATGCCAAGAGGAGGAACTTTTGCCATCCAGCATCTGCGGGGGGGCTCCCCCCTTGGAAGGGCTCTTGCAGCTGCTGCTGCTGCTGCTGCTGGAGATTTCCCATCCTGATCAGCTCCATTCTCTGCCCCCAGGCACCCCCTGGGTGACACAGGTCCTCGGCAGGTCTCTCTTCTTGATCAGGGAAATCAGCTTCCCTTCCAGACCTGCTCTCACAAAAACGATGTTTTTCCCAAGCCTCTTGGAGAGTTTCATAGTGGGGGGGTGGGGTGACATCATGAAATTCTCTTCTTCGGCTTCCTGCCAGGGAGCTGCCGGTTGCTGACGTCGGGTTGTTGTAATTCCAGCTGGAATTTCCTCAAGATCATACTTCTGTCCCACTCCCAATGACCACCTGGGCCAGACGGATCTTTCCTCCAAATTCAGTTCTGCCATCTGCTCCGTCTCCAAGGGACATGAGGATCTGGCAACCCCCATGTCGTCCTCCTGGTTGCTGCCTGGGTTGGACATTTCTTTGAAGGTTTTGTTTTTATTACACTCAGAAGGTGTTAACTCTGGGATGAGTGTGAAAGTCAGACCTTGCTTATTGTTAGGCATGCCTCCTTCAGCAACCAAGATAGAAACCACTTAACTCCATTTGTTTGTTTGTTTGTTTGTTTTTATTGGATTTATATGCCGCCCTTCTCCCAAAGGACTCAGGGCGGCGCACAACATTAAAAAACACACATCCCAAAAGTTAAAAAGAAATTAAATACATATCCAAAAAAACCGTATGTATTCTTATAAACGAATTTATAAGACAATACATTTAAAAATGAGTTAAGATTAACAGGCCAGGCCGGCTTACTGGAAAAGCCAACTTTTTAGGGCGCGTCAGAAGGACCGGAGGTCAGGGATTATGCGAAGCTCCGGGGGCAGCTCATTCCAGAGGGAAGGCGCTCCCACAGAGAAGGCTCTCCCCCTGGGGGTCACCAGCCGACACTGTCTGGCCGACGGCACCCTGAGGAGGCCAACTCTGTGGGATCGTACTGGACGGTGGGAGGCTACTGGTGGCAGTAGGTGGTCTCGCAGGTACCCTGGGCCTAAGCCATGGAGCGCTTTAAAGGTCATAATTAATACCTTGAATCGCAGCCGGAAAACAACCGGCAACCAGTGCAGGCCGCCTAAAAGGGGTGTAACATGGGAGCACCTAGGTACCCCCATGACAACCCGGACGGCCGCATTCTGGACCAGCTGAAGCCTCCGGGTGCTCTTCAAGGGCAGCCCCATGTAGAGAGCATTGCAGTAGTCCAGGCGAGAAAGGACAAGGGCATGAGTGACTGTGCATAGAGCATCCTGATCCAGGAAGGGGTGCAACTGACGTACCAGGCGAACCTGGTAAAAGCCCCCCCCCCCGGTCACGTCAGGTGTTCTTCTAAACTAAGCCGTATATCCAGGAGGACTCCCAAATTACGAGCCTTCTCTGAGGGGGCTAAAATTTCTCCCCCTATCGTCAAAGATGGAACAAGATGTACAAATCGGGATGACGGAAACCACAGCCACTCAATCTTGGAGGGATTGAGCTTGAGCCTGTTCCTCCCCATCCAGATCCGCACAGCCTCCAGGCATTGGGACATCACGTCGAGGGCATCATTTGGGTGGTTTGGGGTAGAGATGAAAAGTTGGGTATCATCAGCATATTGATGATACCGTACCCCCAAACCACAGATGATCTCGCCCAGCGGTTTCATGTATATGTTGAACAGGAGGGGTGAGAGATCCGACCCCTGGGGCACTCCACAAGTGACGCACCTGGGGGTCGATCTCTGCCCTCCAGTCAACACAAACTGCGACCGATCCGACAGGTAGGAGGAGAACCACCGTAAAACGGTGCCCCCCACTCCCAACCCCCCAAGTCGTCGCAGTAGGATACCATGGTCGATTGTTTCGAAAGCCGCCAAGAGTTCTAATAGGACCAGGACAGAGGAGCAGCCCCTGTCCTGGGCCCGCCAGAGATCATCGACCAATGCGACCAATGGTGTCTCTGTGCTGTACCCGGGCCTGAAACCCAACTGAAACGGATCCAGGTAGACAGCTTCATCCAGGTACTGGGGAAGCTGACGTGCTACCACACTCTCGACAACCTGGAATCATTTGTAGAATCAAGTGTACTTTTACTGGTTATGAAAGGATAGCAGTGAAGTAAAGCAAGGTCTGAGGCAGAAACGTTTGAAATCATACATATCAAATATTTGCCCAACCCCCTCCCCCCCAATTCCCCACCGAGTGTCCAATCTGCAACTCCCTAAGGTGTCATGTGGGGTGCATCTTCAAAACAGCCTCATTAAGTTGGTATGTGAGATGGTTGGCCTTGACCAAGTCCAAACATCAGCCACCAGCATGCGCAGAAGATGGTGAGAACAAGATTCCTCCAATGCAATATATTTCCCTTCCCCGATACCATGCCCCTCCATTCCTATGGCAGCCGATAGTAAGCAAGCGTAGCAAAGCAGCCGTAAGCAAGTAACCAAAACAGAGGTTGACACCCCTGCTTAGGCAGGAAACCCTATACCATTTCAGACAAATAGTTATCCAATATCTTCTTTAAAACTTCAGGTGTTGGAGTATTTACAACTTCTGGAGACATGTTGTTCCACTGATTGTTCTGTCAGGAAATTTCTCCTTAGTTCTAAGTTGCTTCTCTCCTTGATTAATTTCCACCCGTTGCTTCTTGTCCTACCCTCAGGTGCTTTGCAGAATAGCTTGATTCCCTCTTCTTTGTGGCAGCCCCTGTTATCATATCACCCCTAATCCTTCTTTTCATCAAACTAGACACACCCAGTTCCAGCAACCATTCTTTATATGTTTTAGCCTCCAGTCCCCTAATCATCTTTGTTGCTCTTCTCTGCACTCTTTCTAGAGTCTCAACATATTTGTTTATATTGTGGCAACCAAAACTGCATGAAGTATTCCAAGTATGTTCTTATCAAGGCATTATAAAGGGGTATTAATACTTCACGTGATCTTGATTTTATCCCGCTGTTTATGCAGCCTAGAATTGTGCTGGGTTTCTTTGACAACTGCAATGCACTGCTGGCTCATATTTAAATTATTGTCCACTAGGACTCCAAGATCCCTCTCACAGTTACTACTATTGAGCGAGGTACCACATATACTGTTCCTGTGCATTTTCTTCTTCTTGCTTAAATGTAGAACCTTACTTTTATCACCACTGAATTTCATTTTGTTAGATAGCACCCAATGTTCAGGTGAGATCCTTCTGTATCTTAAGCTTATCTTCTGGAGAGTTGGCTATTCCTACTAGCTTGGTGTCGTCTGCAAATTTGATGAGTTCCCCACCTATCCCCTTGTCCAAATCATTGATGAAGATGTTGAAGAGTACTTGGCCTAAAACAGAGCCTTGGGGTACGTCACTGCATACTTCCCTCCATGTAGATGCAATTCCATTGACGACTACACATTGAGTGCGGTTGGTCATCCAGTTACAAATGAATCTGGTGGTGATGCTGTCTAACCCATATTCTTCTATTTTATCAAGTAGTCAGTTACCAAGTGCTTTACTAAAGTCCAAGTAAATTATATCGACAACATTCCTCTGGTCCACTAATTTTGTCACTTTGTCAAAGAATGCAATAAGATTAGAGTTTCTGGCTGTGCTTCCAGTGGCATCGGAGGCAAGGCCCCGCTCCAAGCTCTCCGTGTTGGAGGGATCCAAAGGAGCCATAGCCACCCTGTAGGGGTGGGGAAGTAAAGTGGGGTGCCTTGCAGGTTGAGGAGAGCCGCATCTCTCCTCCCTGACTTGGAAAATTCCTCTTATCTGAAGACGAGGAGCAGTGGCAGTCAACATGGCTGCCATGAAGCTGGGGACAGCCATAACACCTAAGAAAGTGCAGGAGTGAAGAGAACAGTGAACAGAGATTGTTTCTGGGTGAGATGATTCTACTTATACTTAAAAATTAACCCCAAGGAAAATAAAAAATCCATGATAAGAGAGTCTAAAAAGATAATTGTTTAAACTGCGAAAATAAACAATTCCAAGATCTATGTTGAAAAGTAAGTCGAGAGCACCATCTACTGATGAAAGGAAGAGTGCCTCCTAGACCCTTGGACATTTACAGAGGAAAAAAGGAATATCTGATATTTGATGGCTGTGACTTTTAACTGTATACTGCCTTATGCTTACCAGAGGTGGAAATAAGAAAAACATTTTATAATAGAAACTCTGGGAAGCTAGAATAAAAGACTGAACCCCAGATCAGACTTAAAGAACTTGGAAAATACTTTGGACTATCAGAGTATTGAGTAAATGCTGGAACTGTCTCATTTACATAACTCACTTTGTTTTGAAAGAAATGGATTTTGAGTGAAATAAATACCTACTGGAAAAAAGGCAGCATGGAAATTTGGGAGAAAAGCCACAGTTAACTAATGATTAGAAATTTGGACTCTTTCTGAACTAGATTGTGGCTTTTTTGTTTATTTCACCTTTATTGCTATTATAACTGGAGTTGAAGGAACAGCTGTGGAAATGAGAGGACTTTTTAATGAGATGACTTCATTGTTCCATTATGGATTCAATTGATGGTATAGGTGAGAAAATGGAAAACATTTTGCAAAGAACAATGAACAAAGATCAAACTGCCCATGAACTGGTGGAAGCAACAGAAAATTGAGATAAGAAAATTGAATATGAACAGGGAAAAATATGGATCAGAAAAATCAGCAAATGAAGCAACAGCTCAATAAACAGGAAGACCAGATAAATGGCAAGCAAAAGGAGCAGAGAGAACAGATGGGTTGGCCACATCAACAAATAAGGTTGGATTATTATTACTATTAGTCTTCTCATCATTCATATCACCCATCTCTTCCCACTTATGATTGCATGACTGTAACTTTGTTGCTTGTATCTTTACGATATATGTTGATATTGATTGTTTCCTGGTTGCTTATTTGTACCCTATGACTATCATTAAGTATTGTACCTTATGTTTCTTGATGAATGTAACTTGTCTTTTCATGTACATTGGATCAATAGTGGCTTAGTGACCCTGAACCAACCCAGGCACCTACCGTCACTAATGGTGAGAAGAAACCAACAAAATTCTACACCTGGTTGGGGGGCCGGAGCTGACATTACAACGGTACGATGTACAACCTTGAAGCTCCAAGATCACCATTGATATCTCTGTTGCTGGATGGTCCTTTTGGACCTAAACCGTCCCATAGACACGGTGATAGAGAAGGGCACATTCTGCTGATCCCAGGGACATCGCAAAGTCCCTGGTAGATCCAGGAGAAGCCCTTTTTCTGGCAACAGAGAAGCAACCATTGAAGCTGTTCAAAGTTGGGACAGCTCAAGAAATGGAAGGCAAGCTGGAGGGAAAGTGTGTCCAATTGGTAAGATAATTTTTATTATTAGATGAGAGAACGCCCCCAAAGATTAAAAGTAAAGTTAAAATTGAAGACAGAAGAGGTTAAGCAGCAAGATTAAACCTGAGTCAAATTTACAGTGGTATTTTTCTTTAATCCTTTTACTGTTGGAATTTCTACAAATGCTTTTTATTTTTTTAAACTGAATTGATTTTATTTTTATTTTTTAAAGACTTTCTTTCTTTTTTCAACGCCCTATAGTATTTTCTTCTTAAATTTTTCTTTCTTTCCTGGAATATAAAGAGGAAAGTGAAAGTAGATGAAAAGAAGTAACACTGCCACTTAGAGGCTTGGAGGCTTGGAAATATTATTTTTTTCTTTTCTTTGTTTGAGCATTTGATAATTTTGTGCAAAGTAAGACATTTCAAGGACTCTGAGCTTGTTTATTGAAAATGATGGTAGGATGAGCACGGATTGTTTATACAGGTGCTCCTCTGGGTACTATCAGTAGCTGGACTGGAGTGAAAAGCTTGGAGTTGGAAGATTGTAGTGAACTTGGAAAAAGAATTGTTAACTTTGTTTGGGAAAGAGCCTTGGATTCTTTATAGTGGCAGTGTTTCCTATCTGAAGGAATAGATCAATACAGATGATGTTGCAACAGGAAAAAGAAAAGGAAGTGACATTGCAGATGATTATGCAAGAAAATTTAAAAATACAAGTAAGAACAGACAACATTGAAAAGAGATTAGAAAATATTACGAGGATGAAATATGATGACAGATTTCAAAAAATTGAAGGAAAAGATGAACAAAGAAAATTGGAGATATTGACAGTGGATTGAGCGTGGTTGAAAAAGACAAGAGTGGAATATTGGAATGGGAGATCAGATTCCAGATTATAGAAGAAGAAAAGAAAAGAAAAATAGAAGATTATAGAAGAAGAAAAGAAAAGAAAAATTTGGCAGAAGTAATGATAGAAATTCTGGCAGAAGCATTGGTGATAACCAAAGGGAAGATGATGGAAGGAACACATGAGGGGTTTCGAGCCTTTACAAGATATGCAGTGAAATACAAGTTGTCAAGAGATCTCCATACAAGACTTACTAAAAAAGCAATTAGAATACAAATACCACTAATGGCAAGAGATAAAAGATTGCACTACTATTGGATGGATACAGGATGATGTAATGAAATGTTATAATAAAATTAATTTGAATTTATTTAAATTTAGAATATTTTGCATAAAATGAAGTAATAATAGTTATAGTCAAATAAATGATTAAAAATGATAGTGTATACATATATACTAGATTGATCATATGAGATTTTATATAATTTGTAAATGGACTATGGAGAGGATGCACAAAAGTTATGTAACCAAAGATAAACAATCTTATAAAATATGGAATTTATTTTATCAATGGCTATAAAAATATATGGAAGTAAAATATGCTAGAGAATTTTATAAAGATGTATTACTACTGGACGGATTTAGGATGATGTAAAGAAATGCCATAATATAAATTTATTCAAAATTTAGAATATTTTACATAAAATGAAGTAATAATAGTTATAGTCAAATAAATGATTAACAATAATAATTGTTAATAATAATTGTATAATATATATTAGATTAATAATACGAGATTCTATATACATTGTAAGTGAAGACTATGGTGAGGATGCACAAAAGTTTTGTAACCAATCGACACACTGTACGAAATTGGAAGATGGTTTTATGTTTTATGTTTGTCTGTGCTTGTTTGTTTAAAAAAACCATTAAATTCCACACCAGGTCGGTTGTTGCCTGGGTCAACAAGGGCCATATCAAATGCTATGGCTACCAGACATATGTCAAAAAAGGGGATAAAGGGCTCAGTTGTTACTGCTAGGGAACCAGGGCAGGCAACTGCAAAGCAACTGAAACAAAAGCGCAAAACTTGGACAACCGAAGAAAATGGAGAAATCATCAAATATTACTACCAGGCAGAACCAACAGACAGGGGATTTCAAAAATGCAACTGTGGAAGGGAAAACACCTGGAAAGTGACATAACGGAACAAAGATTAATGGATCAAAGATGTTTCATTATCGATAATAAAGTTTTCACAGATTTGGAAATGCAACATCTAGAAATATTGGCTAAAAAGAAAACAAGTAATGATGAACAAGCGGAAGAAACTGCTCCAACACCTGAACAAACTGACTATCCAGTAGAAGAAACCAGCATACAGGATAAAGATCCTCCCGTGCAACAACTCAAAATGGTACAGCTAAGTGATCTAGCAAAAATGCTGAAAGAAAAGTTTGAAAACCACATCAAAGAAAACAGAAAGAAAAGGATTGCCTAGCATTCGCGAAGTGCATAGCAAAAAACTGAAAGATCTGTTAACTGCTGTGAACAACATGTT
The DNA here is from genome assembly GCF_964273705.1 of Natrix helvetica. Classification (NCBI taxonomy): domain Eukaryota; kingdom Metazoa; phylum Chordata; class Lepidosauria; order Squamata; family Natricidae; genus Natrix; species Natrix helvetica. The sequence continues at coordinate 116,732,104 of NC_138552.1, read as the reverse complement.
AACTTCCATCCCATCCAGCACACTATATGAAACCAGCCAATTAATGTATAGCATAGCTGCTGTTATAAATGCAGAACTAGGTTATAAAATGCCAAAAAAGAAACCCAATGGTACACCAATGTGGAAAATTAAACTTGAAAATAAAATAAAAATCTATGATGGGATATCAGCAATTTAAAGTACTTGAAAGAGGGAAAACTAAAGAACAAAATGTTGAAAAATAGTTTACACAAAAAATACAACCTGGAGGAAAAAGCAATAATGGAAATCATGGAAGAAATAAAACATGTAATAGCAACAGCAAAGAAAATTGAAAGTTATGAGGGGCAAATAAAACAATATTGTGAAAATGTCCAGTTCAGAAATAAACAACACCTCTTCTACCAATTCCTTGATGAAAATTGAGTCCAAACTAATGTTCACTCGTGTAAAGAAAAAGCTTTGAACTTTTGGAAAGAACTGTAGGAAAACCCAGTGGAATACAACAAAACTGCCTCCTGGATCAAAGATATTCAACAACAAACAACACAAAACAAAATGGAAAATATTGTAATCACAACTGACATGGTTACAAAACAAGCAAAGGAGGTCAAGAACTGGAATGCATCTGGCCTGGACGAACTGCATGGATACTGGCTAAAACACCTGACCAACCTCCATCATTGCATGGCCACTCAATTTGATGAAATGCTTCAAAATGCAACAAGAGAAGAATAGTTAACAGCTGGTCAAACATACTTGATAATGAAAGATACAGAAAGGGACCCAGAACCAAGCAACTATCGCACAATTACTTGTCTGCCAACAATGTTAAATTTTTTTACAAGAATACTGGCAGATTCAGTATTCAATCATCTCATGGAAAACAGTTTGTATCCAGTAAAACAAAAAGAAAATTATAAAAAATCAAGAGGAACAAAAGATCAGCTGCTCATTGACAAAATGGTACTAAAAATGCAAAATGAAGAAAAACAAATTTAAATATGGCATGGATTGATTATAATAAGGAATTTGATTCATTACGCCACAGCCGGATTAACAACTATCTGGAAAACTTTGGAATCAGCAAAAATATCTGTTCTTTTTTAAAGCAAATATACAAAAATGGAAAACAGTTCTAACAGCAAATGGGGAGTATTAAGTACTTATTTTAAATCAATATACTGAGGCGATCCATTCACAGTAGCAGCTTTAGTTGAACACTAACTATGCAGTAACAAGAACAGAATGACGAACTATGGTTTGACAGCTATTTATATGGTCGCTGTCAAACCGGCAACCAATCAGAACAACGTTAGCTCCCCCTGGTGATGCCTACATGAATCAGCCAATCCAGTCATCCGGTTGGTGTTGAATGACACCTTATGTTTGCTTTGTTCAGACACAACACCTCTTCCCCCCAAGTTTGCGCAGGTGTAGTCAGATAAATATGCTGGACGTCTCCGGATTCGTTCGGAGCAACGCAACACCTGCGTTGGCATTGGCGGCGGTGACACTGGTATGTCTGACCCTTCTGGTACAGGACACTCCTCTGACAGCTGTGATGACTCCGCCCCGGGCTGATGTTGGGATTCTACAGGTAGGTTGACTGGGGCCGGATTCAATGTTGTAGGCGTGCAGGGAGTGAGGGGTGTGTTTGGGTTAGGCCGGCAGGCAGCGTAGAATTTTTCATCGTTAGGAAGGAACTCATTAGGACGCTGTTCAACTGAGGCTTTGCGGCAGTGCAGATGATCGCTGTGATGCCGCCATTACCTTCCATCGCTCAGAAGGACCCTGTAAGAACAGGGTTCTGTTACTTCAATTATGGTCGCTGGAACCCACTTTGGTTGCCCCCCCCCCCCAAATTGTGTGCGAAAACCCTGTCCCCACAAGCGAATTCTCTAGTTTGGTAATTCCTTGGTAGTGCAGGGACGTTGTTGTATTCCGGGTGTAACCTGTCAAGGGTGATTCTGAGCTTCCTGCCCATCAGAAGTTCAGCTGGACTCTGATTAGTTACTGGGCAGGGAGTGGAATGTTGATAAATTAAGTATTGGCAGATTTTGTCCTGTATATTGCCATGAGTCATCCTCGCCAAGGCTTCTTTAACCGAACGGACTGCCCGTTCCATTCGGTCGTTGCTGGCCGGGTGGAACAGAGCCGTTAGCACCTGTCGGATTCCCAAAACAGCTAAAAATGACTGGAAAGAGGTCGAGGTCCACTGGGGACCATTATCTGACACTATTACATCCGGCAGCCCATCGCATGCAAAAATCCATTTCAGAACATTAATAGAAGCCTCGGCCGTTGTAGTAGACATAGGTACCACCTCCACCCATTTAGAATAAGCGTCTACTAGTATCATAATGTTAATGCCCTGTATTGGGCCAGCGAAATCAAGTTGTAACCTAGACCATGGACCTTTAGGGGCTTCCCATTCTCTAGGTTCAGCCATTGCCGTAACTAGCCATGCGGCCTGACAATCGAGACAACAGCTCACCCATAATTTAATGGTTTCATCCATTCCAGGCCACCACATGTAACTGCAGCCAAGGGCTTTCATGTATACAATTCCTGGGTGGCCCTCATGCAGCCTCTGTAACACCTGAGTTCGAAGAGCCATGGGAATTACAACTCGATGTCCCCAAAGCAAACATCCCTGCATAATAGACAGTTCTAAACGTCACCTCCCATATGGAACAAATATGCTATCCAATCCTTCTTCCGGACAGCCCCTGCGAACCCAGTCTAAAACCCTAGTAAGGATGGGATCCCGATGGGTATGCGCTGTGATATCTATGGAGGTCAGCGATAAATGAAGTTCATCAACCGCCAATACAGGGCAAAAAGAAAGTTTGAATGATTATGTGAACCAAAGTACAGAAAAATTGCTGCAGGCTGTGAAAATGGAGAACATTATAAAAACAACAGAAACAAAGGCAGAATATAAGGAAAAACAGCTGGATGACAGATTAAATAGATGGAAAACCAAAGCTTTGTATGGACAGCACTTGAAAATCATTGAAGGAAAATGTGATAACAACTTGGCATGGGCATGGCTTAAAATGGGAACCATCAAGAAAGAAATGGAAGGTTTAATACTGGCTGCTCAAGAACAAGCACTACAAACTAACACCATGAAAGCAAAGATACAAAAATCCACTGACAATCCAAACTGCTGACTTTGCAACAACAAAGTAAAAACTGTTTCACATTTAACATGTGAATGCAGCAAAATTGCACAAACTGATTACAAAGCTAGACATGACAGAGTTGCTAAATTAATCCTCTGGTCATTATGTAAAAAATACGACTTACCTGTATCCAAAAAGTCATGGGAGCACGAACTGGAAAAAGTTGCCGAAAATGAGAAGGTGAAGATCTTGTGGGACTTTTGAATACAAACGGATCGTCATTTGGAACACAACACGCCAGATATCATAGTTGTAGAAGGCTGAAGCATACAGTTTATTAATATCACTGTACCAGAAGACAGCAGAGTTGAAGAAAAAGAACTGGAAAAAATCATGAAATATTGCGACCTGGCCATCGAAACTACTACAGGCTATGGATAAAATATGTAACAGTGATACCCATTGTCATCAGGGCATTTGGTACCATGTTCAAGAATTTTGCAAAACACATAAAGAAATTGCAGCTTCCTGCAATAACACCAACGGAACTGCAAAAAAACCCTGCACTATTAGGAACATCATTACTTGGCTGATACCTAGGATGCTGGCAGCAACCCGTATCAATCATTAGCACCAATCAATGGTATTTCAGGCTTTCCTGAAAGGCTTCCTGATCAATCCGGAGCTCTATTATCAGCTAGAGAGCCAACTGCAGAACAAATGGGCCAAGGTGTGCAAGGCCTGGCTGCAACTATCCAAAGGTAAATAGTAGGGCAGCTCCACCTCTCCATCCCCATGCTAGCTTAATTTTTACCTATGCACCCTGGAGCGGGCAGGGTCTTTATTGGGCTTATTTTGGGGAGGGGGAGGGCTTATATTGAGTGCATGTGTAAAAATCAAGCTACTTTCTGAATAGGTTGTATTTTGGGGAAAACATGGCAAGAAAAACAAATCTTGCAAGTTTACAAGGCAGATGGCATAGGGAACAAAGTTGTTACAGAATCTGGTAGTCCTGCTAGAAATACTTCCCAGAGGAGAGCAACAGAAACAGACCATGAAGTGGGTGTGTGATGTCTCTAACAATGAATTCAGGCTGTCTGGTAATTGCTCACAATCCTATCTGGCTTCCCCCATTGAGTTAGCTTGTTGGAAGGCCCCCTAGGAAGGTCATAAATGGCAAACAAACAACTATTAATGGGCAAATGCTAAGCAAACTGTTAATCGGCAAATCCCTAGCTAAGCAAGAAACATAGATAGTAAACTCAAGCAGAAGCTCTGGAAGCATCAGCCTCGCTTAAAATGAATTCAAAAGATGAAAAACTTTTGGGCAGATCCCTTTCTGTAATGTCCTGAAAATGTTTTATGGTATCCTCTGGCTTCAGATACAATAGAAAATACTATTGCAGTAGATTCCCTTAAGCATATATATGCAATATGAAAAATTCCAACTCCAAAACAGTAAGAGCAACTACAAAAACATCTTCCTCAGTCTTTTCTCTACCGCCACCCTTGGTTCAGTGGTGGGTTTCAAATTTTTTTACTATCGTTTCTGTGGGTATGGCTTATTTTGTGGGCCTGGCTTGGCAGTCATGTGACTGAGTGGGAGTGGCTTGGTGATCATGTGACTGGGTGGGTGTGGCCAATTTAGCCATTGATTTTGCCAGTTTAGCAGTCAATTAACCAATGCATAGCAGCCCCCTTTTCTATTATTTTTAATACTGCATGAAGTTTTTGCTCTAGGTTTTTTTTTTCTAGGGGGAGAGGTTGGCAATGCCTGGGGATTTCTGGGAATTTATCCTCTGTTTTAGAGGCACCAAAATAATCAAGATGATATAAGGTCTCCTGCTGGAGCAGGGGGTTGGACTAGATGACCTCTAAAGTCCCCTTCCAGCTCTGGATTGCTGTGCTGTTTCAAAGCATCCTCTGAAGCTGCATCTAGTGCCAGGTTTATGGTCCTTCCTTCCACCCTTTTTCTCCCCCTCCCTCCCTCCCTCCCTCCCTCCCTCCCTCCATATCTCGTTCACTTTCACTCCCCTTCCCTCTTTCTCCCTTCCCTTCCCTCCCTCCCTCCCTTTATTCTCTCCTTCCTCCCTTCTTGTGAAGAACCCCAAAAGGTCTTTGGTAGGAGGAAGTAAAGCCAGACATTTTGAAACTGAGAACATGCCCATTGATCATCTGGCATTCCTAGAGCTCCACTATTGATTAGCTTAGCCTGAGCAAGGATAGCTAGCCGCACTTTCAATAAGCTCTCAACTAAAGCTCCATGCCAGAGGTCTTCAAACTTGGCATCTTTAAGACTTGTGGACTTCAACTCCCAGAATTCTCCAGCCATTCTGGGAATTGAAGTCTTTAAGTCTTAAAGTTGCCAAGTTTGAAGACCTCTGCTCCATGCACTGGAGGATCCCCAAATTGTGAGGATTTCTTTCTTTCTCCCATTTTTGCTCCGAGGGAGTTGCAGGGAGGCTATGCCCTCCCTGAAGCCCCCTGGGAACCAAAATGAGTGTGGGGGCTCATGCCTCCCACACCCTATTTTGGGCCTAGCAGGGCTCCCTGAAGCCCCCTGCGAACCAAAATGGATGTGCCCCCCCACCCTCTTTTGGGCCTAGCAGACCTCCCTGAAGCCCTCTGGGACCAAAAAGGGGCTTGTGGGGACTCATGGGAGGGGCAGGGGAAGGTAAGGTTGCGAGTCCAGTGGGGATGGTGGAGGGGGGCAGAGTAAGCTCCGGGAGGGGGGAGCTAGTGAGACTTACCTGTAAGCAAGAAAAGGCAGCTCAGTTGGGGTGCAGAGCAGGCATCATATGGCAGCTTAGGCAGGGAAGCTGCCCTGGAGGTAAGGAGTGAGAGGGTGGGGTGGGGTAAGCGACCGGGGAACCGGTTTGGGGGCCTGGCAGGCCTGGGTTGCTGCCGGGTCTAGTGACCCAGGCCACCAAGTTACTACCTATTCATCCAAACTGGTCCGAACTGGGAGGAACCCAGCTCTGCCTTTGTTGCATCCCAAAGTGGATAACACTATGCATTTATGGGTGTAGAATTATATTGAAACTTAAAGCTTAGAATGTATCAGTTGGTATGTGATGTTCAATCTAGTTAATTGTAGTTGTTCATTATTTTACTTTGCTTTCTTGAAGTACATAAGATTAAGTTTTTGAAGTTCTCATTAAAAAAAAGTAAAATTGCAAATATTTACAAAGGCAAACCTGTATAGAGGACATCTGAATGACCTGTTCATATTTGGAGGCTAAAGCATCTTTTCCTTAATAGGCTTACAGCTGATACAGACTTAGAAAAAAGCAGTTACTGCCACTGATGTTTCCATGCTCACATTAATTCATAAAAATGTTTAACAAGTATGCCATTTTATGCATTACAAGCATAATGGCACATATTGTGTTGGTTTTGAAATGGTGCTTCTGCATCTGTAGCCGAAATATTGATTGGCTGTAAAAGCTTTCCTTCCTGGCTGGTTGTGGAGGAATAAGTACTTGGGATGTTGCTTTCCCTCTCAACAAAAGAAGGGAAACTTTGCTCTTATCCTTTGAATCAATAAACAGGGAAATGAGGAGAAAAGTGCCTTTGATGGGAAAGGGTGCAAAGGAACAGAAAATCTCATTTGTACCAATAGGCACTGTGGGGATGATCCCAAACCTTAAAGAATCGAGATGAATCAGAATAGAGATGGAAGCAACCTAGGAACTCAAGCAAGAGACCCAATATCAGTGATGGCAAAACTTTTTTGCCTCGTGTGCCAAAAGCGGGGGGAGCACAGGGGGGGGGTCGTCCGAGGGCATGCCACACATGCACATGCTTCCCCCCTCTGCGCGTATGCTCCCCCTTGCTTTTGCCACTCTTTTTTTCACCCTCCCCAGGCTCCAGAGGCTTTTTAGGAGCCTGGGAAGGGCAAAAACAGCCTCCACCCGGAGGCCCTCGCGAGGCTTCAGGAGCTTTCCCTCCAGAGCATGAAAAACTGGGCCTATGGGCAAACCAGAAGTTTGTAGGGCCGTTTTTTACTACGGAGGGTGAAAAACGACCTTACGGCCAAACCGGGAATCACTTCCTGTTTGTTTCTAGGGCCGTTTTTTGCCCTCAGAGCCTTCAGGGAAGCCTGATGTTTCCGGAGGGCAAAAATCTGAAAAAAATTCTCTAAATTGGACTTACAAGATGCATATTACTGCATCAGAATAAGTGAAGGGGATGAATGGAAAACTGCCTTCAATATCCCATTAGGCTGCTACCAGTTTAAAGTACTCCAATTCAGATTACAAGGTGCCCCAGCACCTTGTTTGTAGGCAGCTAATAAATGAGGTGATCCATGAACATTTATACAATGTTTGTATAATGTTTGATTTAACTTGATGACATTTTAATATATATGGAAACAAAAGCTGAGCATGTAAAACTAGTCCAACCAATCCTAAACAAACTGCGCTCCGCAAAGCTGTATGCAAAGCTTTCCAAATCTGAATTTCACCAGGAAAAATAGACTACCTGGGGAACCGGATATCCCACAAGGGGGTAGAGATGGACCCGCAAAAAGCAGTAATCGACTGGAACCATCCCGCACACGCAAACAACTGCAAAGTTTCCTGGGTTTTGCAAACTTTTATCGGCAGTTCATCCCGGCATTTGCAAAAATCACCCACCCAATTACTAACCTACTAACGACAAAAGGGGAGGACAAACCTAGACCAAGGCAACCACTTAATTGGACAATGGAATGCCAAGCAGCATTCAAAAAGCTCAAACAACTTTTCTCAGCTGAGCCGGTCTTAAAATACCTGGACCCTGAGAAATCTTTTATCATACAAGCTGATGTCAGTGATGTGGCAGTAGGGACTGTATTACTCCAAAAATACGAGCAAGACAGATTACAACTATGCACTTACACTTCCAAAAAATAAACCAGCCCCCAAATCCCCAAAAGCACTGGCAAAAATGTTCGTGGTACACATTTACTGCTTCCCCAAAGAATTATTTCAGATCAGGGAGTCCAATTCACTTCAAAATTCTGGCAGGTTTTTCTGAACCTATTAGGCTCTGGCCCAGGTTTAAACTCCTCCCATCACCCCAGACAAATGGGTACTGGAACAATATTTAAGATATTTTATAAATTACCAACAGGACAATTGGACAGACCTTTTACCTTTTGCTGAGGTAGCATACAAAAACTTAGTACATACCAGCACAGGATTTACCCCATTCCAAGTGGCCCATTGTGGTCAGGAATTCACCCCCATGCTGGAATGGCCCATTGTGGAATCAGACATCCTTTCCCTTAAGGAGTGGATGCATGACTTGCAAACCACATGGCCTAAAGTTAGCTCTTCAAGATGCTAGGGTTGCATTCAAAGCACAAGCAGACAAAGAGAGGACTGAGCCCAAACCATTCAAAGTTGGGGGTGGAGTCTATTTATCCACAAAAGTTTTGCAATCACTACAACTTTCAAAGATGCTGGGACCCAAATTCATAGCACCTTTCCCCATCACTAGAATCATAAATCCTGTCACAGTAGAATTACTCCTACCAAAGACACTTAGGCAAGTTCACCCTGTATAGCTTACTCAAACTGAAATTACATCCAACCTCAGACCACTTTTGCCCACATCTCCAGTCCCCCTATGGTGGAAGGAGAACAGTACTTCAAAATTAAGGAAATACTTGACTGTCACACCCACCATGGCTCCACACAATACCTAGTAGCTTTCCTCAAACTCAAAACAAATTGGTAGCTAAAAAAACATGTTCAAGCCCCTACAGTATTAAGCAAATTCCACCTAAAATACCCAAACAAGCCATCTTGATTACAGATTGTGTAATATGTTTTCTTGTCTCTTTCCAGTTGGACTATCCTTTTTTCTAAGGAGGGCAGTATGTCAGATCCGTAGCTCTGCCATTCTTCAGGGGAAGGGGGTTACATTTATACATTATTATACTTTGTATACTTTTATACTTTATTGCTTTATCCCCTATGTATCCTGTATTTATAGCCTAGGCACTTTGGCATTTACTCACCTTTTGCAGATGTGGGTTGTATCAGTCGAAAGCCGGCAAAGGATGACCCTGAGAAAGTTCCTTTATTGCTTTCTCAGAGCAGCTGGTAGAATAACATCTTTACACTTGCAGATTGGCTGAATCCACACTGGACTGCTGGGAGGGGTTTCTAATTTCTTTTATTCTAATTGTATGGCCTGAGGGACCTCAGAACCCGCTTTGATTTTGCCTTGCTTTCACTCCTGTTCAATAAAAGTTTCCTTTTGAAATGCCAAGTTTCAAGAGTCTTTACTTTCTTGAATAAGGAGGAGAGGCCAGGCCTTAAAAAAAACTCTGTTTTTGTGTAATGTGTAGATGGCTAAAATGCAGCTTTCAAAAGACCTATAAAATGCTAACATTTTCTTTCTGTGCAGTGTCAACCTCCATTTAATTGGTAGTTGATCTATCTATAATTATTTTTTCTACTCAAGCAGCCATCACTGTACTTTCCCCCTATCAGGGGTGGGAGAAACTGCTGGAATAGGAAAGTCTGTAAAATTTCCATTGCTTTCTCCTAATGGAAATGCATAGCTGAGTCAGTTGTGAAGCTGTTGTGAATTTGCAGTAGTGGAATTGTGAAAACATTTTCAAAGTTTGTCTAATTTTATTTCAAGATTGTCTTTCTCTTCTTGGAAATAGTTTAAAATAGAATTTAGGCACAAGATTTCGTAACATGTCATGCAGGAGTGTATAAGATTGGCATCTGCAATATACTCAGCTGTATTTTATAAATACATACTGTTGGCTAAGCTTTTAATACAGTTGTGGGGGTCCTGTACTATTTTTTTTGAGGAGGTGCTCTTTTTCCCCCAGATGTGCCCTTGGCCTCAATGGAAACCAATCAAAATGTGATTTATATTCATTAAGTGCTTGTCAAACTGAAAAATTTTCTAATCAACAGCAATCTAGCTGAAGCCTCCTCAATGGCTGGGAGTATTGCCTCTGTGGTATTGGCTATTTGCCTTTTACAACTCTAGGCTAGAAATTCACTGATTACATTAGGCTAAGCTGTGAAGTAAATGAACCATATCTTATTTAGGTGCAAGTAGCTTCAGTATACTCCTGCCCTGCAGGGCACTTTATAGCATTTTATATTTTTAAAATTAGTGTAGCTTTCAATTTGCTGCAGGATCCTACATGTTATGCCTTTGAACTCCATAAGCAAAGGGAACAGGATCTTTGTCTTCCTACTTTTCCTCTTTCTGCATTTTATCAGTTTTATTTTGCATCTTTTCCAGACAGTATTTTGCCATTAAAAATGTCTGACTACTTTATATAAAAAATGTGAATACATCAGCATTTGCTTGTCAGTGCACAGTTTTTTCCTCTAAGCAGTACCGTGCAGTTAAATAGATCTTGCAGTTTCTGTAGTTGTTTTCTCAATCTTACTATATATTTCTTCATGATAAAATTGGGTTGTGAAAGAGGGTATTGAGGGTACTATAGATGTAATTTGGTAGGCATTGTCTGTATTAATATTATTTTAGTATACTACATAATCTCTTTTGCAAAGATATTTCACATAAATATGAACAAGCACATTTAACAAGAATGTATGTATGTGTGTGTGTGTGTATGTGTGTGTGTATGTTTTAAACATGTTTTAAAGAGAGAATAGCTCCCTGCAGCTTCCTGCCCCCATCCCCCCTTTGTCAATGAGTCATTAAAGCCTGAGCTAGTCCATTTTACATAATAAAGGTAGTATCAGCTTTTCACACAAACTCACCACATGGCATCTGAGAACTCAACCAAACTTGGGATTCAAAACACAGTCTAGAGAGTTGCCCCTGCATGGCCCCATGGGAGTCTGACAACCAATCAGAATACAAGCTCAAGGTCAAAGGCCAGAGAGGGCATAAAACCAGGCACTCAGCATCTCAGTCCTCCCTTCTCTCCTTCTCCCCAACATTGAAGCATGTGATCACCTTTTCTGTTCAGGACTCAAGCCATGTGGTCCTGTCCACCATTAAACCATCTTTCCAAGCAGCCTCCATGTCTCCAGTGTCTTTTTCCCCACTTGGAGCCGAACCCAGAAGGACATTTCTTTCCACAATTGGTGACCCAGATGGGACTCCAAGCTAACCTAACCAATGGATATGGCCCAGGTAAGCCTCCCATGCAGGCACAGACCCCATTGAGTCTGTGGGTGGACTTTACCTGGTCCTTAACCATTTGGATCTAGGTTTTAAAGGGGTTTTGAGTTTGAGCTTAAAGTCTGCCTGGAAAGAAGGTGAGTACCTCTAAATTTTAATTCTCTAAAGTTTAATTTTAAAGCATGGCAAAGCATGGGAAATGTGTGTATGCCTGCATATGTGTGACTCCCTTCTCCCGAGGAAAAGGAGAGTATGTGTAGAAAAGTGAACAAGTTCTGAAAGTCCCTGCGAATAAGGCCGTGAGGTTTAAGACCAAAGTCCCTCTAAATAAAGAACGTGAGTTCGAAAAAGTTCCTGCGAATAAAGGGTGCGAGGTTTAAAACAGAGCAAGGAAATCATGTGGAAATGAGTTTTGCTGAAAGATGATACAGGAAAACTAATTTGGCTACATAAAGGTACTTAAAAGAAAAGGGAAAATGTTGGGGTTTCTTTTTCTTCTCTTGTCTGTCTCTTTTTCTTTCTTCTATGCAACCACCTGGTTTGTCTGTTAAGATTTGTGCCTTCCCTAATTTAACAGATTTCTGCTGGGAATGACTAGGGTGTGTAAACCTGAGAGTTATCTCCCCCCCTTATTTTCTCCTTGTCCTTGTGTATATGTGTGTCTAAGTCTTCGTGCACCCTCGAGGTAATTGTGACTATAAAATGTCTCCAATCCCAAAAAGACAAGAATTATAAATTGTTCAATGAAAGAAAAGAGTAAACTGGCAGAAATTGCCTTTGCTCAGTTTGTTGGGCCCAGAAAACTAAGTGAAGGTGGGTGGAGTCTTTATTTTGTGTCTGTTTGGCCAGCAGAAACAGTAAAGAGAAGGTTTTTTTCCTTCCTTCCTTCCCTATACCTTAAAGTAACAACCCAGGAAATGTTTTAAGTTCATTTACAAGAAAATTTCATCCTTGCATTTATTGTGTGTTTAAATGATTTTACCTGTTCATCTCTTTCCTGAAGCATGTGAATCCAGACCCCATTTCTCATCTGTGATATCCCCATAATTTTATCTGTTTAGTAACTGATGGTTTTATTTTTCAAACTCTCCCTGCAAGCTATCTACCCCCCCCCATGCTCCTCCCTTACCTCTAATCCTCCAACAATGCCTTTTCTGTGGGGGAGGGAACCTTGTTCTCATGTCTTTCAGCCCTGGAAGATTGTACTCTTCAGGTGAGTATAGATTTTTTTCCCTTCGGGAAAGTGTTACCTTGTGTGTGCACGTATGAGATGAAGGAAATTCCTACTAAAGGTTTGCCTTCAACCTGAGTAAAAAAAAACCCTTTGCACATTTATCTGGCCATCTACTCTCTTGGTACTAAAGTAGAAACCTGGCCTCCAGAAGGCAGTTTTGATTTAGATTTTGTCAACAAAATTGCTGATTTCTGGCCACCATCAGATGAATCAAGAGCCCCACCCAGATGCAAACGATGTGTTAATGAAAGTCTCCATACAGCTGGACCTTTAAAAATATGCCAGCGCGTGCTGGGAGGTTCAACCTAGAACCCTGGCTGAATGCAAACAATGTGTGGACAAACATCTCTATACATTGTCTCTATACATCTTGATCTTTAAAAATATGCCCGAGCTCGCTGGGAGATCAAGATAGAAGAGTTTGGATCTTTAAAAATTAGCCAGCGTCCTGCTGGTAGATCCAAATTAGAAACAGAATACCCCAGGGCAGATACAGGTATTAACAATCTAGTGCTTAAGGAGATAGAACAACGGGCGTAACTTCAAGCAAAAGTAAGAAATTTAGCAGGTAATAAAAAGGTAAAGCCCGTCTGAATGGGAAGACCAAGGTAATTGGACTTGATTAATTTGTTGTAATATCTGTTAAAATTCTTAGGTGTGCATCTATACTAATAACATGTAGAATTGAACGGCATTGAATTGATTGTGATATGTTTGACCAGCTGGTAAAATAAGTAAGCTTCTCAGCTTGGGCTTGAAGCTGTGGGGAAGGGGAGAGTAGTTAAACTGCTTTTTGAGTTTTCCCATGCTTGGAGAATGAGCCACATGTTTCCCAAGGAAAGAAAATTGAAGATTTAAAGGGACAGGACCTCCCCCAGGCCTGAAAGTGTTGTTCCATGGTATTTGTCCATGTGTGTGTGTGTGTGTGTGTGTGTGTGTGTGTGTGTGTGTGTGTGATCACTTCCAGACCTGGAGGGAAGTTGAGATCCTTTAATAATAGAAAATGGAGCTCATTGGCTTATGTACAGCTCCCTGAAATAATTGTAATAACTGCTTTGCATGAAGACAGAATGAAATGGGATTTTTGTATGTGAAATTAATTTACACAAGCAATCTGACTGCAGTGCAAATGTGAGTATATTGATGGTAAAAGTTGGTGTGAATGTACTTTGATTCCCTTTCATATAAAGAAACAGTAAGTTGCAAGGTTGTTTAATGGTATGTGTGTGTATGCATCTGTGTTATGATTTCCAAACCTGAAGGGAGGATGAGATCCTCTAATAAAAGAAAATCAACTCCAAAGCGATGGGATTAAGGCATGATAGTATTGGCCCTTTACCCAACTCACCACATGGCATCTGAGAATTCAACCAAACCTGGATTCAAAATGCAGCCTACAGAGTTGCCCCTGCATGGGAGTCTGAAAACCAATCAGAATACAAGCTGAAGATCAAAGGCCAGAGAGGGCATAAAACCAGGGACCCAGCTTCTCTTCCGCCCTTCTCTTCTTCCCAACATTGAAGCATGTGATCACCTTTTCTGTTCAGGACTCAAGCCATGTGGTCCTGTCCACCATTAAAACCATCTTTCCAAGCAGCCTCCATGTCTCCAGTGTCTTTTTCCCCACTTGGAACCGAACCCAGAAGAACATTTCTTTCAACATGGGACACTCCTAATGTACTGATTATGAAAGAAAGTTACTGCTAATATACAGTTGACATTCAACATTACGGGCTTTGAATTGTTGCAGAAAATAACAGGACTTAGACGTTTAGGGATCAAGGAGATGTTTATTGGCAGCCAGGTTCAGAAAAGCTAGTCAAAAGCTAGCATGCAACTTCTGAACAATCCTTCTCATGGAAGCATGCATTCTTATATGTTCTCAAAAGCAGCGTAACATGGAAACACTTAACCCATTTCTTATTGGTTATCTTGAGAAAAGAAGCCTTATAAGTAGATATTGTTTTGGGCAACAGGTACTGACTACATGGCTTTGTAAGAATTTTAGTTGAACTCTGTGGTTTTGGGCTTTTGACATTTCCTGTTTTTGTACATGTCTTACAAGCAGGTTTTTATCTCTTCCTTCTGTCACTTCTCACTTTTATATTTTAATTCACATTTTATCCTGCTTTAAGATGACAGTTGAAAACTCATTTGTCCACTTTTTTTTGTTTGAAAAGCTTAGTTTTGGTGCTGTTGATTCTTTACTGCTCCTACTCCTGCTCTCCTACAAAATTGTCTATAATTTTATACAGGTTATTTTTTTCTTTCTTAGATTCCACTTTGAGTTTGTTTTCAGTGGTGGAAAATTGGAAAGTGGTGGAAAATACATATTATAAATATTTTTCTGGCTTTTAAATGGTTAAATATTTAAGGCATAGATATGCAAAGTGACTTCAAAATATTTTTGGAGAACACAGACTCCACAATTTTTATGTTGGACTGTTGGCTGGTTAATTTTTAACCAACTCTTATCTTCATTGGTAACTCATTAACAATTGTGAGTTAGCTGGAGAATGGAGAATACTTCACCATACATAATTCCACCATTTAAATAATATGCAGGAAAAGGCTTTTTTCTGTAACTAACAAAATATCAACACTGTCATGAAAACTGATCAATAAAACCCCTCTCCTTTTGGAAAAAAGATATTAACACAAAAACTTTCAATGATATTGATTTGTTAATAGAAAAAGAGGCAAAATTCCCATGTGTAATCAATACTTGATTGGACTCAAAGCTGTAAGCCACATCCCGAAAGCACTGCGATGGAGAGAAGCGGTTGAGGTTGAGCTTTTGAGGTCAAAGCGGTTGAGCTTTGCTGTTCATTGCAGCTAGGAATTGGCCAGCTGGACCTCCAGCCATGCAGGATTGGCAAGGACACCTCCATTAAAGTGGGCGCAGCCAGTCGCTGGCCTCCCACTTCTCACTGGGCATACAAACACTTCTGGCAAAGAGGAAGAGAAACGCTCAAGGTGGGAGCAGGCTCAGTGGGTGTCAGAGGGGTGGCCAGCACTTCATGGCTCCTGGGGGGGGTCGAACCTCCCCACTCACAGCATCTTCACTTGAGTACATCACTGTGAGCTGCTTCCTGTGGCTCAGGAGGTCTGTGCTCCCTCCGCTGATGCTGCTTGGCCTCCTTGATGCATGAAGGCAGGAGGTGGCAGCGGTAGTCATGACACAGGTTGCACTTGCTGCCCGTATGCTCCGGGCAGTGAGTAGCCGAGTGAGTAAGTCAGTGATCTGCTGGTTGCCTCTAATCTCCCTCCTGCATCCAGCTCTGGTGCCCTCGATTGTGCTGCCCCCTTGCCTTTCCCCCAGCCTTTCCCGGCCAATGTTGCTTGCGAGTAAACTGCAGCTAGGAATGGATGTGGCTTACAGCTCTGAGTTCAAAGCAGCATGAGACGCAGGCTGCCTTGGGCTCTTAGCAGTCCACAGAGGACGCGCTCGAATCAGTGCTGGGAAGACACAGATGAAGACTTTCTCTTTGCCTTACAGAAGCAGAGATGAGTGGGAGGCCTGGGAGTACACAGTGCCACAGCACAGAGCTCTCCTGAGGGCCGCTTTCCTGCTCTCCCCCCTACCTTGGGCCCTGCATATAGCCCATAACCAGGGGATGCACAACCTCCGGTCTCGTCTGGTCAGAGATCTTCAGCACACTCCTCTCATAGGCCGGATTGTACTCTGAGAGGTGAGTAGAGAATTTTTTTTTCTTATGAGGGAGGAGGGGAGTGTTGCCCTGTGTGTGCATGAATGAGACAAAGGAAATTCTAGAGGTTTGCCTTCAACCTGAGTATAAACCCTCTGCACATCTATCTGGCCAACCTACTCTATTGGTCCTAAGGTAGAAACCTGGCCTCCAGAAGGCAGTTTTGATTTAGATTTTGTCAACAAAATTGCTGATTTCTGGCCACCATCAGATGAACTGAAGAGGAGCTCTACCTGAGTTTTTTCTCCAATCTCCTTTGTAAGCCCAGACATTAAGAAAGCATGTGGGCTAACTCCCATACCCTCTTCTAAAATTTGTCTCCTTGTCACTTTAAAAAAAAGGGGGGGAAGCTTCCCAAGGTGACTGAGGAGTCCACAGGGATATTAAAAAGCTGTTGAAGCAATAATAGTTGTCTTTATAAAGAAAAGTAAAGCTCAAGAGCCCCATCCAGATGCAAATGATGTGTTAATGAAAGTCTCCATACATCTTGGTCTTTAAAACTATGCCAGCGATTGCTGGGAGATCTAAGATTTTGGATCTTTAAAAATTCAGCCAGCACCTGCTGGGAGATTCAACCTAGAATCCTGCCTGAATGCAAACAATGTGTGAAAAAACATCTCTATACACCATCCCTATACATCTTGATCTTTAAAAATATGCCAGTGCTTGCTGGGAGATCAAGATAGAAGAGTTAGGATCTTTAAAAATTAGCCAGCAGGCAGGTCCAAATTAGAAAGAGGACACTGAACACCCCAGGACAGAGACAGGTATTAACAATGTAGTGCTTAAGGAGATAGAATAATGGGCATAACTTTGAGCAAAAGTAAGAAATTTAGCAGGTAATAAATAGGTAAAGCCTGTCTGAATGGGAAGACCTAGGTAATTGGACTTGATTAATTTGATGTAATGTCTGTTAAAATTCTTAGGTGTGCATCTATACAAATAACATGTAGAATTGAATGGCATTGAATTGATTGTGATATGTTTGACCAGCTGGCAAAATAAGTAAACTTCTCAGCTTGGGCTTGAAACTGTGGGGAACGGGAAAGTAGTTAGGATTTAAACTGTTCTCTGAGTTTTCCCACTGCTTGGAGAATGAGCCACATATTTCCCAAGGAAAGAAAATTGAAGATTTAAAAGGGCAGAACCGCCCCCAGACCTGGAGGGAAGTTGAGATCCTTTAATAATAGAAAATGGAGCTCATTGGCTTATGTGCAGCTCCCTGAAATAATTGCAATTGCTTTGCATGAAGAAAGAATGAAATTTGATTTTTGTATGAAAAATTAATTTACACAAGCAGTCTGATTGCAGTCCAAATGTGAATATGTTGATGGTAAAAGTTGGTATGAATGTACTTTTGTTGCGGCAGATTGAGGCTTTCGCCACAAAGTGCAACCAAAGAGACGGGACGTGAGACCATGAAGGTAAAAGAGATACAGATTTATTGATGCATCTGAGTTCAGCGTGTTTGCACACGAAAATCTGAACTGCCCGGGCATCGCCCAGGGCAGTGGTTTTTATACTTGTTTTCAAGCAAGACCGTTATAAATGTGTAAGTTTCAAGAATAGAGAAGTACATTTTGGAAAAATACAAAAAGCTAAGTAAGAGGTATCACAAGCTATTTTTACAAAGCTGTTTTTACCGTTTATCTTACACCAACTCTTTAGCTTCCTGCTCCCCTTCTTTACAATGTTGCTACAATGTTCCCGTAATATTTGAAATGCTTTTGGTGAAGCAAGAAAACAACTTATTACCATACATACTAACTGCTGTTAGTTAATATAAAGCAAATAACCTGTAAAGCCCAGGGGGCTTCTTTACTTCTACCAAGTGGTGGCTTTGCCCCCTCTGCCTCATTCCCCCCTTTTGAAACTTTACCTTAATCAAAAGATTATTGTGTAGTTTCATAGACAGCGGAATGTTGGTCCTCATGTATCAGGGTGACATATTCACCTGTATCATCTATAAGAGTCAGAGCTGTAGCGGTCCCCCTTTTTTCAACCAGCAGAGATAGGGTTTTGTGATAGTGCAGATAAAGATAGGGAGAATGCAAGGTAAGATGACACAACTAGCAGTGATGAGGCCTATGAGAGCCACTATGGCCTGTAAACTGGGGAGTTTAGGGAACCAGGAGCTAAAGGTCGAGGTGAAGTCAAACCCTTTCCACTCCTGACCATCAAACCAGGTGAGCTGCCTCATCTCCGTTGTTAATTGCTTTATGACTGTGCCTGTTTCATCTATTTGTAAGCAACAGTTAGAGAGGTTAAACTTTCCACACATGCCCTCCTCTTTGGCCAAAATATAGTCCAGGGCCAACATGTTCTGATACACAGCTGTTCTGAGCTTATCTGTGGCGGTGGACAAAATATTTAGGGATTTATCTATCCTTTGGCCTGCAAGGTCCAGAACAGCCTGTAACCTAATGATTCTGTTAAGCATGTAGATTGGGGTCCGATACCCCCATGAGCCCTCCTCCGCCCACGTAGCTTCCCAGTAGGTGCAAACAATGTGTTCCGTGCTCTAAAAGTTAGATTTCTCATACTCGGCCATCTCTTGGCAAGGAAAGTTTGAGAATGCTGTGTTAGAGTCTCTTTTTTCCGATCGAGATCCATGTGGGCATAGATCGGAACCCCCAGTACCTGCCGAGATTGGATGGGGAGGAGAAAGAAGGAGGGTTTGATCCAGCCTAACACACAGGACCCAGACCATCCAGTTGGTAAGGATTCATAGGCCTGGTTCCCACAGATCCAGTACATATTATCCGGGGCAGCCAAGACAGTGGGGGTAGTAGAGTTAAGGAAGTGCAAAAGGGATATTTCAAATTTGGGAGGCTGGGTCAAGTTGGCCGGGGAGGTCCAAGTATTGTATTGGTCATCCCAATATCCTAAACAGATCAGATCTCCTACGGGAATCGGCCCAGTCCTCATGAAGCAATTTCAGCCCACCAGATTGGTGGACAAAGCCCATACCACCCCTGTCAAATGGGCTCTCTGAGTAATGTTTCCTGCTTTGGACATGTTATTATATACTCTTGGGCTTGCTTCCAGAGCCTCCCAGGGCCATTGTTCTCCCATATTAGTTCCTCGACATACCAAGCAATTTTTGATGGTTAGGGCCCTTGCCACTTCCTCGGCCAATTCCACAAAGAGATTAACTGATTTGGGGCTGAGTGGAAGGGGTTCTTCCAATTTCCTGAGGTTGTCATAGACAGACCACCCCAGGGCTTAACCTCCCCCTCTCACACAGTTTGGACCCTGATCATAATATAGGTGGAGGGATCTGTGCCTATCCCGTCAATCCCAAATCCATAACTGACCTGGGGTGGGTGGTTCCTCAATACCTGGAGGGAGATTTTGTTGCCAACAGGTAGGCGGCGAAATTCCGAGATGTACTGACATCCGTTGTAACCCCTCCAGTGTAATCGCACACACAAGCCCACCCGGTACAGTCAGTTCTGGCTACACAAGGGATTAATTGGTCAGGGTTTCCATAAGCCCAATTGGTGTTTCGCATGCATAGGTATGTGTGATTAGACTGATAAGTATCTCTCCAACTTTGACTTCAACACGTTACCTGGGCCATCTTGTCCATGGCCTGACACACATCAAAAGCTATGGTAATAGGATGCTGGCCTTGTTTCAAGGCCATAACCGAAGTTAAATAGTACAGATAAGATTGTTGTGGGCTAACCTTAAGGGCTAGGCCAGCCCACACAGAGACGTTTAGGCATATTGGGGTTTCTGGGTGATAGCAAATGAGCTTGTCAGACTGGAGGCAGTAGTTATACATAGTGCCATTTGATGTGCACGTTTTGGAATGGGGGTTGCAGTGGGCTGGGACTTGAGTATGATATACTAATGTTGTGACCGTTATAATTATAATATTATATACATCCGTCTGTCCGCGCCCAGAAGCTGGGGAGGCAGAAATGTTGTCGGCGCTCCCAGATGATGAAGGCACGAAAGCGACTGGGTTCGTCATCCGGGAGCGCCGACAACATTTCTGCCTCCGCCCTCCACAGCTCCCGGCCGCGGCCGGATGGATGTAGCCACAGCGACGCCGAAGCGGTCCGGGCGGACGAAAGAGCGAGCGAGGCAGCCTGATCCTCGGTCGCTCGCTCGCTCGCCGGACTGCCTCGGCGCCATTCTGGCTACCTCCGTCTGGGCGCACCTGGGAGCTGCGGAGGGCAGAGGCAGAAATGTTGTCGGCGCTCCCGGATGACGAAGGCACGAAAGCGACTGGGGAACGACGAGAACCTTCCTGCCTCTGCTGGATTTCGCGCGCTCCTCGTGACTGCAATATGCAGTCGCGAGGAGCGCACAAAGTCCAGCAGAGGCAGGAAGGTTCTCGTCGTTCCCCAGTCGCTTTCGAGGACTGCGGAGCGCGAGCCGGCGGAGCACGGTCAGGAAGGCGGGGAATGGGATCACGTGTGCTGGAGGCTGAGGCAGCCTGAGCCTCCAGCACACGTGGTTCCATTCCCCGCCTTCCTGGTGACGTCACCAGCCTCACCAGCCATAAACCTCACTGCACGTCACTGCACCTATGGTATATCTCGGCCAAATATACAGTCTGTTAAGTCAAATTGAGAACATGACCTGGGCTTCCCCATCTTGAATTTCAAGGTGTCTTTATTGGGGCTGTGCAGGCACTGAAAGCACTGAGTAAGGGTTGGGGTTGCATCCCCTGGGGTGGCTTGGTGGGTCGGGTGGTGGGCGTCCGCCTTCGTCAACCCAGGTGATGTCTCCTGCCGGTCGCTTACTTGATTGCCTTTTGGTGCACCGTTCACCCTGTCAGGGGTGTGAGCAGGGGGTGGGAGTGGATTGGTGGAAACTGTTGCCTCCCTGATTTGTAGTTTCTGGCAGTTCCCTGCCAGGCATTGGTACCGTTCGGCATCCGAACCTATGGGTGCCAAAAGTGTCAGCGTGGAGGACTTACTAGTTTGGTCCTTGATAATTATGGTCTGGTTAGAGAATGAGATGGTTTTCCCCTCTTTTTCCCATGTTATGTACCTGTCAGCGTTCCAAATATCATGCAGAATTAAATCAGAATTCAAGGCAGAGCTATCCTTAAAGTTCCAATTTAATAAGACAGACATGTTGGCATTGTGCTATGAAATCCCAAATCTGATTTGCTTCCTGGGATTCCACCCAGTTGAAAGTTCATCTTCTTATCCCCATACCCATAATCCATCACATGGTCCAATCTCCTTCTTCCACGCTGGCATCTACACCCCTCTGCTTCCGGTCAGGTGTCGAGGTGCGAAGACAAAAGATGGCCTTGAGCTTCTAGAAAGAATGACAACAACACATTCCACAATTCTACTCCTTTCTATTCCCCCCTCCCAACTATTACACTAATGAAACAGCATAGGAAAATAATAGAAAGTGTGGCAGGCCAAAGATCCTAAAAGGAACATAACTACAGGCCTGACAGTACCACCTTATACCTAAGTTACCTTCAATGGTACATGTGAGGGTGAGGCGTGACCCAGGCCTCGACTGAACCCAGATGGGGTGTAAGCTGACAGTGAAGGAGAGGGTGGAGCATTTTTGGCGCCTTCCCCTTGTGGTTGTGACTGGTTTATTTTTGGGGCGCAGGAGGCGGCACATGATAGTGGAGTTATATCGCTCATTTGGGGCCCATGTCGAGGAGTTGGCTTCTACTCTGCACTGCCAGAAATTTCTTCTTTCATCTGTACACGGTGTCAGGTTTACTTCTCTGTGGCAGTCAGGGAATCAGGTATAACCATGTGTAAAATGGGGACCCCCAGGTCCATTGAAAAAGCAATGGTTACAGGGGGGAAAGGGATCCGGTCCCATCTCCTCGTATGGGGATTCCCCCGCTACTGGCCCCTCATTCCCCCCTTTACCTGTGGCTGAGGGCTTGGGGGTAGAAAAGTCAGGCTGTTCCGGGGGCCCAAAACTCTCTATGGCAACCCTAGGTTCCTTAGCGCCCAAGACCAAGGATAAGTAGAGGGAGGTAATGATGATGGAGATAAGAAGTAAAACAACGACGACCCAGAAGGTGGGCATAAGGCCCCTCCTAATGCAGACAGTTTGTCTAATGCACTGGTTAGTTTCCATGATGGCCGGTAGGCATGATGTGAGAGCGCAATCGCCATGGGAGACTTGGTATGTTGCCCATGCGCTGGGTGTCAGCATCTGGAGTGACACCTGCAGGGGTTGGTGGCTCTTCGTCACCCATTCGTAGAGAGACAGCTTCCGGAGTGTCGTCAGAAGGGGTGACAGTCTTGCGGACCTTACTGAGAGTAAGCTTGAGAGGTTTAGTGGGGTCTGGTGACTTGCCACTGGGTCGGGGCAGCCAACTTAACACGCGACCAATGTATCCAGGGCTTAATTTTGGGGCCAAGAGGTTCCTTTTTCCAGTCCTTCACCCAGACCTCCTGACCAGGGTGGAAGTTATGGACCAGCGTTACAACAACATGGGGGTGACATGAGAGAGCGTATTCCTGGAATTTATGGACTATGGCATTAAGGGCCTGTAATTGCTTGATTTTAATGGAATCTGCAACCTGCAGAGTGGTGGTTACGTGTGGAGCGAGGAGATTGGGAACCCTCCCATACAAGAGCTCAAAGGGTGAGATGTCCAGTGCCTTGGTGGGTGCACAGCGTACAGCCACCAGAGCCAAGCTGAGGGCATCTGGCCATTTGAGATGGGTTTCCTGACAAATTTTAGATAGCTTTTCCTTAATAGTGCAGTTCATGCGTTCAATTTTTACACCGGAAGTCAGGTGAAAAGCACAATGAAGTTTCCATGTGATGCCTAGCATCTGGGCAACCTTTTGGGTTGCCTTATGGATGAATTGGGGGCCATTATCTGAAGATATGCAAGTTGGTAAACCTTATCTGGAGATGATAAGATTTAGTAAGGCCTGGGTCACTTCAAAGGGTTTCTTTGTTTGGGTTGGTATGCACTCAGGCCATCCTGTATAGGTACAGACAATGACAAGCATGGCTGAATATTGAACTGACCAAGGCGTGTCGGTGAAGTCAATCATGAGGGAATCAAAGGGGTAAACCCCTTTGGGCTGATGTCCCTGGGGAAGTAGAGGGCCTTGATGGGGGTTATTGGTGGCACAGACCTGACATCGTGCACACACAGAGGCTACGATGCTGGAAAGGTTGTCAACAAACACCTCTCGAGCCAAAGCCTTGGCAAGGGCCATCTTTCCCAAATGTAGGGCCTTATGGAGGGAGGCAACTGCCTCCCAGGCCATGTGTGAGGGGACAAAGACTCATTTGTCCGGAAGCACCCACCAATCGTCCCTCCGTACAGCCCCTAATGCCTCCGCCTGTTGGATCTCCCAGGCGGAGTAGGAGGGGGGTGTTTGTTGTGGGGGGGTCCACAAGGTGAGGCATGTTGCCTGCATTGAGGGGGGTAGGAAGACGGCCGCCTGAGCGATGCAATCTGCTTTATTATTGCCTCATTCAGTGTCGGAGGAACCTTTCTGATGACCCCTGACATGCATGACTGCTACTTGTTTGGGGGCCCACACACTATCCAGCAACCTCAAAATCTAGGGACCATATTTAACTTCCTTGTCCCCTGCTGTGACAAGACCTCTTTCCTTGTAAAGGGCCCTGTGTACTTGTACGGTGAGGAAGGCATATTTGGAATTGGTGTAAATGTTGACTTTAAGACCCTTTGACAACTCTAGGGCCCTGGTGAGGGCATGGAGTTCGGCTAACTGAGCACTTGTGCCAGGCAGAAGAGGTTCCGCTTCCCACACGTCCTCCAGCATGACCACAGCATAGGCCGCATTCCGGATTCCCTCATGCAGAAAGCTGGTGCCATCCGTGTAGAAGGCCGCATCCGGGTGTAGGAAGAGTTCGCCTTTCAAATCTGGACGGCTGGCATAAGTCTCCTCAATGGTTTGTAAACAGTTGTGTGTGGTTTCCATGTCAGATTCAGGCAGTAAAGTGGCTGAGCAAGTGGGACTGAATGAGCTTTATTTGGGGGTTGTGTGTAATAAGGCCCTGATATTTGAGCATATGGGGGTTGGTCAACCACAGATGCCCTTTCCTGTCCAGGACTGACCTAAGGGCATGAGAGGTGTATATGTCCAACTGTTGGCCAAAGGTGAGGTTATTGGCCTCCTGCATGAGTAGGGTGGTGCCGGCCACAGCTTTGAGGCAGGCTGGCCACCCTTTGGCGACCATGTCCAGTTGCTTTGAAAGAAAGGCCACTGGGTAGTGCCATGTTCCAAATTTCTGAGTCAGCACCCCACTGCCATGTTTTGCTTGGTATCTGCAAAGAGCTGAAAGGGCTTATCTAGATCCGGGAGACCGAGGGTGGGGGCCTGAGTTAAGGCCCGTTTGAGGTTCAGGAAGCTATCTTGCTCGACCTTATCCCACTGCAAGGGTTCTTTCTCATGCCCCCTGGTGGCCTCATACAAAGGTTTAGCCAGGAGGGCGAAGTTAGGGATCCAGATTTGACAGAATCCGGCCGCTCCCAAAAACCCTCTCAGTTCCTTCCAGTTTTCGGGGGGTGGGCAATTGGCAAATGGCTTCCTTCCTATTGTGGCCCAGGGTTTGTTGTCCTTGTTGGATGTCATAGCCTAGATACCGGACCTCAGTTTGAACAAGTTGGGCCTTTTTCCTGGATGCTTTATAACCTTTTTTTTTTGGAGGAGCTGTAGCAACATAGCGGTGTTCAGGCGACAGTCCTCCATGTGGCCAGTGATCAACAAGTCATCTATGTATTGGAGGACCATATCAGGAGGGGGGATATCTAACATTTCCAAATCTGTTGCCAAGGCGACTCCAAAGAGGGTTGGTGAATTTTTAAAACCTTGTGGCAAGCGTGTCCACGTATACTGTTGTTTACGGCCGTTCATAGGGCTCTCCCACTCAAAGGCAAACATATGGCAACTTTTTTTGTGAATAGGGATAGCAAAGAATGCATCCTTAAGGTCAATTACTGAGAACCACTTTGCCTTGGGCAGAATCAGTCCCAATAGAACATACGGATTGGTACAGTCGGGTGGATGGTAACAGTGGCCGCGTTTACGGCCTTCAGGTCTTGGGACATTCTGAACCTCCCCTCCCCCTTTGGTATCAGTAAGATAGGAGTATTCCACTTGGAGTCGATGGGGACCAGAATGTGATGGGTCAAGTAAAGCTGAATAACCTCCTGGATGGCTTTTATGATGGGTCTGGGATATGCCCTCTGACGGATGCGAAAGGGGGTCCACATTGGGAGTTCTTCCACTATTATGGGGGCTTGATGGGCCGCAAACCCAGGAGGGTTATCTTCCGCTCACAGGGTAGGAACTCTGAACTCCCTCCTCTTTACATCCGGGGTCACCCTTGCCACCATGATCCTCCAGGCCTCTTCCCTTGGCAGCTCCACATTAACCCTGCTGTATTTTAAATTCATAGAGCCCTTTTCATCGAAGAATATCTGTGCCCTTAGTTTACATAGCAGATCCCAACCCAGCAATGGATCGGGCAACTTGGAATGTAGACAAATTGGTGACTAATGGTTTGGCCAGCTGTCGTGCAGCGAAGGGGTTCCAACAGGGGACATTTCTGAGTGTCCCTGGTGGCCCCTAGTATGTTAATGGAGTGGGATGAAAGGGAGCCCAAGGGTTGGGTCAAGACCGAGCGTGTTGCTCCCTTGTCGACAAGGAAGGGGACACTTTTGCCTCCTACGTTGATTCAGACCACAGGTTCTGGGAGGCAAAGTGAACCCGGTCTGTCTCAGTCCGCTCCTCTACCTCCGCCAATCCCATAAGACGGGTGCTTGCAAAGCCACTCCTCCCCCGTCTCTGTCACGGGCCAGGGTTTGGACAGTGGTGTGCGTTTCCTGGGAGGGGGTTGCGGTTGCTTTCTCTGTCCTCGTCACTCAGCTTCCTCCACCTCTGGGGACATTCCCCTTTCCAATGGCCATGCTCGTGGCACAGGCCACACTGGTTCCATCCCAGGGGCTGAGCCCTCTCTCTGTCCTTAGCTTCCTCCCCTACACCTGGCCTCGCCATGATGACAGCTGCTAGGAGTTCCTCTTTCTTCTGCATTTTAAGATGCTAGGAGTTCCTCTTTTCTACAAGTTCCCGATTTACAAAAGTCTTCCATCCTACCTCCTTGAGCTCACTGAGGGGCTTTCCCAGTGCCCCCTCGAGCTTCAGGCGGACATCGGGGGCACTCTGAGAGATAAAAGCCATAGTATCAAAAGGGACAGGTCCTTAAACCGTTCGTCATCCCAACTAATGGATGAGCGGCTTGTGGAGACCCCCTGAGTTCCCTGTCCTTGTCCCTGGGGCGTGGTCATTCCCAATTGAGGCAGGGGAGTTGTCGATCGCATCTGACCAACTCTCACTATAGTAGCAGTCCCCTAGGGGGGGCATGTAGGGGGGCAGATGGGGGAGTTCTTCTGGGGCACTAGCCAAGATTGGTCGGACCTTTCTAGGGGGGGCGTGTAGGGGGGCAGATGGGGGAGTTCTTCTGGGGCACTAGCCAAGATTGGTCGGACCTTTCTTTGGCCTTTGGGAGGGGTCACTCGTGAAAACATGAGCATACACTGTTTAGTCTTGCACTTCATGAGCCACCCTGGGGATCTCCTAAGTAAATTATACCACACATCGATGTAAGGAACCTGGTCAGGGTGCCCTATGTCAGGATTAAAAACCAGTTGGTGCACTTTAAGGGCTATGCTGGGATCAAATGTGCCTTTATCCCTGGCCGAAAGTCAGCCACTCGGATTCACAACATTTTCTAAGGTCATGTCTACTCCACTCAATGCCATAGTCCTGGGACAAATATCCTTCATTAAAGTTCTTTAACATGCATTGTAGGGGGGTAAGGGGGACACTTCCACTGCTTCCCATCTTCCTCCCGGGGTACCAGACACAACAACAGGAGTTTACACTCGCTTTGCATCTGACCCAGGGAGCCGGATCACCATAACCTCCGATGGGAACTGTGAATGCCACACACACACTTCATCTGACCCAGGGAACTGGATCCACACGGTCTCCGATGGGAACTGCAAATGCCACACACACACTACTGGCCCAGGGTGCCGGATCCACACGGTCACTGTAGGGAACTGCAGTAGTCTTTCAGGGGGAGAACACAGGACAATCCTCCCACCAAACCTTACCACCCAGCGAGGGAGATCGGGCCTTGCCTCTGGCTCAACAAAGAGTCCGGGCCTGCCGAGAGTCCCCACAATACTTGCCTCTTCCACTGCCAGCCGGCCTTACGGTGTTCTGGTCTCTGGTCCTTCTCCAGTGGTTCTTGGAATTGTCAACCGCCGCTGCCAGAGCACCCCCGTCAGCAGGGCTTCCCTCAGAAAATTTGTTGGTTGGTGTCAGGGAAGTTCCTCCTAACAGGAGGAGGCCCAACACCGGGGTGGACACCCCAGAGGGTCCCAAGACCCCTCAACATCCCGGCAGAGTCGCCAGAAATGTTGCGGTAGATTGAGGCCTTCGCCACAAAGTGCAACCAAAGAGACGGGACGTGAGACCACGAAGGCAAAAGAGATACAGATTTATTGATGCATCTGAGTTCAGCGTGTTTGCACACCAAAATCTGAACTGCCCGGGCATCGCCCAGGGCAGTGGTTTTTATACTTGTTTTCAAGCAAGACCGTTATACATGTGTAAGTTTTAAGAATAGAAAAGTACATTTTGGAAAATACAAAAAGCGAAGTAAGAGGTATCACAAGCTATTTTTGCAAAGCTGTTTTTACCGTTTATCTTACACCAACTCTTTAGCTTCCTGCTCCCCTTCTTTACAATGTTGCTACAATGTTCCCATAATATTTGCAATGCTTTTGGTGAAGCAAGAAACCAACTTATTGCCATACATACTAACTGCTGTTAATTAATATAAAGCAAATAACCTGTAAAGCCCAGGGGGCTTCTTTACTTCTACCAAGTGGTGGCTTTGCCCCCTCTGCCTCACTTTGACTCCCTTTCATATAAAGAAACAGTAAGTTGCAAGGTTGTTTAATGGTATGTGTGTGTATGCATGTGTGTTACCATTTCCAAACCGGAAGGGAGGGTGAGATCCTCTAATAAAAGAAAATGAAGCTCAGTGGCTTGTGAAAAAAGCTCACTGAAATACTTATAATGATTGGTTTGCATGAGCAAGCCAAGATCTGATTGCAGTATGAATGTGAGTATGTGTCCCCATGCCCCAGGGAGTGATAAGTGAAGGGATCCAGAGACCTGTGATTGCCTGTGTGTATTCCCCCCCCCCTTCCTTCTGGGTCATTCATTGGAAAGAAGCAGGAAAGAGGGGGGTGTGAGTGTCTGCCATGAATGTGTGTGAGATGCCTCCAGTGATACCTGTGAATGCCTCTGTGCATCCTCCCCTTTTTTCCCTCCTTCCTTCTGGGTCATTAAAGGCGGCTGCAGGTTTTTCTGCTCACTTTAACCACTTTTTTCTCTCTGGGTACTGTAAATTTCTTTCCAGAACTTGTGCCCTGGTTGCTAGACCTTCATGGTTGAAAGGTCTCTGGGAGCCACTGAAGGAATCCTTCTGCTGTCTCTCTCAATGACTTTCCATCAGAAAAATTAAGTCTCCTTGATCTGACCAATTTTAATCTTTTGTCAAGAACATGTGTGGGATTGTAGGAAGTTAAAACCCATCCTTCTCCCAGAAAAATGAAATATCTTAGGAAATATTGAAAAGGCAGAATATTTCCCTGGATGTGAAAAGGAAGAAACATGTTTTAAAGAGAGAATAGCTCCCTGCAGCTTCCTGCCCCCACCCCCACCCCTTTGTCAATGAGCCATTAAAGCCTGAGCTAGTCCACTTTACATAATAAAGGTAGTATCAGCTTTTCACAGAAACTCACCACATGGCATCTGAGAACTCAACCAAACTTGGGATTCAAAACACAGCCTAGAGAGTTGCCCCTGCATGGCCCCATGGGAGTCTGACAACCAATCAGAATACAAGCTCAAGATCAAAGGCCAGAGAGGGCATAAAATCAGGGACTCAGCATCTCAGTCCTCCCTTCTCTCCTTCTCCTCAACATTGAAGCATGTGATCACCTTTTCTGTTCAGGACTCAAGCCATGTGGTCCTGTCCACCATTAAACTATCTTTCCAAGCAGCCTCTATGTCTCCAGTGTCTTTTTCCCCACTTGGAGCCAAATCCAGAAGGGCATTTCTTTCAACAATATAATGTATCTTATGAATCTGACTCTTTTTAGTATTGTATATGGATATGTCTGTATGTGAGACAGAAATATGCATTTCTGGCAGGTTCTAGGAAAGTTATTAGGAATTGTTATTGTTATGACTGTATCTCGTTTGAAAAGAATGAAGAATTTCATTATGCCAGTTAAGTGAAAATAGGGGAGATAACTGTTCCTGAGTGATTTTTAAACTGTCCAGCAGGGCACAGTGTGAAATAATTCAAGGTTACATCTTCCAAAGTCAGAAATGGTTAGAAATAAAAAAGCTGTCATGCATTTCCCATAAGCTTGAGATTTTTATTCATGTTTTTTTGCTATTTTTGAACTCTTCAACCCTGTATATTTGATGATATTTAAGTACAGTCTTATTAAATTATGAGTAAAGTTGTATCAGATCAATAGTGATCTTCAATACTTAAGATCACAGCATTTGATATGGAGCACAGCATTTGATATGAATTCTGCATTATTATAAATGTTATTATTTTGGATTAACCCTTTCTGTTCATGAACGTTTATCTGCTCCAGCAAATGGTTCAATCAATTAAATGAGTGAAAGGCAATTGTTAGAAATTACCCACTTTTATGGTTTCCCTGGAATCTCCCAGGCTATAACAAGGATTGCAAAAGGTGCACTACACTGTAGAAGGGGAATTAGTTAAGGGTGTTGCTTCCATGAATGGTGAAGATCATATATTTATAATATATACCGTACTACATAGTAAAGATTGCTCACTAGACGGCATGTGGATTTTCTGATATTGGGGGTATTAAATCTGAAGAATTCATATTTTGCTAATTCAAATATCCACTGATTTGATCTGCAGCTCCAAAACAAATATATGAATTAGAACTTGACTATTCATCAGATTCTGCTCATTTCTCAAAAGTGCAAAGGCCTGGAAATACACCAAAGTTCATTTTCAAAATGAGTGTTTCAAATGAAACCCTCCCCTATTGTTTAGAGATACATAGAATACAAAATAATACAGCTGGAAGGGACTTTAGAGATCTTCTAGTTCAACCTCCTACTTGTATCATTCCAGACTAATGGCTGTCTAATCTGTCAGAGGTTTTTGTGTGTTTGTGTGTGCAGAAAATCACTTCCTGAAAGCACACACAGATAACTGATTTATCTGGATTCATTAACTTCTTCATATGTACAATACCAACAGGTAGTTCTTCCAAGTAAACATAAGGCAGGAGAGTTACAGGCAAACACAAGCAATTAGTTTCATATCAGCACATAAGCCCAGAAAGACTGCTTTCTTCTCAGAGGAACAGACTGCTTAAGTTTCTGTTCTCAGCTAAGCCATGCCCAGACTCCAAGCTTAAGTTTCTGTTTCAGTTCTCTGCACAGACTCAATCGTTTAAGCTCCGGTTGGCTGACTTACTTGCTATGCCTATTCATTGGCTGAGCTTGTTCCTATGTCTCTCCCAGTCATTAATATTTTAACACAATCTTTTCTTGAAAACCTCCAGTGATGGAGTACCCACAACTTCTGAAGGCAAGCCATTTCATTGATTGATCGTTCGCACTGACAGGAAATTTCTCCTTGAGCTAGAACTCTCTTTGACAAGCTTCTGTCCATAACTTCTTGTCCTGCCCTCAGGTGCTTTGGAGAATTGGTTGACCCCCCTCCTCTCTGTGACAGCCTTTCAAATATTGGAACAGTGCTATTATGCCATGCCCAGCTCTTAGCTTTGTTAGACTAAACATATCCAATACCTGCAACTATTTATCATGTTTTAGCCTCCAGCCCCCTATTCATCCTTGTTGCTCTTCTCTACACTCTTTCTAGAGCCTCACATATTTTTTATATCAGGGTGATCAAAACTGGAATTAGTATTGTACATGAGGGAGGACACACACTGGATCTTATTTTTGTCTCTGGCCGATGGAGGAGTGATCTGGGAGTAGGGGATTTAGCTATCACCCCCCTGTCATGGTCTGATCACTCACTTCTCTGGCTCGACTTTCCAGCCACTACTCCCCACCGCGGGGAGGCGGAACCGGATTGTCCAAGATGGTTCCGCCCCAGGTGCCTGATGGAACCTGACAGGTTCCAGACAGAGCTCGGGCCATTTCCTGTAGCCCTGACCCACACCCGGTCAGAGGACCTAGTGGCTGCATGGAACAGTGCGGCCACTGGGGCCTTGGACCGGGTGGCGCCTTTGCGGCCTCTCTTGTGGCAGCGAACCACCCAGGCCCCTTGGTTCACCAAGGAGCTGAGGGTGATGAAGCGCCACAAGAGACGCCTAGAGAGCAGATGGAGATCGTCACGCTCTGAATCTGACCGAACTCAGGTGAGAGCCCATTTACGGACTTAGCTTGTGGCGTTAAGAGTGGCCAAGCGTCAGTATTGTGCCACTCTTATTGCATCCGCAGATAACCGCCCTGCTGCCCTGTTTGGGGTGACCCGCTCCCTCCTCCAACAGAGGCCGCGGGAAGCCCCTCTGCAGGGCAGAGCAGAGGAATTTGGGGAGTATCTGCAGGACAAAATCACTCAGATTCCAAGCGAGTTGGTCCCTGCTAGTGGTCTGGAAGGGACGTCGGAGGTGGGTCGTGAGGTTCCATTCTGGGAGGAGTTTGACTCTGTTACTTCCGATGATATGGACAGGCTGTGTAGGCGACTGCGAGCCACCACATGTTTATTGGACCGGTGTCCCACCTGGCTTGTACAGGCATCCTGGGAGGTCACACGAGGCTGGCTCCAGGAGTTAGTCAATGCTTCTTTGAGTGAAGGGTTCCTGCCAGCCACCCTGAAAGAGGCGGTGGTGAGGCCCCTCCTCAAGAAGCCTTCCCTGGACCCAGCTTTGTTAGCCAACTACCGTCCCGTCTCCAACCTTTGCTTTCTGGCGAAGGCTGTAGAGAGTGTGGTGGCACAACAGTTTCCACGCCACTTGGAGGAAACTGATTATCTGGACCCGCGCCAGTCTGGTTTCCGGGCCGGCCACAGCATGGAGACGGCATTGGTCGCGTTGGTGGATGATCTCTGGAGGGCCAGAGATGGGGGCTGCTCCTCCATCCAGGTCCTATTAGAACTCTCGGCGGCTTTCGATACCATCAACCATGGTATACTATTGCATCGATTGGAGGGGTTGG
Source organism: Natrix helvetica (assembly GCF_964273705.1). Classification (NCBI taxonomy): domain Eukaryota; kingdom Metazoa; phylum Chordata; class Lepidosauria; order Squamata; family Natricidae; genus Natrix; species Natrix helvetica. The sequence goes on along the minus strand of NC_138552.1, from coordinate 116,699,652 downwards.
GGGTGAGGGGCACCGTTTTGCAGTGGTTCTCCTCCTACCTCTCTGGCCGAGCGCAATTTGTATTGGCAGGGGGGGCAGAGGTCGACCTCGAGGCCGCTCACTTGTGGGGTGCCACAAGGGTCGGTCCTCTCGCCTCTCTTGTTCAATGCATATATGAAGCCGCTGGGTGAGATCATTCGTGGGTTTGGGGTAGATTACCATCTGTACGCTGTACATTTCTACCCCAAACCACCCCAACGATGCTATCGAAGTGATGTCCCGGTGTCTGGAAGCCGTACGGATCTGGATGGGAAGTAACAGACTCAAGCTCAACCCATCCAAGACTGAGTGGCTGTGGCTACCGGCGCCCCGGTTCAACCAACTTATTCCATCACTGGCCATTGGGGGCGAACATCTGGCCCCCATGGATCGGGTACGCAATTTGGGCGTCCTTCTGGATGCCCGGCTGTCCATGGATGACCACGTGACAGCTGTGGCCAGGGGGGCGTTCCACCAGGTTTGCCTGGTGCGCCAATTGCATCCCCTATTGGACCGGAGCGCCCTTCGCACAGTCACTCATGCGCTTGTGACGTCCCGGCTAGACTACTGCAACGCTCTCTACATGGGGCTCCCCTTGAGATGCACCCGAATGCTGCAGCTGGTTCAGAATGCAGCCGCGCGGGCAATCTCGGGAGTCTTTAGCTACTCCCACATAACACCTCTCCTGCGCGGGCTACACTGGCTGCCTGTGGCTTTTCGGGTGCGTTTCAAGGTGTTGACCATCATCTTTAAGGCGCTCCATGGCACAGGACCTAGTTATTTGCGGGATCGTATCCTGCCCCATACATCCCTTCGGCCGATTCGCTCACACAGAAAGGGACTCCTCCGGGTGCCGTCCACTAGGCTGTGCCAGCGGGCGATGCCTAGGGGAAGGGCCTTCTCTGTGATGGGCCCGACCCTCTGGAATGACCTTCCCCCTGACATTAGAATGACTACGGACCTCCGCTCCTTCCGTCAGAAACTCAAAACCCACCTGTTTCAGCTAGCCGGCCTGGCCTAATTCCAGCTTTCCCACCTCAGTTTTATTTTTTAAATTTTTATGATTGGTTTTATGGTCTAAGTTTTTAATTTTTATAAATTCGTACAGGGGCTATTTAATCTAATTTTAGCTATGTATACTATTGTTTGTATGGTTTTTAAATTTATACCTGTACACCACACCAAGTCCCTTTGGGGAGAGGGGGCGGTCTAGAAATCTAATAAATAATAATAATAATTCCAAGTATGATCTAACCAAAGCAGATCTTACCAAGACTTAATGTGACTTTGATGCTATCCCTCTGTTGGTACAGGCTAGGACTATGTTGGCTTTTTGGGCAGCTGCAGCATATTGCTGGATCATATTTTGGTGGTTGATCACTAGGATTCCCAGCCATAGATCCATCTCAAAATTACTGCTGTTGAGCCAGGTACCTTCTGGTCTATACCTGTGCCTGTTTTTTTTTGCCTAAGTGTAAACCTTTGATACTATCCTTCTGTTGATGCAGCCTAGGGATATGTTGGCTTTTTGGTGTCAGCAACACACTGCTGGCTCCATCTATTACTTCTTGTCCTGCCCTCAGTTGACCCCCTCTTCTCTGTGACAGCTGTCAAGTACTGGAAGACTACTTTTATGTCACTCCTAGTCCTTCTCTTCATGGACTAGATATACTCAGTTCCCACAACTGTTCATCGTACACTGTTGTGTCCAGTCCCCTAGCTGGACACAATCTGAAATATTTCATTGCTATTTCATTCATATATTGTTCTTAATGACAGGAAATTTCTCCTTAAGTTAGAGCTCTCTTTGATAAGCTTCAATATGTTACGTCTTGTTCTGCTTAGTGCTTTGGAGAATAGATTGCCTGTCCCTTTTTCTGTGACAGCCCCTCAAATATTGGAAGACTGCTATCAGTTGCACCCAATCCTTCATTTGTTAGACTAGATATCCAGTTCCTGCAACTGTTCATCATATGTTTTCGTCTCCAGCCCCCTAAACATTCTTGTTGCTCTTCTCCACATGCTTTCTAGAGCTTCAACTGTCAGAGTTCCAATGGGTGCCATAATTAACCCATGAACCTTAAGGCAATTTTCAAAGGAAATCCAGTGATTAATTAGGAGCAATGTGTCAGCAGTTCCTGAGTGGAGTTAGTTCTGCCCCATGTGATTTATAGCCCAACCATCACCCTGTTTTAGAACAGACCAAGCTGCTCAAGCCACTCCATCTGCAGGGACTTTTCCTCGAAGGCACTGTGCCCCAATGGTACAAGACTTGGGTATGAAGTATGGGGGAGACAGTGAGCAATTGGAGTTCTTCCTGATGCAAGTCTGGAACTACATGCAGGAGTATGGGGTGGAACTGGAGATGGCAGAAGCCTGGATAAGACAAGTAACTATGACCTTGGAGGGGGGTGGAGTTGATGGACTCCCTCCACAATGGAAATGCCCCCCCAACTGTGGAACTATGGCCACCCTTCACCAATGGTTCGAGGACCCACTGGCTGAATGCAAGGCTAGGATCCAGATAAAGACCATCACCCAAGGGTGACAGTCAGTGCCCATGTACACCCAGGAGTTTTGAGAGTTGGCATGTCAGTTGGCCACATGGTCCAAAAACATCCACATCAACTGCTTCAAAGATGGCCTCAATGATGACATTTACCACATCTACATCTAGCATGGGACCCCACAAACCCTGCAATACTGGTGTGTGTTGGCGGCAGAAGTGGAAATTGACCTTGTCCAGAACCAATGTTGGAGGCCCAGTGGATGAGGTGAGTCCTTGCTTTCCACACATAAGAAGCACTCCAGGAACATAATGTACCTCAGACATGGGCGGGAGAGGCACTGAGTTGTGACATACCAATCCAGCAGACCCAATCCCAGTGCCATGGCAACCCCAAGGGCAACAAAACCAGCTCCAAGGACCCAAGAGGCAGTGCTTAAAGGTTTAGAAGTCATAGAGTTCACCCCTCCTGGCTTTGAGAGGTTGGGAACTCTGACCAACTCAGGTGAGGCTAACAGCAATGGGCAATGACAACCCCTGGGTAAATCAGCAGGTGACCCCTGTAACTCTCCGTGTGGAGTTAGTGGTGCCCTCTTTGGGGGACCAAGGGAAGATGCTGGCTTTACTGGACTTGGGCTGCACTAGGTGCCTAGTCAGCCCTGAAGTCATTGAAAAGTTGGGACTGAGACTCAAATGGCTGAGAGTTCCCATAGCATTTTGCCAGCTAGATGGAACTGTAGCTGGAGGGGGCCCAGCTCACTTTATAACTGAACCAGTAGAGATGAGAATGGGAAAGCATAAAGAGATTCTGAGTTTTATAGTGGTGCCAGGGATGGAGAGGCCCCTCCTACTTGGACTGTCTGGGCTGCAGTAATAGAACCCTGAAGTGAATTGGAGGAGGGTGCTCTTAACGATTTGGCAGAAAGTGGCCAAAGAAGAGGAAAAGATCCCAAAACCAAGTGGTGAGAGAAACAAAAGGCAAAGGAAGCTGGGGGAAGAAGCTTGGGACCACTCAATAAGCGAATCCAAAATCCCCCAAAAATACTGGGACTTGAGAGATGTGTTTAGTGAGAAAGGCTCTGATGTGCTCCCAACCCATTGCCTCATTGACTGCAATATTGAAGTTCTTCCAGGAGTTAAACTCCCAAAGCCTAAACTTTACTCGATGACCACATGAACTAGGAGAGCTTTGAACCTTCATAGACAAGAACTTAAAATGTGGATTTATCCAACCAGCAAGGCTACGAGTGGCCGTCCAAGTTTTGTTCTGGGAGAACAAAATGCATTGATTATAGGGGGCTAAATGCAGTGTGCATAGAAAATGCCTACCCATTGCCACTGATGAAGGACATGTTGGTGCATCTAGCAAAAGGAAAAATCTTCACTAAATTAGACTTGCAGGAATCTTACTACTGGGTGCGAATCAAGGAGGGCAATGAATGGGGGCATTTAATTGCCCCCTGGGATGTTTCCAGTTACGACTGCTCCATTTTGGCTTAGAGGGGGGCCCATGCAACTGATCAATGAGGTGCTGCATGACTTTTTGTACAAGGGAGTGTTGGTGTATTGGGATGACATTTTAATATATATTGAAACAAGGGAGGAACATGTGAAATTGATGCGGGCAGTCCCAAAAAGGCTCTGGCTGCTGAACAGTATGCAAAACTTTCGAAGTGTGAATTTCACCCAGGTAAGATTGCTTACCTGGGTTATCGTATCTCAAATGAAGGACCCCAAAAAAGACAAAGGCAGTGTTAGAGTGGGCCTCTCCCCGCACTAGAAGGCAATTGCAAAATTTCCTGGATTTCACCAATTTCTACCAACTGTTCATCCCCTTCTTTGCAAAGACCACACTGCCAATCACCAACCTTTTAAAAACTAAGGGTGAGGGGAATCTGAAACCAGGTCAGCCGCTTAAGTGGACCATGGAGTGCCAAGCAGCATTTGAAAAACTCAAACGACTGTTCACAGCAGAACCTGTGCTGAAATACCCCAACCCAGATGCCCCATTTGTAATTCAAGCCAATGCAAGCGATGTATCCATGGGGGTGGTATTGTTGCAGAGGAATGCCTGGGGTTTACTACAGCCATGGGCATACACTTCTAAGAAACTCACTGAGACTAAACAGAGGTGGGCAATATGGGAGAAGGAGGCATATATAGTGCGGTGGGCCTTCTCACTTGGCGGCATTTCCTAGAAGGGCAAGAATGCCGTTTGAGGTATGGACTGACCATAAACATCTGAAAGCTTTGAAAACTCCATGCATGCTATCCCCAAAACAAATCAGTTGGGCTCAACACTTTAATCATTTCAACTTCACCCTGTGTTATGTCCCAGGGGGGAAGAATTTTATGGAAGATGCTTTGTCTAGATTGCCCCAATACAACAGTGTTAAAGCCAAAGTGATCAGACCTGATATCCCCTTCAAGCAGCTAGCAGCCTCGGTAACCACTAGAGGAAAGGGGGAGTCTGATTCCAAATGAACTGTGTGAGAAGCTCAGAGAAGCACTACAAGCTGATGAATGGCTTACCATTTACAAAAACAACTGGCTTGGGTCAGTGCCAAATTATATGTGCCCTCAAGTGTGAGAGACACCATATTAAAGGGCGCCCATGGCTATAAGTCAGCAGGATATTTTGGATTTGTAAAAACCCTGTACTTGGTTAAGAGGTAGTTTTGGTGGTCTTCATTGAAGAAAGACATTGCAGCCCCCCTCCTCCCAGGATATGTCACAAATCATATTCTCCAATGGAGTACTTTCGGGGGCTGTAGAAACCCCACCTCTCCATCTGGCTCTGGTAATTATTTGGCAGTATTTCAAGTAAGATCTTACCAAAGCAGTATAAAGTGGCCCCAAAACTTTTATGCTATTCCTCTGTTGATGCAACCTAGTGTCAGGACTATGTTGGCTTTTTTGGTAGCTGCAGCATATTGCTGGATCATATTTAAGTTGTTAACCACTAGGAGTCCTAGATCCATCTCAAACTTACTTCTGTTGAGCCAGGTACCGTCTATTCAATACCTATGCAAAACCAAGTTTTTCTTGCCTGACCTTTCTTTTTTTCAGCACTGATTTGCATTTTGTTAGATAGGGCCAATGTTCAAGTCTGTCCAGTTCTTCCTGGATTTTAAGCCTAAACTGTTGACTGTCCCCCCCAGCTTCATGTGATCTGCAGATTTGAAGAGTTCCCCTACTATCCCCTTACTTAATTGTTTTGAAATTTAAGAGTACTGGGTCTAGGACAGAACCTTGGATACCTGCATGCTTCCCCCCATGTAGATGTAGCTCCACTGAGGACTACACATTAAGTCCCACATTTTTCTATCTTACCAAGAAATAAGTAGTAGTCTACTTTGTCAAATGCCTTACTGAGATTCAAGTGTACTATGTCCACAGCGTTTCACGAGTCCCCTAATTTAGTCACTTTGTCAAAGAATGCAATAAGTTTTGTCTGGTATGATCTGTTTTTGCAAACCCACGTTGGCTTCTAGGAGTAGCTTTGTTTATTAGGTGTTCCCAGAACAGTTTTTGAACTATCTTTCCCAGGATCTTCCCAGGTATTGATTGGTTTGTAGATCCACTTTTGTTCCATACACACACACATGTATGTATGTATGTATGTATGTATGTATGTATGTATGTATGTGTGTTACAACCCCTGGTATGCCCAAATATGGGAGGGAGCTCACTACTCCCCCTTTCTGTCCTTCAGGTCATTACAGAGGCTTAGTTTAGAAGAACACCTGACGGCCGTGACCAGGGGGGCCTTTTACCAGGTTCGCCTAGTACATCAGTTGCACCCTTCCTGGATCGGGATGCTCTGTGCACAGTCACTCATGCCCTCGTCCTTTCTCGCCTGGACTACTGCAATGCTCTCTACATGGGGCTGCCCTTGAAGAGCACCCGGAGGCTTCAGCTGGTCCAGATTGCGGCCGCGTGGGTTGTCATGGGGGTACCTAGGTGCTCCCATGTTACACCCCTTTTAGGCGGCCTGCACTGGTTGCCGGTTGTTTTCCGGGTGCGATTCAAGGTATTAATTATGACCTTTAAAGCACTCCATGGCTTAGGCCCAGGGTACCTGCGAGACCACCTACTGCCACCAGTAGCCTCCCACCGTCCAGTACGATCGCACAGAGTTGGCCTCCTCAGGGTGCCCTCGGCCAGGCAGTGTCGGCTGGTGACCCCCAGGGGGAGAGCCTTCTCTGTGGGAGCGCCTTCCCTCTGGAATGAGCTCCCCCCAGAGCTTCGCATAATCCCTGACCTCCGGTCCTTCCGACGCGCCCTAAAAAGTTGGCTTTTCCAGCAAGCCGGCCTGGCCTGTTAATTTTAATTTTAACTTATTTTAAATGTATTGTTTTTTTAAAAAAAATCGGTTTGTTCTTTTGGATATGGATTTAATCTTTTTTAACTTTTGGGATGTGTGTTTTTTAATGTTGTACGCCGCCCTGAGTCCTTTTGGAGAAGGGCGGCATATAAATCCAAATAAACCAAACCAAACCAAACCGAGGACCATCCAGGCAGAAAACTATATTTTTATTGGCTAGCTGATGAGACCTAAATAGGTTGAAATGGATCTATACTAGTCTCCCTTTATTTATCAGCACAAATACAACATATATATCAGCACAAATACAACATATATATATATATATGATAAGGGAGGGAGGAAAGCTTGTGGCTTAGAGGCTAACTGCCTAATATGTAAAAACAGCCCAAGTTCGAATCCCATTCAGGGTATGGCTAGCTGATGAGAGCTAAATAGCTTGAAATAGATCTATACTAGTCTCCCTTCATTTATTTATCAGCAAAAATGCAGCACAATACACACACACACACACTTTACATACAATATGTGCTTAATGAACAGTGTACTGTGTGATCCAGGGTCTTTGAAATATATGATTCAGTGGTTCTAAAATCACGCCTGCCAGCTCCTTCATCACTCTGAGATGTAATCCTTTTGGTGAATTGAATTCGTCTGGAATGGATGATTCTAGTTCTAGTGTTCTCTTCCCACTTTCTTGCCTATTTTGATTGTATTCCTATTCTATTTTTATGGTACTGCTTTTGATAGATCGGACTATTTTTTCTTGTGGTTATAATCAGTTTCCTATATTTCACAATTAAAAGTGGTAAATAAGGATAAAGATATGTATGAACATCCTGTATGAAAAATTGATTGCATGGTAGAAAAAAACTCAATGCATTGTGGAATTTGTATTATGGCATGAGCTGTAATCCCCTTCTACATAAATATGCAACATTATTTTAAATGATTTGTTACTGTTAATTTGATTTTGACATATGCCATCCATTGTTTCTATTATTAGATCTTTTGAAGAATGTTTTAGTTATTTTATTTGACTTTATTTCTGAATGTATAAATGGCTTCTGTAAAGACCACTTTAAGTTATATATAAAAGCAGCAACTCTAGCCAAGAAATACAGTATATTGGAAAGAATTCCATGGATGAAAATCTTAAAAGTGAAAATAACTCTGGAAATTTGGGAAACTCTGAAAAATATGATGATAAAAATCATAGTCCAGTTTAATACCACTGAAAAGGAGAACAAGAAATAAAAAACCCCATAACTCTCTGATAAACTGAAAGATAAAAAGGATAAATATAAAAAAATGAAAAGATGGACACCTAAGTAAGACACAATACCAACTAATAGCTTGAAGTTGCAAAGATGAAGTCAAGAAAGTAAGACTTGCATCAAATATTAAAAAAACACACGTTTCTTTCAATACATTAAAAAAAACCTCAAGGAAACACTAATTCACTAATAGGAGTTTAAGGCAAGGTAGTAACAAGTAGTAAAGAAAAAGCAGAACTGCTAATTCATTTGTTGCATCTGTCTCCACAACAAAAGAAAAAAGTAACTCTATCAAAAGCAGAATGGTAAAAGACAGACTAGGAATACAAATTAAAATCAGCAAGAAAATGGTAAGAGAACAATTGAACACTCTGGATGAGTTCAAATCACCGGGACCTGATGGATTACATCCCAGAGTCCTAAAGGACCTGGTATATGATATTTTTCAACTATTGAGCCATATTTTTCAAAGATCTTGGAGATCTTAAAATATATGATGTTCCTAGTAGCACAGTTTTTTGCAGTTCCGCTGCAGTGGTGGGTTCCGGGAAATATGCAGGTAAGTCATATTTTTTACATAATGACCAGTGGATTAATTTAGCGACTCAATTGTGTCTAGCTTTGTAATCAATTTGTGCAATTTTGCTGCATTCACATATTAAATGTGAAACAGTTTCGACTTTGTCATTGCAAAGTCGGCAGTTTGGATTTTCAGTGGACTTTTGTATCTTCGCTTTCATGGCATCAGTTTGTAGTGCTTGTTCTTGAGCAGCGAGTATTAAACCTTCTGTTTCTTTCTTGATGGTTCCCATCTTAAACCATGCCCATGTAAAGTTGTCATCACATTTTCCTTGCTTTGGTTTTCCATCTATTTAATCTGTCATCCAGCTGTTTTTCCTTACATTCTGCCTTTGTTTCTATTATTTTTATAATGTTCTCCATTTTCACATCTTGCAGCAATTTTTCTGTACTTTGGTTCACATAATCATTCAAAATTCATTTCTCTTCTTCTACAGTTTGATGGATGTGCAATAGTCCTCTGCTTTCTATTTTTCTTGGCAGAGGGCTATTGCAAAGTCGATGTCACTTTGTGGATGTAAAGCGTGGTATATACCATATTTTTCGGAGTATAAGACACACAAGTGACTTCCGGTTTGCTCGGAGGGTCGTTTTAAGCGTTCCGAAGGCTTCAGGGAAGCCTCCGGACAGTCCCTGAAGCCTTCGGAATGCTCAAAATGACCCTCCGAGAAAACTGGAAATGACTTCCGGTTTGCTCGGAGGGTCATTTTAAGCGTTCCGAAGGCTTCAGGGAAGCCTCCGGACGGTCCCTGAAGCCTCCAGAGGGCCTCCGGGGGGGCAGGGGAGGCTCTTTTCACCCTCCCCAGGCTCCTATAAAGCCTCTGGAGCCTGGGGAGGGCGAAAAAAGCATGTAAAAATGGGGGGAGCACCTGTTGTGTGCACATGCCCACTAGGGGGGTCACGCATTGCATTATGGGTGCAGCACGCCCGCACACGACCCCCCTGTGCTCCCCCCCACTTGTGGCACACGAGCCAAAAAAGGTTCGCCATCGCTGCACTATGACAATGCTGGGAGTTGACATTCGGCTCCCCTCACTTTCCAAAAGCAACCTGTGTGAAGCAAAGATTATTTGAGTACAAATATAGGATTTAATGCTATACCCTCCCCCAAGTGTCAGGCCTGTAATTCTGTTCCTTTTAGGATCTTTGGCCTGCCACATAATTAAAACATATATATATTATGCTGTTTCATTGGTATAGTAGTTGGGAGAGGGGAATAGAAAGGAGTAGGATTGTGGAATGTATTGTTATGGATTTCTTAGAAGCTCAAGGTCGTCTTTTGTCTCCGCACCTCGACACCTGGCCGGAAGAAGAGGGGTGTACATGCCAACGTGGAAGATGAAGATTGGACCATGTGATGAATTATGGGGTGTGGGGATAGATGATGAACTTTTAACTGGGTAAATTCACCGGATGTACGTTAGAGTTGAAATTCAACAGCATAATGCCAACATGCCTGTCTTATTAAATTGGAGTTTTAAGGATTACTTTGCCTTGGACAATGATTTAATTCTGCATGATATTTGGAACGCTGACATTATTTCAACTCTCCCTTAAAAAATTTTCTTTCATCGGGGTACTGAATCCCAGCTCTGACCCAACCCTGGGCAGGACGAAATTTCAGTGAAGATGGAGGAAGAAAAGAATGCAGCAGAGAAAGCTAAGGATGATGGATCGCTTATTTTTGTCGAAACCATCTATGCACCTTCTAAAGAAATAGTTCAACAGGCAGAGGCGAAGCAAAGGGAGCTTCAGCAGGGCGCCCGGCGAAAGGAACCGAAACCAAGATTTCCCTCACAGAAGGAGTTAGACCTGCGGGAGGAAGCTTCGGGATTTATTGCTTCTCAGGAATGCTTGCTAGAAGGAGAGGGCCCCCCCCAAGGGGGCTCTGACAGGCGACTGGAGCATGGGGAGAAGAGCAAATGAATGGAGATCTCAGTCGCTCTCACGCAGCCAGTCTTTGATGGGCCTTCAGGACCAATTCCGACGCCTAAATGTGAGTGAACACAAACCCCTGGGGGCCCCAGAACCACCCGGGTGGAGCCTAGCAAAGCCCACATTATCCTTTCCCAGCAGAGAAACTGCTGCGCAGTGGAGCGGAGACCTTGGTTCTTTCCACACAGCCATCAGCGAATCAGCACCCCCCCCTCCTGGAGTGAAAAAAAGTTGGGAAGTAAAACCTAACCAGCCAAAAGGGCCCTGGAACACTTTCACCTCCCCCCCTCTGCAAAGCGATGGCTCTGGACCCATCAATCAAGCCAATTCAGGTTGGGCTTTCTTCCCGGGTCATGGATGGGCACAATGCCAGTGGACGCCTGCCCCTTCCCAACTAATGGTGCCACCTCAAATAGCTGCTCAGAGGCAGAGCCAGGGACTGGGACCACCACAGGGCCCAGCCCCCCCACCAATGCCTCAGCAGGCTTTTGCCCAAACGATGGGTGTGGCCCCACAAAGAAGCTTACCACCCCAAGCAGCAGGCCGACAGGTTGCTCCGGTTCAACCACCAGCACCCCCTCCTCCTCCCACACCCCCAAGGTTCCGTGCAACCTATGATGGCAGCCGAGACAAACTAGCTTACTTTATGAATCGAGTGTTGGCATAAGTTGACCAAGTAGGCCCACAATACCTGACGGATCGAGAACTGATCCAAGAAATAGCAGAGGGGATGAATAAAGGAGAGGCAGCACAATGGATAGCGGAACTCCATGAAGAAGCAGCTCCTGAGTTAGATGACATAACGGGGTTCATCCAACTGATGCGGGCCCGGTTTTACGATGTGGCCCAACAGGTAGATGCTGAAGACCAGATCCAGGAATTACGACAGGGGGGTCGGCCGGTCAAAGAATTAGTTTGGGAATTCCGAAGAATAGCTGGAAGACTACGTTACTGGCCAGAGAGACTATTGGTCTATACGTTCAAAAAGGCCTTAGATCCCAAACTGAAACAAACTTGTGCCGTAAGGGGGACCCCAGATCGTATCCAAGAATGGTACACCACTGCAATCATACTGGACCACGAGATTAACACCTATCCAAAGCCAGGTACCAGAACCCCTGAAAAAAAAACCATTAGCCCACCGAACGCAGAGGCAGCAAACTGAAAAGTCCCCGCCAACCCCTCGTTCCTGGGGCCCCAAAATAAAGTGCTACCGTTGTGGTCAGCTTGGCCACCGGGCATCTACATGCTGGGCTCCAGCCCCAGTTCCACAACCACGCCAACCACCTGCCAGCACAGTCAAGAAAACCCCCAGGAAACCACCAGAAAAAAGTCGTCTGGCACAACAGCCAGCAGGGGAAGAGAGCGGAGCCACTGAAAATGCCCTGGCCACCTCAGAGGAGGAAGAGGAAGGAAACCCAGAAGACGACCCAATGGTGAGTGCACCTATCCGCCCCTTCCAAATAAAAGCCAAACTCCAAATACCGAAAACGGGGGTAGAAGGGGAAGTTGGGGTGATTATAGATACCGGCTGCACCCGATGCTTAATCAGCATGTCAATAGTGGAGCAACTAGGTATACGCACCAGACCCCTGAAACAACCCATTCCGTTTGAGCAAGTGGATGGAACCCTAATTGGGGGAGCTCCGGCTACAAAGATCACTGAGTTAGTAAAACTGGTGATAGGCCGCCACTATGAGTTCCTCAGATTCATTGTGGCCCCTGGAATGCAGGAGTCAGTTATCCTAGGGCTTGCATGGTTGGACAAGTGGGAACATACCATAAAGTGGGAGGATGGCGTTAGAAAGGTGACTATTGGACTTGGGCCGTTACCACCGGTGGAACCAAAAGGCCACCCAGGAACATTGGAACCTAACAGCCCAACCCATCCAGAACCTGCAGCAACCGCAGCAGACACTAAACCTCCGGGAATCCAACGAGTCCCAAAGATCTATTGGGATCTGGCGGAGGTGTTCAGTGAGGAAGACGGAAACTACCTTCCACCTCACCGCGCCACAGATTGTGCCATAGAGTTCAAACCTGGGGTAACCTTACCAAAGCCCAAAATGTACTCTATGACGCCTAAAGAGATGATAGAATTGAGGAAGTACATCGACACCAATTTGAAAAGAGGATTTATTGAACCAGCAAAATCAAAAGTAGCGGCCCCAGTGCTCTTCAGGGAAAAGAAAGATGGGGGGGTTCGCCTCTGTGTGGACTTACGAGCTTTGAATGCGGTATGCAAAAAGAATACCTATCCCCTCCCTCTCATGAAAGATATGTTGAACCACTTGGCTAAGGGCAAGATCTTCACCAAGCTGGATTTGAGAGAGGCGTATTACCGTATACGAATCCGGAAAGGGGATGAGTGGAAGACCGCTTTTAATACTCCCTTAGGCAGCTTCCAATATAAAGTCATGCCTTTCGGACTACAAGGAGCACCCGCAGTATTCATGCAGTACATAAATGAAGTGCTACACGACCACCTGCACCGCGGAGTACTCGTTTATTTAGATGACATCTTGATCTTCTCTGAGACCATGGAAGAACATGTGAAACTGGTACGGCAAGTCCTGAAAAAACTTCTAGCTGCCAAACTTTATGCAAAATTGTCAAAGTGTGAATTCCACAAGACCTCGCTAGATTATCTGGGATATCGTATCTCCAATGAAGGAGTAGAAATGGACCCAGAAAAAGTGAAAGCGGTGTTAGATTGGAAACCTCCAAGCACTCGCAAACAATTACAAAGCTTCCTTGGATTTGCAAACTTTTATAGGCAGTTTATTCCAACCTTTGCTGAAATTGCCCTACCATTGACTGACCTATTAAGAACGGGGCCTTCCCCTACTAAACCAAAAGCAAACCAACCATTAAAGTGGACAATCGACTGTCAAAAGGCTTTTGAGAAATTAAAACGGCTCTTTGCCCAAGAACCCATATTGCAACACCCCGATCCAGAGCGACCTTTCATAATCCAAACGGATGCCAGTGATGTCGCGATAGCCGCGGTGCTACTACAAAAGAATAAAGAAGGCCACCTCTTACCATGCGCTTACATCTCCAAGAAACTCACCACTACGGAAAGAAGGTGGCCCATTTGGGAGAAGGAGGCATTCGCGATCAGGTGGAGCATGCTCACCTGGAGGCATCTCCTGGAAGGGGGGGGATATACCGTTCGAGGTATGGACTGATCATAAAAACCTCGAAACTCTCCTTGCCCATCGAAAGTTATCCCCCAAACAGGTCCGTTGGGCCCAATATTTCCAAAGGTTCAAATTTGAAATTAAACACATCCCCGCAGGGAAGAACTTGTTAGCAGATGCACTGTCGAGAAAGCCCCAGTTTGACAGTAAGAAGGAAGAAATTTTCCACCCCATCATATCTCCTTCTCACCAAAAGGCAGCTCAAGTCACCAGTCGAAGCCAAGATAAACTGAGAACCGAACTGAAAGCAGCCCTCCAGACAGACCCATGGTTCAACAACAACAAAGACATCCTAACGATTAATGATGGCGTAGCCTGGAAGGGATCCAAACTGTACGTCCCTGCAGAGATGAGATTGCAAGTGCTACAGCGGATTCATGATGCAAAACTAGGAGGTCATTTCGGATTCCTGAAAACTCTCCACCTCGCTAGACGTCAATTTTGGTGGCCAAAGATGAGGTCGGAGGTGGAAGATTATGTAAAAAGCTGTGCTACTTGTGCAACAATGAAAACCCGTCCGGGAAAGCCCCCTGGACTACTACAACAAGTGGCCAACCCTAGCCAACCATGGGAAGAGATAGCAATGGACTTCATTGTCGAACTTCCAGATAGCAGTGGTAATAAAGTAATCTGGACAGTTATTGATTTGTTTTCCAAGCAAGCACACTTTATCGCTTGTTCAAGCCTACCATCCGCAAAGAAATTAGCGAAAATGTTTGCGAAACACATTTATCGCCTACATGGAGTTCCAAAAAGGATCATTTCAGATCGCGGAGTTCAATTCACCGCCAAGTTCTGGAGAGAATTCCTAAAATCGATCGGGTCCACGCAGGGACTCAGCTCAGCATTTCATCCCAGCACAAAGGGGGCAGCAGAGAGGGCCAATGCAATGGTGGAACAGTATATCCGGTGTTATGTGGACTATCAGCAAGACAATTGGTCGGACTTGCTACCTTTCGCTGAAGTAGCATATAATAATGTGGTTCACAGCAGTACCGGATTAACTCCTTTCCAGATTACCAGTGGCATGGAATTCGTTCCCATGCCTGAACTACCTAAGGAACCTCCCTCATCCATGTCCCTGAATGAATGGCTGGAGGCACTAAAGAAGGGATGGGAGAATACCAAAAAGGCGCTAACAGATGTGGCAGAAGCCTACAAGAAGCAAGCTGATAAACATCGTTCCCTACAACCCCCCTTTCGAGTGGGGGACAAAGTTTTTTTGTCTACTAAATACATAAGATTAAAGATGCCTAGTAAGAAATTAGGTCCAAAATTTCTAGGTCCTTTCCCAATAGAAAAGATAATTAACCCAGTTACAGTTCGACTCAGCCTACCCAGAGTCTTAGGGAAAATTTACCTGGTATTCCATTGTAGCTTATTGAATCCGGTAAGGGAGTCTAGCACGAGACCATCCACCCAAACTCCACCTCCTCCCGTAATGGTAGAAGGGGAAACACATTATGAAGTGAAAAAAATATTAGATTCCAGGCTGTATAGAGGTCGCTTACAATATTTAGTGCATTGGAAGGGATACCCTTTGTCAGAAGCTACGTGGGTGAAAAGTTGGGATCTGAAAGCAGATAAATTAGTGAAGCAATTCCATGAGAAATTCCCTGATAAGCCAAAGGGTCCCCCTGGGGGAGGAAGAGGTGGTTAAATTTTGATGGTTAACATTTATGTTATTCTCTTTTCAGGAAACGTTTTTCTCTTGAGGAGAGGCCGCCTGTCAGGCCTGTAATTCTGTTCCTTTTAGGATCTTTGGCCTGCCACATAATTAAAACATATATATATTATGCTGTTACATTGGTATAGTAGTTGGGAGGGGGGAATAGAAAGGAGTAGGATTGTGGAATGTATTGTTATGGATTTCTTAGAAGCTCAAGGTCGTCTTTTGTCTCCGCACCTCGACACCTGGCCGGAAGAAGAGGGGTGTACATGCCAGCATGGAAGATGAAGATTGGACCATGTGATGAATTATGGGGTGTGGGGATAGATGATGAACTTTTAACTGGGTGAATTCACCGGATGTACATTAGAGTTGAAATTCAACAGCATAATGCCAACATGCCTGTCTTATTAAATTGGAGTTTTAAGGATTACTTTGCCTTGGACAATGATTTAATTCTGCATGATATTTGGAACGCTGACACCAGGCTTGTTTGGATTTTTTGAATGGAATCTTTTTATAAGGTGATCAGCCTGGATATTTCTACTCTTTACCCAAGATGCCTGTGACAAGGGTTAGCCCTTCCACTTGATTAAGTACTGGAGTTTAGTTTAGTTTAGTTTAGTTTATTAGCCTTCTAGACTGCCCCCTCTCCCCGAAGGGACTCAGGGCGGTGTACAGGTACCAAATTAAAACCATACAATCGATAATAAATATAATTAAAATCGGATTAAATAGACCCCTGTACAAGTTTATAAAAATTAAAAACTTAACCTTAAAACCAAAGCGTAAAATTTAAAAATACAAATTGAGGTGGGAAAGCTGGAATTAGGCCAGGCCGGCTAGATGAAACAGGTGGGTTTTGAGCTTCTGGCGGAAGGAGCGGAGGTCCGTGGTCGTTCTAATGTCAGGGGGAAGGTCATTCCAGAGGGTCGGGCCCATCACAGAGAAGGCCCTTCCCCTGGGCGTCGCCTGCTGGCACAGCCTAGTGGACGGCACCCGGAGGAGTCCCTCTCTATGTGAGCGAATCGGCCGAAGGGATGTGTGGGGCAGGATACGATCCCACAAATAACTAGGTCCTGTGCCATGGAGCGCTTTGAAGATGATAATCAACACCTTGAAACACACCCGAAAAGCCACAGGCAGCCAGTGTAGCCCGTGCAGCAGAGGTGTTACGTGGGAGTAGCTAAAGACTCCCGAGATTGCCCGCACGGCCGCATTCTGAACCAACTGCAGTCTTCGGGTGCATCTCAAGGGGAGCCCCATGTAGAGAGCATTGCAGTAGTCTAGCCGGGACGTCACAAGCGCATGGGTGACTGTGCGAAGGGCGTTCCGGTCCAATAGGGGACGCAATTGGCGCACCAGGCAAACCTGGTGAAATGCCCCCCTTGCCACGGCTGTCACATGGTCGTCCATTGACAGCCGGGCATTTAGGAGGACGCCCAAATTGCATACCCAATCCACTTGGGCCAGATGTTCGCCCCCAATGGCCAGTGATGGAATCAGCTGGTTGAACCGGGGTGCTGGTAGCCACAGCCACTCAGTCTTGGACGGGTTGAGCTTGAGTCTGTTACTTCCCATCCAGATCCGTACGGCTTCCAGACACCGGGACATCACTTCGAGTTGTCTCCTGTGCCACCTCGAATCAAGGATTTGTTGCACCTCATAATGGGTTGGTCCCCTATGACCACAGGGCCAGGGGCTCCCAGGGTAGTGGTCTCAGAGTGGATCCAACTATGGGTTTTAAGAGGCTACTATGGAATACCGGGTGTATCTTCCCTAGAAGTTGTGGCAGTCTCAATTGCACTGTGACTGGGTTGATGATCTTTACTATGGGGAATGGTCCCACAAACTTTGATCCCAATTTCTTGCTAGGGAATCTTAACCTCAAATATTTTGTGGAGAGGTGAGAGAATAAGGCTAGATCCTTGAATTATTTGGCTAAATTAGATGAGGTTATTTGAGGAACCTCATAGACCTTTTGTTTTACACATATATACCCTAAACAAGGGAGAGGCGTAGTTCATTAGGACAATGAAATTCACAGTGATTGCCTTGTTGGATATTAATCAGGTAGGGATGGAGCCTGTATGAGTATTATGGCATGGCTGCAATATGCTTCCATTCTGAGCCTGATAATTATTTTTATTATTATTATTTATTTATTTAAACTTATTAGTTGCCC